>NC_136409.1:32627500-33295000 GCF_051521515.1 Lactuca serriola
AAAAAAAACACTGAGTCTTGGTGTGTATAGAAAAAAAAAAAAAAAAAAAGGAAGAAGCAACACACAAATACATGGCTCCCAATAAAAAATTTGTCAAAATGCTGTTATGTGTAAATTAAAAACCCTATAACTAAAATTGATTGGTGTGTTATAAAACTAGAATGGGATGTTTTTTTTAGTCAATTTTGTTATCAATCTAGAATAATGTGTAAATCCTAATAATATATATTAAATTAGTAAATTCTAATAATATATATTAAATTAGTTTATAACCCGTGAAAACTACGGTTATAAAATTAATTAATCTTTCATATAAAAAGTCAAAATTATTAATTAATTATTTTAAATAAATTATTATTTAAGAGAAACTTTTTTAGTTATATAAAATTATAATCGTTGATTTAAATAAATACATGAAGTTATATAATCTTATAATATGTATTAATTTTATTTTATTTTTCAATCTAATATTATTAATTTAATATAATTAAAGTGGAAAAATTTAAAATTTGAAATTTAAATAAAAGAATCAATTATTAGTTTAATGTAATTAGAGTGGAAAAATTTAAAATTTAAAATTTGAAATGAATAAATAATAGGTTGACAAGTGACATGATAATGAATATATAACATTAATAAGGTGTTTTAATTGTATGACACTTGTCAATAAGAAATTAAACTTATTCTTGTATTAGAATAGGAAGATTTATAGGTCCCGAATTAATTTATTTTGTTTACATAGTATGTTGTTTTTGTTATTTGAAATATTAGAATTTAGAATTTTTTATATTAATTAATAATATATATCCCATACGTAAATTCTATTGAAAAGAAGAAAAGGCCTTTAAAAAAAGAAAAAATAACTTTACAAAACGATTATAAGTTTTAGGGAAAAAAGAAAAGAAAAAAATGAATAACTTTAAACAGTGAACAACGTGACTTTACACTTTTAGACGAGTCGATATGAGTCCAACGAGAAGCAACGGGGGTGAGGTGGCACCCCTCAACGCCGTTATGACACGGGGAACACCGCCCCCCCTGCTCGTTGCTTCTCGTCGAGGTGAATCTCGTTGGGGTGGCGACGGGAAGAAACGAAGAAAAATTAAAAAAAGATTACCGTTTGATTTGCAACGGTTTGAAAAAAAAAGTTAATTATTAAAAAAAAAAACATTTTATCCTATAAATACTCTCATTTTATTTAAAATTTTCACACACTTTCTCTTATCCTCTCTACATACTTTCAATTATCTTCAAAAAAAATATGGATCCTTTCGACTCGTCCGATGATTTAGATGACGATATTTTCTTTAGGATGATGTATCATTATTACACTACCGACCTGCTACAACCAGACCCAGCCCCGCTACTAACAAGACGTGCGATGTTAAACAGAAATCGCGAGGAAGGACACGAACATGTATATCGCGATTACTTTGCGGATAATTGCGTATACGGGGCGAAGGACTTCAAAAGAAGATTTCTTTTGAGTAGGGATGTGTTCTTACGAATCGCCAACGCCTTGGAAAGCCGGTATCATTTGTTTACTATATTTTTATACGAAATAAAAAAAATGTACTACATGTTTCTTTAATTTTACAACATATGCAATATATTTTTAAACTATAGTTAATTTATGTTTAGGTACGAATTTTTTCAATTAAGATATGATGCTAGAGGTAGACGGGAGTTTACAACGTTGCAGAAATGTGTTGCGGCCATTCGTTTGATGGCTATGGGGGAGTCACCCGACACCATGGATGACTATATGAGAATGTCCGAAAGAACCGCAAGAGAGAGTTTGTATACATTGTCAAGGGGTGTTGTTGAAACTTTTGGAGACGTGTATTTGCGGAAACCTTCGTTGCATGATTTGCAAGAATTGTATGCGGCGCATGAAGAACGTCATGGGTTTCCCGGAATGATCGGAAGCATTGATTGCACTGGAAATGGAAAAATTGTCCGGTAGCATGGAAAGGACAATACGCAAGTGGTCATCACGGATCACCTTCATTGGTGTTAGAGGCTGTCGCTTCTTAAGATTTATGGATTTGGCATGCATTTTTTGGGGTTGCGGGTTCCAACAACGACGTCAATGTTCTTGATCAGTCGCCAATATTCGACGATCTTTTGAATGGAAAAGCCCCGGATGCTCCTTTCACGGTGAATGGAAACGAATACAAATATGACTATTACCTTACAGATGGAATATATCCTCAGTATTCCACATTCGTGAAGGCATTCTGCCACCTGGTTGAAGAACGAGACAAATTTTTTAAGAGAAGACAAGAAGGAGCACGTAAGGATGTGGAACGTGCTTTTGGAGTGCTGAAGGCGAAGTGACATATAGTTGAACATGCAGCACGACCATTGGATTTAGAAACTTTACGATATATCATGTATGCATGTATCATAATGCATAACATGGTAGTAGAAGATAAGGGGAGAAATATTGCACACTATATCCCAACAGAGCCCAGACACGTTCAGTTTCAACCAGGAACAACAGATTATTTGCATCGCGTTGTTGACATTCAGGACGCAAATAAACACAGACAACTTCGAGAGGATTTGGCGGATTATATCTTCTATGATAACAATAACGATAATGAATAGCGTTGTCTTTTTTTTTTTTTTTTTTTTTTTTTTTTTTTTGAATTTTGATGTTATTTCTTTTTTTGTTTTTGGATATTATGTGTAATTTAGCCTTTATGTTAATTTTAATCTTTAAAATTTTTTAATTTTTTTTATAATTTTTAAACATTATGTTTTATTTATTATTTATATTTAAAAAATATTTGTATCAATTTAAAAAAAATCGAAATAAATAAAAAATAAATTATAAAATGAAAAAAAAAGTATAAAAAAAACGAAATAGTAAAAAAAAAAAGAAAAAAATTATTTATTTTCAAAAAGCTGGTGTTGCATCTTGTTGCCCATTTCCCCACTTGGTGTTATAACACCACTTGCTTATGTGGCATGTGAGGTGGTGTTGCACCTTGTTGCCCACACCCAATGCTCTTAGACTCATCACCGGTTATTAGACTAAACGGAGTGGGGGTGTCAAACCCACTCGCTATGCTCGCCATCGATCCAGGAACACCGCCCCCTAGCTCTCGCTAGGGGGGTCGCTACCCATGCCTCGTTACAAATTTGGCGAGAAGAGAGAGAAGGTAAGGGAGGAATTTGATTGGTAAAAAATCCCCCAAATCTCCATCACAAAACCCCAGAGTCATCTTCATCCAGGTAATCCCAAATTTCAATTACTCAACACTTTGATTACACTTTAATTTGATAGTTTTTGTATGTGGGAAATCATGAACTTTCAGGCGAAGCTTGCTTTAACAATGGCAGTCGGGGGATTTAGGGATTTCAGAAAACGATCAATTGGCACCTCGTTCATCTTCACCAAGAATCAATAAGAGGGTGTTTGTTTTTTCTCTGCAGGTCTGCGTGACCTCTTCTGTTTGCGAGGCGCAGACCACGCGCAGACATAATGGTTTGCAGTCTGTTTGTTTTTCTGAAGTGCGCAGACATAAAAACGTCTGCGCGAGGTCTTCACCACACAGATATGGGATAGCATCTTCTAAAGTCTGCAAGCCTTTAACCTAAAAAGAAACGCGTTTTTTTTTTTTTTTTTTTTTTGTTTTTGTTTTTGTTTTTGTTTCCGCCTCCAGTCGTCGTCCAACCTCCCAGAAAAAACCCTCGATCGATCGTACTCCATCTTGCAGCGACCACCACCGTCGCAACCCTCCTCTCCGATCAAAACCATCGATCGCCGCCTTCCTCTCCGATCCGACGTCCTCCGATTTTGCGACCGTCACGGTCGATTGCAGCAGCCAGCGAACAACAAGGTCACAGCGACAACTTCAACTAGCGACCAATCTGGTTTGTCTTCACCTCTTTCTTTGATTGATTCACATCTTTGTTCAATTTCAATTTCAATTCATCTTGATTGATTCACATCTTGTTTGATCGATCATCTTGTTTGACCGATCAAAACCATCGCTGCCTTCCTCTCTCTCTCTGTCGATTTCAATTTCAATTCATCTTGTTTGAATCACATCTTTGTTCAATTTCTTGTTTGATTCACATCCTTGTTCAATTTCTTTTTTGATTCACATCCTTGTTTCACAGAAAATTGACAGCCAAATTCCCAGCAAATAGAAAATCTTACCTGTAAACAAATTGGATTTGTAAACAAATTGGATTTATATTTTTCTTTGATTGGAAGCCAATATACATAACTGTGAATCAAAAGATTTCATTTTCTCTTGTTGATTGTGATTGTTTATGTGTATATGAGTTTTGGTTGTGTATATATATATATATATATATATATATATATATATATATATATATATATATATATATATATATATATGATTATTGATTGTGTATATTTATATGATAGTGTATATGTATATGATTGTTGATTTTGTATGTATATGATAGAAAAGCATCAAAAAGAGTCATAAGTTTTGTTTATTTGATAGAAGTAAAGTTTTTATCGTTAAAGTGAAGTTTATTTGATTTATAAAGTTTTTTAGAAAACTTTGAATTAAAACACTCTAATTGAGGTTATTTATAATTGAATAAAAAGTTTCACATTATTGTGATTGAAAATAAAACAAAATTACAAATTTGTCGTAAAACATATTTGTCGTGGAAATAAAAACTTTTTCTTGAAATAATGATGTTACTTGTTGACTGTTTATTGTTATTTGGTTATTAGAGATGGGAGAAAAACAACAATGGACCAATGAGCATTTAAAATGCTTATTGGATACTTGTATTGAAGAAGTAGAGAGTGTTGGTAGAAAAGGATTGAGTTTGCAGAAAGATTCATGGATAAGGCTTGGAAGAGTTCTTAAGGAGAAATTTGGGGTTGAGTTGACTCAAAAACAAATGAAAAACGCATATGACAATCTGAAAGCCAAATACACTGGATGGGTATATTTAAAAAACAAAACCGGTAATATATACAATTCTCAAACAAACACTTTTAATTTAACAGCCGAGGAGTGGGATGATTTTAAGAAGGTACATATACATTAATATACAATAATATATATATATATATATATATATATATATATATATATATATATATATATATATATATATATATAACATTTACGTTTGAAGTTGCCAAATATTCTTATACTATTTCTTGTTACATTTGGGTTTAGGGGCATCCGAAAGCTGCTTCTTTGAGAACAATTCCACTGCCTTTTCCAGATCTTTGTGCACGTTTTTTTGATGGAAATAGTGCTACTGGTAATTTTAGGAGTTACTCAACCCAATCATCATCAGTAGCTGGCGCATCCTCCTATCGTGTTCCACCACTTCAGATCACTGCCACCCCTTTTGATGCAATGGATGATGATGGTGTTGACACTTCTCATCATGAGCCACCACCTTCTGCTGCTTCACCTTCTGCTGCTTCACCTTCTGCAGCTTCACCTTCTGCTGGTTCACCATATACTGCTACACCATCCGGTAACCCCAACAAAAGGGCTAAACCCTAAACTCCTGTAGCTCCTAGTGCCTCACCGTCTGCTTCTTCACCTGATGGAACTTCTGTTACTGCTGACGATTTAGCATTTGAAATGAAGAAAGCTCTACAAAGTTTGACTAAAGGGTATACAATTCCTCAGTGTTTAGAGAAGTTAGAGGTCCTTCAGTTAGGCCCTACAGATCCTTTACGCTTTGTCGCATATCATATTTTTGGAGGAACCATGAACATGAGAGAGATGTGGATGCATTTGCCTGATGTTCCCGAGATATTACGAGGGTGGCTTGAGATGACGGGTACCAGTTTAGGAGTTTTGAAGGATTGGAAGATTGTTCGATGATTTTCTAGTGTTGAAAGTATTTGTTATGTCTTTTTGCCCTTGTTGGAACTACTTTGTTAAATGTTTTTGCCTTTGTTGGAACTATTTTGTTAGGTCTTTTTGCCCTTGTTGGTACTTGAAATATGATTAATGGAATGTTTATTTGATACTTGAAATATGGTTTATGTAATGTTTTTTAAAGTTCTACTTTGTTGATTTTAGGTTCATATGGATCACGATCAAAAGTTACTTCTCGTAATTCTAATGTACCTATACATCCGTTATTTTTGGAAGAGGGGTGTGAAACGATTGCGGGATAATGATTTGGAAATGACGGGACACGAATACACATTGGAGTTATTACACCGTAATCGTTTACAATGTGTTGAAGTATTACGCATGTCCCGTGAATCTTTTGTACGACTATGTGCTCATTTTAGAGCAAATTACTCATTAAAGGACAGCAAACATGTATCAGTTGAGGAAAAGATGGCTATGTTTTTGATGATGATCGGACATAATCAACGTTACGTGATTATCAAGCGGAGATTTCAACACTCGAAGCAAACAATTCATAAATTTTTTTATGAAGTGTTGGAAAAAATGATGCTTTTCGCACAAGATGTTATAGTACCAACATTTTTTAATCCGAATCCAAACATTCCAGGACATAATAGGAGGCTACGAAGGGTTTTCAAAGGAGTAGTTGGTGCACTTGATGACACTTTGATACATGCTGTTGTCCCTGCTAAGAAACAAGACTTATATAGAAGTAGGGGAAAGGGAGATTGCTACCAAAACGTATTGGCAATTTGTGACTTCAATATGATTTTTACATTTGTTGTGACCGGGTGGGAAGGGGTAGCGCATGACTCTAGAATATTATAAGAAGCAGTAGCCAATCCACAAGCATCATTCCCGTTTCCACCACCAGGTAAATTTTTGTTTTTTTTTTAAATATTTTTATTTTAATTTGAAATTAATTAGTGTTTTGCATTTTTTTTCAGACAAATATTATCTTTGTGATGCCGCGTATGCACACATTTGAGGATTTATGGCCTCTTATCGTAATGTGAGGTATTGGCTTGGAGATTTTCGTCAAAGACGTGCATTGACCAATAAAGAAAAATTTAACCATGGACATGCAAAACTTCGGAATGTCATTGAGCGTGCTTTTGGTGTTTTGAAAGCACGCTTCCCTATATTGAAGAGGATGACACCATTCCCGTTTGTGACACAAAGAAACATTGCCATGGCATGCTTCGCGCTTCATAATTATATAAGGAAAGAAGGATTGAGTGATGAGTATTTCGTACGATACGATGAACCCAATGTCCAGTTTCGAAATAACAATGTGGCCATTGATGATGATGAAGACGGGATTCCAACACATGGTACTGCAGCAGACCGTGAATATATGACTCAGTTACGTGATGAAATTGCTGATCAGTTGATGCACAATATAGATTGAATTGTTTTAAATGAAATTGTTATTGTAAAACATTTTTTTTATTGTATGACTAATTTAGTTGTATGAATTTTATTTTCAATGTTATAAGACTATTATTATTAAAATTTTGGTGTTGAAAAATCATTTTAAGTTTGTAAAATAATTTTATTTCAGCAGCCTGCAGACGTTAAAAAACAAACAGTCTTCTTATTGCAGACTGCAGACGTTTGGTCCACCTCTTCTGCTGCAGAGACTTGCAGATGTGGTCCGCAGACTGCAGAAATTTTGGCTTCAGAAAAACAAACAACACCTAACTCGAGGTAATTTCATGTGGTGCTGGAACCAGTTGGAAAACGAGTGTGAAGGTTTGGCTGCGGGATTTAGAATTTTCAGGAAAAAAAAAGAGAGAGAAACATGAAGCTCTAGTCGGTGTGTGAGGCTACCATGATATCAATGGTGAAGGTGAATGAAGTTTGAGAATTAAAAAGAGAAAATTTTATGTGTATCTGTTGAGCCGAAAAGCACCTGATGGTGAAGATGGGTCTTGATAGCTTGAGGATTCCATATGGGTTTAATTTGTGATGGTGAAAAGCAGAAAAGAAACACACTGTGTGGCTTTAATTTTTTTTTTATGTTATATTAATTAAATTAAAAAATATATTTGTGTAATATTAAAAAAATGTTTGTTTAATAAAATAAAATAATTAGATTAAATTAGAAAAAGAAAATAAAAATACTATAAAATGTTAGGAGTGTTACCACTCCTTACCAAATGTTATCATTAGGTGCTAAATTGAGAAAAATGAGTTGGCATTAAGAAAACTGATGTGCCAAGGTGTTAGGAGTGTTACTACTCCCCTTAGCCTTAGTGAATGTCAAGATGACCGAAAAGAAGCTGGAACCAAAGAGTTATTGCATGGTTTCCCAATAAAAAAAGTGACAATAGATGATGTGAAATAACTAGACTTCTGGATTACTCAAAAGCGTTTTAGTTTCCCAACGGTATCCCTTGGGCTTCTTCAAATTTGAAAAGATAACTTCCTTTCTCTATTTAGTTTCTGAAATTGCTGATCGTCTTTGTCTCACAATCTATACATACATTATATCTTTTGTTACAAACACGTCTGAAGATGTCCAGAAGTGTTGAAGGAATTGCAATTGGAATTGATCTTGGAACAACATATTCCTGTGTTGCTGCCTGGTTTGATAAGCACAATCGTGTAGACACCATTCCTAATGAACAAGGTAACAAGATTACTCCATCATGCGTCGCTTGGAATGGCACCGAACTCTTAGTAGGTGAAGGAGCTAAAAATCAAATCAGCAGGAACCCTAAAAACACTATTTTTGGTTAGTTATTTTGATCAAAACTTTATTCTAATTAATGATAACTTTTTAAACTACCATATATTTAATTTTCAGATGTTAAACGTTTAATGGGAAGAAGATTCAGTGAAAGTAGGCTGCAGGATGACATTAAGTCATGGCCTTTTAAGGTGGTCGAAGGGAGTGCAGATGAGCCAATTATTGTGTTAGAAAATGAGACTGAAAACATGAAATTTTCGCCTGAAGAAATATCCTCCATGATTCTAAAGAATTTGAAAGAGGCCGCTGAAGCATATCTTGGAACAACATGTACAGATGCAGTGATTACTGTTCCTGCATATTTTAGTGACAAACAAAGGCAAGCCACTAAGGAGGCTGGTACGCTAGCTGGCCTCAATGTCATGCGCTTGATTAGTGAGCCAACAGCAGCAGCAATTGCGTATGGAATAGATAAGAGTGCTGACAAGAATCGTCAAGATAAGAATGTTTTGGTCTTTGATTTGGGTGGAGGAACATTTGATGTGTCTCTTCTCAATATCTGCAAGGATGGCGCCATTAGTGTTAAAGCTGTGGGTGGCGACACTCATTTGGGTGGTGAAGATTTTGACAAGCTAATGGTGAATCATTGTGTTCAAGTATTCAAGAAAACACAAAAAAAGGACTTGAGTAAGAATGCAAGATCGATGATGAAGTTGAAAGTTGCTTGTGAAAAAGCAAAGAGAGATTTATCCTCTACAACCTTAACGGCAATTGAAATTGATTCCTTGTTTGAGGGAATTGATTTTTCGATGAAATTCACGAGGGCAAAACTTGAGGAGCTAAATGATGCTTTCTTCAAGAAGTGCATTGAGCACGTGGAGAATTGTTTGAGAGATGGCAATATGGAAAAGAAAGATATTGACGATGTGGTTCTTGTTGGTGGGTCTACACGGATTCCCAAGGTACAACAAATGTTGATGCAATTCTTTGAATCAAAACCACTTTGCAAGAGCATTAATGCGGATGAAGCTGTTGCTTATGGTGCTGCAGTGTTGGCTGCAAACTTACATGGTAATGGGAATGAAAGTGTCCAGTCTTTGATATTAGTAGATGTAACGCCTCTCTCCCTTGGCATCTGGGCCGATTCAGATGATACTCGTGGTTTAATGAGTGTTGTGATACCAAGGAACACACCTATACCCACCCTCAAGGATGGAACTTACTGCTCATCGGCAGACAATCAAGTGTCTATGAGAATCGATATATATCAGGGAGAGAGCAGATTAGCCAAAGAAAACATCATCCTTGGTTCGTTCAAGCTTCATGGTATTCCTCCAGCCCCTGCAATGGAACAAGAGGTAAAAGTTTTCTTTAACATAGATGCCAATGGCATTCTCAATGTCTCGGCTGAAGTAAAATCCACAGGCAATACCAACAGTATAAACATCGATGTGTGGAAACATGTTTAAACATGACATATAGAAGATGCTAAAAGATGTGGAGCAAGGTAAGTATATATACTCGCTGAGTACCAAAATTGGATAATGCTTTACGTTACACTTCCAAGATGTCTTATGAATTTCATATCAACAGCAGTTTTAAAGTATGTTCCTTTTATGTATAGTATTAATCTAAACTTTGTTTTGTGATCTATATTTTGGCTGTTTCTCAAACGTGTAGCTTATGTATGCATGATATATAATTATATAAACAGTTCACTGTTATTTCATGGAATGTGATATCATTGTTTTAGATGTTATATTTTTGAAAGAGTTTAAAGGCAATGCTTCAACTAATGAAACCAGTCAAAGATTTCATGGGTGATTGATAAACTTGAAAATAAGTAGGCCCAAATATCGTGAAGAAGTTTGAGTTTTGAAAACCAAGTATGTCAACAACACGAGAAATCTGGATTACCTTGTGAAAGTCTTTTGTCATTACAAGGATCGAGCCCTATGCAGACGATAGTCTGGACACTATACCGACGACATGCGTCGGGAGAAGTTATACAGACGATATGTCGTCTGTAAAAGGTCGGCGACATAGCTCCGTCAGTAAAATCCGAAAATGTCATCGTGACAGGAGTCATCGGTACAAATTAACCAATAAGGACGACATGTCGTCGTAAAAAAAGTTTTATCTAAAAAAGTTTTATCTGGACTCTATCAAGACGACTTGTCGTCTGGAAAAGTTACACCAGTACCGACAACTTGTCGTCGGGAAAAGTGACATCAATATCGACAACTTGTCGTTTTGAAAAGTAGGTAGCAGCCAACTTCCATTCTAGTAATACCGACGACTTGTCGATGGGATTGGTAAAACCGTTTTTACAGTTATAAAGCTATACCGACGACATGTCGGTGGTATAACCTTTTTTTTATATATATTTTTCATAGGATTATTTATATATACCAAATGTGTTTTTTTAAACAAATCCGAAAAATATATTTGAGAATAATATCAAACACTTAATAAGCATAACATACCATTAAAATTAAAATTAAAATTAAAATTTTACTAAAATTAAAATTAAAATTCTACTACATAACAAAATAACAAAAAAAAAGTTTTTAACAAACATTGTCCTCCTCCTCCTCCTCTGCCTCCTGATTGGAGTGTACACCAACCCCGACTTTCTTTAAATTGTATCTGTATCCAACCGTCGATATGTTTCGGGTCTTGTCCTTTTTCTCTCTATATTATGCCAACAATAAGTGTTAATAAAAAATTTATATAATACAAATAAATTTAATTACTTCCTCACGTCGTATGTCTGCATATGTTCTACTTCCAAGAGAATTCATATATGGACATTTGGACCTACTTTCTTTACCTTTTATGCATTGCTTCCTATAACCCTCATCCAAAAAAAGAAGATCAGTCATCTTATCCTAAGCTTCGTCGTCCATATCATCCAGTGGACATTGTCTTGCACCTTCCACATCCTTATATCCACCAACCCTACCAAAATAAATTTTCAGTTGATATTTATGCTCTTTATAAGCTCTTTGACAGTCGGTCTATACAGCCGCTCGAACGACTTCCCACAAATATGTACCCCGATACATATCAAGATCAAAAAATATCTGCAATAAAAAAAATTTAATTAGTAAAAAAATATATTTAAAAAGTATAAAACTTTTCACATAAAAAAGTATTTTGTACTTACTTCAATCTCAGGATACATAGTTCATAGTAATGGAAAGAAACACATCTCTAAGTCCTATAATGGAGTGTTACATAATCTGCCCCAAAGTTTGAGATAAATCTTGTTAATATTTTGCCATTTGTATTTATGAATTTATAGGTCCCCCCTAATGCTATCAACTTCTACAGGTAGAGGTTTTTGACTGTTGACATTGAACTTTTTTTTGCATATTTAAGCATCTTCCCTTTCCACGCCGGCACGACGGGTTTGCTACATTGACACATAGAATTGAAAATTTAGAAATTTAAAACTTTAAAAATATATCCAATATATTTAAGAATTTCATGTAACTTACAAGATTGAGAACCCATCGGTATCTTGCATGCGAGCGCATGTGGAGGTCGTTCCCCTCCGTCTCCTCCATGCCCCCTCGCAACATGTGTAGCCATCTGTTTAACAAATATTAGAAAATATACTAAACATACTTAAAAAAAACTAATAAACCATTATAAGCATTCAAAATGTATAACAATCGTAACATACCATCAATCAAAATGATCACTAGATTAATATACATGTACAACATCATCATTAATGAATTCGTCATCGTTCATGAAATCGTCATCGTTATCTGAAGAGTACATATCACCACCACCATTGTCATCATTAATGAAACTGTCATCGTTTATAGTAGGAGCCACACTTGATTCACCATCATCATCATTATCTAAAGAGTACATATCATCACCGTCAACAGAGTATGTATCATCATCATCATTACCTAAATCGGCAGCCAAGCTAAAATCATTTGATCAAGTGTCATTCACCACATCTATATCATTAACACCGATACTTGGATGATCCTAAAGTTTTTGATGATGAACATCTTCCACAACTCTCTAGTTATTGTTTTGAGTAGGATCTTGGAGATAAAACACTTGTTTAGCTTAAATGGCAAAGATGTTTTGTTGATCGTCATACCATGTTTTACCGACGTACCATTCATGACTGGTATCGGTAACAACCATATTCTTTTTACTAATTAAACATTCATTACCTAATGACACATTGAACCATTTACCACGAAAGAGTATAGCTGAGTAACCATGTAAATATTGCAACTCTATGATGTCTTTCAGTTAACCGTAGAATGGTGTATCTGTTGGGTTTTGAGCAATCTAACACTTCCTAAGTGTGCATGCAACCCTAATAAACCTTGGATCTATGTTTTCTTCTAAAATACATGCAAATAATAATTTCCAAGGTTTCTTCCTAACTAGCATAGCATAAGGATTATGAATCATAAAACTACTAGTAGAAATACATACCTTTTGATGATGGTTGATTGTTTGGAGTTTGAGAGCCAAGCACCAATAGTGTGAATGCCTCAAATGGAATCACAAATCACCACAAATACTTGGAAAACTTTGAGAGAGTGTATACACACATAGAAAATCGGCCACACACACAAAACCACACTAGTGTCACTAGTGGCTATTTCATGCAACATAAGCATGCTTATATAGTTTACATGATTAGGGTGAAACCCTAATAACCCATGTCTTTTCCTTTCCAAGGATCCATGGGTTAAAAGCTCCATGGATCATCCATGGACTTCCATATAAGCCTAGCCTATTAACAAATGAGTGTTAGCCCACACTATATAAAACCAATAGCCCACAATCTAATTAGTCTTCCTTTTAATCTCTAAATTAATTCATAATTAATTTAAGACTAAGACTAATTAAATAACATGACTTCATATTAATATATTATAACTTATAATATATTAATAAACATATGTGTATAACTCTCATAAAATTATCCATAAATAGTTTGGGTGAAGTGCAACCCAAATGACCATGCCGGGTCGGGTCAAGTATATACCAAATAAGTTATGGACTTAGACACCTTATCCAACAGACTCCCACTTGGATAAGTCTAATAACTATATTTGCGTATGTTACTTCAGGAACCAACCAACAATCGTAGCTCTCGAAAACTCTGTTGAACTATGAAGGGCCATTTTAGATAAGTGATCATATAATCCTCTGTTCTCATGATATCAGCCGGACAAATACATGGAACAACGTCGTACTTATTGTCCAGCAGTTTGTTTCCCGATTTTCGATTTGTTTGACAAAGAACTTAATCGAACACATCAATTTAGTTCTGACCGGCCGGTACATAGGTCACAACAAAATCATCGAGGGGCCCAGATATCGCTTCTATTTCTAGAAGGAACATATAAACTTCGACTCATATGCTTGTTCTACTACTTGTTGAATTGTACACAAAGGCATGTTTTATAACATCAAGTTAGTGATGCGTTTACGTGCAATCAATGCACAACCAACTCATAGGTAACAACTCATATCTCTAGGTTTGAAGATTTATATGATATTACCGTCTTACGATCACTCGAGATAAATTCCATGAAGTGATACAAGTGAGCGTGGGTTTATTCCAATACTCATAACTTATGAGCACTCATGAATGTTGTAGCATCATTGCTATGACTAAACCCATTCAGCCATCTACAAACTCGATTCATGACAGTCTTGATTCATACCTACTTCCAACATATGAACGACTGTGGAGTGTTTAAATAACTTAGTCATTCGGAAAGAATAACCTAGCTATTTTGGAAGTCAAAACATGCAAAATGAAACACAATAATAATCGAATCCAATATGGTCTCAGAACCCTTTTGAATATAAATAGAACCACCTTTTATTTATCACCATATTGATTACACATTATTCATTGTATAATGTTTCAATCAATCAACTTAAGACTTGAATAAAAAACAACAGTCGTCCCATGCTCCTAGCATGTACACTTTGTTTTTCTAAAACAGTAGTTATGCCATACTCCAAGTATGCACACTATGTTTGTCTATGATCCTTACATTGTGATGTAGATCAATTGAACATGATTCTAATGATACTCATTTCACAATCCCAAATCCTTATTGTAAATGTGAGAATCCCCGATTCCTATCATTTACCAAAAAAATCTGTTAGATTTTAAACTTTTATGCAATGTTCCTCTTGTAATGATTATGCACAAAGTCACCAAAACCTTGTCACCAGTCATTACGGAGTATTCCAAAGAAGGTCAACCTCTATGGAACGGAAGTCTCATATTCAAAGTACATTGCTTTGAACATCCTTCTTGCATTAAGGTTTTCTAATCTTACATAGATTGAATAACTTCCACCCATGGAGACATTTCCATAGTCCCATTTTGACTATCACTTCCGAACAAGAGTTACTTCTTTTCAGAATATGTCAATATGGTCCTTTTCGACAACTTACATCATACTTCCAATTTTCCCTGAGCAACCAATCTTTGGTGAACCTCAGATTGTCCTCGACAATTGCTTAATCACTTTAGTCATATCTAGTTCTAGACTTTTCCCTTCTCAATGCCTTAAGCATTTGGAAAATTTAGAAAAGATGAATATTATAGTACATGCAATCGATCCTATATCTGAAGCATATGGGACACGATTCATGATGTTTGACATAAAGACATGATACTAGACCAGTCTTTTGCTACAATAATTTTTATTTGCCATATTTTCAAAATTTAACTATGAAGAGGGATGCCGTAATCATAATCGAATTTTGAAAACGCAATATATATATAATTTCTTCAAGTTGAACCATTCCAACATAAAATTCATATATATATATATATATATATATATATATATATATATATTCTTGCCTAAAGATGATTAAAATCTCAATCTAAGCTTCTAGAATTAAAATGAAGTATAATTTCCTCTCCCTTAATTATAGCAAAACGACTTTTTCAACACCTGCAACTTCATGAATTGAAACTTTTGTTTTTCTATAATTAACATTGCTAGCTTGCAATACTAATCATAATAATCATGCTCCCACTAACATGATGATTATCAGCATAACACTTATGCTCCCTTTAGCTCTGATATATTTCCAGAAATCTGCTGGACTTCTGAAATTTAGATTCATACACCCTTTCTTAGATAGCTCACATGTGTGTCTAAGCAATTTCAAGAACTATGAAAAGGGATGCCGTAATCATAGTCTCAATTTCTTAGACCTTTGCCATTTCTCACAAGTCCATGTTAGTGTGCCGGTTAACCACACGCGCTCCACTAACGACTTTTGAAAATGCAAATAACACAATTGATATCTACGCAAAATCTACTTAGTGAAAGCGTTTCCTCATCATCATTTTCATGAATCGGAGAGAAACCTTATGAAACTTAGATTTTATAGTGTATGAGTCCCTATCCATGTGAATTTGTCAAAACCATAATCACAAGATAAGGTTACTGACAAATTCAGCCTTACATGAATTAAACTTGTTCAATCTCAGTTTCTTGTCACCTTGGTAGCACAAGGCCCACCAATGCTTCCAAGTTGAACTCTGATAACTCACATGCAAATTCAACTTATTTGAAGTAGGTACAGAAATAAGAATTATGTCAACACGATAGGTTGCAAACCTTAAGTCGTGTGCTAGTGATAAATTATAGGTTTTACTCTTGATTAAATCTTGAAACTCTTTCGGGATCTTTAAGGCTCCCACTATCCCCTTGATATATAAGTTTCCCCAGTCAAGAACCATTCCTTGACAAAACAAATATTCAAGGGATAGTGCGGATTCTTATCAAGACTAACACTTCACACAATTGGTCTTAGTTGGTCTTTGTCTCATCCAAGACATCACAACTTACCAATCTCAAATGTACAAGAGTAGAAAACATTTTACTCTTACATTTGACTAGTAATAAATCTTCCTTTATGTCACTCAAAGTTACAATCTTGGAGTATGACTCTAAGAATTGTTTTGGAACGAAGTATGACTCATCTTCTTGATTTTAACCAATCCAACAATTCATGACCTCTCTTCTTAGCCATAACAATGCACTAAGACGTCCTTAGAGTATGAATTTGTGATATGGTTTCATAATCATTAAGATGATCATGAAATACGATACTAAAGTACTCTCCCATCCTGTCAGATTTGAGAAACTTTTATCTTTCTGCCTAATTTGATTTTTCTCATTTGTTTTGTCATACATTGTAACCTTTCCAATGTTACAGAATTATACTTAACCTCATAAGTATAATCATATTTACTAATCTTCAGTAAATCATGACAAATCAATCTTTGTGGTGGGCCTTGACCAGCGTACACCCAGTGTACCTAATTCCTTAGTCCTTCAATTGACTCACATATACATGTGATCAAAGAATTAGTCTTAATTTTCAAAGATGAAAATTCTCATTCATCATACAATACAACTTGTATGATTCGAAGTTTCTGTCCAATTGAAACTTGGGTGATGAAAAACTTTCTTCATTTGGTAAATTCAGACACTACCACAAATGAAAGAATCAAATCCACTTTCCAATATTGTTATTACTGGAAACATATAAGCAACAATTTTCCACAGATGCCATTGTAAGGATATTTTTAAAATAAATAAAATTAAAACCCCTTTTTCTTTTATTTTAAAACTTTGCGGAAAAACTTATCCTTACAATCCACATGAAAACCTTATTGTTATCTATTCATAAGCAATATATTATAACTCTTAAGCAACAACTCAAAATTCTGATTACCGAACCATGCGATCGAAACCCACCTTTGCAATCAGAATCAACGTATACTTACTTTAAGCTTCCTATCCTTTCTTTGATTCTTAAAAACATAAGCATGTGACCCATTCACATTATGTAATAAGAATCTCCAAATAAGAACTTAATAGAGTTAGACAGTGGACTTTACCCGAAGTAGAGTCAAACCTCTTGACTTGATCAATCTTATGACCTTTCAGGTGAATAGGGCAGCTTCGCAATCAATGCCCCTTCCTTTGGCAACAAAACACATGAACCCTTTGGTAATGGCACATGGGACTATCTCAGACTTAGCCTTTCTCTTTACCATTTGGTCAACCGAGTTGACTATAGCCGATCCCTTTCCATTGGGAAGAGAAATCTTTTTCTAGATATCCAATGCTACCATTGTCAATGTCCATTTAAGACTTGGGAAGTTGTTCTTTTAATCAAATTTGCTTTACTAGTGTTCCAAATCATTGCTGATTCCACAACACCAAACAAATAGATAACATCATTAAGGGTCATGTCATAGTCTGTCTCATAGTAGTCCCAAAGAGACTCACTATGTTACTAAGAAAGTGATTGAACATCCAACTTTCACGGGACTTTGACACCCAACTCTCCCGGCTTGTCAATATGTGACTTTATCTCCAAGATGTGAGCACACATAGACTATGCTTGCCAATAGGGATTGAGTGACTTTAAACTTTTCAAGAACTTGTGGGTGAGGGAGAATAATTGGAGGAGGTGGAGGAAGTGAAGCATGATGTTGAGGGACACCATCTTCAAGAGATTTGGGAAGATCATAGTTGTCTGAACCAGACATCTATAATGGGAGAAAATCAATTTAGTTGATTCAAAGTCCTTAATATAACACACAATATGAAATATTAAGGCTAGGACCCAACACAATATTTTATAATTTGGAAGAGGGATGCCGTAATCCAAGCTATAAAATATTTGAAGGTAGGCGAATGACGATTCACCAATTTCCACCATGAAAAACGAAATAATTTATTAGGTTTTAATTGGATTTGAAATTCCTAGATCTTTTAAGATTCATTGAACTTTTCAATGGCATGTTTCAATCTCGAGTGTGCCCTCTCAAATTTTGTGACTGGGATGCCGAGGATCACAAAACAAGGTGTGAATAACCATACCAATTCACTTGGTACCCTTAATATTATCACTCAATCAATGTGCCGGTTAACCACACACGCTCCATTGATCTATGACAAACATTAAGTCACCCTTCGTGATCCTTACTAGTCCAAGTTAGTGTGCCGGTTAACCACACACGCTCCACCAACGACTTGGTAAGGTACAAAGTGTGAATTCCATGGGCTAGCACCAAATTCACATTTTTCCTAAAGTAACTAAGATTGGGAATTAAATAAAAAAAATATTTAGTTACTTTATAATATTCATTATACTTTTAATGAGAATTTAAAGTCATTGTCCTACCCGTTCGGCTAACGACCCTCCACCGATCAAGCAAGCGGTGGGTGAGAGTGGATACCCATTAAGTTGCCATTTTATAGGCAACAACCTTATACCCACCTTATAGACCGGCTTCGTGAATGAGGCCTACTAACGGTAAAACGACTTGTTCTTATACATATATATAATAATTAACCATTAATCTTATAATAGTATAAGGGTAGAATTTTAACTTTTAAAACTTCAAGGGTATGGAATTAAAGTTTGTGTGAGACTTTACAAATTCCAAAACTTGAGGGCAAGTTTTGAATAATTCATAAACTTTTGGATATTCATAACTTATGAGTTTTAATTAAGTGTTTAAAACTTTTAATGAAGAGTCTCTTGGAAATCCATAACTTGAGGACAAGTTATGAAGTCCATAAAAGCATTTATTAGAAAACTCTTCAAAAGAAAATGTAACCTACAACTTCTTAAAAAACATTTAAAAGAAAAACTCTTGGAATTCCATAACTTGAGGACAAATTAAGAATTCCATTAAAACCCATTAAGATCAAGAATTAACTAACAAACAATTTGCAAATAATTCCTATGATCTAACAAAACTCATATGAAGATGAACATCCACATCAACAATTTCAAGAATCATATGAACACATATAAACTTGAAATTTGATTATAACTTTGAAATTAGTCCACCATCATCATTACCACATCAAAAACAGGTTTTATAAGATCAAAACAGTTTAAGGTAATGATTCTAGACCAATTCCAGCACCAAAACTCGAAGATATGCTGTCTGGGGGTCCAACTCGTCGAGTGCATGAACCAACTCGCCGAGTTGGATGAGTTTTGCATTGGACTCGTCGAGTCCCTTCATGGACTCGGCGAGTCAGCTGTGCAGACAGCATAAAATCTTCGATTTTCAGCAATTTGCATCAAGTACTCAAGAAAACAAGCCTAGGCTCTGATACCACTGTTGGGTTTTGAGCAATCTAACACTTCCTAAGTGTGCATGCAACCCTAATAAACCTTGGATCTATGTTTTCTTCTAAAATACATGCAAATAATAATTTCCAAGGTTTCTTCCTAACTAGCATAGCATAAGGATTATGAATCATAAAACTACTAGTAGAAATACATACCTTTTGATGATGGTTGATTGTTTGGAGTTTGAGAGCCAAGCACCAATAGTGTGAATGCCTCAAATGGAATCACAAATCACCACAAACACTTGGAAAACTTTGAGAGAGTGTATACACACATAGAAAATCGGCCACACACACAAAACCACACTAGTGTCACTAGTGGCTATTTCATGCAACATAAGCATGCTTATATAGTGTACATGATTAGGGTGAAACCCTAATAACCCATGTCTTTTCCTTTCCAAGGATCCATGGGTTAAAAGCTCCATGGATCATCCATGGACTTCCATATAAGCCTAGCCCATTAACAAATGAGTGTTAGCCCACACTATATAAAACCAATAGCCCACAATCTAATTAGTCTTCCTTTTAATCTCTAAATTAATTCATAATTAATTTAAGACTAAGACTAATTAAATAACATGACTTCATATTGATATATTATAACTTATAATATATTAATAAACATATGTGTATAACTCTCATAAAATTATCCATAAATAGTTTGGGTGAAGTGCAACCCAAATGGACCATGCCGGGTCGGGTCAAGTATATACCAAATAAGTTATGGACTTAGACACCTTATCCAACAGTATCGTCTACCCCTAATGTAAGAATGCCACTATTTTGAGTAGTACGTTTAAGATCACGACTAAGCAAAACAAATCAAACACTATTTACTATGCAAGCAATGTAAGAAGTTGCATCCAAAGACCATGTGTCAACGCCTTTAATTTGTTAGTACAGTCTGAAGGGGATTCTCTTTCGAGACGATAAATCTATAAGGAAATATAATATTGTATGTTTAAGTAATAATATGAATTACCTTTCTATTGAACCATGGAGGAAATCCTGTTTTAAAATCACTTTCAGGCGATTCTGATTTGAATTCGCTGGATGTGAGTCAAAACAATTATAATGGTTTGAAGATATGATAAAACTATCGAAATGTAGTTAATAGATCACAAAACTTATGATATGTAGCCTTTCAGCTCATCCTCATCGCAATTGTTTAGTACAAACTAATGCAATGATTTTTTTTGGCATCTTTACAAAGTTCGGCGAGCTTCTTAGTGGACATCGGTCGACATTGTGATGATAACATAGTAAATTGTCTTTTTGGAAGGCAAGGATCCTCATTTCTATCAACATGATTGAATTTGGTTTGCATAACCTCAAGATACATAGAGCAGAATGTCAAAGCTTCGTTTGGAACATAACCCTCTACTATTGAGCCTTCTGGCTTGGCTTTGTTTCATACATAATTTTTAAATTTTTTCATGTATCTTTCAAAAGGATACATCTATCTCATGTGTATAGGCCCTCCAAGAATAGCTTCTTCAGGTAAATGAAGAATTAGATGAATCATGATGTTGAAAAATGTTAGAGGATATATCAACTCAAGATTACATAAAATCTTCCCCACTTCTTTTCTGGCATTTCTCATGTCGCCAACATCTAATGACCGTGCAATTTTTTTTGAAGAATGTACACAAGTCAATGATTGTTGTTAAAACATTTTCTAGGAGAAATGCTTGAACCCCTATAAGCAGCAATCGTTGAATGAGGATGTAAAGATCGTGAGACTTTAGCCTAGCCAAATTTGATGTAGTATCATTCACCTTCTTATTAAAGTTCGATCCAAAACCATCAGGTAACCTTACTCCTTTAATGAACTGACAAAAAAATTGTCGATCAATTGGTTTAAAAGAGTAATCAACATGTGGTAATATTAATTTTTTCTTGTTGTCTTCCTTCTTCTGGTTGACTTTCTTCCTCTTGTTGACTTTCTCTTTTGGCCATTGATCTGGCCGAATGCACATATTTTTCAAGTCTTCTCTTGCTTATTTATTTTTATTTTTTTGGTTTTTTCATTAATCAGTATAGTATTTAAAATATTCTCATCCACATTTTTCTCCACATGCATAAAATCTATATAGTGTTTTAGCTCGAGGGAAGACCAATACTCAAGCTAAAAAAAGATACTATCCTTTGTCCAATTCAACTCTCTTTTTCTTGTTTCAACATTCCACTTTTGTGTTGCACCCCCGTGCTCAGGATATTTCCATGGAATACGATCAGGAAAACTAGCTAGTTGCTTTAACATAGTTGTATTAATGAATCATCTTGGATGTGGTCTTCTCTTAGGTTGACCATTAAGCAATGAACTTTGCCTCCACTTATGGTTCAAATGCAAGAATCGTTTATGACCAACATAAGACATCTTGTTGGTGACATGAATGGAAGATGTGTCTGCGTTACAAGTAGGGCATGCTAAATGACCTTGACCACTCCATCCTGACAAATTTCCACGTGCTGGAAAATCATTGATAGTGCATAAAAACATCATACGCATGTTGAATACGATGTTGGTTGATGCATCTCTCATTTGGACTCCTTCAGCCCACAACATTTTCAACTCATCCACCAAAGGCCTCAAGAAAACGTCAATGTCCTTTGAGGGTGATTTAGGGCCAGGAATCAGCAAAGTTAGCATGAAAGAAGACTCTTTCATATATATATATATATATATATATATATATATATATATATATATATATATATATATCCATGGTGGTGCATTGTAGGTAGTCAATATTGTTGGGTTTTGTGTACTATAACACGCCTATGGTGCACATACAACCATAATGGCTTTGGATCTAAGTTTTCTCTAGTTATACATGCAATAAAATTTCCAAACCATGAAGCCTACAACTAACATACAATTTTGACATATAACTCATAAAATCAAGTGAGAAGAATACCTCTTTATTGTAGCTTGTAGTTTTGGCCTTTCAAGAGCTTAACACCTCAAGTGTGATGCCTCAAATGGTTCACAAACACCAAGAACAAGGGAGGACTTTGAGAGAGAAGCTAGACACTCCAAAATCGGCTATCACTCTTCCTAGAACTCTCATAGGGTCGATTTTAGCTAAGGGATAACATATATATATATATATATATATATATATATATATATATGTGTGTGTGTGTGTGTGTGTGTGTATATATATATATATATATATATATATATATATATATATATATATATATATCGTAGGATCCCAAGGGTCATGGGTAAACCCTATTCCATACACTTAGGTTATGATCCATATCTCATGTGGGCTAACTCTTCATGGATACTTACATAAACTTAGCTCATCATGGATCAATAGCCCAAACAATATATAAACCACTGATTTACATAATCAGTCCCCGTTAATTTAATTACTCCCTTTTGATCACTAAATTAATTCTAAATTAATTCTTGATCAATACTAATTAAATAATATGATTTCACTATTACTATATTATACTTTTAATATATTAATAAATCATAAATAGCCTCTTTCTCAAATATCCATCCTATCAGACTGTTCTGGTGAAGGCAACCCAAATGGACCATGCTACTCTCGGGTCAAGTACATACCAATTATAGTTATGGGCTTAGACACCTAATCCAACAGTCTCCCACTTAGATAAATCTAATAACTATTGTTGCAAGTACGACTCCAAAATCCTGAATAACAATCGTAGCTCTCAAAAGCCGTTGTCGAACACTGACCTAGTCAATGACGCGTCCAATAGATAAGGGATCATATATTCCTTCATTCTAGGTATCTTATGATCTAAGACATTGTAACAAACCGTTATTTCAAACCTATGTAATAATATAGTTCAATTTTTAGTTCTTTTTTAAAATAATAAAGAGAAATTTTTGCATACCATGTACATTTAGATAATTGACCCTCAAAAATAAAGTATTAAACAATCTCGATTGGGATGAACAAAGTGGTAGAGATTGTAACAAGGTTTCCAAAAATATAAAGAAAACTAAAATCCGAGTGATAACAAAGAATTTATGACCAATCGAAGATCCGCAACAAAACCAACAATACACTGTTCACTGTAAAAAGTGAGGTGAAGTGAAGTCTTCTCAAAGACATGGTAACACATGATTACAAAGAAGTTCCGCAAATCAAATGCAACCACCAAGTCCCTCACACCTCCTGTAAGTTCTCATTTTTTTTATCATTGTTTCCGGTTGTTTTTCTTTATCTATGTATTTATCATCAACATTAATTAACTTGTACTTTTATGAGTAGGCTACAAGAGAACCACTAATACTTTTCTTTTTCCCAATCAAACCATGAAAGTTGCATTTTGACCTTTTATATTATGACTTTCTATTAGCTCTTGTTATTTTATGCATTCAATATGTTCTTGTTATATATATAAACATTAAATATTTGTTGTTTTCTCATGTTTTTGGCAGATATACAAGTTGATGATGAGAACATTGTTCCAAGACCATCTACTAATGTAAGGTTGGTGTAAGAGTTGATGACGAGAACATTGTTCCAAGACCTTCAGTGAGTTATGATGATGTCCCTTAATAGCAATGTAGTATTAGGTTATATAGTTAGGGATGATTATTTGTATTTGACATGTTAGTGCAATGAATTATCTTTCTTATTTATTGTATTTTATTTTGTATTTTGTATGACATTAACTTTTGTGCAATGGATTGTATTTTTTGTATATGGTAGTTTATTTTCTATTATGAGACATGAAATGCAAATTTAATTCGAAAATTAGTAAATCTATAAATAATTTAAAAAAATAAAAAATAAAAATTACGATACGCAAAAATGTGTGTCATCTTCATTTATGACATGACCTTTCTTGACAGCGGCTTTAATCATACGCGTTTCGTGTCATAAATGTGCGTCGTCTCTCGTTATGACAGGGCCTTCCTTGACGCGCATTTGCGCGTCGTCTGAGCGTTTTACGACGCGCAATGAGCGTCGTAAAAGGCTGTTTTTCTAGTAGTGTATTTAATATTTTTTTTCATGAGTTTATTATAACCATACTATGACTAGATGCCTAATTCGACGCTTTGGAGGCATTAGAAATGTTGATAACAATTGTCACCCAGACGCGCCGGTCTAACTATAGCTAACAATTTAGGTGCGAGATTGTCAATCCCATATAGAACTATACAAATTTGTTTCGATCCCTATGATGGAGATTCTCAGGACTTTAACTATTTTGTTTAAATGTACTAACAACCTGAACATATTAACTCCTAGAAAAGTATATAGATGTTACGTGTATAGTAATGATGAAAACTCAATCATTTTGAAATAAATGATTGTTAGTAAGTTTCTTGTTTAGTATTCTTGAAATGTATTTGTAAATTGTTCACACTTGTGTGGTTTTGAATCCAACCCTTGTTATAGTAAAACAATGTACTAGCGTATACTTGACTCGTGTGTTAGTGTTCTTGAATCATAAATTATACCTATTATAATTTATATGTATTTTCTGTATTGATACTAACTGTTCATGAATGCAACCTCTTGCTCAACCAGTTACAAAGAGTATTGAAACTGAATAAAATAACTTTTATATTTATATACATATACAATTATATAAATATGATTTTTGGGGAAAAATATAAGTTGGTATAACCTTTTAAAGAATTTAAACACTTTAAATTATTTCTGATGACTTGATGTCATTTTAACGTTATTTGAAATCATTTGTACCACAAAATATTTGTGTTAGAATTGTATCCCCCCCCCCCCCTTAAAACTGTAAAAAATATGAAAAATGTGGGAGATGAACTCACTTGATAAGTGGTGAATCGGACGTAACCGCGGGTTTCTGGTGAAAAACCGGGCTTCACCCGGGCAGAGTTTCAGATCGGGAACTCTGTTTCTCGAGATCTTCGGCGCTCCGAGACTCGCTTCAGGTCTCGGGATGATACCGGGGCTTCGGGGGTATAAATTGCACGCAAATCGAGGTAATACGAGTGAGAGAGAAGAGATTGAGCAACCCTAAACGGCTGCCCTTGTGATCTATTTATAGGGCTGATTTTTCGATTTTCACGTCGTGAACCATCATTTCACGTCGTGGCCTTGGACGTCATCAGGTGCGTAGTCGCGATGTTCAGTATGTCAGGCTTTAGAAGACATCAGCACTGAGTTCATGTCGTGAACCCCTTTTTCACGTTGTGAACTCTGACACAGTGTTGGGGTTCGTGCCCCGAACTTCAGAAATTCATAACTTTTGCATACGAGCTCCGTTTTCGACATTTTTATATGCACGAATATATGAGATTATGCTCTACAACTCTCGTTTAGACTCCGTCAGCTAATTTTGAGTTTAATTTTTATTATATTATTTTTAGTAGGCCGGGACAGGAAAACTCCGTTATAAACTCATAATTTCTTCATCCGATGTTCGTTTTTGTCTGTCTTTTTACCGTTGAACTACTCTCGACGAGATGTTAGATTCTTGTTTAGATTGTTTTGGCTAGAAATCCCTCGATCTCATATTCGAACTTCGGGCTCCATACTGCTAAGCTGAAACTTAGAAAAATCATTACTTCCTCATACGAAGTCAGATTTAGACGTTCTTTTTATGTATGTTTACGGTTTAATGAGATCTAAGACTTTCATTTAGATACCTAAGGCCAAAAGGTATTTTATTGAAATTTCTCTTTTAAGCTTAATAGTGTTTTACTGGTTTTGACGCAGATCTTTGATTGGTCATAACTTCTTCGTTATAACTCGGATTTGAGTGTTCTTTATATTTCTGAAAACCTTGACACAATATCTATCATTTTATGCAACCCAATTGAGACTTTTGAAAATTTCATTTTTGACAGTATATTTATTATATCAGAAATAGATTACCATACTTGACTTTGGGTCATTATATTGACTTGAAATATTGGGTTGTCACATGACCTATCCTTTTTCTTCACAAATAAGATCGGTATTCCTCACAATGAACTACTCGGTTGAATGAATCCCTTGTTTGACAACTCCTGCAGCTGTGTAGACCACTCCTGCATCTCTAGAGGTGCTAACCAATAAGTTACTTTAGTTATTAGAGCCGTACCAAGAACCATGTCAACCCGAAACTCCACCTGCTTCTTCGGAGGCACTCCAAGAAAATCCTCCGGGAACACATTTGGGTATTCCCAAACAATTGGTACATCATCCACGGTAACCTTATCCTTTTCTTGGGTGTCCATCACATACGCCACAAACCCGAAATATCCCTATTGAAGATAATGTCTGGCCCTCGTTGTCGAACAGAGAGTGGGCCCATGATGAGCACCCTCACTGTGGATCACCAACTCTCCCCCACTTGGGGTTCGAACTGTTGGATTAATGTCTAAGTCCATAACTATAATTGGTAAGACTTGACCCGACTCGGCATGGTCCATTTGGGTTGCATGGCATCATGCATTTGGATAGACTAAAATGAGAGAAATAACACTTAAGGTTTATTAATATATTATAAGTTCTAATATATTAATAAGATTATTTAATTAGTATTGATCAAGAATTAATTTGGAATTAATTAAGTGATCAAAAGGAGACTAATTAAATATATGGGTTGATTGTGTAAATCATTCATTCTTATATATGTGGGCTTGTGATACAAGATTCCTTATGTTATACTAAGTCCATGCGGTGACCCATGGATACTCCATGGAGGTTAAAATCCATGGAGCATAAGGAATGGGTAAAGTTATAAGTTACATGGTGTAACCCTAATAGCCACCATATAAAAGAATCCCATGGCTCAAGAAATCGAACACTATGTGTGAATATGAGGGCTAGACGATTTCAAGGAGTGGTACATTTCTCTCAAGTCATTTCCATGTGCATTTGGTGTTGTGTGAACCATTTTAGGTGTCACACTTGGGGCACTAGGCACTCAAGCTTCATGGAGACAAGTTACAACAACAAGGTATGTATTCTAACTTGTTTTATTACCCAAGTATCATAGATTGTATGCTAGATAGGGTAATACCTTGGAATATTCATATTTGCATATATATTAGAGAAAACATAGATCCAAGGTATTTAGAATTGCATGTACAATTAAGAGTGTTAGAATGCTCAAAACCCAACACGAACATGCACTAATTGAATCCCACAACCAATCATCGCCCCATTGGGTATCCACCAATCCATCCCCACAATGACCTCGCTCTCACGCAGGGGAATAGGATCAAATCAATTGCATACTGATCTCTGAATAACTCCAAAGTGCAACCTCGGTGAACCCTCGACACTCGCATCGGACGATCATCATCAATCTTGACCTCTGAAGGATAATCCAACTACCCTGGAGTATCGTCAAACCTCTTTCTAAGCACAAGAGATACAAAGGATCGGGTAGCTACCGAATCAAATAAAACCAATGCGGGAATATCGTTCACAAGGAATGACCTTAAACAGTAACATAGACATATAAGCATGATATATAACATAAATAAAAAGGTAAGGAGAAGATACATATTAGTGACCACATTGGGTGCAACATGAGTCTCCTCGACTATCAGCTGAAATACCCTGCTCCGAACAACTGGCACCTCCGCCTTGCCCTGGCAGCCATCAGTGATCCTCACAGTTTTCGTTCACAAGGAACGACCTTAAACAGTAACATAGACATATAAGCATGATATATAACATAAATTAAAAGGTAAGGAGAAGATACATATTAGTGACCACATTGGGTGCAACACGAGCCTCCTCGACTATCAGCTGAAATACCCTGCTTCGAACAACTGGCACCTCCGCCTTGCCCTGGCGGCCATCAGTGATCCTCACAGTTGTCAGAGCAGGTGTTGCAATTGGTCCCACCGCTACTAAACTCGGGTAGTTAGCCTTCTTATGGCCCTTCTGGTTGCAATGAAAGCAAATCATATCAGATACCTGGGTGGTGGTACTGGAAATACAATCCCTTATGAGGTGCCTTGTCTTGCCATACTTGTTGTAGTTCGAACCACCTGCCCTGCAGACTCCATCATGCGCCTTGTCGCACTTGCCATAGCGGCCCCGTCCCTGCTATCCCCTCGATCTAGAATCAAAATCCTTGGGTTTCTTATCCAAAACCCTAGTCGTCTTGTCAGGCTCTTCCCTCCTCTTCCCTATATGCTCCAAATCAATTTCCCACTCTCGGTCACTAGCTATCATGTCATCCAATGTCGGATAGGCGAAAAAACTAATAAACTCCCTAATGTCTAATCTTAGCATGTCATGGTACCGAGTTTTCTTCATTTCCTTATCTGTAGCTACTGGGATACGAATAAAGCTCTCTCTCTCTTTATATATATATCTCTCTCTCTCTCTCTCTCTCTCTCTCTCTCTCTCTCAACTTGGCAGTGATCTCTATCATGGTCTCAGTTTTTTGTTGCATATCCAATAAATCCCTCTCCAGCTATTGCACCTCAACAACTGGTCTAAACTCCGCTTGGAACCTGGTCACAAAGTATGACAAGGTCCTGGCCTCAATGATTGGGGATCCCAGAGCATAACCAACCTCCCCCACCAATACCGAGCTTTCTCCCTCAAACAGCATGCAACGAACCTCACCTTTGACCCCTCGGGTCACAATCTAGTCATCTAGGCACACTCAATATCTGCTATCCATCTTCTGGTTGTAATAGGGTCCTTCTCCCCAAAGAATTTTGGCGCCCCACATCCCCTGAAATCCTTGAAGGAGAGAGTGCAAGATCTATGCTAACTAGCGGCCAGATCAGCACTAAATATTCGAAGGTGATCCTCCATCAACTCGATGATACCTCTAGTAATATCAGACGCGATGAAATTGCATAAACCCTCAATAATCGATTTGATGCCCGAGCTTGAACCAGATCCAAATCCTGACCCTCATGCCCCACTGTGTGTCACCACCGTCTTGAAACATAACACATAAACAATCAGTATACACACGAAGAGGTTCACACCCTCGAAGTTTCTTTAATTCATCATGACCTTCCTTGTCTTGGGTATAGATCTTGTGCTTCTAGTAGTACGAGCCCAATACTCCCTTCCACACCTATCTATACCCTCCCCAAGGATTGTCTCGAATCCTCCAAGTCACTTCCTTTCTATTTAGTACTCCTCTCCTACAATAAAGTGCTCTATGCGCTAAGATATATCCCAAGAACTCCTTAGGGCTCCTTTCATCATCACTCTATGTTATCAGCTTTAGAAGGAACTCCCACTCATACTATCTAACTACCATACGATCACAATTACAGACTATCAGTACTAGATAACTCTTCAAGTGAAAGGTATCACACTACAACGGTTGGACACAGACAAGAGCTGTACAACAGAGTTAAAACCTAACCCTCTAAAATTATCTAATCTCAACAATATGTAACCAAGAGCATCCATCCACTAGTTAGCTCATATTATTGAGAATTCCTAAAAGCACAAAGCATGCAACATTCAAGTATTAAGAAATTCGAATCAGAACATAACTTAAACAGTCCATCATATCTGATAATTGATCTAATACTTGCATGCAAATCTATAAGCACATATAATAGGCACATAAAGGCATATCTCATAGCATTCGATCATGCAATCCTGAGTAGATCCTTAGCCCTAATCTAGCATGCGATTCTCATATCATGGCTTAAAACATATATGATGTATGTGTATTTTGGGACGACTTACTTAAGCTCGGCTGATTGCAGGCATCACACCTGTTACTTTTAGTAGAAATTCCTTAATAAAATGTTTCTTTTTATGAAAAATATACCAAATCCTCATTTTGAGTTCAGACACACCAGAGAGTATGCCTGAAACCCTGAAACCAAGGCTCTAATACCAACTTGTAACATCCCCAAATTTTAGATACAAAATTTGTGTTTAAATCATTCTCAAACATTCAATAATCATGTGAAATCAACCAAAAATTTATCATAGAAAAATGTCATCAGAGTACAAATCCCAAAATCACATAATACATAAAACATGGGCGGATCCGAAGCGATCATGTCGGGCCCTTCCTTTTCGTGCTGGAAGTACCTGAAACATAAACTGAAAACTGTAAGCTCAAAGCTTAGTGAGCTCCCCAAAAACCCCATATCGTACATTATAGTGAAAACATAATTGTGAAACATCATGTTTCCTGCCATTTCTGAGCCATGGACTGAAGTTCGATTTTGTAAGTTTTGGGCCTTAAGGAGGCAAAGTATAGTCCTTATGGAAGTATGTAATGATAGTTAAGAGATTTTTCCTTTGAGTTGTGTTTTAGGCAGAAGGGTAGAAAAGGAAAAGTCATAGGTCAGGTTCTTTCATAAAATATGGATTTTTATTTGAGAAGTATTTAGCCCAAGATATTTAGATAATATAGTACAGCTCTTCAACACCTTTTCGTGGATATAAAGAACGTCGGAAACAGAGTTGGAAAGAAGAAGTTACGACCATTTAAAGTTGTATTTTAGATGATTTTTGTATTAAAATATGAGAGCATATACATGAATGAAAATAGACAAAACTTCAAAAATGGTCCCTGTGGTTTTCGAAAATATCAAGTTTAGTCCCTAAGTTCAAAAAACCTCACATATGGTCCCTGTGGTCTCAAAACTTTTAACATTTGGTCCTTTTCGCTAACTCCGTTAGCTTTTGGCCGTTAAGTGAAGGGCAATTCTGTCATTTCACTTCCACAGGGACCACTTATGAAGTTTTACCTTATTTTTAAAAAAAAAAAAAAGAAAATATATATAATTATATAATATTAAAGGGTCCCACCCCTTTCTCTCTCTCTCTCTCATATACACACTGTCTTCTCTCTCTCTCTCTCTCTCTCTCTCTCTCTCTCTTTCTCTCCAGATCTTGTATGGAAGGATGAGTGAACAATGTTTGACTGAAAAAGTCAAAATTGGATTAAGACCTTTCTTAATTGCTCCATACACCATCTATACTTCTTCCACCCTCCTTCTCACATCTGGTTCCGGTTCTTCTGCCAATGGAAACCATCGATTACCACTTGCACCAAATAATAATCGTACATGAAATCATTGGTCAAAACCATATATGAAATCAAGCTATCAAACCTGAAATCAAAGCTTAAAACCATACCAAAATAATACATGGAATCAAAGCTTGGAACCGAACTTTATAATCATAATCGTAACCGAAAACAATACACATCCAAACCACAGAAGATGAAACTCGCTTGACACTTTGATGAATATCCTCTCTCTTATCTTAATCTCATGAGCTATTCAGCAACAAAGACGAAAGATTTTGGCATGTGAAGTCGGTGGGATTATTTGCCCTAAATACGAGAATACTCGTGTCCTGGTTCGTGGAATCTCATATTGCCGATTTTGACGCAATTGAGAATACCTTGTTTATTTGACTCGAATAGAAAAGAGAAAGAGGGATTAGGGTACGGTGAGATGTAGTGGAAGTTATCGATTTCCACCATCTTCTTCACTAGCCAATTTCGTTGGTGGCCTTCCAGGAGTAACCTGCATCTTCCCCTGTTCCTTCCTATGGCTAATGTCATCGTTCAACAATCACTGAAGGAGAAATTCGAGTAGGGTAATTGAACGAGGGGGATGATTAATCGTCGGGATCTAAAGGCGATTTAAAGAGGCCGGGATGGGAGATTGCTGCTAGTAGGAGTGATGAGTGACGAGATGAACCTTTGTGATAGCTTTTGGAATCTTGATCTGGAGAGAGAGAGAGAGAGAGAGAGAGAGAGAGAGAGAGAGAGAGAGAGAGAGAGAGAGAGAGAGACGGTGTGTGTGTGTGTGAGAGAGAGAGAGAGAAAGAGAGAGGGTGGGACCCTTTAATATTGAATAATTATATATATATATATAGATATTAAATAAGGTAAAACTTCATAAATGGTCCCTGTGGAAGTGAAATGACAGAATTGCCCTTCACTTAACGGCCAAAAGCTAACTGAGTTAGCGAAAAGGACCAAATGTTAAAAGTTTTGAAACCACAGGGACCATCTGTGAGGTTTTTTGAACTTAGGGACTAAACTTGATATTTTCGAAAACCACAGGGACCATTTTTGAAGTTTTGTCATGAAAATATTAGACATTAAAAATTACAATTTTTTCCCTTTTTGTACCAAAAAGATAAAAAAAGAATCAAGATTTTAACTTTTTTAATAAGAATATCATGTAAATATTTACTAATTAATGGGGGTTCCTAGGGTTCTTAATCTTTTGTGGTTCTCATTTGAACTACTCCCTATATATATATATATATATATATATATATATATATATATATATATATATATATATATATATAGTCAAGATCAAATAAGAAGGAAATTTTTTGTAGGAAGGTAAGAAGTTTTTTTTCTACATATTTTTTTCGCGAACAAACAAAATGAATCATTAGATGATTCATTTGTAAGATGATCCACACGAAAAAATTCTTAAAAAAACATCTCGATGATTCATTTATACACTGATTTTATTGTTATTCACTAAAATTGTCACAAAAGTGAATTTTTTCTTAATTTATTTAAAAATGAATCATAAAGATGTTTTTTTGGGAATTTTTTCTTGTGAATCATCTTACAAATGAATCATCTAGTGATTCATTTCTTTTGTTCGTCAAAAAAATATGTAGAAAAAAGACTTCTTACATTCCCACCAAAAAAAAATTTCTTACCGGATATATATATATATATATATATATGTGTGTGTGTGTGTGTATGTGTGTGTGTTTTTACTGTTTGTTTATTTTTCACTTAACAACTAAAAATATGTTGTAATATAGTAAGTAGTATATTAACACTTTATATATACTTCCTAAATTGTAGTATATTTCCTTTTGGTGAATTTACTTGTTTCTCAGCTCTCATTTACAAAGTATTTTTCAAATTAGTGAAGCAACAAGTCGATGATGATATGCATGATATTTTGTCATTTTTTAAATAAATTTTAAGGTTAATGTCATTGTAGCCCAACAAACTAATGTTTTTTTTTTGTTTTAAAAGGTCCATGATCTTATTTTTTAACATGTTAAAAGGTATTTTTTTTATAGTTTTACAAGTCAAAAGGATGACATGGCATGTATATGATATTAATGTGATTTGGGGGTAGTAACTTAATTGTAAAGTCAAACCACAAAGACTAATGCTTTATGATTCTGTCTCACCATATATAATCACCAAACACTATTGTTTATCTTCAACCTTGACGTCGATTGTCAGCTTCTTTGTTTTTGCGATCATTGTTGGACACCCGATAGTCGTTTTTCCAATGTTTCGTCTCTAGTGACACCATTCAAGCATGAATAGATCTTGGAGGACAATGCTCTGGTATTGTAAATATCCTTTGAAACCTTAGATTCTTGGATTTTGGTTTTGGCTTTCGTCGATGGATTTTTATTTAGATTTTAGTTCATCTTCTTCTTTCCTAAATTGTAGGCATAGAGGAAACGAATGACGAAAAGCCCAATACCAGCTAAATCTCCGGCGACAATGGTCGGAGCTCCTGTTGTGGTTGATGATGACAAAGACAGGTCCATTTTTTCGGGAATAACTGTGATTGTTGTTGTGGTGGAGACTCTAGAGTCTCCGGTAATTTCCTGGAGAATGCATTATCCAATAGATTAAGCAACTTAAGACTTCGCAACCCAACTATCAACTCCAGGAGATCGTCGACGATGAAAATCAAAGGTGGTAAACTACATTTAATGAATTAATAAAGAGATCAAGAGAACGAAGATGCTAAATCATTCCAAAATCCTGAGGAATGGAACTAAGAAAATGAAAATTGGGAAGAACCAAAATGACGTCCAAGAAAGACTCAGGTGTACCCGACCAAGAAAAATCTTCATAGGTGACACCTTGCCATGCACATAGATTTGGATCATCATAGTTCCAGTTATCAAGAACTGAAATTAGGTAGAGAGAACAAAGAAAACAAGGATTATGTCTGTAGTGATTGAAGAAATTAACAGAGCAAATGAGGAGGAAAAGAAGAAATTGAGTGTGGAAGCCATTAAAGTGGTGTTCTTTGTAGCTTGACTTTACAATCCGCAGAGCTAATTTTTCAAACCCCAAATCATAATGGTTTCATATACATATACATGACGTCATCTTTATTTTACCGGTGAAACCGGAAAAAAAAGAGATTAATATTGTTTTTTATAGGTCAACATAGACTTTATGCCTCTAGAATGCCAAAAAATAACATTAAAGACCTTTTAAACAAAAAGAGAATAGTTCGTTAGACTTCAATGACATTTTTCCTAGTTTTTAATCTAAGACTACTTATTTTTCCAAACAAATAATTCCATTTATTTTTATGAAGATGCAATTGCACACAAAATCACATACAAACACATTCACACAATGCACGTAAACACAACACATATAGTATAATGCTATAATACGAACAAATGAAAGTTTGATGCTACAAAAGAAAGAAAAATTGATCTATTGTTTTTTCATCCATATTTCAAGTAACTATTGGTTACCTCAGACCATGTGATGTTTCATCAATTCTATAACAATCGTATTATCCATTATTTTCTTATGAACTTTTGTTTCATTCTATTTTGGTCTTATATGATACAGGTGACACCTGAGCATCAATATACCTTGTGAGACACATGAGAATAACAGTTTACGTTGTTAATATATTTATGACAATGAACATTATTGGAATGAATTTGAGATGTAATTAAACAATAGCTTTGACCTTTTTTGTAATATGGTATTTTGTGCTGAACTTGATGTCACTTGATTGTGTTTTAATCAATTACTATTTTTTTATATGATTGTCTTTTAATCTATTACAATTTTTTTATTCATTCATATGTAATATAATTGGGTATATTTGTCATTGTATATTGCTAATATGGGAACAAATGAAAGAAAGATGCTATAGAAGAAAGTAAATCAATATAGTGTTTTTATATTTGTTAACTTGTCCACTGGACGGGTATAACATTAGCTACAACCCGTTTTACACATCTATTCTTTGATTCGTTTGGGCGAATAGACAACAACAAAAAATACCAAAAATATAAACACATCTAAATGTACAATTCCACAAGAATTGGACTGAACATGATATCCATGCAAGTCTCGATTCTTAAAAATCAACTAAATATTTTTGTCTATTCAATTTCATGTTTGTTCCTCCAACATGCACGCACAACTTTGACTCGTCTGCTTTGAGCGAAAAATAAATTATTTCCTAGAAATTGAAAACAAATAGCATCTAAAACAAAGATAAATTATTAAGGTAGGTATTACATTAGCAGAAGCAATAGCAAAAATGTTCACAAACCAACGTAGAAGCTAGTGTTTAAAAGTCTGAAATCAGCTCAAAAACTAAGCAAAAATAAAACGGTCCATATCGCTAAACCTTTTTTCAGCATACTCTAATACTTAGACAAAGTTCCACTTATCAATTCTTATACTTTGTGTATTACCCGTGGATTTCACTTCAGCAGAGACATGGAGAATGCCATTGGCATCTATGTTAAAGCAAACCTTTACCTCTTGTGACCCTGCAGGAGCTGGAGGAATGCCACGAAGCACAAACGAGCCAAGGAAGATGTTTTCTTTGGCCTTTTTGCTCTCACCCTGATATATAGCGATTTTCATATTTTCTTGATTGTCGAATAATGTTCTATACATGCCCTCCTTGATGGTGGGTATGGGTGTGTTCTTTGGGATCACAACACTCATAACATTATCTAAGTTAATCGAGATGCCAAGGGAGAGAGGCGTCACATCTTGTAATATCAATCCACGCACACTTTCATTTCCATTACCACCTAAGTTTGCAGCCAAAACCGCTGCCCCATAAGCAATAGCTTCATCCGCGTTAATGCTCTTGCATAGTGGCTTTGAGTCAAAGAACTCCATCAACATTTGTTGTACTTTGGGAATCCGTGTAGACCCACCAACAATAACTACATCATCAACATCTTTCTTATGCACATTCCCATCTTTCAAACAATTCTCCACATGCTTGATGCACATCTTGAAGAAAGCAGCATTTAGCTCCTCGAATTTTGCCCTGGTGAATTTCATACAAAAATCAATTCCCTCGTGCAAGGAATCAATTTAAATTGATGTTAGGGTGGTTGACGACAGATCCCTCTTCGCTTTTTCACATGCAACTTTCAACTTCACCATTGCTCTTGCATTCTTACTCATGTCCTTCTTTTCTTTCTTCATGAATAGCTGGACACAATAATTCACCATTAGGTTGTCAAAATCTTCGCCACCTAAATGAGTGTCGCCACCCACAGCTTTAACACTAATGTTTCCACCCTTGCTGATATTAAGAAGAGACACGTCAAATGTTCCTCCACCCAAATCAAATACCAAAACATTCTTTTCTTGACGATTCTTGTCAGCACTCTTATCTATTCCATACGCAATTGCTGCTGCTGTGGGCTCACTAATCAAACGCATGACATTGAGGCCCGCGAGTGTAGCAGCGTCCTTAGTTGCTTGTCGTTGTTTGTCATTAAAATATGCAGGAACAGTAATCACTGCATCTCTACATGTTGTTCCAATGTATGCTTCAGCAGACTCTTTCAGTCTTTTTAGAATCATGGACGATATTTCTTCAGGTGAAAGCTTCTTGTTTTCAGCCTCGTTTTCAAACACAAACATTGGCTTATCATCAGACCCTTCAACTACCTTAAACGGCCATGATCTAATGTCATTCTGCACCCTAGTTTCACTGAATTGGCTTCCCATTAAGCGTTTAACATCTGGAAATTGGTGAAAGAAATGGCATAAAGTTCATCGGTTTATAGATTAGATAGTAAAACAAGGGAATGGCTAGGGTTTTTGGTTGAACCGTTGAACGAACTTACCAAAAACTGTGTTTTTAGGATTTCTGCTGATTTGATTTTTGGCTGCCTCACCTACTAAGAATTCTGTCTCGTTCCAAGCTACGCATGATGGAGTAATCTTGTTACCTTGTTCATTTGGAATGATCTCAACTCGATTATGCTTATCAAACCAGATAGCAACACAGGAGTAGGTTGTTCCAAGATCAATTCCAATTGCATTTCTTTCAGCCTTTGTGGGCATCTTCAAAGACATGTAGTTGTAACAAAGGATGTGATGAATGTATGGATTGCGGGACAGAAATAACCATCAAAGTTTTAAAAACTAAACATGGAAATGAATTCTTTTTAACTTTTGAAAATGTGAAGTAAGGAGAAATCCGAGGGATCCAGTTAGACGAATATTCATTTTCTAATTCAAAAGATTTGCACAATATTTGAATTCTAATGTACATGTAAATAGGATAAAGTTTGTTATTGATATGTCCGTTATAGTACGTATATTCATTTCAGGGATTTTGTTTCATTGAAATTAAGTTTTTTATTATGGATACTCTAATCATGTCAAAGAGTTATGGATCGCTTGTTTTTTATAAAAATAAAAAAATAAATAATAGAAAATTGTTTGTATAAAAATGGTTTCCTGTCACTATTACGCCAACAAACTAGATCCGATTTGGTCACTAATATATTTTTTAGATATTCAAAATCCTTAAAATTAGAAATGATTTTAAAGAGCATTGAGACAGAGTTTGGTAAGAGAAATGAAATTACATAAAATGTAAAGAAAGAGAATTAAACCAAAGAAAAAAAATTGTTTTCATTGTTTGGTACAATTAAGAATAATGTATTGGCAATATTTTTTGTTTGGTTGTATTAAACAAGAAAATATAATTAAGCTTTTTACAATTTTTAAAACAACGTTTTAATTTGGTAATAAATCATTATGAGTTATATATTAATTTGTCAAATTATATATTATTTAAGTTTTTTATTTTGTCGTTTGTTCTGCCATGTATTTTTTTTATAATTGCTAATTAACATTTTACATATATATTTTCTAATGCAAGACAAACATGTTTTAAACAAAAAGGATAATATATATATATATATATATATATATATATATATATATATATATATATATATATATATATATATATATATATATATATATATATATATATAGGGAAAAGTGAATATACCATTAAGGGTATATAAGCTTAGGTACCCGAACACACTATAATACGTCGTTTTGTTTGATATATTAATTATAATGTTCATAAACTTCAATCTTAAGTTGATTTACTTTCAAGATATTCGAAATTTCCGTATAATCTTTCTCTTACATCACATCTTTTTGCCGAACACTTATTAGGCTATATATTGTAGATGAAAATGAAAATTATGTAAGAGAAAAATAAATGTGTAATTTATAAAAATCTTGGAAGTAAATCAAGTTAGAAGTTAAATTATAAGAACATTAGACAATTAGAATGTATTATATGATACAAAACAACGTATTATGATGAGTTTAGGTACCTAAGTTTATATACCTTTAAGGGTATATTCACTTTTCCCATATATATATATATATATATATATATATATATATATATATATATATATATATATATATATATATATATATATATATATATATATATATATATATATATATGGTGAGATTCAATAGGGAAACATAATTAACCAAGAAACCAAAGAACCAATTTTTTTTCAACTTTTAGAACTTATTTTTTATCAAAAAAAAATAAAAATAAAGAAATTCATAACTTTTTATCCTTTTTTCAATGATATCAAATTCGATAAAAAAAAATTCCGTCAAATTCATAATGTGAATCTTTGAAAATTCACAATGTGAATCTAAATTCACACGGTGAATCCGAAAAATATATTTAATATTCACAATATTAAGTTATGAATTTAGATAATTTTAGTTTTTTTTTTCGATAAAGAAAAGCTCTAGAACTTGAAAAAAATATTTCATTTCTTGGAGAACCAATAATTATGGTTCTCTATTGAACTTATATATTTATATATATATATATATATATATATATATATATATATATATATATATATATATATATATATATATATATATATATATGAAATGTTAAAACAATTATGTAACATAGATATTAAATATTAATAAATAGAATAAAAAGTAGAACTTGATGATAAAAAGTGACATAGGGAACGGGAGATGAGTTTGGTCTCCGTTATTTTATTATTTTTATTTCTCCATGTGTTTATTTTGCCTTTTCTCCTCATTTCTCTTTAACATGTGGATAATTAATTAGGTGGAATGAGAATTGGTTTTTTCTCTCCCATTTCCTTATTCTTGCTAGTAAACAAACATGTGAAATGGAATGAATTCCATTTCTCTTCCTTTATTTCACTATACAAAAATGAATTTCGTTTCTCTTCATTTATTTCACTGTACCAAACACCCCCTTAGCTCATTTCACCAGTAATAGTAACGGAGATTGATGTAGCTTGTAGCGTAGAAGGGTTTCACTTTAACGTGGTCAAGAGACGCTTATGTGGCGTCATGGATTATGATTTACCTATTAATTTTTTTATTTTAAACAATATAATACATTCTACCTAATATCTAGATATCATATATCTTACATAAAAATCACTATAGTAAAAGATACAATTAGCGATGTCGTTTTTTGCGAAGACACGAGTTTTAGCAACAACACCTGGTGTGTCTCATCTCGATTTGTCTCGTCTCGACGTGTCTCGTATGATGTTGTCACTAAAAGCCCGTGTCATCGCTAATAGTGATGACATCACTCGAGGCAATATCATCGTCACTAATATTCCTTAAAGAGCCCGCATTCTTTTCCCTCCAGTTGGTCACCGCTATTACCCTTCTAACGCCCCTAAAGGCATAGCCCCTAAAAAGTCTTCTTAAATGTGACTCGAGCATTTGGATCATACTCATGGAGCATTTAGATCATGTTTTGTGAAGCATTTTGAGCAATTGGAACTCAATTGAACACTTGTGGTTCATGGAGCTTTTGATAAAGGAACGGATCATCTGAGAAAGGAATGGATCGTTTGACAAAGGACGGATCAAGTGCCAAAGGAAGGGATCATATAAAAGGGGGTTTGGAGCACCTGGAAGAGGTTTGGAGCACTTGTGAGTGATATGGAGCAACAAGGGGACCATGTTGCGCCATATGATAAAGGGATGGGCCAAGAAGGATGTTGTTGCGCCATGACATTCCTTCTTATGCTATGATACTCCCTCCTGTGTCGTGATACTCCCTCTTGCGCCAAGCATGGCCTTGTTGCACCATGCATGTTCTTGTTGTGCCAATATGGTGATGTTGCTCCAACCTTGATGTTCTTGCGCCACACTTGAAGCCTGTTGCACCATCCATTCACTTGTTCTGCGATCATGGCGCAAGATGGACTTGGTCCCTTATGAGCCAAGTATGCTATGAAGTCCTATATGATGCTCAAGATCATTTAAGGATGCTCAGAAGTTGGTATTGCTCAAGGATTGCACCATGTTGTGTCGTCGTGATGGATGTTGGGCCATTAGTGTTCATGATGCGCCACTTATACATCATGATGCTCCACTATTTCACAAGGTGCTCCATCATATTTGTTTCCGATGCTCATAGGTTGTATGACATGGAAGAATGTTCCAAAAGGTGTTACATGGCGGACTGTGATTGGTTGACACCTTTCATGGGCCTATGGCCCAATGGGCTTGGCCTATTAGGATTTTAGGTCTGATCCCTCAAGTATAAATCGGGATGCATGCTAGCTCATTTTGTATCTTGAATTCTAGAGTGATAGGCGAATTTCTGTGTAATTGTACTTGTAACCTCTATTTGAGATCTCTAAAATAAAGAATACTCCCCTCCTGCCTGTGGACATTAGTCCTCTTGACTGAACCATGTAAATAATGTGTCCTGTGTGCATATAGTTTTGCTAGTTATCCGTTTTACTTCCTAACAAGTGGTATCAGAGTTGCGGTTTGTATTCCCGTGATTGAAGATGTCTACTCACAAGTTTGATTTGAAGAAATTCAATGGTTCAAATGACATCACACTGCGGAAGGTGAAGATGAACGCTTTTCTGGTCCAACAAGGATGTGCAGCGGCACCGGAAGGAGAGGTAACACTACCTAAAGACATGGAGGATGAAAAGAAGGTGGACGTTTTGATGAAGACACATAGTGGCATTCTATTGAGCTTGACATATGAAGTACTGAGGGAGGTAGTAGATCAAACAACTGCTTCTGGGCTCTAGGATAAACTTTATGAAAAGTCTGTGAACAACTCACTAACAAACAGGTTGTATCAGAAGAAAAGGTTGTATACTCTCAGAATGTCTGAAAATACCCAAGTGAAGATAATCTAGATAACTTAAATCGTATCATCTTGGATCTAGAAGGGGTTGATGTGAAGATTGAATATGAAGATCAGGCGCTCATTCTCTTACGTTCTCTTCCAAACTCATATGAGAATTTCGTTGGTACCATGCTCTATGGTAGGATAACGATTATTGTGAATGATATGAAGGACTTTATGATGTCCAAGGAACTAAAAAGAAAAGTTTTAGTTAGAGAGGAGGTGTCCAGTTCTGATTTGTTCGTAGGCAAAGGGAGGGTAGAAGAGAGGAAAGGGGGATATAGAGGGAGATCACGTTCTAAATCGAGGTCTAATGGTTCATCGAATGCCAAGTGTTATAACTGTAAGGAGAAAGGACACTTCAAGTGAAATTTTCCACAATTGAAGAATGGGAAGTCCAAGAGTGAATCAAGCAGCAATAACACTGTTGTTGTTGTTCAGGAAAGTTCTGATGAATGGGACAATGGTGATGTATTGACTGTTAGTACATCAAGTTATTTTGATGCCTGTGTCTTTGATTCTAGAGCGTCCTATCACATGATGTATAATCATGACTAGTTCGACTCCTTCAAAGAATGGGATGGTAAAGTAAAGATAGGGGATGATTAAGTGAGTAGTATCAAAGGTAGTGACACAGTGCAAATCAAGATGTACGATGACTTGGTCAGGAAGTTAGATTGTTGGTATGTTCCAGAACTTCAGAAGAATTTAATTTCTCCTGGAACATTGGCTAAGAATAGGATGAGATATGCTGATGAAGGTGACTGGATCAAAGTGACCAAAGGTTCTCTATGATGGGTTTTATACAAACAATCCTATGTGTGCATGCAACCCTAGAGTTGGATCTATGTTTTCACCATTAGTTATACAAGTTTATGAACACAAAAAGAAACCTGGCATGCTAGCACTATTTTCGAAATCCACATTAAAGAATAGAATACATACCTTTTGTTGTTATATAGTAATAACAACAAGTTCCTTGAATCTCCTTAGCTTTGAAAGCAAGTACCACAAGTGTAGTACCTCTAATGGCTCACAAACACCAAGAGCAAGAGGATGACTTAGGAAAAGAGGAGAAGCACCCAAAAACGTCTAGAAACCCTAAGGAAACTCTTGTCCACGTTTTTGGTGCTCTAGGGTTCCTTAAATAGTGAGGCTATTAGGGTTATCAAACAAGGAAACCCTAATTTGACTGCTTAATACTAAGCAGCCCATGGATTCCATTAACATATACCTTGGACGATTTCTAATGGGCTTCCTCATAGAATTTGTCCAACCTATATATTATTAGGTAATCCATAGCCCAATTGCAATTATCTTATAATTACAAATCCAGTCCCCGAAGTTTAATTAATCTCTTTTAGCCACAAAATGAATTCTTAATTAATTATTGACTAATATTAATTAAACAATATGATTTCTCTTTTAATATATTATTCATATAATATATTAATAAATCATAATTAATCTTCTTTCTCCATAAATCATCTTATCAAGTTGCTTTGGTGAAGGCAACCCAAAAGGACCATGCACAATCGGGTCAAGTACATACCAAAATAGTTATGGACTTAGACACTAATCCAACAGTCTCCCACTTGGATAAGTCTAATAACTATTCTGCGTATAACTTCAGATCCTGATTAGTAATTGTAGCTTTCAAAAGCCGCTGTCAACTCTGATCTTATCAGAAGCGTGTCCTTTAGATAAGGGATCATATAATCCTCCATTATTAAGATATCGTATAGACATGAGACATGAATTTTAATCATTCTCTCTATACTGTTTCCCGACTTCTGATTTATGACGACTGACAACAGACTATAATCGAACACATCAACTTAGTCTCGGCTTCGCCAAGCGCTTATGTGCCATCACTAACTCATCGAGGGGCCCAAAGATATCGCTTTTATCCCACTTTGGGTAAAAGGAATGGATAAACTTTGACTCATATGCTCGCTTTCATTCACTCATCGAATCACACACAACAATAAGTTTTATAACACCAAGTTACTGGTGCGTTTACTTATCATTAATGTGCAACCGACCAGCAAATAACAACTCACACGTCTCGGTTTCAAGAATATACAATATTATCGACTCACACTCACTCGTGATAAAATCCATGAAGTGATTCCTGTGAGTGTGGATTTAATCCAATGCTCAAAATCATATTCATAAGCACCCATGAACGTTGCAGCAAACCTTTGCTATGTCTAATACACTTTAGACAATCTACAAACCAATTCATGACATTCTTCATTCATACCTACTTCCAACATATGAACGACTGTGGACCATTCGAATAATTTGATTATTCTAAAATAATTAATTATTCAGGACGTCAAAACATGCAAAGTGAAACACAAGAATAATCCTAATCCTATATGGCCCCAAACCTTTGAGTATAAATAAAACACCTTTTATTCATCACCATATCGATTACTCATTATTTGTTGTTTCGGTTAATTAACTTATTACTTGAATTATTACTACAATTGTCCCATGCTCCAAGCATGCACACTTTGGTTCCTATAGTCCATGCTTTGTGAAATAGATCAATTGAAAACCTTTCCAATGAAGCTCATTTCATAATTCCCAATCTTTATCATTAGTGTAAGAACACAAGCTTCTGGCCACTATTAGAATATGCTAGATTCTAACATTTTATGCAACGATCCTTTTGTAATGTCATAGCACAAAAGTCACCAAGACCCGGCTAATGAAATTACAAGGTATTCTATCGGAAATTGTTACAAGACAATTCCATAGACGTGATGTCTCTCACTCAAAGTACATTCCTTTGAACATCCTTTTGCATAAAGTTTTCTAATCTAGACATAGACTCTCAATATCCAACTCCCAATATGGAAACATTTCCATATTTGCCATATGACAACTCATTCTTAATAGAATCTTATCTATTCATAATAATGTCGATATGGTCCATCAAATACCATACTTCCAATTACTCACAAGCGACCAATCCTCAGCGAACTTTGGATTGTCCTTTGATAGTTGTTTAATTATCTTAGTCAAAACCGATTCTTGTCCTTTTTCCCTCTTAATGCGCTAGACATTTGGAAAATTTTGGAACGGTCAATTATTATAGCACTTGCAATCGATCGTATACCCGAAGTGTATGGGACGCGATGCATAATGTCTTACATAAAGATATGATACTCTATCAATCTTCTGCCATAATATTTTATGTGTCACGTTCTTACAATTCGAACTATGAAGAGGGATGTCATAATCATAATCGAAATTTAAGAACACACTATGTATCCTTTGACTAAATTTATTAAAATTTCTCAATCTAAGCTTCAGATTTTTAAACTAATTATAATATTCTCTCCCTTAATTATAGCAAAACAACTTTTCAACCCTTGCGACTTTGCAAAGTATAACTCTTGTTTTCTATAATTAATATTGCTAACTTGCAATACTTGCCTTAATAATCATACAAGCATAACATTTATGCTCCCACTATCATGATGATTATTATCATATAAGCATAACACTTATGCTCCCACTAGCTTTGACATGTATTCAGAAACCAGTTGAACTTCCAGAAAAAAATACCTATTGAATTTCTTAAGTTCATATTTTTAATACCTATGCTTTGATAAACCTTTATCTAAGCTTCCTAAACTCATACACCTTTGTCTTAGAATTCTCACATGTGTGTCTAAAGAAAATCAGAACTTATGTCACTAAGTCCCATATGTTCAGACCAATTGCTAAATCTCACAATTCGAACTATGGAAAGGGATGTCGTAATCATAATCGATTTCGAGAATACAATTTTCACAATTGCTATCTTCTTAAAATCTCTCTTAGTGAAAGCATTTCCTCACATTCATTTTCATGAAGGAGGGAATCTTATGACACTTAGATTTTATGGTGTATGTGTTCCTATCGATGTGAATTTGCCAAAACCAAAGTTTGCGACAAATCCAAACATATGGACCGAACTCTCTTAATCTTGATTTCTTACCTTATGGTAACACGAGTGCCCATCATGTCTTCCAAGTAGTTTAGCAACTTATCCTTACATATCAATGTACTTTCCATCGATCAAGGTGCTTTGTCTTTATGCATTCAAATGAGAACTCATAGAACTCACATACATAATTAACTCAATTGGAATGGAACAGAAACAAAATAATGTTAACACGATAGGTTGTAAACCTCAAGTCGTGTGCTAGTGATGATCGATAAGGTTTATTCTTGATTAGTTCTTGAAACCTTTTTCAAGATTATTAAAACTCCCACTGACCTCTTGACATACATGATTCTCTTGTCAGGAAACTTTCCTAGACAAAACAAATATTCAAGAGTCAGTGTAATTCTTATCAAGACAAAACACTTCACATAATTGGTCCTAGTTGGTATTTGTCTTATTCAAGATAGTACAACTTACCAATTTCAAATGTGCAAGAATAAGAAACTCTTCCAAATTCCACATTTTTTGAGTGTTATAAACCTACTTAAGACTTTTCACTCAATTCACAATCTTGGAGTATAACTCTAAGATTCGATATTGGAACGAAGTATGATTGACTTGTTGATTTAACCATTTCCACAATTCTTGATTCCTCTTCTTAGACATACAAATGTACTAGACTCGCTTAGAGGATCAATTGAGATATGGTTCTTAATCATTAAGACTTATCATAAAACACAATAAAAGGTACTCTCCCTTCTTCTTAGAATAGAGAAACTTTTATCTTTCTGCCTACTTGATTCTTATTTATTCGTTCTGCTATTTATTGAAACTCTTTCAATCAACTCAGAATCACATTTAATCATATTTACTAAACCTTAGTAAATCATGACGAATATCTTAGTTACTCTTGTGGTGAACTTAATCAACATACAACCTTGTGTACTAGATCTCCTAGTCCTTCACTTGACACTTTGTCAATGAATTAGTCTAATTTCCAAATATGAAAGTTTTCATTCATCACGCAACCAAGTTTTATGATTCCAAGTTTCTGTCCAATTGAAACTTGAGCGATGAGAAACTCTCCCTATTTGGTAAATTCTTGTCATTTCCACAAATAACATAATTAAGAATCAAATCCATTATTGCTAATAATCGAAACCTTCAAACATCAATTTTTCATACACGCCATTGCAAGGATAAATAAATAATATAAAATCAAAATTTATTTTATTGCGGAAAAATTTGTCCTTACAATGCAATTCAATTGAAAAACTATGTTAATACATATTTCTTGGCAATCTATTCTAACTCCAAGTAGTAGTTCAAGAATCTAATCTTCAAGCAATGCGATCGAAATCCATTTCTTCACGATTAGATTTAGCTCACTTCTTCCCTTAAGCTTCCTCTCTTTTCTTTGATCCTACAAAACATCAAAATGTAATCTTATCACATCATGTATTAAGAATCTAGAATAGGAACTTAAAAGAGTTAGTTATTGGATTTTACCTGAAGTAGAGCCATACGTCTTGACTCTCCCATCTCTTAGATTTCTCAGGTAGTTAGGGCAGCTTCGTCTCCAATGCCCCTTCTCTTGGCAATAAAAGTAAATGGACTCCTTTGGCACAGCACATCGGATAATCATAGACTTAGTTCTTTCTAGACTTCCGATGTTGCCAGTGTCCATTGCAGTTAGGGAGTTTGACTCACCAGACAAATTTGCTTGACCATCACGCCAAATCATTGCTAATTCAACAGCTATAAGCAAATAGGTGAGATCCATGAGGGTCACGTCGTGATCCATGATATAGTACTCTCTAACGAACTCACTATATGATTCAGGAAGTGACTGAAGAACCCAGTCAACAGTCAATTTTTCTGAGATATCGACACCCAACATCCTTAACCTATGAATTTGCGACTTCATCTCTAAGACGTGTGCACACACAGACTTTCCATCTTCATGTTTACTTGCCAAAAGGGATTGAGTGAGCTTGAACTTTTCAAGCCTTCGAACTTGTGGGTTAGGGAGAATAATTGGAGGAGGTGGAGGTAGTGAAGCATGATCTCTTGTTCCTCGATCATATCGTGGGATATCATCTTCATGTGGAAAGCTTGTTCCATGGGATTTGGGAAGACCATAGTTGTCATACTTTGACATCTACAAAACGGGAGAAAATTCAAGTTAAGTTGATTAGAATCCTTGATGTGACACCCAAATGAAACATCGAGGCTAGGATCCAACACAATACTCTACAACCTAGAAGAGGGATGTCGTAATCTAGTTGCAGAGTATTTGAAGGTAGGTAAATGACGATTTACCAATTTCCACCATGAAAAACGAAAAGGAAATTTAAGTTTCAAATGTATTGAAAACTCCTAGATCTTTTGAGATTCATTGAACTTTTCAACGGCATGTTTAAATCTCGATATGCCCCTCGATTTGTGACTGGGATGCTGAGGATCACAAAACAGGGTGTGAATAACCATGCAAACTTACATGGTGCCCCCAATGTTACAGTCACCTATTCGATGTGCCGGTTAACCACACACGCTCCACCGAACTATGACAAACATCGAGTCACCCTTTTCCACCTTTTCTTAGAACTCAATTAGTGTGCCAGTTAACCACACACGCTCCACTAACGTCTTAGCAAGGGTACAAAGTGTAATTTCATGGAATTGCATCAATTCACTTTTTCCTAAAGTAACTAAGATTGGGAATTTTGTAAACATTTAGTTACTTTATTATTCATTATACTTTTAATGAGGAGAACTTTTTCCCTATCCTACCCGTTCGGCTAACGACCCTCCACCAATCAAGGAAGCGGTGGGTGAGAGTGGACACCCATTAAACGACCATTTTATAGGCCATAACCTTATAACCCCTTATATATCGGTTTCGTGAATGAGGCCTACTAACAGTAAGACTAGCAGTTTAAGTTATACATACATGATATTAGACTTTTAATGTTATATATAGTATAAGGTGTATTTTACACTTTTAAAATACTAGGTTGTTTAATTTAATAAATTACACTTTTAATTTGATTAAATATAAACCATATGATTATGGATTTATTAACTCTCTTTTAATTATACTTTTAATTAACTTAACTAAACCATAAGGGTGTAATTTGAACTTTTCAAAACTATGGGTTTTAGAATTTTGGACTTTGAAAATTAAACTTTTAAACAAAATTTAAATTCCAAAACTTGAGGGCAAGTTTTGAAACTTTTCAAAACATAAGCAAGAAGATTCTAGATCAAATTATAAATAATAATAATAATTAACCAATTAATTAGTAATTATCTAAATATGACCTAATTCAATTTCTTGCAAGATAATCTATCAAATAATTCTAATAAATTAAGTTTATCACATAAGGAAATGATTATCTAACTAATTTGACAATTATCTTTTATTTTTGGTAAGGATATCTTTTAAATTAAACAATTAATTTAATCTAATCGCTTAAATCCCCTAGAATTCGAAATTATTGGATGGGATAAAATCAAAATTTTTAATTACCAAATTTAAACATTTAAAGGATAATTACAAGATATGGCATTATCCAAATCCCTAAAATTTAGGATCTAATCTTGGGGAAGTAGGCAATTTCTAAATCCAAGGGTTAGATAACCTTAGATTTCGAAATCTTGGAGGCTAAGGAAAGGGTTTGGGAAACCCTTGTCAAATTTTGAACATCAGGGTTCAAGAACCCTGATTTTTGAAAATTCATGCCTCCTAGGGTTTATAGGCCATAAACCCTAATATGTCAAGTTCATACATTTGAATAAAGCTAATTGAAAACAAAAACCAATGGCTCTGATACCACTAATGGGTTTTATACAAACAATCCTATGTGTGCATGCAACCTTAGAGTTGGATCTATGTTTCACTATTAGTTATACAAGTTTATGAACACAAAAAGAAACCTGGCATGCTAGCACTATTTTCGAAATCCACATTGAAGAATAGAATACATACCTTTTGTTGTTATATAGTAATAACAACAAGTTCCTTGAATCTCCTTAGCTTTGAAAGCAAGTACCACAAGTGTAGTACCTCTAATGGCTCACAAACACCAAGAGCAAGAGGATGACTTAGGAAAAGAGGAGAAGCACCCAAAAACGTCTAGAAACCCTAAGGAAACTCTTGGCCACGTTTTCGGTGCTCTAGGGTTCCTTAAATAGTGAGGCTATTAGGGTTATCAAACAAGGAAACCCTAATTTGACTGCTTAGGCCCTAAGCAGCCCATGGATTCCATTAACATATACCTTGGACGATTTCTAATGGGCTTCCTCATAGAATTCGTCCAACCTATATATTATTAGGTAATCCATAGCCCAATTGCAATTATCTTATAATTACAAATCCAGTCCCCTAAGTTTAATTAATCTGTTTTAGCCATAAAATGAATTCTTAATTAATTATTGACTAATATTAATTAAACAATATGATTTCTCTTTTAATATATTATTCATATAATATATTAATAAATCATAATTAATCTTCTTTCTCCATAAATCATCCTATCAAGTTGCTTTGGTGAAGGCAACCCAAAGGGACCATGCACAATCGGGTCAAGTACATACCAAAATAGTTATGGACTTAGACACTAATCCAACACTCTAGTAATAATGAAAGGGAAGATAAATCATGAAGATTTCTATATTCTTGAACACAACACGGTTATGGGAACATTGGCTATCTCCTAAGCCTTGAATGAAGGTGATGATAAGACGGAGTCGTGGCATCGTAGGTTGGAGCACATGAGTAAGAAGGGCATGTCAGTTCTAAGTAAACAAGGATTGCTTAGTGGAGAGGATACTGGAAAGATAAATTTTTGTGAAGGTTGTGTTAAAGGAAAGCATCACAAAGTGAAATTCGGTACCAATCAACACACAAAGAAGGAAACCCTGGAGTATGATCACTTCGATATGTGGGGTCCTACACCAATGAAGTCTCAAGGAGGATGCTCATACTTAGTGATGTTCATTGATGATTATTCAAATAAGGTTGGGTTGTAATTTCAGAATAACAAAGATGAGGTGATTGGAGTTTCAATGAGTGGAAGACCATGGTTGAGAAAAGGATTGGAAAATAGGTCAAGACTCTAAGGACAGACAATGGGTTGCAGTTCTGCAATGCTTCATTTGATAATTTCTACAAGACAGAAGATATAGTGAGGCACCACACTGTATAAAACACACCACAACAAAATGGAGTGGCAGAACGGGTAAATCAAACACTCATGTATTGTGAAAGGTGCACATGTATATTTGTTAAGTTATCTAAGCAATCCTGGGCAGAAGTAGTGAACGTTGCTTGCTATCTGGTGAAGAGATCACCATCAACTGTAATAGAATTAAAGACTCCTCAAGAGGTATGGTCCCAGAAACCCTCTTAATATCCTGGGCACATGTACCACCGTCGGCCACCACTAGAGTGGCTGTGTGTGTGTTTATGTTAGTTAGTGTTTATGTGTGTGTTTACTTTTGGATTAAAGAATTGTAATTGTAATTAGCAAAAAGAATAATGAAAAGAACCATAACCACCACCGTGATGTGGTGGCCGCCGCCGTGAACCAACATTGACTACCACTACCCAAGGTGGTAATGGGTGGTGCCCGACTAGTGAAACCCTAATTAGCCTAAAGGAACCCTAATGGGCTTAAAGATTTAGTTTTGGGCCTATTGAGCTATGATTGGGTTGGAAACCCTAATTAGGGTTTAGAAAACCCTAATTTTGGATATATGGGCCTTAGACTTATCAGGACCCACTTTTGGACCATTGGAATGGAATTTTGATTGACACCCAATCACACAATATGACTTATCTAGTAGAGTGATGGACTTATTGGATAAAGTCCTTAATGGGTTAAGTAAGAAACACATAACCTTAATCGTCATTTTATGTGAAAACCTGAATTTCACTTGGGCTTTGTGTTGGGCCTTTCTATTGGGCTTTGGTGATTGGGCTATTAACGGGCCATCCAAGAACAATCATATGGATTAAGAATGTATGGATGGGCTTTAGGGTAAGGCCCATGTGAGGTTTGGGCCTAATTTAGAAAAGTGGGCCATAGATGGGCCATAATTGGGCCTTTATGATTATGTGATATTAGGTCATTAGAAATGCCAAATGTTTGGACTGGACTAAATGTTTGGGCCATAGGGTAAGACCATGTTGAAGTTTGGGCCCAATTTGTAAAATTGGGTCATATATTAGGCTTTGACTCATAGTTGACTTGTGGGCCTTTAGATTGGGCCTTAGGCTGGAATCAAGCTAAGATAGGGGTAAAGCAGTCTTTTACCCCAAGCATGGACTTATGGATATGTGTTGGAACCCAATTATTAATTGGGTGTTATTTTGATGTTGATAGATTCGGGAATCTATCAACCAGTAGCCACAACTTTATCCGCGGGACTTCAGTAGTGTGAGGTGAGTCTCCTCACTGTTTGTATGGGTCTAAGGCACCAATGTCGACCCATTTAGTTTATGTATGATAGGAAGAACCGGGGGTTAGCACTAGGAATTATGCATGAAAGACTAGGAGGCGGCTCCTAGAATACAATATGTTATTTTGTATCGTAGGAAGACCCGGGGGTTACCCCTAAGCAATATATATGAAAGACTAGGAGGTGGCTCCTAGTGTACTATATGCTATTATGTATGAAAGACCAGGAGGTGTCTCCTGGCACACTAAATGCTAATTAGTTAAGTAGAGTAGTATATATGCTAGTTGCCTTTGTGATGCTTGCATGGAAGACCAGGAGGTGACTCTTGGCACTTGTCTGTGTGGTCGAGGGGGTGGCCCCCAGCTTGGCAAGAAAGACCATGTGGCGGCCCGTGGCATAATGGCAAGACTATGTTTGGCACATAGCATCTTTACTGATTATGATATATGTATGAATCATGGTTATTTATGACAGTATGCGAGTATGTGTTTATATGCTAGACAATATCCAGTTGAAAGAGACCGAAGGGCTAGGCCAGCACCCTGATATGCTGGGCAGCATGTTGATATGTATGGTATGTGGTATTTGGGGAACTCACTAAGCTTCGTGCTTATGGTTTTCAGCTTTGGTTTCAGGTACTTTGTTTTTAAAAGAAAGGAGTCGGCTCGATTGCAGCGCATCACACTATGTTTCCGCACATGAGATCTTTAGGATTGCACTCTGATATTGTTTTATGATAACATGTTTTGATTATTGACACTTTGGTTTTGACATGAGATGTTATTATGGATGTTTTTATACTTATGGTTTTATAATGACTTATTTAAAAATGAAATTTTTGGCCTTGAATTTTGGGATGTTACAAGTTGGTATTAGAGCCTTGGTTTGAGGGATTCGGACACACTCTCGGGTGTGTCTGGACTCAAACTAAGGACTTGGTATAAATATTTTCAAAAGAAATATCATGTTATAAAAAGAATTTTGAAAAGGATTTTGGAAAGGACAAGTTGTGTGATGCGTGCAATCGGTCGAGCTCAAGTAAGTACTCCCAAAGTACCAATACAAGTTTATGTTATTATATGATTATGAGAACTGCATGCTAGATTGGGACTAAGGATCTAGGAAGGATGCCTTATGTGCCTATTATATGTGTATCATCTTTATGAGAATTGCATGTTAGTTTAGGACTAAGGATCTAGGAAGGATGCTTTATGTGCCTGTTATATTGTTATACGTATCTCAGCTCTATGAACTGCATGCCAGTATAGATTAGTTATTATGATAGTTGATTAGTATATGCTTGATTATGTGTAATCAATGCTCGAGTGCTGCTTGCTTTGTGCTTTTAGGAGTTCTAGCTATCTTTTATTAACTAGTAAACGAATATGTTAAGTTACATATTGCAAGGACTAAATAATTTCAGAAGGTTAGGTCTAGCCCTATTTCGCAACTCTTGTTTAAGTCCAACCGTTGTAGGGTAGGATCTCTCATTCGAAGAATTATCTAGTCTGAGTGATATGTAATAGTATTCATGAGCTAGTTATGGAAAGAAAGCAGGGACTTCGTATGCAGCTGATGGCGAAGAGTGGGATGGTGATTACCCTAGGGAAAGCCTAGGATGAGTTTAGCATGAGATCAACAGTAGTAGTAGAAGGGACTTGGTGGAGTCAGGGCAGTTTTTGAGGAAAGTACGGATAGATGTGGAAGGTAGTATGTGTTGGATTAGTGTCTAAGTCCATAACTATAATTATTATATACTTGACCCGACCTGGCATGGTCCATTTGGGTTGCATGGTATCAGAACATTTGGGTGGACCTTTTAATGAGAAGAAGATATTTGTGGCATATTAATATATTATAAGTTCTAATATATTATTATGAAATCATATTATTTAATTAGTATTGGTCAAGAATTAATTTGGATTTAATTTAGTGATCAAAAAGAGACTAATTTAATATATGGGGATTGATTGTGTAAATCATTGATTCTTATATATGTGGGCTTGTGATCCATGATTCCTTATGTTGGGTTTAACCCATGTGGTGGCCCATGGATACTCCATGGAGGTTAAAACCCATGGAGTATAAGGAATGGGTAAAGTCATGGGTTACATGGTGTAACCCTAATAGCCACACTATATAAAGACCCCATTGGTTGGAGAAATTGGACTAGTGTATACACAAGAGGGCAAGCCAATTTCTATGCACTCATATCATCTCTCATGGTTATTCCAAATGTTCATTGTGTTGTGTGAACCATTTGAGGTGTCACATTTGGGGCACTAGGCTCTTCAGCTCTATGGAATCAAGCACCAACAAAGAGGTATGTAATTTCTACTAGTTTTATATTACTTGTACTTCATAATATGCTAGTTAGGATAATACCTTAGAAAAATTGATATTTGCATGTATAATAGAGAAAACATAGATCCAAGGTATTTAGGGTTGCATGTACACCATAAGAGTGTTAGAATGCTCAAAACCCAACAGTGGTATCAGAGCCTAGGGTTTTTTCACTTATACTTGATGCAAACTGCTTAAAATCGAAGTTTTTTTTTGCTGCCGGGATAGTGGACTTGTCGAGTTCACTGATGGACTCGACGAGTCCAAGGCAAAATTCAACCAACTCGACGAGTTGGTTCATGAACTCGACGAGTTGGACCCCCCTGATAGCGTATCTTCGAGTTTTAGTGCTGGAATTGGTCTAGAATCATTACCTATAACTGTTTTGGACTTATAAAATTTGTTTTTTTAATGTGGTGATGATTATGTTAAACCAATTTCAATGCTATAATCAAAGTTTCAAGTTTATATATGTTTATTTAATTCTTGAAAAATTGTTGATTATGAATGTTCATGCTTGTGAGTTTTAGTTAGATCATAGGAATTATGTGTAAATTGTTTTGTTAGTATAATTCTTGATCCTAATGAAATTGTATGGATTCCATAACTAGTCCTCAAGTTATGGATTACCAAAAGTTTTTTTGTGTTACCTTGTTTATGAGTTGATTTAGATAAATAAAAAAAAATAATGTGTTAGTTGTTTTCAATCCATATTTATCTAAAAGAAGTTCATAAAATATGTTTATGTAACTTGTCTTCAAGTTATATGAAAAGTCATATTTATGAATCTTAAAACTCATAATTATTGCCAAAGGTTACACAAAATGAAGAGTCTTATTCATTAAAGTGTTTTATGACTCCATAACTTGTCCTCAAGTTATGGAAGTTTAAAGGTCACTTCTTTAAAAGTGTTATTAATGAATAAGGAGTTATATAAAATGAAGAGTCTTCATTTTAATGTACATTAAACTCATAATCTATGAATATGAAAGGTTTTGAATAGTTTCAAAACTTTCCCTCAAGTTTTGGAATTTGTAAAGTCTTGCATCCTAATACTTTAATTCCAAATTAAAACCTTAGAATTTTAAGAGTTTAAAATTCAACCTTTATACTTTTATAATATTAAGAGTTTAATTATTATACATATGTATAAGACGAAGTCAATCTTACCATTAGTAGGCCTCATTCACGAAGTCGGTCTATAAGGGGGGTATAAGGTTACTGCCTATAAAATGGCGGTTTAATGGGTGTCCACTCTCACCCACCACTTCCTTGACTGGTGGAGGGTCGTTAGCCGAACGGGTAGGAAAGGACTATAATTCTCCCTTCATTAAAAGTATAATGATAAATACTAAGTAACTAAACACTTATAAATGCCCAATCTTAGTTACTTAGGAAAATGTGAAAAGGTGCTAACCCTTGAAATTACACTTTGTACCTTACCAAGTCGTTAGTGGAGCGTGTGTGGTTAACCGGCACACTAATAAGGACTAGTAAGAGTGACAAAGGGTAACTTGACTTTATTATAGATCGGTGGAGCATGTGTGGTTAACCGGCACATCGATTAAGTGATATAGTTAAGGGTACCAAGCAATTTACATGGTTATTCACACCTTGTTTGTGATACTTGGCATCCCAATCACAAACTTGAGAGGACACATTCGAGATTCAAACATGCCATTGAAAGTTCAATGTATCTCAAAAGATATAGGAGTTTCAAATCCAATTAAAACATAATTATATTTCATTTTTCATGGTGGAAATTGGTAAATCATCAATTACCTACCTTCAACTATTTTTTTATAACTCGGATTACGGCATCCCTCTTCCAGTTATAAGTAGGTTGTTGGGTCCCAGCCTTAATATTTCATATTGGATGTTATATTAAGGACTTTAAATCAACTAAACTTGAATTTCTCCCATTGTAGATGTCTAGTTTAGAGAGCTATGATTTTTCCAAATCTTTAGGAACAAGCTTTCCTAATGAAGATGATATCCCATATGGCAATCAAAGTGAAAGATTAATCCCTTGATGAGCATTAGTGGGACTGGAAATCATACTTCACTTCCACCACCACCTCCAATTATTCTCCCTATCCCACAAGTTCTTGAAAATTTCAAGGTCACTCAATCCCTATTGGCAAGCCGGGAGAGTAGGGTGTCGAAGTCTCGAGGTAGCTGGCTGTTGACTTGGTTCTTTAGTCACTCCCTGATGACAAATCAAGACATGACCCTTAGTGATCTTATCTATTTGCTTGATGATGCTAAATCATCAATGATTTGGGGCACTATTAAAGCAAATTAGATTGGAAGATCTACTTCCCAAACTTCCATGGACATTGACAATGGTAACCTTAGAAGTCAAGAAAAGATTTCTCTTCCCAATGGAAAGGGATCAGCCATGGTCAAGTCGTTTGACTCGATGGTAAAGAGAAAGGCTAAGTCTGAGACAATCAAGTGTACCATTTCCAAAAAGTCCATATGTTACTTTTGCCAAAAGAAGGGGCATTGGTTGCGAAGCTGCTGAATTTACCTGAAAGTTCATAAGGATGGTAAAAGTCAAAAAGTTTGACTTTGCTTCAGGTTAACATCCATTATCTAACTCTATTAAGCCTTTTTTGGAGATTCTTAAGACATAATGTAATCTAATTACATTTTGATGTTTTGTAGAATCAATGGAAGCTTAAGAAAAGGAGTATGCTAACTCTGATCACGAAGATGGATTTTGATCGCATGGTTCGATGATCAGAATTTTGAGCTACTGCATAAGAGTTATGATATATATTGCTTAGGAATAGACAACAAAATGTTTTCATATGTATTTGCATTGTAAGGATATGTTTTTCAGCAAGTTTTTAAAATAAAAGAAATAAATTTGTTTTATTTATTTTTAATTATCCTTACAATGGCATTTGTGAAAAATTGTTGTTTATATGGTTCCATTGATAAGCAATATTGGAAAATGGATTTGATTACGTTATTTGTGGTAGTGTCATAATTTACCAAATAAGGAAAGATTCTTATCACCCAAGTTTCAGTTGGATAGAAACTTGGAATCATGCAAATTGTTGTGTGATGAATGAGGTTTTTCATCTATGGGAAATTAAGACTGAGTCCTTGTTCACATGTATGTGTGATTCAAGTGAAGGACTAAAGGATTGTGTACACTTGGTTGTGTACTGGTCAGGTCCACCACAAAGGTTGATAAGATTATTCGTTATGATTTACTAAAGTTTAGTAAATATGGTTATACTTACAAGTTTAGGTGTAATTCTGAAACATTGGAAAAGTTTCAATGTATGGCAGAACGGATGAGAAGAATCAAATAAGGCAGAAAGATTAAAGTTTCTCCAATCTGAAGAGATGGGAGAGTACTTGAGTATCTTGGTTTATGATCATCTTATTGATTATCGAAAACCATATCATAATTGATCTTCTAAGGACACCTTAGTACATTTGTTCGCCTAAGGAGGGGAATCATGAATTGTTGAAATGGTTAAATCAAAAGATAAATCATACTTCGTTCCAAAGTTAAATCTTAGAGTCATACTCCAAGATTGAGCCTTGAGTGACATAATCTATAGAAAGGTTTAAAACACTTTTCAGTTGTAGAGTAAAATGTTTTCTTACTCTTGTACATTTGAAATTGGTAAGTTGTACTGTTTTGGATAAAATAAAGACCAACTAAGGCCAATTGTGTGAAGTGTTTGTCTTGATAAGAATTCACACTAACTCTTGAATATTTGTTTTGTCAAGGAATGGTTCTTGACAAAGAGTATCTTATATGTCAAGAGGTCAGTGGGAGTCATAAAAGTCCTTGAGATAGTTTCAACAACTAATCGAGAGTATTGTTAATCACTAGTCCACGAGTTTGGATTTGTCACTAACCTTGTCTTGTGATTAAGATTATGACAAATTACATGGATAGGAGCACATACACCATAAAAAAATATATGTGTCATAAGGTTTCTCTCCGATTCATGAAAATGATGGTGAGGAAACGCTTTCACTAAGTAGATTTTAAGTAGATAGCAATTGTGATATTTGCATTCTCCAAGTCATTAGTGGAGCGCGTGTGGTTAACCGGCACACTAGCATGGACTTGTGAGAATGGCAGAAGGTCTAAAAATTATGACTACGACATCCCTCTTCATAATTTTTTAGACAAACATGTGTGCTATCTAAGGAAAGGTGTATGATTTTGATAAAGACTTATCAAAGCATCTCGTATCATAAATCTGAACTTTGGTAAGAAAGTCAATAAAGTATTAATTTCAAGAAGTCCAGCTGATTTATGGATACATGACAGAGCTAGTGGGATCATAAGTGTTATGCTAATAATCATCATGTTAGTGGGAGCATGATTATTATGTTAAGTGTTTCAAGTTAGCAATGTTAGTTATAGAAAACAAAAGTTTCAATTCGGGTTTTAAAAGTTGTTTTGCTATAATTAAGGGAGAGGATTTTATACTTCATTCCAATTCTACAAGCTTAGATTGCGATTTTAGTCAACTTTAGTCAAAGATATATATGAATGTTATGTTGGAATGGTTCGACATAAGGAAATTCTATATATGTTGCGTTCTCAAAATTCAATTATGATTACGGCATCCATCTTCATAGTTCGAATTGTGAGAACATGGAAAATAAAAAGGAATAGAACCAGACATGACTAAAATGATTAAACAATTATCGAGGACAATCTGAGGTTTACCAAAGATTGGTTGATCGTGGACAACTGGAAGTATAATGTAAACTTTGGAAAGAACCATATTGACATATTTTGAAAAGAAGCAACTCTTGTTTAGAAGTGATAGTCAAAATGGTAACGTGGAATTGTTTCCATAGGTGGAAGTTATTCTCTGAATCTATGCAAGATTAAAGAACTTAATGCAAAGAAGGATGTTCAACGGAATGTACTTTGAATTTGAGACTTCATTTCCATGGAATTGTTTTCCATTGGAATACTCTGTAATGTCTGTTGCCAAGTCTTTGTGACTTCTGTGCATAGTCATTACAAGGGGATCATTGCATATAAGTTTAGAATCTAACAAATTATAGTAGATGGCAAGAGTTTGGTATTCTTACATTTACAATAAGGATTGTAATTGTGAAAAAAAAACATCATTGAAATATTGTTAATTGATCCTGTTTCACAAAGAGAAGACCATATGTAAACATAGTGTGCATACTTGGAGTATGGCATAGCTACTTTTTGGACGAACATAGTATGAATGCTTGGTGCATGGCATGATTATTGTTTCAATTCAAGTATTAAGTTGATAAATTGAAACAATGAATAATGAGTAATCAATATGGTGCTAAAATAAAAGGGTTTTTATTTACACTCAAGAGTTTGGGACCATATATGATTAAGTATTTTTCTTGTGTTTCACTTTGCATGTTTTGACTTCCAGAATAACTAGGTCGTTCTTCCTGAATGACTAAGTTATTCAAACCATCCACAGTCGGTCATATGTTGGAAGTAGATATGAATCAAGACTGTCATGAATATGGCTTGTAAGATTTGTCTAATGTGCATTAGACATAGCAATGGTTGCTACAACATTCATAAGTTCTGAGTATTAGACTAAACCTATGCTCATTTGAATCACTTCATGGATTTTATCACGAGTGAATCGTGAGACAATAATATCTTATATTCTTCAAACTTAGAGATATGAGTTGGTTATACATTGATTGCACAAAAACGCATTGGTAACTCGATGTTATAAAACATGCCTTTGTGTATGATTTAACAAGTAGTCAGTACAAGCATATGAGTCAAATTTTATCCATTCCTTTTACCCTTAAAGGGATAAAAGCGATATCTGTGGGCCCCTCGACGATTTAGTGATGACACCCATAAGTGCTTGGCCAAGCCTGGACTGATTTCATTTGTTCAATTAGTCGATCTTCATAAATCAGAAATCGGGAAACAACAAATGGATAGAGAGAATGATTATAATCCATGTGCCAGTCTATATGATATCTAGAATGGAGGAATATATGATCACTTATCTAATGGACGCGTCATTGATTTGTTCAGAGTTCGGCAACAGCTTTTAAAGAGCTATGATTGTTGGTCAGGTTGTGAAGTTATACTTGCTATAATAGTTATTAGACTTATCCAAGTGGGAGACTGTTGGATTAGTGTATAAGTCCATATCTATAATTGGTATATACTTGACCCAGCCCGGCATGGTCCATTTGGATTGCATGGCATCTAAACATTTGGGTAGACCTTTTAACGAGAAGAAGATATTTGTGACATATTAATATATTATAAGTTCTAATATATTATTATGAAATCATATTATTTAATTAGTATTGATCAAGAATTGATTTAGAATTAATTTAGTGATCAAAAAGAGACTAATTAAATATATGGGGATTGATTGTGTAAATCATTAATTCTTATATATGTGGGCTTGTGATCCATGATTCCTTATGTTGGGTTTAACCCGTGTGCTGGCCCATGGATACTCCATGGAGGTTAAAATCCATGGAGCATAAGGAGTGGGTAAAGTCATGGGTTACATGGTGTAACCCTAATAGCCACACTATATAAAGACCCCATTGCTTGGAGAAATTGGACTAGTATATACACAGGAGGGCAAGCCAATTTCTATGCACTCATATCTTCTCTCATGGTTATTCCAAGTGTACATGGTGTGTCTGAACCATTTGAGGTGTCACATTTGGGGAACTAGGCTCTTGCGCTCCATGGAATCAAGCACCAACAAAGAGGTATGTAATTCTACTAGTTTTATATTACTTGTACTTCATAATATGCTAGTTAGGATAATACCTTGGAAAATATGATATTTGCATGTATAATAGAGAAAACATAGATCCAAGGTATTTAGGGTTGCATGTACACCATAAGAGTGTTAGAATTCTTAAAACCCAATAGTATGGGCCCGTACTACTAAAAGCAGATGATCCATACTCGAATCAAGGAAGGCTGAGATGAACCGAGGGAACTTGTAGTGTGTGAGATTTCTCGAGTTATGATGGGTATTATAAAGATTGTGATGGTATGTTTTCGAGTATAGTGACACTACGTGATAGACCAGATGGTAGTTGTGGTACCGGCGAGGGATCAGGCTCGGACTCTGGAGCCGGACAGCTTGATGGTTAGATAAGGGAGTTCATTCCATCTGAGGGTATGCACAGTATCATTGACTAGACTCATGTGATCTTCAGTATGATCAAGGAGGACGTTATAGAGATTTGTGATGACAGGATGAGTGCATTCTACACTGAGATTGCAACCATGATAGGGATGCATACGCTGATGATTTGGGAGTTTAGAGCTTGAGAAGCTCCATATTATCATAGGGCTAGGGACCCCATTGCTAGTAGCAGGTGATTGGCAGATGTTGCCAATATTTTCATACCAGTCGTAGTCTCAAAAGGGGACAAGGACCAACTTGCTTCGTGCCTCCTGATGGACAGGGCATGTGATTGATGGGAAGAGGTTGGTAGAAGGTTGAGTGATGATGCGGTTGATGTTATGTCATGGGTTGACTTGTAAACCAGATTTTGGGTAGAGTGTACCCTGGTGATTGAGGCGCAACAGTTGGCGTAAGAGTTGTTAGATCTCCACCAGACGACTGAGACTATGGCTGAGATCACTGCTAAGTCTTGGGAAAGAGCTTATATGGTACCACAGTATGCATTATATGAGGAAATGAAGAAGGTAAGGTATCAGAACATCCTACAGAATGATACCAGGGAGATCATGAGTATCTTAGAGTGCAAGACCCTGAATGATATGACTTCTAGAGCACGAGAACAGGATATGGACTTGGAGCATATTGGTAAGAGGGAATCAAATCAGTTGCTTATACTGAAGGGTCTCGGGAGGAGACCCAAGATTTAGGATTTGCTTTTGAGAGACCACCAGGGCCAGATTCGGTGCAGCACTTGCAGGAAACTGCACGAGGGAGCCTTTCGTTCCAAGGGTTTGAGTAAGTGTAACTCTAGGTAATCCTCTTTTTGTGTTTGAATTATATTTTCAAGAGATGTCATATGCCAATTGCATACTGAGAATTATTTGCGGATAGTGATAGATCATTTCCCAAATTGCGGGACTGGGAGAGCACAACATCATCTTGGTTTATTCCAAGACTGCAGAGCAGCACAAGAAGCCCCTGAGGGAAGTGCTAGAGTGTCACACCCCCGAACCAGACGGCGGAAACGTCCGGCAGCTTGTGCGTGACTTTATCTTGAAATATCATTACAGTGAATATAATTGAAATATAACATCATCATCATCACACATGTAATATTACAACATTCATTGTTTACATCGAGCATTGTATTTGAATATTACATGCCAAAATAGTAAGAGTATGATGAAACAAAATATAACACAATATCCATTAGTTTGTTTTGTTCATCATGCTTCAACGATTTCCTGAGAATACAAGTTATTTTGAAAACGGTCAACATAAAAATGTTGGTGAGTTCATAAGCATGTTTGTGAAAATGATTTGTATAACTTTGAAAACCACCAGAAAATCCAATATTTTCTGAAAACTGTTTAGTGTGTTTGTGTTAGATCTTGTATTAATGCATGTATGTTATTGTTATTTGACTAAAAAGGTAAATAGATTATAGAGAGAGAATGTAAGAGCATGTAACGAGAATGTTCCCAGACAACCCGATGTTGCCTAAATAGAAAGGTCTTCCGTAAACTTCATAACGTTAATTCCTCTAAGCGAGCCGTCATAACCATACTAATTTATGACAATTTCAACTGTCTTGGCATCGTTGGACGCCGACGGAAAATAGAATAAGGTTTTTGTCACCCTAGACTGAGTTAGTCCAACTGTAGCGAACAACTCAGGTGTGGGGTGTCATCCCCGTATAGATCTATACACAAATCCCCGCTCTCCCTCCAAGAGACTCTGGTTATAACTACAGGCTACGATCGTACACTTAATAGGTGCCAACTGATAAAAACTCGCTAGATCCTTAATCGAATTTACGCGAAGAAAAATGTATAAACTCATTCTAGGACCAATGATCCATGTAAGTGAACCACTAAGGCATCACTAAACATGTAAATCATTTCAAGACCTAAAGGGAATGAGATTATATAACATGGGCCCAAAATATATGTGAAAGGACAACTAAGGCCCATTTCACATGTAAGGTATTTATAAGCCCAAATAGCATGCAAATAGTATCCACTAAAATAGCATAAAAAGAATAACGCATATAAAACCCATTCCTAGGCCCAATAAACATGTAAGTGGAGCACTAAGGCCCACTATACGTGTCTATTATTTCCAGGCTCAAAAGGAATGTGAATGTCTATCCTAAGCCCAATATACATGTAAAAGGACACTAAGGCCCACTAAACAAGTATATTATTTCCAGGCCCAATAAGGATATGAATACCTATCTCGAGCTCAATATGCATGTAAAAGGACACTAAGGCCCACTAAACATGTATATTATTTCCAGGCCCAATAAGGATATGAATGTCGTTTTTAACCCATTTGTTATTGATTTGTTTATTTTAGCTTGATTATTTACATAAGTGATATCTAAAGCCCACTTTTGTAAAAATGACGTTCTTGGCCCAATAAGCCAAAAATTTACAATTAAGGCCCAATTTTTGTAAGAAAGACACTTTAATCTCCAATTTTGTTAAAAACTTGTGTTGATGACTACTTTGTGATAAAAATAGCATTTTAAACCCATTTTTGACAAAAATATCATTTTTGGCTTGGTTTTGTGAAATTACATATTTTTCTGGTTTTTGGCTTTTCTGAACTAGTTTTTAGAAAATTTGTAGAAAATTCATTGTAAGTCGAAATCTGGATCCGTAAATTTTGGAAGTTTGGAAATTTCGTCTACTTTGTTCACAATTTTTCTCACAATTTTTGATGGCTTCAAACTAGTGTGAAATTACTCATCGTCACAGGTTGGTCCGAAATTATTTCAAATATGATAGGCAGTTTTGTAAAATTCGCCAAACATTGTAGAAAAATCGTATGAAAACGTGAGAGTAGTCATTTTAAAGGTATAAATCTGAACTTTATCCATGTAAAACAGTTTTGAAAAATACTTCCATTTTGATGGTCAAAACAGTCCGAGATTAGACCAAAGGTTTTCTGTCAAGGGCTGTTTTGTGAGTTTAGCTTATAGATCTTTGAACACAACACTTATTTTTGCTATATCAAGTATACAAATCCCAGATCTACATGTTTACATGTAATACTTGTGATAAAAAATACTTTTCTCAAGATTCATATGAAGATCCTAGTGATAAACTTCAAGTTTCTTAACAAATTTTTAGATTAGTGAAGATATCAACACATAATCGCCAAATAATTCATGGAAAACAGACATAGTCATGCATATACACATAGATCTACACAAATCAACTTGTATTCTCCCCCAAAACAAGTAAAAACCAAAAACAAGGGGGTATGAACTCACCTTGGGGGGTTTTTGAGATGTAGATGAAGAAGAAGAAGAAGCTTGAGCCTAGCTTGTGTTCTTGGTGAAAATTTTGGAATGATGGTTGTTCTAAGGTCCATAATCACGAAAATTGGAGAGTAAGGGAAGTATTATTAGCATAAACTTGTATCAAAACAATAGATTTGTCCTAAACTTACCACAAATACGAAATTTGAAGTGATTCTTTGAAGATATCTCTTAATCCACGATTTCTTTAAGAGATGAAGGATGGAGAAGAGTTTAGGGAATATGGGTTGAATTTGAAATGAGGGAGAGGTTGGAGAGTGAGAGATAAGCCGTGAGTTAGAGTGAGAGATAAGAGTGAGGAATTTGGTCTTTACTTACTGGTTAATTGGTTAGTTGCCTCAATATTTGTGGGGTAATATGCATGTTTACATGCTAATTAATATGGAGGTGGCACAATTCTAGCCATTTCCACATTTCTTTCCTTTTTTTTTAATTTAGTTGGGCCGAGAATGGGCCTAGAGATATGAAGGAAATGGTGTTGAGCCCAAACTCTTGGCTTGATCGAATTCTTGTAAGCCCATTATTATTTTTCAGCCTATTGGGCTCATTGATCGGTTCACGGCCAAAATAACATGTTAGAATGGGTTTTATGGTTCGTTAGGGTTAATTGGATCAATTATAGCCCAATAAGGCCCATTAGGATAAACTATTTCATTTTAGGCCCATGATGGCCCAAAATGTTGAGTTATATGAATGTGAGTCCATTTAAAATCCAATTAGGGTATTTAGGCTCAAAATAGTCGACTTGAAGGCTTATTGGCCCATTAGGCCCACTAAGAAAGCCCTAGTCCATAATAAACTTGAACCGAGATTTTAGGGCTTTCAACTCATCATTGACTATTTGGATACTTTGTGTAGAGTTTTGAACCTCACTTGTGAATTTTGATTAAGTTTGTTGTCATAGAATGAACATAGCGCATGGTATCAAGTTAGGGCTACAATTATTATCATAGATGATGCTCACAAGATTACATAATTTCCTAGCTAAAATTGCCAGTTGTGACATCATCCCCCCGTTAGAGGGAATTTTGTCCCGAAATTCTTTCAAAAGATTGAATCATGAATGAGAGAATAGTTGAGGGTACTTCTGCTTCCTCTGTTCTTCACGTTCACATGTGAATTCGATCCACGCTTGGCGTTCCATCGAACCTTCACAATCGGAATGCAGCTTTGTTTTGTACTCTTCACCTCCCTATCGAATACCTCGACTGGTTCTTCGACGAACATAAGATTCTTGTTTATTTCGACCTCTTTCTAAAAGAATGATAAGTGTTTTGCCTGATAGGCACTTTTTCAGACTCGGTACGCTAATCACAGGGTTTACGTTGCTCAGCTCTACAAGCAGCTGCAGCCTATAAGTCTTTGGACCAATCCGAGCAAAAATCTCGAACCGCCCAATGTATCGTGGGTTTAGTTTTCTCGTTTCCTAAAGCGAATCATTCCTTTCCAAGGAGATTCTTTTAATAACACGCGATCCCCAACTTGACATCTTAATGGCTTACACCGCTTGTCAGAATAGCTCTTCTGTCGGTCTCACAACGCTTGAAGTCAAGCTTTGATTTGGATTATCTTCTCTGTTGTTTCGCAAATGGTTTCTGGTCTCATGAGAGTACTGGCGAGTGATCTGCATTTACGACTATAAAGAGCTTCTAAGGGATCAACCTTGATGCTTGTGCGATAGCTGTTATGGTATGAGAATTCAATCATGGTGTCACACCCCCAAACCTGAACGGCGGAAACGTTCGGGGGCGGATGACTTCATGTGGTAGCGTAACAATAGAATACATAGTAAAGAAAGCAATACAACCATCATATATATAATTGAAAGTTTACATTTGTCAAAAGTTACATGTTCAAAACCAATTACAATATGATGTCAAAATATGAGATTAAACTGGCGCCGCAGCATCCCTTCATCAAAAGCATAATGATACCTGAAATTACTAATTCCCTGGGACATACAAGTAATTTTGAAAGAGTAGATCAACATTTAAGCTGGTGAGTTTCATAAGTATTTAAATGACAATGTGTATATGAAATGAAGTGTTTTGTCCTTGTTTGTTTGTGTTTAGAAAATCCTATATTTTCTACTAGTATAAAAGTAGCCTTCTCTCAAGACCAATGTTTGTTTCTGAAATGTAAGTAAGTGTGAAATAACCAAATGTGTTTGAAAACCTTGTAAATCAATGCATTTTTAATACCCCATGTGAGTTTTATAACCATTCTATTGACTCGGAATGCCTATACACAACGTTCTTCAGGCGTTGGAATGTTATGACGTTTGTTACCCCAAACGGTGGACTGTAGCTAACAATCAGGGCGCGGGTTGTCAAGCCCATATAGATCTATACACAAACACCATGCTCCCCCTCCAAGGGATTCTGGTATATAATACAGGACTTGAAATGTGTACTCGAACGTACGTGAAGTTTATGTCTCAAAAAACCGCGGTATAAAAACAGATTTACGTGTTAAAATGTTCGTTTGTTCTTGTATATGAAAGTGACTTCTTGAAAATCATGTTTCTAGTATGTAAAATTTAGCAATATCCTCGTAAAACTATATCTATTATAGTTTTCTAAAAGTGTGTCTCTTTTGTTTAGAAATACCTAGAAAAGAAATCACTTGTTATGAAAGTATAGATTTTTGTAGAGCCTAAGATAGACAAGTATACATAAAATCTAAGAAAATGTTTAGTTTATACATGCATTACAACAATTTATATTTCAAAAGATAGAATTCTATTGTAACATATTTTATATACGAAAGTTTCCTATAAAGTTTATAAATCACATGTGATTTGGATATACAAAAGCATATAAAATAATTCTTTATGTAACACACGATAATACTCGTGTGTTTTACTTGTATTCCCCCCCCCCCTTGAAAGCGTATAAAAGCATTTAGAATATCTTAAAAAGGTTAATTAAGGGGTATGAACTCACTTGAAAGTTTGAAGATAGCGAGATGGAAAACCGGGCAGAGTTTCGTCTTGAGAAACGGATTTTTCTCGGGATTCTCGGGAATCTCGGGAGTAAAATCGACCCTCGGGACTTGAGCAAAAAGACCAGGGCTTCGGGTTTGAACGGGCACGGAAATCGAGGCAAGATCGTGAGAGAAAGGAGAGAAATGGGGTGATTTTCCCGGAACCCTCGCATTTCTATTTATAGGGGGTCTGGGAAGCCTCGGTACGCGGGGCGTACGCTCGTACGCAGTGCGTACGCGTACGTCATGCATGAGCGAGTCCTCGACTGCCTCGGCTTTGGATGGGACGGGTCGGATGGGGCGGGTCGGTAGCTTCGCATAGGGGCGACGTGGACGGACCGAGACCAAGGCCTTCGGGTACGCGGGGCGTACGGGGTTACGCAGCGCGTAACTCGGATGAGGATGCTGACTCCTTCTTCGGATATTACCCGATTTTTGATATAAATATATATATATATATATATATATATATATATATATATATATATATATATAAATTATTTAATAAACTTCAAAAAATCATATCTCCTTCATACGAACTCCGTTTTCGATGGTCTTTATATCCACGCGAAGGTGAGACTACGCTCTACAACTTTGGTTTAGACTCCGTTGGCAAATTCCGAAATTATTTTTATTATTTAATTATAAATGACGTGATTAAGGAATTTTCTTTAAAAATTCATAACTTCTTTATCTGACGTCGGTTTTTGCCAGACTTTTCACCGCTGAAATACCATTGTCGAGACCTTCGATTCTCATTTAGGTCATTCCGGCCAAAAGTCGCTCGATCTCCGATTCGAGTTTTTAGCTGTCTGTTGCTAAGCCGAACTTGGAAAAATCTTAACTTCAATATACGAAGTCGGATTTGGGCGTTCTTTTTACGTACGATCATGGTTTAATGATATTTAAACATAGAGGGAATTTAAATAGAACTTTTTGGACATTTTATTATCAAAGTTAATTTTATTAACTCAAAAGTGGTTACAATACTTGACTTTTTAGGTCATTATAAAGAGTTGAAATATCGGGTTGTCACATCATCCCCCCGATAGAGGGAATTTCGTCCCAAAATTTAAAGTAGTAAAGATACTAGTGAACATGAAAGAGATGAGGGTACTTTTGCTTCATCTGATCTTCACATTCCCATGTGAATTCAGGTCCCCGCTTGGCGTTCCAGCGAACCTTCACGATGGGTATGCGACTTTGTTTTGTTTGTTTGACCTCTCGGTCCATGATTTCTACTGGTTCTTCCACAAAGTTGAGGCTCTCATTGATCTCGATCTCGTCGAGTGGAATAACAAGAGTCTCATCGGACAGACACTTTTTCAAGTTTGAGACGTGGAAGGTTGGATGTATGTTACTAAGTTCACGCGGTAGGTTAAGCTTGTAAGCCACAGGGCCAATTCTGGCAAGAATCTCGAAAGGCCCTATGTATCTTGGATTTAGTTTCCCATGCTTTCCGAAGCGTATTAAACCCTTCCACGGTGAGACCTTTAATAAAACGTGGTCTCCTACCTGGAATTCCAAAGGTTTCCTCCTTTGGTCAGCGTAGCTTTTCTGTCGATCTCTAGAGGCTTTTAATCGTTCACGGATCTGAACGATCTTCTCTGTCGTTTCTCGTATGATTTCCGGACCGGTGAGAGTGCTTTCAGGAACTCTTCCTTTAGCTAACTGGGTATCGCCAACTTCAGTCCAGCACAGAGGGGATCTACACTTTCGACCATAGAGGGCTTCGAACGGAGCAGCCTTTATGCTTGTATGATAGCTATTGTTGTATGAAAATTCGACAAGGGGTAAAGGGATATCCCATGCCTTTCCAAAGTCAATCACACAGGCTCTTAGCATATCTTCTAAAGTTTGTATCGTTCTCTCACTTTTCCCGTCTGTTTGTGGGTGGTAGGTTGTACTCATGTATAGGTTGGGCCCAATTTGGAAAATTGGGCCATAGTTGGACTTTGGTCTATTATTAGACCTTTGGGCCTTTAGATTGGGCCTTGGGCTTGAGTCAAGCTAAGATCGGGGTAAGGTAGTCTCTTACCCAAGCATGGACTTATGACTATGAGTTGGAACCCAATTATTAATTGGGTCTTATTTTGATATTGACAGATCGGGAATTTGTCATCCAGCAGCTATGGTTTTCTCAGCGGGACTTCAGCATGTGAGGTGAATTTTCCTCTAGTAGGAACGGGTCTAAGGCACCAATGCCGACCCGCTTATATATTGGTAATATACAGGGGTTAGCCCGATGCAGTCTATATGTTTCCGAACTTCGGTCCGATGTCGGGGTGGTCTCGAGAAGTAGTTATATATGCTTGACATCTTTGTGATTCGTGCATGTGTATGTTATGTGTTATATGCTCCGGACTTCGGTCCGATGTCAGGCAAGCCCGATGCAGTGTATATGATTGTGTTATATGTTTATGTTATGTTCAGTTTATTCCGGACTTCGGTCCGATGCAGTGGGCGAGGCCTAAGTTATTCTGGACTTTAGTCTAATGCAGTGGGCGAGGCCCAAGTTATTCCAGACTTCGGTCCGATACAGTGGACGAGGCCCAAGTTACCGGACTTCGGTCTGATGCAGTGGGCGAGGCCCAAGTTAGTCTGGACTTCGGTCCGATGCAGTGGGTGAGCCCCAAGTTATTCCGTACTTCGGTCCGATGCAGTGGGAGAGGCCCAAGTTATTCCGGACTTCGGTCCGATGTAGTGGGCGAGGCCCAAGTTATTCCAGACTTCGGTCCGATGCAGTGGGCAAGGCCCAATATTTGCTTTATGTGTTATTGTATGGTATGTGGTAGTTTGGGGGAGCTCACCAAGCTTCGTGCTTACAGTTTCGGTTTTGGTTTGAAGATTGCAATGCACACACCATTTGTTCAGCCTGGGATGTTTATACTTTGATATTTTGACAATTGTTACGATATTTTGAGATACACTGTTTATGATTTTTATATGATGTTCGATGACTATGGTTATATTATTAAATTAAAACGACATTTTTAGACTGTATTTTTGGGATGTTTTAAGTGAGGATTGAGTGCTCGCTATGATTATGTATATTGTTAGGGTGTTGTGGTGATACTTGAGCAAATATGGATAGGTGTGGAAGGTAGTATGGGCTCGTACTACTGAAAGCACAGGACCCATACGTGTACCAAGGAAGTCACAACCCCTAAGGTTGGTTGGGTGTTGGTTCCCTATCATTATATAGATTATCAAAGATCTTTCTGGTGTATCACCAGAATGGCGGCTACAAGACGTCTTGAGATCAGATCCGGGGTAGGATCGGGAGCTGGCAGTCAGGATAGGCTAGCATTGTCAGAGGATCATGTCAGTTAGATCATCCTGGAGGAGGTGATCGAGATTGTCTGGGGACAGTTATCGAAGATGTTTGGGTCTATTAAGACCGCCATGGTTGAGTATTTCGACGAGTGCTATGTAGCCATTGCTGAGACGACTGTCGCAACAACTTTAGCAGCTGTAACGACTGCAGGGGAGGAGCTGGTCGAGCTTTGCAGTATCGGGACTCATTACTGGGACATATTCTGATGAGCAGAGGGCTGCAGTTACTTCGGACCGAGGAGATATTCTATACTCATTACATTCCGCAGGTTGAGCGGGAGAGTTTAGCACATGAGTTCCTAGATTTGAGGCTTCGGGGGTTTTGCTCGAGACCAGAATGTGAGTCGCGAGGACTCTGGAAAGGAGTGACGATTATGTTCAGTTGGGGTTTCGTAGCTGGACGTGAAATGGTTAATTGGTGGATCGAATGTCATTTTATAGTGAAAGGATTGTGCCCTTTCAGTTTTCGAGCTCGAAGAAGTGAGCAAACTTGGGACCCCAGGATCAGGTTGTGTTCCAATTCAGGTCAGTTAGTCACAAGGGTTGGCGAGAGTATTTCAGTGCAGGTGGGTCGATGTGGCATAAGTAATTTGGAGGTCCAGTTCGCCTTGGTTCTCTTGTATCAGCCGGTAAGGATTGATTGTACGATCTATTGCACTTTTGGGAGGGTAGACTATGTCTTGGGAGTAGTTATAACCCGATTTAGGGCGGAGGTTGTTTTAGCTATTGCAGTTCAGTTGTGCATGATCGAGCTGGTGAGTGAGTCAGGGTGCGAGAACCTGAATGATATGATTTCTAGAGTCGTGAGTGGGAGATTTGTTGGAGCACTTTGGGAAGAAGGGTATTATATGGGAGGTCTACGGACAGGGTCCCACAAGATGGTTATTCAGCATTGTTAGGATTCAGTGGTTTTAGTAAGCGTTATTGATTAGCAGAGGAAAGCGCCAAGGGAAGTAGCTCGTTATTTAGACATTAGTTGGAGCATCTATTTTGGACTTCAAGATTTGGGTGTGGGATCATTCGAGCTTTAGGGACTGTTGGTTCCCAGGGATTCAGGAAGTGTTCATCTAGTTATTAGATGTGTGTGATCATTTGGGGTTGGCTAGTAAAGGAGTACTATTTTGAAAGGTCTGGTTGTCATCAAATCGATCGTTGGAAAGTGTGAAGGATTGGGAATTCTCAAATTTTCAGGTATTGTGAAGACGTAGTTGAATCTAAGTGGGGGAGAATCATCTCGGAACGCAGAAGCAAGATCGTTTTTGAAACTGGGATAAGTTTCACATCATTTTTAGGAAGGAAGACAACCCAAGGGGCGGCTTGGTTTGAGTGTTGTTTGAGTTGGGAGTTCGGTAAAACACCCCAGCATATGAATCACGTCTTCTCGATGCTTGATAGCAGGACTTGGGGAAATCAGGTTGGCATTATAGCCATGAATTAAGTTCAGTGGTGTGTTAGGTCGAGCGCGTGTTCAACCGGTATGGAAAGTGTTGTAAGACTACATGGATAGCCGTAGCATTCATTAGCGATCGATTAGTATGGGAAGTGTTGTAAGAATGCGGAGATAGTCGTAGCATTCACAAGCGATCAGTTAGTATGGGAAGTGTTGTAAGACTACAGGGGTAGCCGTAGCATTCGCTAGCGATCAGGTAGTATGGAAAGTGTCGTAAGAATATGGGGTAGCCGTAGCATTCACAAGGTTAGCAAATAGTGTTGGAGTGATGTAAGTCTGTGGGTGTAGCTGTAACATTCGCTAGGTTGGTAGATAGTATGAGCGCGTTGCTAGGATGCGGAAGGGACAACAGTAACCACCAGTTCGGGTGTAGCAGTGAAGATATGGAAATCTACGGATTGGTTTATGGGTTTCCCCAGATGGATTAGACCTGGTTAAGCCAGTGATAAGGTTGTAGGAACGTCACTATAGTTATGAGACCAAGGAAGCAATGAATTGCTTAAGGTTGCTTGTGATGTAAGGCCACCATTGGTCAAGTAGCAATCGATTTTATCCGTGGATTTGGTAACGACGAGATTTGACGCATGGATCAGATCGGTTGGATCAGGAGGTTGTTAGAGTCGCAGTGGCATGATACCTAGTGGTAACTAGTTCCAGGGAAGGATTTCGTTCGGAAGACGTGTGAGGCAACTATGAGGGAGTCCTTTAGCTTCGTGACCAGGCCAGAACCCGGTATTTCAGATGAGTGGTACTCGGTTGTGATGAATTAGAGGATTTTAGATGAGATGCAATGATAGGTCCTTGGATTTCAAGTTATGGGTTAGACCCAAGTTATGTATATAGTGGTATTCCAATCTAGGGTATTCCATCATGAGGATGACCGGACCCTATGATTGATTGGATATGGTGTGTTTGGTATTCCAACCCAAGGGTTGATTTGGCTAAACATGTGCAGGATACAAGGTTATTCCATCCTGAGGATGACTGGACCCGTCGTAGGCATGCCTGGTATTCTAGCCCGAAGCTAATTGGACCAGGTATGAGTGTTGTGCTTATGAACCAATTATTATATGTATGTGGTTCGGGAACTAAAGGAAACATTTTCTTGTTGATATAAGGGGTCCATCCCCCAGTTTACGTCTCGTTGTTCATTATACCACTAGGAATTGGTTATCAGAACGAGTTCCTCTTGAAGGAGTACCTAATCTCTTGTCAAGAAGAGAACTACAAATAGTAGTATGGGATCAGTGATTCTATTTCCGGGTGGGAACCTCAGGTTATTAGCAGTCGAGTAACCAGTTGGGAGCTAAGTGCAATAAATTCAACAATAATGATTCGGTATGGGCAATCTGTCAGGGAGCCAGTCCATCTTGAGACTATAGATTTTGGCTTGAGTAAGGTGATCATATTGCAAGTAATTCGTGTATCATCAGGTTTCATAACCATGCGAGGGTTGGATACGGTTGCCTTGGAAAGGTTGGCGTATGCTTGTAATAGTGGCCATGAGGTTCAAGTTGACTGGTGTGTAAGGGATGATGAGAAACGATTTCGAGGACGAAATCAAACTTAAGTGGGGGAGAGTTGTAACATCCCATTTAAATAAAATAATTAAAATAATAAACCCTGAACCCTAAGAAGTAATTTTACTATTATTTTATATTATTATTGTCCAAAACCAAATAATAATAAGTGGGGTCTTGGTTTTGGGAAGCCAAGTGACGATATTTGAATCTTCGAGGGTTAAAATGTAATTTCAGGATTTATTTAAAAAAAAGGAATTAAGAAGCTAGGGTGTGTTTGGTAAGTATTGTACCTGAATTGTAATGAATTATGAAGATGGGGGTTATTTGGTAAATATCGGATCAAAGTTGAAAGGATTTTATGGAGTCAGGGGCTAAATGGTAATTTTTGGACTTAATTTGAAAGAAAATAGAGAAGGGAGGGCCATTTCTATCATTATGGGTTAAAGTTAGTATGGGAGCTTGGTATATAGCCACTACCTCCGTAACCCTAACCGGACACACCGGCCGCCATCTTCACCTTATCTCTCTCCAGTCGCCGCCACCTCCGTCGTAGACGCCGGAACCACCAAACCCGTTGCAACCTCTGACGACATCGCGTCCACCGGAGACCATAAAAGCCATCATCGTCGCGGATTGCAGTAGCCGACGAATACGATCGCCGCAAGTTGGCGTCGTTCCGTTGCCACTGAAGACGTGAGCCGCCGCCCATGCTTTCTCCAGCCGCCGCTGTTCCTGTTATGGCTGGGAACAAAGGCCACCTTTAGGGCGTCTTTTTAGTCCGGATGTAACCATTCATGTCGCCGTTGTCGCCTGTGTAATTTTCTAATCCGATCAACATCCGCCACCCCAAGGGCGGCTGTTGTGTGAGTATTTCATCCCATGTATTGCGAGCATGGGAGTGTTTTTGGGTTGCAGATTGTGATATGGGCACTTGATGGACAGAAAAACTCCAAGACAAACCACCATGGCCGCCGGCCATGGCGGCTGCCACCGCTAACGAAGCTATTACTGTTGTTGCCGCCTCCTTGTGTCACCTTTATCATTATATGCCACCAGGTGGGTGGCTGGACTCATTTGCAAACAGGCAAGCATGTGTGTGTGGTTATCTTGGCCGGGTTTCATGAGAAAAGCCACCACCACCATCGTGAGGTGGTGGCTGCCACCATCTGCCGCCACAACGCGGCTGTGTGTGTGTGTATGTTTTTATTAGATTAGTGTGTGAGTGTGTTATTCAGATTGGGCTGTAAATTGTAATTTGTATAAAAATAATAATAGAAAAATCCATAACCACCACCGTGAGGTGGTGGCTGCTACCTCCTGCAGCCACCGGCCGCCATGTCGGGTGGCGGTATGCCTCGTTTGTATTGTGATTCGTTTGGGATGTTTGGACAAGGGGCTGAAACCCTAATGGGCCCAATGAAGCCCTAATTGACTTAAAAGCCCAAACATGTGACTAATGGGCCTAGTGAAACCCTAATGGGCCTAATGAACCTTATTTGATCAAAGGACCTAACTATTGGGCCTATTGGGCTAAGATGGGGTTGGAAACCCTAATTAGGGTTTAGAAAACCCTAATATTGGATTTATAGGCTTTGGACTTCGGGACCCACATTTGGGCCTTTGGAATTGGACTATGTATTAAGCCCAATCACACCCTATGATTTATTTAGACGTGTGATTGACTTAATGGATTAAGTCCTTAATGGGTTAAGTGAGAAACACTTAACCCTAATTGTCATTTTATGTGAAACCCTAATTTTGGGATTGATCGGGACCGCACGAGAATTAATTATTAAACCTAAAATAATAATTAATAATCATTGGCAAATTACCCTAAGGCAATATTGGACTTAATGGATTAAGTCTTTAATGGGTTAAGTAAGAAAACACTTAACCCTAATCGTCATCTCATGTAGGAACCCTAATTTCACTTGCGCCTTGAGTTGTGTCTTCCTATTGGGCCTTGGTGGTTGGACTATTAATGGCCTATCCAAGAAAAAGTAAATGGACCAAAATAATTGGATGAGTTTTAGGGTAAGGCCCATGTGAAGGACTTTGGCCCAATTTAGAAAACTAGGCCATAGATGGGCCATAGTTTGGGGCCTTTATGAGATATTGGGCCATTAGAAATGCCAAATGTTTGGACTGGACTAAATGGTTGGGCCTTTGAATAAGGTCATGTAAAGGCTTGGGCCCAATTTCGAAAACTAGGCCATATGTTGGGCTTTGAACCATAGTTGGACTTTTGGGCCTTTGGAGTGTGAGTTGGACCTTGGGATTGGAACCTAATTATTAATTGGGTGTTGTTTGATAGTGGCAGTTCGGGAATCTGTCAACCAGCAGCTAGAGTTTCATATGCATGACTTCAGCAGTGTCAGGTGAGTTCTCCTCACTATATCAATAGGGTCTAAGGCACCAATGTCGGCCCTTCATGGATTTGTATCCAGTTATGGCATGATATGTTTATTGAGTATATCCTGGTAGTTAGGATGGTGATATGCTTATGCTTAGTGACCTGGTTAGGTCAGTGTCCTGGTTATAGGATGATGTTATATTGGTGACCGGTTAGGTCTGTATCCCGATTATTAGGATGTTGCTATGATTAGTGATTTGTTAGATCGGTTTGACTGTTATATGAAATGAGCTAGCATATGAAATTTATGTGCACATGTTTGTTTGCTTGGGGGTTGGGTTGAGGCGGCCATGCTTTGTGTTGTAGGCCAACATACCCGGCAAGCGGTCTGGATAGGTTGTAGGCCTTGCAAGGTGGTCCAGTCATGCCGAAGGCTCAGGAGCGGTCCAGATAGGTTGTAGGCCATGCGAGGCGGTCCAGTCAGGCTGAAGGCTCATTACGCATGTTGTTCTATATTTGTTATATGATATGGTTATATTTGTATGGCGTTGGTATTTTGGGGAAACTCACTAAGCTTCAGGCTTACAGTTGTTGATTATGTTTTAGGTACTTCTGATGATCACGGGAAGGCGAAGGCGTGATCGTACAGCTCCTCTTATCTCATGATTTTATGATTTGATTTTGGGGATACTCTGATGATTAAACTATTTTGAAAACAAACTGTAACAACTTAATGGTTTTAAATGTTTTAAAAAGTTTTAAATTGGCTTGAATTTTTGGGATGTTGCATCATGGGTTACTGTGACGCTTCGATAATTGGCATGGGTGCGGTACTGATGCAGCGGGGTCACGTGATAGCAGATCTTAGGGAATCAGGTTAGGGATTTCAGCCAGTACATGATTTCAGTTTGGGATGATAGGTCATGTGTCTGCTCGATGATGGATGTGTTCGGATTAGTAATAAGCAACTGAGATAGCGTGAGAAAGTGTTGTAAGTCTGTGGGTGTTATCGTATCATTCACTAGCAGTCAGATATTGCTAGAGTGTTTTAGGTCTGCGGGCATAGCCGTTGCATTCACAAGGTTGGTAGATAGTTTTAGAGTGTTGTAAGTCTGTGGGTGTAGTCGTAGCATTCACTAGGTTAGTAGATAGCATGGGCATGTTGTTAGAATGCGAAAGGAACAATGGTACCTATCAGTTTGGGTGCAATAGTGAGGGCGTGGTAAATCCACAAATTGGTATACGGATTTCCCCATATGAATTAGACCTGGTTGAGCCAGTGATGAGATCGTAGGAACGCCAATACAGTTATGGGCTCAAGGAAGCAATGGATTGCTTAAGATCGTTGGTGATATAAGGCTACCATTGGTCATGTAGCAATCACTTTTAGCCTTGGATTGGTGATGTCAGGATTCGACGCATGGACCCGATCGGTCGGATCATGAGGCCTCAGAGCCATAAAGGCAAGATAACTAGTGGAAACTATTGTTAGACAATGATTTCGTTTGGAAGTCGTATGGGGCGACTGCGAGATTGCTCTTGGCTCAGCAACCGGACGTGACTTCAACATTCCAGATAAGCTGGAACCAGGGAGGTCCCTGTGGATTTTGGGGAAGCAGCCAGGTGGCAGCATGCTGTTTCAAGCAGCTCAGTGTTCCAGGTAGTTCAGTGCTTCGAACAGTTTCAGTGTCTCAAGTAGTAATGGTATTTTAGGATATCATGGACGGACGGAGTAACTGGTTGATTGGGGAGTGATAAGTCACTTACAGTGGGATTTTCTGAGCTTTGGGCAAGTATTAGTGATCAGTAGGGATAATTCGATCTGTGATTCTGTTTTCTAGTAGGAACCTCGAGTTAACATAAGATGAGAAGAAAGTTAAGAGATAAGTGGATTGGGTTCAATAATAATGATTCGGTATCGGCGGTCTATCAGGGATTCAGATCATATCGAGACTTCATATTTCAGAATTAGTAATTTGATCATAATGCCAGGAATTCATGCATCTTTGGGTTTTTGGAACCCTGCGAGGGATGGTTTTGGTTGCCTTGCAAAGGCTAGGTCATGCTTGGGATTGTGGCCATGTCGTTCGAGTTGTTTGGCATGTAAGGAATGGTAAGGAATGATTTCGAGGACGAAATCTAATTTAAGTGGGGGAGAATTGTAACACCCCGTTTAGTAGATAAATAAATAGATAAATATTTATAAAAGAATAATAGCCCCGAATGCGAAATAGTGTAACAAGGAGTTAGTTTTAGGGGTTAAGTATAAATTTGGGATTTAAATTGAAAAGATTTTATAGAGTCAGGGACTAAAGTGTAAGTTTTGGGACTTAAGTTGAAAAGAATGAGAGGAGGAGGGACTAAAAAGGTTATCATGGTTGAAGTTTGATCATTAGGCCTGAATTGAAAGGAATTTAGAACGGTGAGAGCTAAAAGGGTAAAATACGGATTAATTTTAAATGAAAAGGGAAAGGAGGGATCAAAGCTGTCATTATAGGATACTTGCATATGGGCTCAGGGTATATAAGACCCGTCACCCGGTAACCCTAAACCTAACTCAAGAAGGCAACCGCCATCATCGGAAGTCCTCCAACAGCCACCATCACCTCATCTCCCTTCCATCCGCTGCAGCCTCCTAGCCACCATGACCCCCGGATACCACCGCTCTTTCGCCATCTAAACGCCATAACAGCTTCACTATCGGAGACGTCTTATGCACCGTAGAACCGTCGAGACCAAGGAATACCGGCTGTGTTCATCACTATGTGATTCATGAGCAACAGGGAGCTCTCGGTAGGACCATCGCCTCCTACCTACACCGTCTCATTCGTTCTTTCAGTGGTCTGACGTCGTGAACGTTGATTGGGATCGACGGTGGGCTTTGGTCATTGTGTTTGGGTTTCTGGTTGTTGCCTGCCACTTGGAGTGGTTGAGTTGGGGAATGCTTCGGTCTTCAGATCATGTTTGCGAGCATGTGTAGGTGGTTGCTAGACTGGGAAACAAAAGAACCGCCGCCACCACCATAAGATGGTGGCTGTCATCGCAAAATCACTGCCGCTGCTGCCTCTTTGTGGTTCTTCCGTCGCTAACCGCCACCAGTTGGGTGGCTGTGTTACTGTTCCGAGCATAGAGTGTAGGTGTGTGTTATTTTTTTTATGTAGGGTAGGGTTTGTATGGCTGGAAAATCAAGAACAACCACCACCACCACCACCGTGAGGTGGTGGCTGCCGCCATGTACCACCGCCGGCCACCACTAGAGTGGTTGTGTGTGTGTTTATGCTACTTAGTGTGTGTTTACTTTTGGATTAAAGCATTGTAATTGTAATTGGCAAAAAGAATAATAAAAAGAACCATAACCGCCACTGTGAGGTGGTGCCCGCCGTCGTGAGCCACCATTGACCACCACTACCCGAGGTGGTAGTGGGTAGTGTCCGACTAGTGAAACCCTAATTGGCCTAAGGAAACCCTAATGGGCTTAAAGATTTAGTTTTGGGCCTATTGGGCAATGATTGGGTTGGAAACCCTAATTAGGGTTTAGAAAACCCTAATTTTGGATATATGGGCCTTGGACTTATCAGGGCTATTGGAAAGGAATTGTGATTTGCACCCAATCACACCATATAACTTACCTAGCAGAGTGATGGACTTAATGGATTAAGTCCTTAATTGGTTAAGTAAGAAACACATAACCCTAATCGTCATTTTATGTGAAAACCCTAATTTCACTTGGGCTTTGTGTTGGGCCTTTCAATTGGGCTTTGGTGATTGTGCTATTAACGGGCCATCCAAGAACAATCCTATGGACTAAGAATTTATCGATGGGCTTTAGGGTAAGTCTCATGTGAGGTTTGGACCCAATTTGGAAAATTAGGCCATAGATGGGCCATAATTGGGCCTTCATGATTATGAGATATTAGGCCATTAGAAATGCCAAATGTTTGGACTGGACTAAATGGTTAGGCCTCAGGGTAACATCATGCAGGAGTTTCGGCCCAATTTGGAAAATCGGGCCATATGTTATGCTTTGACTCATAGTTGACTTATGGGCCTTTAGATTGGGCCTTGGGCTGGAATCAAGCTAAGATAGGGGTAAAGCAGTCTTTTACCCCAAGCGTGGACTTATGGATATGTATTGGAACCCAATTATTAATTGGGTGTTATTTTCATGTTGACAGATTCGGGAATCTATCAACCAGCAGCCACGACTTTATCCGTGGGACTTCAGTAGTGTGAGGTGAGTCTCCTCACTGTTTGTATGGGTCTAAGGCACCAATGCCGGCCCATTTAGTTTATGTATGATAGGAAGAACCGGGGGTTAGAACTAGGAATTATGCATGAAAGACTAGGAGGCGGCTCCTGGAATACAGTATGTTATTTTGTATCGTAGGAAGACCCGGGGGTTAGCCCTAGGCAATATGTATGAAAGACTAGGAGGTGGCTCCTAGCGCACTGTATGCTATTATGTATGAAAGACCAGGAGGTGTCTCCTGGCACACTATATGCTAATTAGTTAAGTAGAGTAGTATGTATGCTAGTTGCCTTTGTGATGCTTGCATGGAAGACCAGGAGGTGACTCTTGGAACTTGTCTGTGTGGTCGAGGGGGTGGCCCGTGTCTTGGCAAGAAAGACCATGTGGCGGCCCATGGCATAATAGCAAGACTATGTTTGGCCAATACCATCTTTACTAATTATGATATATGTATGGCTCATGGTTATGTATGACAGTATGCGAGTATGTGTTTATATGCTAGATAGTATCCAGTTCAAAGAGACCGAAGGGGTAGGCCAGCACCCATATATGTTAGGCAGCATGTTGATATGTATTGTATGTGGTATTTGGGGAACTCACTAAGCTTCGTGCTTACGATTTTCAGTTTTAGTTTCAAGTACTTCGTTTTCAAAAGAAAGGAGTCGGCTCGATTACAGCGCATCACACTATGTTTCCACACATGTCTTGATTCTTGACACTTTGGTTTTGACATGAGATGTTATCATGGATGTTTTTATACTTATGGTTTTATAATGTGTAACATACACGTTTTAAAATTGTGTTTTGTAATGAATATAATTGTGAAATACTATGTGAAATTGAGTGTTGAGTTCTAACATATAGTTTTACTAGAAATTAAATAAAACTATGTTTAGAATCACTCAGAAAATATTGGAAGTCTTATGAGATTCCAATTAAAAGTCAAATAGTGAAATTTAGCGAAAATATGAAATTTGAAATAATTAAAATTTTATTATTGAAAGTTGTAAATAATCTCATTAGAAACTTGTAGGCGAAAACCTCGTCAAAATCTGAGTTATAATGAAGAAGTTATGACCAATCGAAGATCCGCGACAAAACCGGCACGGCGCCGAATGACGTAAAAAGTGAGTTTTTGATAAACTACTTTTTAGCCTTAGTAATCTAAATGAAAGTCATAGTATTCGTTAAACTGAGAAGTTCAATAAAAAGAACGCCAAAATCTGACTTCGTATGAGAAAGTTATGATTTTTCGAAGTTTCAGCTTAGCAGTAGACAGCTAAAAACTCGAATTTTAGATCAAGTGATTTTTAACCAATACAACCTAAACGAGAATCGAAGGTCTCGTCAATAGTAGTACAACGGTAAAAAGACTGACGAAAACGGACGTCGGATGAAGAAGTTATGAATTTTTAATGGATTTTCATGTCCCGGTCTGTTAAAAATAATAATATTAACATTAAAGTCAAAATTAGTCGACAAAGTCTAAAAGAAAGTTGTAGAACGTAATTCTACCTACGCGTGCATATAAAGAACGTCAAAAACGGAGTCCGTATGAGAAAGTTATGGATTTTAGAAGGTTTGGGTGCATTTTTCGAGAAATTCGCATGGAAAGGAGCCGACCACGTCACCCTCGCATGCAAGCCTACGTGGTTCCCTTTTTGCTGACGTATCCAAGTCGTGGCCCAGTCCGAGACCAACGCGTGTCCGCTTCGTGTCCTCTTCTGATTCGACCGAAGCCGAGGTCCAGTAAGAACTAGACACGCCTCGCATCGGTGGCCAATCCGAAGCGAGCCACATGCCTCGCCCTCGCATCCGACGCGCCTCTGGTCCGAGCCTTGTAGCCGCTACGTTGAGTCTTCTCAGCCTCCGGATCCGAGCTTCACAGCTGCGACGTGGAGCCTCCTTAGCCACAAGCTTTCGGTCTCGCACCCTATAAATAAGGGGATTGCGAGATTTGCCGACTAATTTCAAGAAATTTGCCATTTTAACCCCTTTTTCCATATTTTACTCATTTTGACTTTCTCCGAAGCCCCGGTATCAATTTTAGCATCCGAAACACGTCCCGAAGCTCCCGAGAAGCCCGAAAATTTTATCTTTTCGGTTTTGAAGCCCTACCTTCGCAGAGCGCGGTTTTTAATTAAGCTCCTGGTTTTCAACATAGAAAATCTTATTTAAAGCCGAAGTGCTGCCCAAATTACTATTTTGACCCCCTATTAATTCAAGGTGAGTTCAATATATAGGAAAAATTGTATGTTATGTGTTATATGTGCTATGTGCTTTTCAGTGTTATTATTCCGAGTTATTTTATTCGCTATTTGTGTAGCAAAAGTAATACCTTTGACCATGTGATCAGTGAAATGACTTAGATTCACATAGGTACTGGTACGTAGCCTCTGGTCATGTAGAGCATGTCTCCGTAAGAGAATGACTTCTATTCTATGGCATTGGCAAATGGTTAAACAGGGCTATAAGCCTGAAATCTACCAAGATGTTAATCAGAAATCTTATGTCTTCTGTGCCATTTGGGCCGAAGCTTTATTGATGTTTATCAAGTATGGAAATTGTTATGTCCCATTGATTGTATATCTTTGAATCAAGTCATTGATTGATATGGAAAGCTTAACACTTGATTCACATATGCCTTTGTTGTTCCTTGTTTCTACTTGCTTCTGCCATATTGAAGTATATATATGGCATAACGTTATATTGTATCTATTATTGAACTCACGAAGCATCACCGCTTACCCTATCAATGTTTAACAATTGCAGGTGATAAATAACTAGTATGATCACATACTGTTGAAAGATTTAGAATAGCTTGTAATAGTACTTTTGTACTTCAGTTTATATTTGTATAAATTACAATATCCTGGGTAGTTATGTAATATATAACACTTTGTAATAGTCGGTTTGTATCCAGTAGTTTGTAATCTCTTTATCAATGTAAAATATTGCTTTTATGAATATGCAAGTAGCATGTTTTGGAGTAATAATATTGTGAAGTATGAAAGTTTGGGTCTTTCAAAAATACAAAAGTTGGGGTCTTTCAATCATAGTATCAGAGCAGTAGTTTGAGTGAACTAAATGCCACGGATTGGTATTTAGACTTAAACTATTGGAAGTTCAATATATGAACTTAATCATTGTAAGTATAGGGATACAAACCATAGGAAATATACAAGTAAAAGTATTAGGTAATAATAAACCCTAATATTCTAAAATACAATGTTACTCCGTATTTCAGATCGATGGTTGAACAAGTAAGTAGACATACCCCTGAGGTTGGTGGAGGTCCTCAACCAGAGGAAGTGAATACTCCAGTATCTCCTCGTGAGGAGCGACTCTTGGGTAAACTTACTGGTGTTATTCGACAGACTCTCGAAGAACACAAAAGAATGGTGATAAAGGAAAAGAGAAAGCGACTGGAGAATCTTCAAGAGGAAAAGTGAAGCGTCCCTCGTTCAAAGATTTCAAGAGTAGTGGTGCTACGGAGTTTTCTGGTGTCCTTAATCCTATAGTTGTTCTAACTTGGATTCAGAACACCGAGAAAGTATTTCGTATCTCTCATGTGGATGATGAAGACAAGGCTATCTATGCTTCTACAATGCTCATCGGAGAAGCCTTGGTCTGGTGGGAAGCAACATATGAAGCTCTCAACGGATGTGACCAGGAGAACTTATCCTGGAAGTTGTTCAAAACTCGTGTGCTAGAGAAGTAATGTACTCTAGATATGAGGAGAAGATTGGAGAAGGAATTCCTTGAGCTTAAACAAGGAGGAATGAGTGTGAATGAGTATGAAACTCAGTTTAATCAAAAAGCACGGTTTGCTACAAAGTACATTCCAAATGAAGATGAGAAAATTCAGTTATTCTTAGAGGGACTACGACATGAAATCCATGATTTTGTAGCTAATCGGGATGTTTTGTCATTTGATAAAGCTGTTGAGTATGCTCGAAGGCGTGAGCATGAATTAGAGATACGTGGTGCCACTCTTACTATTCCAAAGCATCCACGTACTGAAAGAACTACTCCTGATTCCACTATTCCAACAGCTCAATCTGTTCGAACTGATCCTGGCAAGCAAGCGCAATCTCAAAGTCCTTTTCATGGCCGCGGCAGGTCACAATCTTTTTTTATTCAATCTCCCTCATTTCGTGTTTGTGGAAGGAATCATCCGGGTCAATGCAAAATAGACAAGGAATCCATTGTCTGTTATGGGTGTGGAGAAACTGGTCATATAAAGCCAGCTTGCCCAAGGAAGGATGTGACTTGCTATGCATGTGGTATTACTAGCCACAAGAAGCGTTTTTACCCTACTCTTACCAGCCAAGTGACGGGAAGTCAAGCTTCTGTTCAACAACCGGCAAGAAGTCAAGTCCCCATCCAACAACCAAAGAATACTCCAGCTAAAAAGGAGGAGGTGCCAAAAGCTAAGGGTCGTGCATTCCAGATTACCACGGAGGAAGCACATGAGGACCCGAATGTTGTGCCGGGTACATTTTTTGTCAACTCTAGACCTACTCACATCTTATTTGATTCTGGTGCCTCAGATTCTTTCGTATCTTATGAATTTGCGCATTCTTTTCAAACTGCTTGCTATGTACTCACGCAACCATTTCACGTAGATACTGCGGGAATTATATCATTACTTGCTGATAAAATTTATAGGGATTGTGTCATAGAAATTAAAGGCTATAGTTTTCTTGCTAACCTAATCCCTATCTCCTTGCCCAACTTCAATATTATTCTCGGCTTGGATTGGTTGTCAAAGAACCATGCAGAACTCTTGTGTTATGAAAAGATGGTACGCATTCCTATTGAAGGGGAAGATCCTATTCATGTCTACGGTGAACAAAGGATCTTAAAAATGATCTCTTTCCTCAAAGATCGTAAATTTATATCGAAAGGTTGCCCTATCTATCTGGCCTATACAGTTGAGATCTCAAGAAAGGAGAATAAAACTATAAATGATGTTCCCATTGTTAATGAATATCCTGATGTTTTCCCTGATGATCTGCCTGGACTTCCTCCGGACAGGCAAGTAGAATTCCAAATTGACCTTGTGCCTGGTGCTGCTCCGATTGCAAAGACTCCTTATCGTCTTGCGCCAACGGAAATGAAAGAAATGATGATCCAACTACAGGAATTACTTGACAAAGGCTTTATTCGACCAAGTACCTCTCCCTGGGGTGCTCCAGTATTGTTTGTCAAGAAGAAGAACGGATCAATGTGGATGTGCATTGATTATCATGAGCTAAATAAGGTGACTGTCAAGAACAAGTATCCACTACCTCGCATCGACGATTTATTCGATCAACTTCAGGGTGTTAGCTATTTCTCAAAGATTGATTTGAGATCTAGCTATCATCAGTTGAAAGTACAAGAGCAAGATGTACCGAAGACTGCTTTCCGTACTCGTTATGGGCATTTTGAATTCCTTGTCATGCCATTCGGTTTGACAAATGCTCCTGTTGTATTCATGGATATGATGGATCGAGTATGTCGCCCAATGCTCGATAAGTCTGTCATCGTATTCATTGATGATATTCTAATCTATTCCAAGTCTGAAGCTGATCATACCGTTCATATTCGTGAAATCTTAGAACTTCTTAGAAAGGAGAAACTTTATGCTAAATTCTCGAAATGTGAATTTTGGCTTCGCCAAGTTCAATTTCTTGCCCATGTTATTTCTGGTGACGGTGTATCCCTAGATATTACCAAAATCAAAGCCATTCAAAATTGGGAAGTGCCCCGTAATGCTTCAGAAATTCGTAGTTTCATGGGTCTTGCGGGTTATTATCGAAGATTCATTAAAGATTTTTCTCGTATAGTTGTACCTCTCACTAGTCTTACTCGAAAGGAAGCAAAGTTCGAATGGGGTGAAGCCCAAGAAAAAGCTTTCTCGACTTTACAAGATCTTTTGACTCATGCTCCCATCTTATCACTTCCATAAGGTGATGATGAGTTCTCCGTGTATAGCGATGCTTCAAGATTGTGACTCGGTTGTGTGTTGATGCAGCATGGTAAAGTGATAGCCTATGCCTCAAGACAACTGAAAGATTATGAAAAGAATTATCCCACCCATGATCTAGAACTCGCTGCAGTGGTATTTGCTTTAAAACTTTGGAGACATTATCTTTTTGGTACGAAATGCCAATTATTTACCGACCACAAGAGTCTCAAGTATATATTCATTCAGCAAACTTTGAATATGAGACAACAACGAGCCATGGAGATGATCAAAGACTATGACTGCGAAATCTTGTACCATCCTGGAAACGCTAATGTGGTTACAGATGCACTTAGCAGGAAGGTTTATCGTAATAGTATGTGTTATACTATTACTCACACTATGGTGAAGTTCACTATTCTTGATGAACTAGAGAAGTGGCAAGTTGAGGCCTTAAAGCCAGAAAATGTGAAGAATGAAGGAATGGTACATTATGCTGATGTTTTACTTGATGATCCACGAGGATGAAAAGTATTTAAGAATCGGCTATGGATTCCAAAGATTGGTGGATTATGACAGAAGATTTTAGATGAAGTTCATAAGTCTAAACTTTCAATTCATCCTAGTACAAGTAAAATGTACTATGATGTAAGAGCTGATTATTGGTGGCCTGGATTAAAGAAAGACATTGGAAGATATGTACAGAAATGCTTAGTATGCTTACAAGTTAAAACAGAGCACCAAAAACCTTACGGAACTCCAGAAAGTCTTAGTGTTCCTGTATGGAAGTGGGAAGAGCTGTCCACGGATTTTATTACCAAATTGCCAAAGACTGCTAAACAGCATGATAGCATTTGGGTAATCATCAACCGCCTGACTAAGAGTACACATTTTCTCGCCATGCGTGAAATAGCTCCAACGGAGAAATACGCACAAGTATACTTGGATGAAATTATTGCAAGACATGGTGTGCCACTAAAGATCATTTACGATCGTGATACTCGCTTCACTTCTCACTTTTGGGCGAGTATGCAATGTGAATTAGGATCTCGAGTTACTCTCAGCACAGCTTATCATCCCTAGACAGATGGTCAAACGGAGAGAACAATCCAAACAGTAAAAGATATGCTTCGCGCATGTGTTTTGGAGTTTGGTGGTAATTGGGATAAATACTTGCCTCTTGTCGAATTTTCATATAATAACAGTTACCACACTTCAGTCAAAATGCCACCATATGAAGCATTATATGGTCGCAAATGTCGTACATTATTATGTTGGCGTGATGTAGGACAGAAGATCCTTGGAGGCCCTGAAATGATTCAAGACACCACCGACAAGATTCAAATCGTACGAGAAAGAATGAAAGCAGCCCAAGATCGACAGAAGTCCTATACAGAAAAAAGAAGACGACCTATAGAATTCCAAGTGGGTGATTTCGTGATGCTGAAGGTATCCCCATGGAAAGGCCTTATGCGATTTGGGAAGAAAGGTAAGTTGAGTCCTAGATTTTTTGGTCCTTTCAAAATCATCTAGAGAATTAGAAAGCAAGCATACCGCTTATAATTGCCTGAAGATTTTCCAGGTATTCATGATGTGTTTCATGTGAGTTATCTGCGCAAATGCTTGAGCATCTACGATGAGACGGTTCCATTATCCGATGTGAAATTGGATAATAAGTTAAGATATGTCGAAGAGCCTAAAGAGATCATAAATGAAAGAACAACTAAGCTACGTAATAAAGAGGTAGAATTGGTGCTTGTCAAGTGGAAACACTATCGAGGCCCAAACTATACTTGGGAGAATAAGAATGAGATAAAAGCAAAATACCCCCATTTATTTTAATCGATGTAATTTCGGGGACGAAATCCTCAAAAGGAGGAGGTATTTGTAACATACACGTTTTGAACTCATGTTTTGTAATGAATAAAATTGTGAAATACTATGTGAAATTGAGTGTTGAGTTCTAACAGATAGTTTTACTAGAAATGAAATAAAACTATGTTTAGAATCACTCAGAAAATATTGGAAGTCTTATGAGATTCCAATTAAAAGTCAAATAGTGAAATTTAGCGAAAATATGAAATTTGAAATAATTAAAATTTTATTATTGAAGCTAGTAAATAATCTCGTTAGAAACTTGTAGGCAAAAACCTCGTCAAAATCCGAGTTATAACGAAGAACGTATGACCAATCGAAGATCCGCGACAAAACCGGCACGACGCCGAATGACGTAAAAAGTGAGTTTTTGATAAACTACTTTTTAGCCTTAGTAATCTAAATGAAAGTCGTAGTATTCGTTAAACCAAGAAGTTCGATAAAAAGAACGCCAAAATCTGACTTCGTATGAGGAAGTTATGATTTTTCGAAGTTTCAGCTTAGCAGTAGACAGCTAAAAACTCGAATTTTAGATCGAGTGATTTTTAGCCAATACAACCTAAACGAGAATCGAAGGTCTCGTCAATAGTAGTACAACGGTAAAAAGACTGACGAAAACGAACGTCGGATGAAGAAGTTATGAATTTTTAACGGATTTTCATGTCCCGGTCTGTTAAAAATAATAATATTAACATTAAAGTCAAAATTAGTCGACAAAGTCTAAACGAAAGTTGTAGAACGTAATTCTACTTACGCGTGCATATAAAGAACGTCAAAAACGGAGTCCGTATGAGAAAGTTATAGATTTTAGAAGGTTTGGGTGCATTTTTCGAGAAATTTGCATGGAAAAGAGCCGACCACGTCACCCTCGCATGCAAGCCTACGTGGTTCCCTTTTTGCTGACGTATCCGAGTCGTCGCCCAGTACGAGACCAACGCGTGTCCGCTTCGTGTCCTCTTCTAATTTGACCGAAGCTGAGGTCCAGTAAGAACTAGACACGCCTCGCATCGGTGGCCAATCCGAAGCGAGCCACGTGCCTCACCCTCGCATCCGACGCGTCTCTGGTCCGAGCCTTGTAGCCGTTACGTGGAGTCTTCTCAGCCTCCGGATCCGAGCTTCACAGCTGCGACGTGGAGCCTCTTTAGCCACAAGCTTTCGGTCTCGCACCCTATAAATAAGGGGGTTGCTAGATTTGCCGACTAAATTCAAGAAATTTGCCATTTTAACCCCTTTTTCCATATTTTCTTCATTTTGACTTTCCCCGAAGCCCCGGTATCAATTTTAGCATCCGAAACACTTTCCGAAGCTCCCGAGAAGCCCGAAAATTTTATCTTTTCGGTTTTGAAGCCCTACCTTCGCAGAGCCCGGTTTTTAATTAAGCTCCCGGTTTTCAACATAGAAAATCATATTTAAAGCCGAAGTGCTGCCCAAATTACTATTTTGACCCCCGATTAATTCAAGGTGAGTTCAATATATATGAACAATTGTATTTTATGTGTTATATGTGGTATGTGCTTTTCAGTGTTATTATTCCGAGTTATTTTCCCATCTTATTTTATTCGCTATTTTTGTAGCAAAAGTAATACCTTTGACCATGTGATCAGTGAAATGACTTAGATTCACATTGGTACTAGTACGTAGCCTCTGGCCATGTAGAGCATGTCTCCGTAAGAGAATGACTTCTATTCTATGGCATTGGCAAATGGTTAAACAGTGCTATAAGCCTGAAATCTACCAAGATGTTAATCAGAAATCTTATGTCTTCTGTGCCATTTGGGCCGAAGCTTTATTGATGTTTATCAAGTATGGAAATTTTTATGTCCCATTGATTGTATATCTTTGAATCAAGTCATTGATTGATATGGAAAGCTTAACACTTGATTGACATATGCCTTTGTTGTTCCTTGTTTCTACTTGCTTCTGCCATATTGAAGTATATATATGGCATAACGTTATATTGTATCTATTATTGAACTCACGATGCATCATCGCTTACCCTATCAATGTTTAACAATTGCAGGTGATAAATAACTAGTATGATCACATACTATTGAAAGATTTAGAATAGCTTGTAATAGTACTTTTTTACTTCAGTTTATATTTGTATAAATTACAATATCCTGGGTAGTTATGTAATATATAACACTTTGTAATAGTCGGTTTGTATCCAGTAGTTTGTAATCTCTTTATCAATGTAAAATATTGCTTTTATGAATATGCAAGTAGCATGTTTTGGAGTAATAATATTATGAAGTATGAAAGTTTGGGTCTTTCAAAAATACGAAAGTTGGGGTCTTTCATAAGGACTTATTTAAAAATGAAATTTTTGGCCTTGAATTTTAGGATGTTACAAAAGCCAGTGGGATACAAATGAATTTTTAAGAAGAAGGAAGGAATACCAGGAGTTGAACCATCTAGGTTCAAGGAAAGGTTGGTGGTGAAAGGGTTTTCTCAAAAAGAAGGAATTTATTATCATAAGGTGTTCTCATCGGTCATAAAGCACAAGACAATTAGGGTTCTTTTGACCATGGTGAGTACATTTGATTGGAGCTTGAACAGTTTCATGTGAAAAATGCATTTCTTTATGGGAACTTAGAAGAGAAAATTTATATGTCCCAACCAGAAGGTTTCCTTGATTCTAAGAAGGATCATGTACATTTGCTGAAGAAATCTGTGTATGATATGAAGCAGTCTCCAATACCATGGTACAAGACATTTGATTTATCTGTGATCTCGCATGGCTACACTTGGAACCAGTTCCACAATTTTGTTTACTCTAAGGAATTATCACTAGATTCCTACATATATCTGTTGTTATATGTTAATGATATGCTTATCGCAGCCAAGGACATGGCTGGAATAAATGACTTGAAAGCGACCCTGAAGAATGAGTTTGAGATAAAGGATTTGGGAGAAGCAAAGAAGATACTAGGGATGGAGATTCAAAGGGATAGAAGAGTAGGGTGGTTGTGTATTAATCAATAGAAGTACATTAAGAAAGTTCTACAATCCTTTAATTGTGGTCAATCCAAGCCAGTTGAAACTCCTTTGGTGACTCAGTTTGAACATGGTCCAAACACTATACCCACTATTACTGAAGAAAGGAAGTACACGAGGAGGGTTCCATACTCAAGTGATGTTGGAAGTCTTATGAATGCAATGGTCTGTACTAGACCTTATTTTGGCTTATTCAGTAAGTGTGGTTAGCAGGCTTATGAGAAATCCAGGGAAGACTCATCGGGAAGCTGTAAAGAGAATCTTGCGATACTTGAAGGGAACGACAAATGTTTTCTTCGTGTATGGAGCTAAGACGAAGAGTGAGTTGGTGGGATATGTTGACTTTGATTATAGTGGTGATCTATTGAAGCGCGGGTCATGGACGTGCTATATATTCACATTATTCAGATGTGCCATAAGTTGGAAGTCAACCTTACAAAATATTGTTGCTTTGTCTACAACTGAATTCGAGTACATGTCCATGACAGAAGGAATAAAGGAGGGAATATGGTTGCAATGGCTTCTTCAGAGTCTTTGGTTTAAAGGTGGAGAACCATGTCCTGTATTGTGACAGTCAAAGTGATTTGAGTCTTGCTATGAACCCTGTGTATCATGAGAACACAAAGCACATTGATGTCAAGTTGAATTTCATTCGAGATATTTTAGAAGGAGACGAGTTTTCAATACTGAGATTGATACCAAGTTCAACCCATCAGATATGTTGACAAAGTCGTTGCCCATGGAGAAGTTCAAGCTTTGCTTAGACATGGTTGATGTTCGCAGGAGGTAAGCCCCTTCGGGGCTTAATGGCAGCAATGGATAGGAAGTTCTTGTTTGAGGTGGAATTTAGAGGATGTTGAAGTCAAGGTGGAGATTGTTAAATGTGAATCAATAATTTAGATCATGTTCATGGTGCATTTGGATCATGTTCATGGAGAATTTGGAGCACTTGGAACTCAATGTTGCACTTTGGGTTCATGGAGCATGTGACAAAGGAACGAATCATCTGAGAAGGGGATGGATCATTTAATAAAGGAATGGATCATGTGCCAAAGGAACCGATCATATAAAGCTGGGTTTGGAGCACCTGGAAGAGGATTGGAGCACTTGGGAGTGATATGGAGTAACAAGGGTACCTTGTTGCGACATATGATAAAGGGATGGGCCAAGAAGGATGATGTTATGCCATGGAATTCCTTCTTGCACCATGATACTCCTTCTTGCATCATGAGGGGATCCTCTTGTGCCATGGGGTATCCCTCTTGTGCCATGGGGTACTCTTCTTGCGCTATGAAGTATGTTGTTGCTCCAAGCATGGCCTTCTTTCACCATGCATGTTATTATTGTGCCAAGATGGTGATGTTGCTCCAACCTTGATTTTCTTGCACCACACTTGAAGCCTGTTACGCCATCCATTCACTTGTTGCGCCATCATGGTGCAAGATGGACCATCTTGGTCCCTGATGAGTCAAGTATGCTATGAAGCAGGGGCTACATGATAATTTTTAGGACTTAAACTGAAAAGATTTCTTATGGAGAGGGACTAAACGTGTAATATATGAAAATTGTTGAAGATGGACACGGGTTGAACCCGTCACTTGTTAGCCTCCATATATAAACATCATAACCCACATGCAACCTAACCCTAACCCTAATATCATACTCCAGTCGTCACCCTTGTTTCTTACCCCTCCAGCTGTCGCCCCTCCAAGCCGGAAACATCAGTAGTTCGATTGCCGAAGAAGATGTTCACCACAAGTTGGCATCGTCAGGGTGATCGGAAGACGGGGTCCGGGTTGCCGCCACTGTCTCTTGTCGGTAAAGGCACACTACTTTCCCCTCTCTTCGCTCTTATGTTCCTCTACCCCGTTGAGAAGCCATCATCGTGGTTTTGTCATTGCTGTCATTTCCGGCGAGAAACTAGAGAAGATGAGTAGGAGAATCAAAACAAGAAGTGGAGAGGTGTTGATGTTGCGTTCGTTCACCAGATAGGACGTGTTTTCTACGACTTCTTCCCCTTCTTTCATGCGTGGAACCGACGCCAAGACCATCTAACTGCCGCCACTTCGGCGACAACCTCATCCCGTAGTCACCCTCCGACCACTGCACGCCACTAGGTGGATGGTGGTGTTCTTTTTGTTTGTTTTTTTTTTTGCATATGTTGATGTGGGTTGCTGCTACAATCGAGTTGTGTTTATGGGATGTTTTGTTTGATCGGAAATGTAAAAGTGGGCGATCACCACCACCGTGAGGTGGTTGCTGCCACCTCCGACCACCACCTGCCGCTATAGGGCGGCTGTATGAGTGAGTGTGTGTTATTTTACGTGTGTGTTATTTGGATATTGTTGTAAATTGTATTGTAATCGGCCGGAATAATAATAGAAAACTTATCACCACCACCATGAGGTGGTGGCTGCCGCCACCAGCCGCCATGTTGGGTGGCGGTGTGCCTCGTTTGCGTTTTGACTCATTTGGGATGCTTGGACAGAATATGCCTAATGAAACCCTAGTGGGCCCAATGAAACCCTAATGGGCCCAATGAAGCCCTAATTGACCTAAAAGCCCAACCAAGTGACTAATGGGCTAGTATTTGGGTTAGAAACCCTAATTAGGGTTTAGAAGACCCCAATGTCATGAAACCCTAATTTTGGGGATTTGTCGGGACCTGCACTTGAATTAATTACTAAACTAGAAATATTAATTAATAATCATTGGCAATTTAAACTAAGGCAATATTGGACTTAATGGATTAAGTCCTTAATGGGTTAAGTAGGAACACTTAACCCTAATCGTCATTTCATGTGAAAACCCTAATTTTACTTGGGCGTTCCTTTTGGGCTTTGGTGATTGGATTATTGATGGGCTATCCAAGAACAAGTAATTAGACCAAAATAATTAGATGGGCTTTACGATAAGGCCCATGTGAAGGACGTGGGCCATAATTTGGGCCTTGGTGATTATGATACATTAGGCCATTGGAGTACCAACAGTTTGGACTATAACAAATGGATGAGCCTTAAGGAAAGACCATGTAGAGGTCTTGCCCAATTTGGAAAATTAGGCCATATGTGAGTTGGACCATATGTAGAGGGCGTTGGGCCATTACTTGACTTTTAGGATTTGGGGTGTGAGTTGGACCTTAGGTTTGGAACCCAATTATTAATTGGGTGTTGTTTGACGTTGACAGCTCGGGAATTTGTCAACCAGCAGCTGGAATTTTATTTGCAGGAATTCAGTAGTGTGAGGTGAGTTTTCCTCACTATACCTAAGCGTCTAAGGCACCAAGGCTGACCCTTTTGGATTGTTGTCCTGATATGTTATATGCTCGAGTATTGAATGATCCGTTAGATCAATATCCTGGTAGATAGGATGTTATATGTTGTTATGATCCGTTAGATCAATATCCTGGTAGATAGGATGGTATATGTTGCTATGATTGTTGGGTTTTATACAAACAATCCTATGTGTGCATGCAAACCTAGATTTGGATCTATGTTTTCACTATTAGATACACAACATTATGAACACAAGAATAAAACCCTAATGTAGAATGCTATTTTTGAAATTAATATATAAGGTTAGATTACATACCTCTTGTTGTTATATTGCAATAACAACTTAAATCTTCAAACCCTAAGTCTTGAAAGCAAGCACCACAAGTGTAGTGCCTCTAATGGCTCACAAACACCACAAGCAATTGGAGAGGCTATAGAGAGAGAAGAGAAGAGGTAGAAATCACCCTTGGGACCTCTTAGAAGCATGTACACGAATTCTCAAGGCCTAGGGGTCTTTATATAGGGTTTAGATTAGGGTTTCAGTCCTTATCCTTATCCAGTTGCTTACCCACCAAGCAATCATAAGATAAGCCTTGAAAAGCCCTTATCTCTTGGACCTTGGACGATTTCAAGGATTCGTCCATCCTTTAACAAGGATAATTATTGCCCTGTTTTGCAACTATCTCATAATTACAATTCAGCCCCTCTAGTTTAATTAATTACACTTGATCACAAAATTAGTTCATAATTAATTATTGACCAATATTAATTAAACAAATATGATTTTTCCTTTAATATATTATTCTTATAACATATTAATAAATCATAATAACCTCTCTCTTTATTTAATTTCTCCAGTTAAGTTGCTTTGGTGAAGGCAACCCAAAAGGACCATGCACAACCGGGTCGAGTACTTACCAAATATGGTTACTGGCTTAGACACTAATCCAACAGTCTCCCACTTGGATAAGTCTAGTAACCACAAATGCAACGTACAACTCGATTAGCAATCATAGCTCTCAAAGACACTATCAAACTCTGATCTTATCAGTAACCTGTCCTTTAGATAAGGGATCGTATAGTCCTCTGTTTAGATATTATGCGGACAATTCTATGGAATCAATTGTCCAGCAGTTGGTTTCTCGATCTCAGATTTATTTGACATAGAACTTAATCGAACACATCAATTTAGTTCTGATCGGGCCCGGCACATAAGTCAAATCAAATTATCGAGCGGCCGAGATATCGCTTTTACCCTCTTAGGATAAAAGTAACAGATAAACTTCGACTTATATACATTTACTTATTCACTAATCAACTATACACAACAATGCGTTTTATGACATCAATTTACTGATGCGGTTTTGCATTATCAATGTACAACCAATTAGTAAATAACAAACCATATATCTTGGTTTTAAGACCATATGATATTATCGTCTTGCGATCACTCTTTTGTCACATTCCATAAGGTGATTCCAGCAAGCGCGGGTTTGTTCCAATGCTCAAAACTAGTTCATAAGCACTCATGAACGTTGCAGCAAACCTTTGCTATGTCTAATACCATTTAGACAATCTACACACCAATTCATGACAATCTTCTTTCATATCTACTTCCAACATATGAACGATTGTGGACCATTCGAATAATTTGATTATTCTTAATAACTCAATTATTCAGGAAGTCAAAACATGCAAAGTGAAACAATAGTTAAACAATTAACATATGACAGTAACTTTACTCATAAATAATATTCCTTTATTTAATCATCAAATGTCAATTACATTTATCTATTACAAGTTTCTAAAACTATCTAATCTAAACTAATATCATCCTTCAGTCCAATACTCCTAGCATGTTGCAAATGCTTAACCCTACTCAGTCCCTTCATAAGCGGATCTGTTGGGTTATCTTCTGATGATATCCTCTTAACCACGAGGTGTCCTTCTTCTACTCGATGTCTAATAAAGTGATATTTTCTGTCGATATGACGAGATCTACCATGATCCCTCAGTTCCTTGGTCAAGGCAACCGCTCCTTCATTATCACAGAAAATTTCCATAGGCTCCTTTATGGCAGGTACAACTCCAAGATCACCAATGAAGTTCTTCAACCATATTGCCTCCTTCGACGCTTCACTCGCTGCAATGTACTCTGATTCGCACGTTGAATCAGCTACGGTTTCCTGCTTGGAACTTTTCCAAGTCACTGCTCCTCCATTAAGGGTAAAGATCCAGCCCGACTACGAACAGTAGTTGTCTTTGTCGGTCTGGAAGATGGCGTCACTATACCCTCGTACCTTTAAGTCATCACTCCCCCCAAGGACTAAAAACCATTCCTTCGTCCTCTGAAGGTACTTAAGTATATTCTTGACTGCAATCCAATGGGATCTGCCAGGGTTCCCTTGATATCTACTGACCATGCTCAAAGCAAAGGCTACATCAGGGCGAGTACAAGTCATAGCATACATGATTGAGCTAACTGCGGAAGCGTATGGTACTCGGCTCATTTCTGCTATCTCGGCTTCGGTACTCGGGCTTTGAGTCTTACTCAACTTGGTATTACTTTGTATCAGTAATTCTCCCTTCTTCGAATTTTCCATACTAAAACATTTTAGTACTTTATCTAAGTAAGTGTTCTGACTAAGTCCTATTAGTCTCTTACTTCGTTCTCTCACTATCCTTATTCCCAAAATATAGGAAGCCTCTCCGAGGTCCTTCATAGCGAAACACCTCCCGAGCCAGGACTTAACCTCCTGCAGTGTCAGGACGTCGTTTCCTTTGAGTAGTATGTCATCGACATACAAAACGAGGAAGCTAACTATACTCCCACTGGCTTTGACATATACACATGATTCATCTTCGCTTCGTACAAATCCAAACTCTTTGACTTTCTCATCGAAAGAAAGATTCCATCTGTGAGACGCTTGCTTAAGCCCATAAATGGACTTCTCAAGATTGCACACTCTATTCGGATGCTTCGTATCGACAAAACCCTCTGGCTGAGCCATGTAAACATCCTCAGCCAACTTCCCATTAACAAAAGCGGTCTTGACATCCATCTGCCATATTTCATAATCATGAAATGCAGCAATGGCTAGCATCACCCTAATAGACTTTATTTTCGCAACTGGTGAGAAGGTCTCATCATAGTCAACTCCGGGAGTTTGAGTAAAGCCCTTCGCAACCAATCGCGCCTTATATGTGTGTACATTTCCATCCATGTCGGTCTTCTTCTTGAAGATCCATTTGCACCCAACGGTCTTACGTCCGGGCACATTATCAACCAAATTCCAAACTTGGTTATCATACATGGATTGAATCTCGCTGTCCATTGCCTCTTTCCATTTCGCAGACTCCGGGCCTTCCATGGCTTCCTTATAGCTTTTAGGTTCATCTAGATTTATTAGTGTACCATCACTAATATACGTGTCCCCTTCGGTAGTAATATGAAAACCATATAATTGGGGTTGAACTCTAACTCTTTCGGAACGTCTTAGAGGTAAGGACTTGTCAATTGGTTCAACCGGAGTTTCCTCCTCGGTTGAGTGCCAACGGTAGAGGTTCCTTCATCACTCGACTCTTGAATCTCTTCAAGCTCGATCTGCCTGCCACTGTCTCCTTGGCTTATGAGTTCTCGCTCTCGGAAAACCCCACACCTTGCAACGAAGACAACATTGTCACTCGGTCTATAGAAGAGATATCCAAAGGATTTTTGCGGGTAGCCGATGAAAATAGATCGCTCACTACGAGGTTCGAGCTTGTCGTGAGAATCTCGTCTTACGAAAGCCTCGCAACCCCAAACCTTGATATGTGCCAACGAGGGAGCTTTCCCTGTCCACATCTCGTGAGGTGTTTTGGCAACCTTCTTCGTAGGGACTAGGTTAAGGATATGGGCGGCAGTCTCTAAGGCATACCCCCAGAATGAGATAGGTAGTGAATCACGACACATCATAGAACGAATCATGTCCAACAAGGTTCGATTACACCTTTCTGCCACACCATTCAACTGCGGTGTCCTAGGTGGCGTCAATTGCGAAACAATTCCACATTCTTTAAGATAGTCGTGGAATTCAAGACTTAGGTACTCTCCTCCTCGATCGGATCGAAGCATCTTGATTTTCCTGCCCAATTGATTCTCCACATCATGTTTGAATTCTTTGAACTTTTCAAACGTTTCTGACTTTTGCTTGATTAAGTAAATATACCCATATCTACTATAATCATCGGTGAAAGTCACATAGAAGCGGTTCGCATCCTTTGTGGTGGATCTAAAGGGTCCACATACATCGGTATGTATGAGATCCAACAAACCCTCACCCCTCTCACAAGAACCAGTGAAGGGTGACTTGGTCATCTTTCCAAGTAAACAAGACTCACACATGTCATCTTCCCTAAGGTTGAATGACTCCAACACTCCATCCTTTTGGAGTTGGGCTATGCGCTTCTTGTTGACATGTCCAAGACGTCAATGCCACAAACATGCTTTATCCATACTATTGGAAGAATCCATGCATAAAACATCATTTCCTAGGTTATCTACAATCATAACAGTTTCATAAATTTCATTACAAGGAATTGCTTCAAAATATAAGACACCATTTAGATAAGCATAAATCGAACCATTCTCGTTATTAAAAGAAAATCTAAATCCTTGTCTAAACAAACCATGAAACGAAATGATGTTTCTTGCCATATCTGGCGAGTAGCAACAATTATTCAAATCTAAACATAATCCATTGCTAAGCATTAAAGAATACACTCCAATCTTGGTCACATGCGACGATCTCCTGTTCCCCATGATTAGATTTATTCTCCCACGCTCCACATCCCTATTTCTTCTTAGTCCCAGCAATTCAGAACAAATGTGATAACTACACCCGGTATCAAGAACCCAAGAAATAGCATGAGATGAATCATTAGATTTAATTGTATAAATACCTGCGAAAGATGGCTTGATCTTTCCATCCTTGATGGCTTGCAGATATTCTGGGCAACTTCTCTTCCAATGCCCTATTTTGTGGCAATAGTGGCACTCTGCCTCCTTCGGGTTAGGGTTGGGTTTAGCAGGATCAACCTTGGTCCCACTAGAAGAGGATCCATCTCGGGACTTTCCCTTGTGGTGGCTCTTTGACGGAGCCTTCCTCTTCTTGCCCCTTCCCTGCCCAATAGCCAAAACAGGAGCAGCGGGTGGATTGGGAGTTGGTGCAATAGACTTGTCCTTGAGGTTGCTCTCAACAACCCTTAGGAGACCTTGGAGCTTACTTAGGGTGACCGCTTCCTTGTTCATGTGGTAGGTCATCCTAAATTGGTTGTAACACGGAGGAAAAGAATGAAGTACCATGTCGATAGCCAAATCTTCCCCAAAGTCGACATTCAACTTGCGAAGACGATCGACATACCTTTGCATCTTTTGCAAGTGTACGGTTAGAGAATCTCCATGTCCCATCTTAGCAGAGATCATGTTAGTGAAAATCTCGTACCGTTCCTACCTTGTGTTTTGATGGTATCTCTCCAATAAGTCTTGATGCATCTCGTACGGATACATGTCCTCATAGGACTTTTGGAATTCGGCGTTCATTGTGGCTATCATGATGCAATGAACCTTCGTTGCATCACGTTCATGAGTCTCAAAAACAGTCATTTCAGCCGGAGTAGCGATTTCTGGATTGATCTTCTCGAGCTTCTCGTCGAGGACATACTCCTTGTCCTTATAGCGAGCAATCGTGCGAATGTATCTTATCCATTCGCTAAAGTTCGTTCCATAGAAAGTCACTTTTTGGCAAAGGCTCCTTAGCGTGAATGAGCTAGCAGCAGCGTTGTTCGCGTTCGACATCTACAAATAGAAAGGACAAAGTTTGATTAGAATTGAATCGCTAATTATCACCCAATATGAAAAATTAGGGCTAGGACCCAACAACATTATTCACACATTAGAAAAGGGATGTCGTAATCAAACATGCAAATAATTTGAAGGTAAGTGAATGACGATTCACTAATTCTCCACCATGAAAACATAACCTTAAGTTCTAAATGTATTGAGAATTCCTAGGTTTCGGTGAGATTCATTGAAATTTTAAATGGCATGTTTAAATCTCGATATTCCCCTCTTGTTTGTGACTGGGATGCCGAGGATCACAAAGTGGGTGTGAATAACCATGCAAATCTACATGGTGCCTTCATTATTACAATCACCTATTCGACGTGCCGGTAAACCACACAAGCTCCATCGAACTACGCTAAACAATGAATCACCCTTTGCCACCTTTGCTTAGAACCAATTAGTGTGCCGGTAAACCACACACGCTCCACTAACTTCTTAGCAAGGGTGCAAAGTGTAATTTTATGGGATTGCATCAATTCACTTTTCCTAAAGTAACTAGGATTGGGAATTTTGTAAAAAATGTTTAGTTACTTTATATGGATTCATTATACTTATTAATGAAGAGAGGATTGCCCTATCCTACCCGTTCGGCTAACGACCCTCCACCAGTCAAGCAAGCGGTGGGTGTGAGTGTACACCCATTAAGGGCCATTTTATAGGCAACAACCTTATACCCACCTTATAGACCGGCTTCGTGAATGAGGCCTACTAACGGTAAGACTAGCATTTTAATTATACATATATATTTATTAAGCTTGTAATAATATAATAGTATAGGGTGTATTTTAAACATTTCAAAATACTAGGGTTTTAATCTTCAGTTTAAAATTTTCAAAATTTAATACCATTTAAATTAAAATTTTAAATATTAAAACTCTTGATTTAATAATTATCTTAAATTAAACTATTAATTTAAATTATCAAATCATAAGGGATTATCTAAATAATAAGGATAATTACCATTTAAACATTTAAGTTATCCTAATCCCTTAAATCCCTCTCTAAATTTCGAAAATAGGGATGAGATAATTCAAGATCTTTAATTACCATATTTAACTATTAAAGGATAATTACAAGATATGAGATTATCCAAATCCCTAAAATTTAGGATCTTATCTTGGGGAAGGAGGCTAATCTCTAAATCTTAGGGTTTGCAAGCCTAGATTTCGAAATCTTGGATTAATGGAAAGGATTCAAAAAACCTTTCTACAATTTTCGCAAATTAGGGTTAGGAAACCCTAATCTCGAAATTTCATGCCTCCTAGGGTTTATTGACTATAAAACCTAATTTTTCAAGTTCATACAATTGTATAATGCTAATTGAAAACAATTTAACCAAAGGCTTTGATACCACTGTTGGGTTTTATACAAACAATCCTATGTGTGCATGCAACCCTAGATTTGGATCTATGTTTTCACTATTAGATACACAACATTATGAACACAAGAATAAAAACCTAATGTAGAATGCTATTTTCGAAATTAATATATAAGGTTAGATTACATACCTCTTGTTTTTATATTGCAATAACAACTTAAATCTTCAAACCCTAAGTCTTGAAAGCAAGCACCACAAGTGTAGTGCCTCTAATGGCTCACAAACACCACAAGCAATTGGAGAGGCTATAGAGAGAGAAGAGAAGAGGTAGAAATCGCCCTTGGGACCTCTTAGAAGCATGTACATGAATTCTCAAGGCCTAGGGGTCTTTATATAAGGTTTAGATTAAGGTTTCAGTCCTTATCCTTATCCAGTTGCTTGCCCACCAAGCAATCATAAGATAAGCCTTGAAAAGCCCTTATCTCTTGGACCTTGGACGATTTCAAGGATTCGTCCATCCTTTAACAAGGATAATTATTGCCCTATTTTGCAACTATCTCATAATTACAATTCAGCCCCTCTAGTTTAATTAATTACACTTGATCACAAAATTGATTCCTAATTAATTATTGACCAATATTAATTAAAAAAATATGATTTTTCCTTTAATATATTATTCTTATAACATATTAATAAATCATAATAACCTCTCTCTCTATTTAATTTCTCCAGTCAAGTTGCTTTGGTGAAGGCAACCCAAAAGGACCATGCACAACCGGGTCAAGTACTTACCAAATATGGTTACGGGCTTAGACACTAATCCAACAATGATCCGTTAGATCAGTATCCTGGTAGATAGGATGTTACTATGTTGTTATGATCTGTTAGATCGGTTTGTCTGTCTATAGACTATTATGTTATTAGCTGATATATATGCACATGTTTGACTAGTGGTTGAGGCTTATCTTCTTTGTGCGAGAGCTAACAGACCTGGGCATTCCAACCTGATGGTTGTGGGCCGTGAGCATTCCATCCCGAGGATGATTAAACTCGTAGTATGTAGGCATTCCAACCTGATGGTTGTGGGCCATGAGTATTCCATATCGATGATGATTGGGCTTGTAGTATGTGGGCATTCCAACCTGATGGTTGTGGGCCGAGGGTATTCCATCCCGAGGATGACTGGACCTGTTATATATATATATATATATATATATATATATATATATATATATATATATGGCATTCCAACTTGGGGTATTTCATCCGGATGGATGACTAGACCCGGAGGTTGATTGGGCATGGGGTATTCTAACCCGATGGTTGATTGCACCCGACACATTTGTCATTGTATACGGTGAGACTGGGCTGCTTCGTGCGTCAGTCAACAGGCCAGGGGTATTTCAACCCGATGGATGATTGGACTCATAGTATGTTGGCATTCCAACCCGATTGTTGAGGGCCTGGGGTATTCCAACCCGATGGTTGATTGGACCAATAGTATGTTGTTTATGATTATATGTGTATTGTTGTGTGTATAGGTATTTGGGGGAACTTACTAAACTTTGTGCTTACGGTTTCAATTTATTGTTTCAGGTGCTTCAGATGACTGGGCTGCTTCGTGCGTCAGTCAACAGGCCAGGGGTATTTCAACCCGATGGATGATTGGACTCATAGTATGTTGGCATTCCAACCCGATTGTTGAGGGCCTGGGGTATTCCAACCCGATGGTTGATTGGACCAATAGTATGTTGTTTATGATTATATGTGTATTGTTGTGTGTATAGGTATTTGGGGGAACTTACTAAACTTTGTGCTTACGGTTTCAATTTATTGTTTCAGGTGCTTCAGATGACTCGGCAAGGCGAAGTTGTGACCGTACACATTCTCGTGTTTTGGACTTATGGTTTTTGGGATACTCTGACATTAAACTATTTTGAAAACATTTTGTAATAACTAAATGCTTTTGGATGTTTGAAAAAGTTTTAAATTGGCTTGAAAATTTATGGGTGTTATATATATATATATATATATATATATATATATATATATATATAGGGGACGGTTCACTTGATATTAAAAAAAGTAGAGATCTTGAGATTCAACCAGAGTCATGTACTTCTTATTTGCCGCTCTAATGCTCCAACGTACTGACAACAACAATGTGGTGGTGACAGTGGTTGGGTAGGCTGGTGTCAGAGGTGTTGGTAGTAGTGGTGGCGGTGAGAGTCGTAGTGGTGGGGATGGTGGTGGAGGAGAAAGGAACGGGAGACACTATATAATCATTTATGATTATAACATGTTTGCCGCCCTGGTACGCCGGAGGGTTAGAGCGGTAGACTTGAAATATGTGATTGATGTTGAATCTCAAGATCTCTACTTTATTTTTAATCTCAACGGAACCTCTCTCTCTCTCTGTCTCTCTCTCTCTCTCTCTCTTTCTCTCTCTATGTATATACACACACACACACACACACACCAGTTTCGGTGGGTACCCAACGGTTCCGTAAAAATGAGAACCGAAACCGAAACCACTTAATGCAGTTCCTATTTCATAACCGGCAGTTCCGAGGCAGTTCCGATTTCATAAACAGGTGCTTGTTCCACTGTTCATCCCAATTGTGACAGTGATAATTGTTTGAGGCTAATTGTGAATGAAGATTACAATAAGGTTATGAAATAGAAATCAAGGGGATCTTTGATGTGCATGATTATGACCGAAGGAGTTGAAGAAATTGCATTGTTTTATTCTTCTGATTTGAGTTTAATGGATGGTAGAGGTTGTGACGGTGTGGACAGTTGTTCGGTAGGAAATATGTTTATAGTTTGTTCGGTGACAGATGTAGTAGTGTTGAATGGTTTGTTCGTCGACAATTTTCCATTAAAGGAATATGATGGAGGTTAAACATAAATTACACCAACCATAAAGACGATTCTTTTAATTACTCACACATTCTCATTCAAAAATAAAATAAAATAAAATAAAATAAAAAAGAAAAAAAAAACGTCTAATTTGTAAGCCTTAGACAACAAACGACAAAGTTATGAGTGGAAGTTGGATAAATAAAAGATGAGGGTTGGATATGTAAATCAAACACATAAGAATTAAGAAAACGGGAGAAAACAGGTGCGCCTGAAGAAGCAAAGCAAGAAAGGAACGTTCGATCGATCTCTCTTTGTTCAGGAAAGCACCACTCAACGTCAGACCACTGGACAAAACAACGCGAGGTTTTCTGGAGAGGGATAATTTGACGAAGAGATGCTATCAGGTATAAATCTCGACACTTTTTTCAAGATTCTTAGAGAGAGAAAGGTAGAGAGGAATTGTTTTCTAGAGAGAGAAAAACTGACCACAGTACTCTAGGCACGAAATTGAAATTTCAATGTTTTCCTCCATGGCGCTGGCTGTGTAAAGGTTCTTACGTTTCTTCTTGTTTTGAATTTAAATAATGAATCCAATTTGAGTAGCGAACAGTTATATTTCTTGTTATGAGTCAATACTTTTTTTCGGATTTTTAAATATTTTTCGATGTTTCCTTTCAGGTAGATGAGATTATAATTTCCTTACTTATGATTCTGGTTTAATTATATAACCTGAACGAAATCTAATAGAATCAATATCTAGTAGTTTGCATAAACACACACGACTCTTTCGCTTCACCCTGACATTGAATTTCTATCTAGGGTTTCGTATTTATTCCAAGAATTTGCGTTTCGGAGTCTGCAAATTTTAATATTTGTTTATTTTCTTTGTAAGTAGACGGAGTGGCTTAACGAATTGGATTTTTTGACACCCTTGAATCTCTGATTCTTTTTGGGGGTTTGTGTCTTATTTTGATTTATCACTGTTTACACGCTTTGTTTCAATCTAGGGTTTGAATGTACCATATGTGAAGTTTCTTACATCTTCAAATCTTTTGTTCTGAATTAATTACAGGATTTGCTGAACTTTGATTTGGTAGCTCTAACTGCATCATAATCTAAGCTTGCTGAACTGGGATCTTGATTCATATGGTAAACTTTCTTTTTATTCTTGAGTTCATGTCTTTCTTATTGTTGTCTCATGTCTTTCTTCTCTATAATAGTTTTATATGGTATACTTTGTATTGATGATAACATGAATACATGATAAATGCTCATTCTTTCTTGGATCTTTTCACAATTTGATTGGTTTGCCATTGGAAAGTTTTTACCTTTTGATGTTTATCATAAGCCAAATACAAATGAATGTAAATTTTAGGAAGCAAACCATAAAGTCTGGTATAACTCTTAAGGGGTCAAGTAATTAAATTTATCTGCATTATTGAGTTAATAGGGTTCTTTTAACCCTAACAATTTAAGCTACTTCAAGATACATGATTGTTAAGGTTCGTTCATGTTCACTTAATTAATATTAGAAATTTAGAAGACATTTGCATATGCGACAACTTTCTAATATGGCATAAAAGTTACTCAAGTTTTATTACTTTGAAACTTAGAGGTAAAAGATACAGTTTCTACTACTTATTGAAAATCATCTGAAGACGACTTATTGAAAATCAGTTTGAAAGATTGGAAGACTTGGGTTCTTGTTTGCATGTTATCGCCTTTCTTGTGTTTGATCAAATGAAACTCCTTCAACTTAATAGGGTGCTATTCTTATTAATATGATATCATCATTCATTTTTTCCATTTTTAGAATATTGTTTTCTCCACTTTTCTTATTTTGTCATGCAATTGGGACATTGTAGGCGAAGTAATATATTTAGGGTTTTCTACTACTATCATCTCAGGTTAAGGGCCTTTAGGTCTTTTCATTTTAGTAAGGGCAATAAGGTCTTTTAGCCAATCAGGTTAGCTCTATTAGTCTTCAAATAGCAAAATACGTGTTAGTCAGAGGATATCTTGAATTTATGTCTGTTAGGGTTCCATTTATATTCATTTGTTTTCAGTTTAATCTTATAAAATAAATTAGTTCCTTACTTGGATAACTATAGATTCGTTTGAAATTATGTTTATATACATATTATTTTCCCAAAACAATAGAAATGTAAAGACATTATTACACCTTTGTACTTTATATATTTTGCTTCAATTTAATTACAACAATGCCATCTAAACACAAAGCAATTTTCAGTGCTATAATTGGCTAGTTTTTCAAAGCTGAATACTTTAATAAGAAAAATAATAAACAAGTAATAATACAATTGTTTTATGTTGCAGGATATGCTTATGATAGTTTTTCAAAGTCCAATTTTAGAAGCCTTAATTAGTAGGTAAAGAGCAAAAACATGACACTCGAAGACTTCTTCACTTCAACTGAGTTAAAAGATGGACTCACTACTCCCACCCGAGTTCACCAGCTCCTCACCATAATGCAAAAAGAAAAAGAAAATGTCAATGAAGCTACACACCACTGGTCAAATGTCGCAAATACCCTTGCAACCACTGAAAACAAAGAGTGCCTTGATCTTTTTGTAAAGTTAGATGGAATCTCCTTCATTGATAAATGGCTTAAAGATGCTCAAACTGATATGGAGAATAGTGATTTGGAAGAATTGATTGTTGGGTTTTTAAGGGTGCTTGAAAAGCTACAGGTGGATGATTTGGGTTCTGGAATTGGGAAAACTGTGGAGGGGCTTTTTGGTCATAAAAGTTCTGTGGTTCGGGAGAAAGCTAAAGCTTTGATTGATAGATGGACTCCGATTACGGATGGAATGGAATGTCTTTCCGTTGCTGTTGATGATGAAAAAAAAGTCGAACTTTCACAAGAAACCGATAAAGAAGAGATTCTTAGTCTCACACATGAGTCAACGGAATCTGCTATTCCGCGTGAAGTTTCTGATTCCATTCCACCAGAAACCGATTTAACGGGAGTTTCAGTTTCTGATTCCATTCCACCGGAAACACATTTAACGGGAGTTTCAGTTTCTGATTCCATTCCACCGGAAACACATTTAACGGGAGTGTCTGATTCCGTACCTACGGTGGCAGGCGGAAGTGGTGATGGCGATGGAAGTCCGGTGGAAACCGATTTAGCGGGAGTTTCTGATTCCACATCTCCGGTAGCAGGCGGTGGTGGTGGTGGAGGAGAGGAATTGGATGATTCTCAGATGGATAAAGATACTGAAGATGGAAACGAGAAGCAGGAGATCGAAGGTGCAGTGGAATTGGAATTGACTACTTTACTGCATTCAAGTAATGATACAAAGATGGAAATGAGTGAAGAGAAAGATGAAGATATAATGATGGAAGGTGGGGAATCTTCAAACCTTAAAACAAGATCGAATACAGAAAGCGATGAAGATAGTGAAAATGGTGAAGATGGAAAGAAAGATGATGGAATTGGGAGTGGGAGTGGGAATGGGGATGATGATTCAGGGAGTGATTCCGATTCGTCTTTTTCTAGAAAGTCAACGAAAGGCCAAGATGAGGATTTGATTAGCAAGAGACCATCTGATATGGAATTGGATTACGGTATTGTGGATCCATTGGAGCTTGCAAGACAAGTCGCTATTGAAATCGAGAGAGACGTCGATTCCAATTCCGGAGGACAAAGTTCAAGTAGTTCTTCTTCTCACAATATGTCCTCCGGGAATGGAATCGAAAAAGAACCCGAGGTTTCATCCGGACCGGTAGAAGAATTAGAAACGCGTGTCCCGGAACCAGAAATTCCACCGGTTCAAGAATCGGAATCGGCAGCAAACATTGAAAAGGGGTTTTCTGGTTTTGATCTGAACCAAGAGATTTCTAATGATGAAACCGGAAACGGAATCGGAATCGGAATCGAGTTTCCGATGGATCCGGTCTCGACACCAATCTCGTTTGTTTCCGCTTCTAGACCGGAACCAGCTACCGAACTACCCATTTCGCCCTTGCAATTCGAGGGTACCCTTGGATGGAAAGGCTCAGCCGCCACCAGTGCTTTTCGCCGGATTCCGGAAGTCGAAAAGACGTTTTCGTCCTCGTCGAGCCACCGGTCAGACGGTCTTAATTTCGATCTCAACGTGACGGAATCCGGTGACGATAAAACTGAAAACCTCTTTTCTAGCCGAGACAAAATGCCAATCACGTCTTATCAAGAAACTCCAAGAAGATTAGAGAAACTGGAATTGGATCTTAATAGTTTCGGCGGCGGAACCGGAACCGGAATTGGAATAGGTGATTCCACCAGTGGTATAACTCTGGATTGGAATCGCGATTCCAGAGTATCCTCTTTCCAAAATTATCCCCCGACCCAAACCCAAACCCAAACCCAAACCCAAACCCAATCTTTACCCTTTAAAAACATCGATTTGAACTTAAACGACCACAACTCAAATCCCCCAAACAACCCTTTTCTTTCCAAGCTATTTAACAAACGAGAGGAATCCGTGATTTCCATTTTCGGTACCCAAGTTGAAGTAAACCGCAAAGATTCCAATTCCAGTTCCAATTCCAATTCCAATTCCATTCCTACACCGAACGGAATCGATTTCACTCTAGGCCGACCCGGTTCCAATTCCATTCCTACTCCTACTCCTACTCCCTACACCAACCTTCCTAATTACCCCCACAACGGTTTTCAAATGACTCCCATGTACGGTGGGCCCCACCTAGGTGTGTCAGGTGGACCCCACCTAGGTGGGTCAGGTGGGTTCGGGTCAATCCCATACATGGTTGACTCACGAGGAGCCGTAGTGACACCTCAAATCATGCAACAACCGGTCTATTCCCAACCGTCCCACCCGTTTCTCTACGGGTCAAACGGTGCGGGCCCGTCACGTAACAACTTCGATCTGAATTCCGGGTTCATGGGCGATTTGGGAAATAGAGAAAACAACGGTGGAATTGGATTCCGACAGTTTTTCAACACCAATCAAGAACATCAACAACAACAACAACAGCAACAGTATTTAAGGATGAATAACAACAACAATTTACAAGCTTCATCGAGTTCAATGATTGGAGGAAAACGAATGGAACCAGAAAGTGGATGGGATTTGTTTCCAGTTAACTACAAGCAACAACAACAACATCAAAACCAAAGTCATAATCATAATCAACATCAAAATCAAAATCATTATCCACATCAACAACCACCATGGCAATAGAGAGTGAGAGAGAAAGAGAGAGGTGTTACTGGTTAGTTATGGTGATTGATTTGATTCTGTTCTTGCTATCTCTCCCTCTTTCTTTTTTTAATCAGTTTTTATTATAGCCTTAGTTATAGAGTAGGCTAGTGCGAGAGCTGTTAACTTTAGTTGGAGGGGTGTTAGTGGAATTTGAATAAAAGTCAGGGGGTGTAATCAGTAATGTTATTGATGAGATTAATTGGCGAAAGAAAGTAGGTTTTACAGTGATTTATTTTCTTGATTTTCAAAAACTTTGTTCACATAGAGTTGTAATTTTCTTCTTCATCATATATATCAAAGAAATTTAGAAATGTGGTATGTTTACATATTCTTAAATTATGGATGTTTTGAACAGGGTTATTTTTTAAATTTGGTTTTTCCATAGATGATTATTTTTTTTTTCTTGTTTGGTTTCAATGTATACGAAATTATGGTTGCAAAATTGCAAACAAGTTGAACGTATTTTAAGAAATTCGAGCTCAAGATACTGGATTTAGTTGGGAGTGCATGAAGACACATGTTTGATCTAAGAACTCATTGAAGCTAAGAACGCTAAAAAATAATACTTCATATGAATAAGTTAAAGAAGAAGTTTCGAGCTTTTCAATCAAGTAGAATCATTTTCAAGATCTTTTTTCATCCTTTAAAGTTCATTATCACTTGCCAATGTAAATGAAATGAATGAGATGACAGGAAATCTTCTACTTGCATTTGAAGCCCACTTGCCTGTCACTTGAGCTTGAAGAAACTCAAAAGTTACTTTTGGTGAGTGTGATGTCACACTCGCTTCCATGATCTGTTAATTCATGTTTTAATTGATATATCTTTGAGAACATTAAAGTAGGTTGTTTGCGAAAAAGTTATGTGGGGTAACTTTTTCAAACCTTGTCCCTACAGGTTTATTCTACAACATATTTACGAGTTTCAAACTGAAAAGTTCTAAATAGGAAATTATTGTGAACTCTTGAATCCTATTTGTTTACTTATGTGGAAAACCCCAATCATTATGGTTAGGGTGTTCAAAAATGGATATCTAAAATTACGGATAATTTCGGATCGAATTTTCGGATAGGATGTTTGGATTTGGATTTATTTGAACTCTCCTACTTGCATGTATATTATCAATATATCGAGATACAAATTACAATAGGGTCCCTATACTATACAATGGTATATATAGATAACCCAAATATATAACCTACCACACCACCTTAGTTCAGCACGAGGTTTTCGAATGTTCAAACTATGTCTAAAATTAAAGAACAACCGAGTAGGTAGACCATTTATAAAAATATATGGATACTGATGTGTAGATGACACATGAAAAACACATACATGAATGATCGTAACACGCTCCTTTACATGTAAGTCTGTTTCAAAAAAGCAAAATGCAAGTCAATTCCCAAATGATTAGAAAACTAATAAGACTTACCTAAATCAAAGAATTGAATCCAACTACTAGAAATCCAACAAATCAATTACTCGAACTGATTAACCAATCAAAGGCTAAATCTTAGTCTATAACTCAAGATCTCCAATTTGACCAAAAGTCAAACTGCTCAAAGTCAATAGTCGCACCGAGACCATTGACCCATCGCACCGCTATCACAAGGTGACAAAATAGTTGTGATATGCCCCATTCTCGTGTCGTGAGTTCGAAAACCCGTCACACTGTGAAACTGACTTAATACCCTACTTTTTAAGGACACAATCTCTTAAGTCCAAAAGTCTAATCCTTCAAATATGAATCTCCTAATGGATAAAGTTGGAAGGATAAAGTTTCCAACTTTATCCATCATCAAGTCCTAATCAACCACAAATCTAAAACCTAAGTCCAAGAATTTCCAAAAATGACAAAACAAGTGCATTGTTTATGATTAGCACATGCATGACCCTTTTTATAGGGTCTAGCAAAATCAAAATATCACTAATGAGTCATGGAGTTCTTCAAACTCCAAGAACACCAAGTTTAAGGGACCAAAAAGACACCAAAATCACCATAAGCCTAGATCTAGCATGTAAAAGCCATCTTATTCTTTTATTTTTTTTTAAATTAAAATTTGATTAAAGAAAATCTAAAATAAATTAAAAAGGGTATAAATGTCTTTTTTATATGCAATAAAGACCATCCATTAAAGTTTTTAAACCATAGTGACCATCGTTGATGACTTAAAAATTTAAGGACTAAATAGTGACCATTGTTGATGACTTAAAAAGTTAAGGATTGAATTTGATTTAATTTGGAAACCATAAGGACCATTTTTGAAAATTTGACTTAAATTTTATTATTTCAAATCTAGGATTTTCATCTCACTTGCACAAACACATCAATACCTACCTCTCTCGACCTTTTACACAAGTTTGTTGGTGCTGATTGCTTCTCTATTTCTATAGTTTGTAAATTTTAGCATCCTATTTATGTTTTGAGTAATTTGCCATGCTTGAATCATTCATAAATTTTATCACTTTTGTAACACTCCTTTCCCATAAATTAATGGATCAATTGATGATAAAAATGAGTCAAAGGCATGGTTTTCGAGGAAAACCATATGTCATGACGTGACAAGAAAGATGTCAAGGCATGGCATACCGAATATGTGACCACGTATTAGCATGGTTGTCATGACGTGAGAAGAGGAGGGTCACTACATGACATTGGCTGCAACTCAAGCCCATGATCTTTTAGGGTTTCTTCCATATTTAAGCCCTTAAACTTAAGGTTTAGGGCATCCTCTTCAGCCTCCACCCCTTTCAACAAAACTCTAACCCGTCTCCTCCATTTTTGAGCTTATTTTGGTGTTCTTGGTGACTATTGAAGGAAGAAGAAGGCTCTTGTGGTGTAGATAGAATCTTGGCAACCTTAGAGGTTTCATTTGAGCACCTTCTGGACCTTTATGAGTTATCAAGTTCCAAGCTTTATGTTCTTTGCTTCTAGATCTAGGCTTTTTGTGCATTTTTTCCATGATTGGGAAAGTTTGGATGGATGGATTACATAAAGTTCATAACTTTATGGATCCTTGAGTTCCCTTGAAGGTTATATCTTATGGATTTGAAGTTTGGTTGAGTCTTGAATCCATGCATGAGATTTTGGTTCCAATTTCGTTAGTTTGACCTAACATTAGCTCAATACATGCATTGGACATGCATGTATATAAAGCTTTGATTTTTAGAATGCTATTGGAGGAAGAAAGCCCTCTCGAAAGTTGGTATGGGTGGCTTAAAGGATTAGGGGCTTAATGTATTAAGCTACCCCAATACAGTATTCACAATGTGACATTATGGGTGTCACGATGTGACAATGAGGCTCATTGATTGTTTTGGACTGACTTTGTCACGGCGTGGTGGAATGACCATCACGATGTGATAGTAGTTTTGATCGTGAATGTGTTGGATTGTGATCGAGATATTGACCAAGCCTGAGTTTGTTTTCCATGACGTAAACATGGATTGATCACGACGTGGAGGTCAACTAATGTTGTCTTGACCGTTGAATTTTTGACTTGGTTGACTTTTGGGCAAATTTCTAGTCTTTGAGTGTGGATTGAAGTTTGACCTTGGATATTTCGATAGGTGGGTTGTAGCACCGTTTTATGAACTTTTCGAGTTGTGACTGTTCAACTGCGAAAGTGAGGTGAGTCTTCGCACTATATTATGTAGGTTGCTAGATGGTCTTTATGACTCTTGCATGAAAGACTATGGTTGGATCACAACACTTGTATGTAAGACTGTGGTTAGATCACAATACTTGTATGAAAGACTGTGGTTAGACCATAATACTTGTTTGTCTTAGTGACTTGCATGAAAGACCATGGTTGAATCATGGCAGAAAGGCTACGGTTGGGCTGTAGTATGGAATTGACTGTACGACTATGGCTAGATCATATCTGTAACGCTCGTAGATCCGGACTAGTCAATTTAGAGATAATAGGGGTCGAAAATGACTTTTTGAAAAAAGATTATTTAGAATAAATAATATTAAATAATTTGTAGAATATGTCTCAAGGGTTCCGTACATATAAAGAGCGCCGAAATCCGAGTTATAACGAAGAAGTTATGACCCGTCGAAGTTTCGCGACGGAATCGGCACGGCACCAGGGAGACGTAAATAGTGAATTTATGATAGAGAGACTTTTAGCCTTAGTGATCTAAATGAAAGTCATAGAATATGTTAACCGGAGAGCGTCCATAAAAAGAACGACCAAATCTGACATCGTATGAGGAAGTTATGATTTTTCTAAGATTTCGCTTAGCAGTGCACGACCCGAAACTCGAATTTTAGTTCGAGCGGTTTTTGGCTTATGCGACCTAAATGAGAGTTGAATATCTCATTAATAGGAACTCAACGGTAAAAAGATAGACGAAAACGAAGTATGTATGAAGGAGTTACAAATTTTTCGCGGTCATTTAACAGTCTAATCTTCTTGTACTGTTAAATTTAAGATCGGTCGAGAAGTAGCCGACATAATCAAAATGAAAATTGTAGATATTATTTTTACCAACGTGTGGATATAAAGAACGTCAAAAACGGAGCTCGTATGTGAAAGTTATGGATTTTAGAAGTCGGAATTGTGCTGTGCGAAAATGGGTGACATGGCACAATCATGGCCATTGCTTTCTCCCCAAGTCTTGCCACCATATGGTGACATGTGGCACCAAGTTCATCTATATTTCACCCTATAAATAGAACCTCTCTCACCCTCATTTTCTTCACACATTTCCTATTCTTTCTTCTCTTTACTCTCTCTCTCTCTAGAACCTCTCTTTAGCCCCGAAACCCCCCGAAAAGCCTAGGGAATCTCCCTAGCACGAGGCGGAAGCCCCGGAGTGCTCAAAGGCTCCGAGAAGAAGTGCTTTTCAGCTCGGGAACACTGCTTCAAGCAAAGCCCGGTTTTCTATAAAACTCGCTGTAAGTGAGCTACGCCTACGCTATTTTTAATATAGCTTTTATTTAATTATAGTAACATTATTAGGAACTTATAATAAGTACTTGAGCTATTATTATGGGTTATATAAGTATTTTTTAATGCTTATATAATAGTAATAATAGCTACACTATTAATTAGTCTCGGCGAATAATAGACTAAACTCTAGTAGTAATAATACTAGGTTTCGTCAAAGGAAATTATTTTTAAGAAGCGAAGCGCTGTCTGAGTTCGGAATCACCACCTTTTCAAGTGAGTGCATAGTTACTTTCATATTAAACATAGATATGAAGTATTTTATATAAATTACGTGCCATGTGTGCATATTATCTGGATACTTGCTGTTTATGCTGGATGAATGATTTTATACATGTTTTAAATGATTTAAACTATGTATTTATTTTATATCTACAAATATGTTGGGATAAAACATGGGTAGATGAAATAGTTGATGTGTGATGAAATAAAATGATGAGAGATAGGTGATGATAATTAGGTGAGGATATATAGGTGATGATGAATCGGTGATGCAGGATGAACGATACTATAACCTTGTCCGACAATTTGGAGATGTAGTCATCTAGCAGAGTATAGATGGCGAACACAAACTATTATAGACAACCCCGTGGAAACACCAGCAGACTCATAACTTGTAGGTGATGAATTACGAGTTCAGGAGATGTTGTAACTATGTATTCATGCGATGATACCCTAACCCTTTTTGGACACGTATTGAGGGAGTAATACTTGAATCAATACTGTCTATGCGATGTAGGCGATGATCCTTATGGAGAGTCCTTAGGAACAAACATATAAGGAAATGCGATGTAAGGAGATGAGAGGTAAATATGATGTAGGAGATGACCCTTAGGATAAATCCTTAGGGAAGGTACTTAGGAATAAAGAAGACAATGGGGATGGGTAATTGGGTTAATTGTTTGATGATTAAACATAATAATTATATTATTGTGGGTTGAAACCCTATGTACTCACCAGGTTTCCCAACCTGACCCACTCAGTTTACTTGTATCACAGGTGACGATGTGAACTTACATTACACTGAGAGACTAAGGAGATATAGATCACTAGTGTAAATGAATGTAAGTTCTGTTTATGCTTATGTTTCTGTATTGACGATGACATCCCAAATGTTTTAAAAGGAATAAAAATACATTTCTTTGGAAATGCTTTGATAATGAAATTATCATGTTTTTCTGGGAACAAATTCCGCAACGTTTTTATTGAAAGAGATACTCTGATTTTTATAAAGCATAAACAAAATCGGTCTTTTCTGGCCGTGAAAATGGGGATGTCACAATATCATTCACATGGTTTGAAATACACCCCTAGTCTTGGGCCCACTAATATGTATGGTATGTGATATTTTGGGGAAACTCACTAAGCTTTGTGCTTACCATTTTGTGGTTTAAACTTTTCAGGTACTTTAGATTCCAAAGGGAAGGGCCCAACATGATCACACTACATCCCCTGGAGTTTATTTCTGCATTATCTGTGTTGGAGCATGGAAATGGTCTACAAATAATGAGTTGTAGTTAGGTTATATTTTTTCCTTTATTGTATTGTTGGTGTATTTTACTCTCCCTCAAATATAAAGGGAGAGGTGGTCATTTATTAGTAATACACTCTTAGTCTCAATGTAATTCTAGAGAGAATTGGTGGGTTCTCCCCACCTAGGGAGAGTTTCTCTCTCCCACCAATGTTCTTCATGAATTATATTTTATATCTCTTTCTTTCTCATCTTTCAAGAATTCTCATCATGTTCTTCATATTTTTATATTTTTATACACGATAAATCTCAAGATATTATTTCTTCTGCATCCACCGTTCGTATAAAAATGGGTCTCTACAATTGGTATCAGAGCCATACCTTGAAAGTTTAATCGACTAGTTCAAGGGAACGACTCCCGTCCAGTGATTATCTTGAAGATTTTCATGTTTTTGCAAGAATTTTCAGGTTCTACCGAATGATGAGTTTTCTATTTTTCTGTGGTGATTCTAACTTAGTAGAATAATTATGTTGCTACTGCTCACTCAAATTCACTGCTGGAAATTTATGTTCTTGGTGTTCTTAGTATTTTTCTATTGAAGAAATGAAGAAAAATGGGAGAAGAATTAATTTTTGTGGTCTCCAAAATGTTGAAGAAGTTGTTCCAGGAGGTATTTGTTCTTGGAAATGAGAAGGCACAAATTAATGGGCTTATTTTCTTTGAAGTGGTGTTCTTTTTTACCTAACAACTTGTAAATCTTCATGAGGTATGAAGTTCTTTATTCCTCATTTTTCTTGCTGTGGATCTTTAATTTGAAGAGATATGGACGTAATATGTGTTTTCATAAAGCATTGTCCTTGTTACTCTTTTGGGTAAAGAGTACTCCACTATTTACTCCCTCAAAAAGACAAAACCATGTGACTATGACAAATCTCATCCACTTTTGTCCCCTTAAAACCCCCTATACACGCTTCTTTTTGCCTTCCCAATACCACTTTTGACCTAAAGTGCTTGAAAAATATTTCCCTCATTAAAATATGAATAAATGGCCTTTGCGGTACCATTTTTCATGAAAAAATAGCATTTTTCGTCATCTATTCAGCCCTTCTCGGACCCCGAACTGCAGCCAAAAACTGCCTACCGGAGTCTCCTAAGAAGCATCTTTGCAACCCTTCTTACCCTTGATCTGAAGCCTCTCTCAAGCCTTGGTCCGCAACCTTTTAGCTAGGCCTTGGTCCGCAACCTCTTAGTCCATCCGAGGATCCGAAGTCTTCCCTTCCTGACCGAAGTCCTTCTTCTGTCCATAGCTTCAGATTAGCCTTCAGTTTCGGACCGCAACTGTTGTCCTCTTCTTGGACAGCAGCCAACGCCTTCTCCTTCCACAGTGGCTTCTTGTTCGCAAGACCACAGCTGACCCGACCCTGCAACCAGGACTTACCCTTATCCATCCGCAATCCCCCCCCCTTCGGATCTTCCCTCCCCCCTCCTCCTCCTTCCTCCTTCCAACCTCTCTCCTCCCCCTTTCCTTCCCTCCTTATCTCCTCCTCCCCCCTCCTTTCCTCCTTCTTTTTTCCTCCCCTCTTATCAGCCCCTCCCCCCTCCCTTTTTAAGCCTTCTTATTTTTTTTAACTTCATTTTTTTCTTTTTCAGCCTTTTTGATTGTTTTTTTTAAATTTATTTTTTTAAAAACATTTATTTTTATTTAGGCAATTATTTTTTTTAAGCCAATTATTTTTTTAAACACCAATTTTTTTATTTAGCCAAATTTTTTTTATTAAAACCAATTATTTTTTTTAATACCAATTTTTGCCACAAACCACCCATGGATTGTCACATTGGTTCACTTCATGCCGATTATTTTAGAAGAATACTTAATACCACAGTCGGACTTCATATTATTCTTTGTGATGCTTGCACCGCAACGGCGATTGATCAACAAAGTTGTTTCATATTCTTTAATTTATAGGATATTATGATTTGGCGCTCTTGATCTTCGGTTGATGAATCATGTATCTTGAGCATGTGAACTTTACTTTCTTTTGAAGACCACTACGAGAGTTCCGGCACCGCAGTTTGGATATTTTGGTATATTTTCGGCACCACAGAGATTATTTTCATGCAATGATTCTTCGTTCTATGATATTTGTTCATGCAGCTTCAGCAACTATATCACCCATATTCTCATGACCGCATGGTATCTCTTTACTCTATTTCTCGTGTCTTATCGATACCCTTCATACATCTACGGAGAGCTCTCTTAGCTCTTGGTATCCGACACTCTCCAACCGATGATTTTTTTGATTTTTGATATTCGGTCATTGGTTATCAAAAATAAGGAGAGAATATCATCTGGATTTGGTTGTTATGATTGTTTGAGTTTGAATTTTTGAAGACTTCTGAAGACGATTATTTATTTAGTGATGCGATGTGGAACTTATTTTTGGTCTTTACGGATCAAAATTTTGGCATCACTCGATGTTTTCCGATTCAGATTATTTATTATTCGGACTCTACCACATGATGATTTTGTGTTCGCATCCGGTTCAGATCTTATGATTTTTCGAGTTTGGATTTGTGATATGTTGAAGATGAAGATTATTTTGGCGATGTGACGTGACACTTATTTTTGATCCTTGGATCAAATTTTTGGCATTGTTGGACCATGTCTTTGGACTCACATAATTTTTATTCGGACTTCATTTTATGGATGTTTCACATTTTTAGCAGGTTCTTTGAAGAATTCTGGTGTATTATGACTCGAGAACTTGAGATGTTTTTCAGAATTTTGAAGCCGAAGTGTTTCTTTTATTGGATCTTCTACTTGCTCATGGTGATCTTCTTCTTTCGGTGATTATAACTAGTTTGAAGAATTGGATCTTACTTTTCTGCTTAATTGGTGGTTCTTTGAAGCCGAAGACCTTCATTTTTAGAGATTCATGGCCAGTTTCAGACTTCACAGACACTTCAGAGTTTTAGAGACATTTCAGCATCTGGTTCTCATTATGTTTCATTTTATTACCATACTTGCTAGTCGGATTACTGTATTATAACCTTGTATCACTTATTGTATCTCACATCATTTGTAATCATTTAGGGAGAGAATGTTGGAGCATGAAAATGCTCTACAAATAATGAGTGGTAGTTAGGTTGTATTTTTCCTTTTATTGTATTGTTGGTGTATTTTACTCTCCCTCATATATAAAGGAAGAGGTGGTCATTTCTTAGTAATACACTTCTATTCTCAATGTAATTCTAGAGAGAGAATTGGTGGGTTCTCCCCACCTAGGGAGAGTTTCTCTCTCCCACCAATGTTCTTCATGAATTATATTTTATATCTCTTTCTTTCTCATCTTTCCAAGAATTCTCATCTTATGTTCTTCATGATTATTTTGTATACATGATTAATTTTCGAGATATTATTTCTTCCGCATCCACCGTTCGTATAAAAATGGGTCTCTACAATCTGTTTTTGATTTACTTCGATATTTGGGAATACATTAAACGTTGATTGGATTTGAACAAATGGTTGTATAGTTTTTGGTCGTTTGAAAATCAAAATTTTTACTAGTATTTTTGTGACGTTACAATTGGTACTAAATCCTTGGTTTGAGGGATTTGAGCATGCTCTCTGGTGTGTCTAAGCTCAAACTAAAGAGTTAATAAAATCTTTTAGAAGAAATGAGTTTTTCAAAAAAAAAAGTTTTTAAGAAAAAGGGGTATGATGCGTGCAATCAACTGAGCTCAAGTATGTGAATCCTAAAATACCCATACATGAATGTTATATTCTAGTATGATTGTGATGATTCCATGCTAGAATAGGACTAAGGATCTGTTCAAAGTTTCATGCTAAAATACCTATTATGAGATATGCCTTTATGATGCCTTGTTACATGCATAGTTTTGCTACTCGAATATTGCTTGCTTTGTGCTTTGTAGGGATTGTATTGATGTTAGTTAACTATTAAATGAATGCATTAAGTTACATGCCGCAAAGGTTAAACTATTTTAGAATGATTGATTTGGCTCTATTGCGCAGATCTTGTTTGATTCCAACCGTTGTAGTGCAAGATCTTTTAGTAAAAAAATTATTTAAGTTTTGTTGCATGTGATTGTATTCGTGAGGTAGTTAGCTAACATTAGTAGGAATCTTTCAACAACTGATAGGAGGGTGAGGTGGAATTTGGAAACCTTGGGAGAGATTAGGAAGTATTTGATGGGTTTTATAGGCTATAAGAACTATGTGCTTGCGGAATTTCACTTAACACTTAATGGCACATGCAACCTAAAGGATCTATGTCATACACTTTGAATGTAACATACTATGAACAAAAAAAATAGATGAACCCTAATATAAAAAAAATAAAATACAAGAATTAGGGTTACATACCTTTGATTTGTTGTAGTAAACAAATCACTTCAATCCTTCATTTAAAGAGCTTGGAAAGGTAGAACCAAAAGTATGATGCCTCTAATGGCTCACACTCAAACCCTAGAACTAGAAGACAATTGAGGAGAGAGGAGGAGAGGTATATTTTTTTTAAAAGCTTCTCGGAAAGAATATCCATGAATTTTAATTCCTAAGGGGTCCTATTTGTAATTTAGGAAACTTCCAAGCAAACCAAGATTTAAATGGATTTAATCCCAATCAAAATCTTCTCCTTATATGCATCCAAGAGGTTTCTAGAAACCTCAAGGAGGCTCCGAAAACCGTCCACACTTGGATGGTTCTAGAATTGCCTATTTTGTTTAATTATTAAACAATTACGATCCACCCATTGCAACTTTAATTAATTCCGATTAATTCCAGATTAATTATGATTAATAATTAATCAATTCTAATTAATTTCGTATTAATTTATTAATCACATATTAAATTAACAAATCAACTATCTATTTCCAATTAATATATTAATCATATAATATATTAACAAATCATTTATTATAATTTATTAGTCATATAATAAACTAATAACTTTATTCTCTCTCTATAAACATCATTCTAATTAAGTTCTATTTATGAGGGCAACCCAAAAAGGACTTTGCTTCTAATTACAAGTTCATACCAATTTAGTTTTGAGCTCAAACACCTTAATACAACAGTCTCTCACTTAGATAAGTCTATAACTGCAACTGTAAGTATAACCTTGAACCAAGCAGTAAAGTGTGATTCCCAAGCCACAACTAAACTTTTATTCAAATCAAAAGCTGAACCTAAGATAAGTGATCAACTATTCATTCGTTCTATAAGATATCATATGAATAGATTCATGGATTAAATGATCAACCTCATGTTCATTTGTTCTATTTCTCGATTTCCCAATTTGTGATTAAATTCAAACTACAAAATCGAACACATCAATTTAGTCCGGACTAGGCCTAGTTCTTATAGATCAAATCAAATCACTAACGGGCCCATATATATCGCTTTTCCTGTTAAAGAAAAAGGAACGAATAAACTTTGACTACATAATTGTAACCATTACTCACCAAATCATACATGACACTACGTTTTATAAAATCATGTTACTGATGCATTTTCACAATACCAATGCACAACCGACTTGCAAATTACAACTTATGTATCTCTCTTTAAAGAATAGAAGATATTATCGTCTTAGAATTACTTGTGGTTAAATCCATGAAGTAATCTCTAAGCGTGGGTTTATCCAATACTTAAAAATCCTATTTTAAAGTATACATGAATATTACAGCAATCTCATGTAATGTCCAATCTCTATGGACAGTCTACAATCGATTCATGAAAGTCTTAATTCACTACTTACTTCCAAAAGTACGAACGACAATGAAATTTTTGAATAATATTTAAATTACTCATGGAAGTAAAACATGTGAAATGAAACACAATAATAAATTAATTAACTATTGTATCACATCCATTGAATATAAATAAAGCTCTATTACTTAATCACCATAACAATTATAAATTTATTCGTTGTACAATGTTTCGAGTAATCAACTAACCATTTAAATAGAATAACATCAGTCACACCATGTTATGAACATGCATATTATGCCTCTCTATGGTCCTTCCATTGTGAACAAATTGATTGGACATTGCTCCAATGATGCTTATTTCATAATTCCAAATTCTTATCATTATCTAAGATGTAGTGGAATTACATCTTTACATACATTGACCTTTTGTGATGTCAAGGTTCTAAAGTCAAAGAGACTGAGCCTTTGATATTACAAAATGTTCCACTGGAATTTGTTACTTAAAACAATTCCATCGTCATGAATTCTCAAATTCAAGGTACACTCCTTGAACAATTCTCTTGCATTAAAAGTTCAAACTCATATGTAGATTCTACAAGCATCTCCCATTATCGAAACATTTTCATATTCTCATATGATCGTCAATTCTGACTTAAAATTATCTCAACCCAAAATTTGTCACTATGGTTTTTCCCAAATAATAAAATACTTCCAACTGTCCTCAAGCAACCAATCTTTGGTAAAACCTCATAATGTTCTTGATAGTTGTTTAACAATTTTAGTCACATGAAAATATAATCCTTTTCACATAATGCTAAAGGCATTTGAAAAATTAGAATAAGTGAATATTATAGCATATACAATCGATCCTATATCCAAAGTATATGGGACTTGACTCATTATGTCCTACATAAGGATTTGATATATGTTGAGTTCCTTGCTATAATATTTCTATATATTGAATCTCCCATGTTGAAACATTTCAACGTGATATTCATATATGTCTTTGACTAAGTTCTATTAAACTATACAATCTAAACCGTTAGATTCGAAATGAAGTATGAGTACCCTCTCCCTTAAGTCTACTATAGCAAAACAGTTCCCGAACTTTACAATTTGCAAAAATAGAGATATTGTTTACTACAAACAACATTTTTAACTTGCAATACCATAATAACAATTATGCTCACACTAGCCTTCACATGTACCCATAAATCAACTGGACTTCTAGAAATCGATACCCTTTGAATTTCTTAAGGAGTGCAGATCTCTTGTTACATGATGCTTCGATAAGTCTCCAACTAGAATCATTAAGCTTATACACCTTAGTTGGATAATGTGTGTATGTGTATGTGTGTGTTTACACCCTTTCAAGATTTGATATATATCTCTCTCAAAAATTCAAACAATTCCTTTCCGTTCCTCACAATTCGAAATATGAAGAGGGATGTCGTAATCATATTGTGAGTTTAAGAATGCAACTAACATAACCAATATCCATATTGATATTTATCATATCTTTAAAATCTATCAGTGAAAGTATTTCCTCATAATCATTTTTATGAGTTAGAGTGAAACCTTTTCCATTTAGATTTCAAGGTGCATACCTTCCCATCCACATGAAACTGTCATTTCCAAACTAGGTCATAAGACCAGGTTTAGGACAAACCAAATTTAAATTTAGTTTTCTTTCATGGACTGAACTTTTCTATTTTTACTTTATTGGCTTTAGGCAACTCAAGGGCCTACTAGTGCTTCCATGTTGTTAGCAGCTCACCCATATTGATTAGTGTACTTTCGATGACCTATGTGCTTTACTTTTGTAGTTAAATGAAGAGCATAAAACTCATAAGCATTTCCAACTCAACTGGAAGTGCACAAAAATAAGAATATGTTAATTAAACACAACAGGTTATCAACCCCAAGCCGCGTGCTAGTGATGACTAAAAGGATCATTGTCGGTTGACTCTTGCAAGATCAAGATCAACATGACTCCCACTGATTTCTTGACATATAAGTTTCTCTTTCAAGGAACATTCCTTTCGATCTAAAACAAATGCTTAGAAGTTCGTTTGAATTCCCGACAAGAAAACACTTCATAGAATAACACTCGATTTCTCTTTTGTTTCTCGATCCATGAAAAACATCACAACTCCAATTTTAAACATGCTAGAGTAAGAAAACATTACTGCACATGTTAGAAGGTGTCATCAACCTTCTTAGTTTGAAATGTGTTTTAAGATATGATTTATAGTTACTAGATCATGGATCTAAAACTTGATTTGGTAATGAAGCATGGCTCATCTATAATCAAACCATTTCCAACAATGTTCAATTCCTATTCTGTTCTTGGAAATTTAATTGTGATACAATTCCATAATTACCAAGATGATCATAAAACATGATACTTAATTACTCTCATTTCTTTTTAGATTGGAGAATCTTTTATCCTTCTGCCTCATAGATTCTTCTATTCGTTCTGCTACCCTTTGAATATTTTCAAAAGTATTAGAATTATGCTTAATGTTATAAAAAACCATTTTTATAAAGCATCAGTAAATCATGACAAATAGAGTTATCATCCCTTGTATTGGATTTGGAAATTCCATATCAACATGTACTAGATCTATTAGTCCTTCACATAAACATGTGAACAATGAATTGCTCATAATTTTTCAATGAACAAGATTCTCATGCATCATGCAATTCGAATTGTATGACTCCAAGTTTCTGTCCAATTGAAACTTGATGGTGAGATTTCTTTTCACTTGGTCAGTTATGAGAGTACCATAAGCACACTCTAGAAGAATCAATATCCACTATTAATATTCCTATTATTAGAAACATAAGCAACACTTTCATAAATGTCATTGCAAGGAAATATATAAATAAGGCAACTTCATTTTATTGCTAAAAAGAAAATTGGAACTTGTCCTTACACTGCATAAAATGAAAAACTATATTTCTAGACATTTCCAAAGAGTAATAATAATCTATTAAACTATCTTAACTCCTTAGTAGTATCTCCAAACTCTAACCATCGAACCATGCGACAAAAGTTCATCTTTCACGATCAGATTTAGCTCACTTTATCCAAGCTTCCTTATTTATTATAGATCTTGTAATACCATCAAAATGTGATCATCACATTATGTATTACGAGTCTAAGAATAGGAACATATGGAGTTAGGTAATGTATGTACCTGAATTCGAGTCACACGACTTGAATTTACCATCCTTAAGATCTTTCAGGTATTTTGGACAGCTTCACTTCCAATGTCCCTTCAGTTGGTAATAGAAACAAATGGAATTATTTGGGTAAACATGTTGAATGATCTTAAAATGAGCCTTTCTCTTTACCATATGATCAAACGGTTTGACCTTGGCCGATCCCTTTCAATTGGGAAGAGAAACCTTTTCTTGATCACCATTGTTACTATTGTTAATGTCCATGAAATTCTTGAGGTTAGAACTTTTAAGCATTTTTGCTTCAATTGTGTTGTTAAGCATTTTTGCTTCAGCAACCATCAACATATGGGTTAGATTAATTAGGGTCACATTGAGATTCCTCATATGAAAGCTCATAATGAACCGGCCATATGACTTTAGAAGCAAAAGAAGAACAAAATCAATGGATTTCTCCTTTTAACACTCATACTTTCTAGCTTGTCAATGTACGATTTCATTTTTAGAACATGTGCACACACACAAACTTCATCTTGATGTCTACGTGCCAGTAAGGCTTCAGTAGTCTCATATCTTTCAACTTGAGGAAAACACAATGTTGGGAGTGTCACAGGAAGAGGAGGTGGAGGTGGAAGAGTTGAAGAAGGATGATGTCTAGTTACACCATTTCCTAATAAAGGGAAGACATTTCACATTTACTCGAATGTGGAAGACCATCTCTAGAAGAACAAGGAAAAAAATTTCTAAAAGAATGAGGAAGACCATTTCTATCTTCATAAGACATCTAAAATTAGGAGAAGATAGAATTCAAGTGGGTTGGTTTCAATCCTTAATTATTAACCCATAAATTAAATTAAGGTTAGGATCCATATTTTCACTTTGTAATATAAAGAGGGATGCCATATTCATATCACGAAATTATTTTATGTAGGTAGAAACATTTCACCAATTTCAATAACATGAAACTCCTAGACCTTTTGAGATTCATTCAATCTTATCAATGACATGTTTAATCTTAGATTATTCTCTTACTAGTTGTGACTGGGATGCCGAGGATCACAATTAAGATGTGAATAACCATGTAAACCCGCTTAAACACCCTTGATCAATTTATAATCTCGCATTGATGCGCCGGTTAACCACATACACTCCATCAATAATTATAAACACGATTTGTTTCATCATTTGATCTTTATAGTCCCAAATTAGTGTGTCGGTTAACCACACACACTCCACTGACGACTCATAAAGAAATGATGTGCGTTTTCGTGGATTAGTATACAATTTCACATTTTTTTCTAAAGTAACTAGAGTGAGATTTTAAAGAAGGTTCTAATACACTATAGATTATACTTTTAATCTTTTATGTCTTAACAAACCCATTCGGTTAACGACCCTCCACCATATAAAGAAGCGGTGGGTTAAAAGGACACCCATTCAATGGTCATTTTATAAGCCGTTTCCTTATACCCCTTTTATAACATAGCTTCGTGAATAAGGCCTACTATTGATTTGACAGACTATTAGTTATACATATAATATTAATCGTATAATATATATAAGGGTGTATTTTAGAACTTGTTTAAAACACAAGGCTTAAAGAATAATTATCTAAATTAATCATATAATTAATTGACCAATTTAAACCTATCATGGATTTATAATTATCTTTTAATTAATCTTATAATTAAATTAATTATTAAATCCATAAGGATAATATTAATAAATCTTATAATTAAACATAATCTTATTTAAGATTATCTCCTAATATTTAGGGTTTTATTTTAATTATCTAAGATATGCAAAAAAATCAGATTTTGGTAGAATTCAAAAAAGATAATTACCAAAAATTAACCACATCAATCAGATTAGACAGACAATCCTGAATTTTCACATTTAGTTGGTTTCATGTCGTGACAGGAAGGGTGTTGCGACATGACCAACAAATTTTACCAAAAATCGATTTTGTTCGGTTCATCTCAAGTACAATCAATGTTAGACTGTAACACCCAAAGTTTTGAAGGCCAAGAAAGGAAAGAAAACCTTAATTTTAAGGGGCGACTCGGCGAGTCCAAGGAGGAACTCGGCGAGTCCGAGCGGGATACGGGTCGAGGAGTAAGTGACCGACTCGGCGAGTCGGCCAAGGTGACTCGGCGAGTCTGGTCTGTGCGTGGAAAACCCTAAATTCGGGACTTGGAGCCTATATAAACGTCTTAGTCTTCTTCCTAGGGTTCCTTTACTGCCTCTTTCACCCAAAACATTAAACCCTAGCCGCCAAATCCTCTATTTGAGCCATTTGTTGCCTTGGAAGGTGCATTAAAGCTTGGAGAAGGAAGAAGGAACTTGGAGGAGCAAGAAGGGACTATAGATCTGGGATTATGAATTCATTCTGAGCATTTGGAGGTAATAAACTAGTTCCTGGACCCTTTTTGCACCTAGATCTATGTGTGGTTGTTGAGGCTTTTAGCCATAATGTTATTATTTTGAGTTAGAAGCCAGATCTGAAGTTGCTACTTCAGATCTAAGCATATTATGGTCTTGAGAAGCATAAAGTAGCAGCCCTTGAGTTGATTATGGAGCCTCCTTGCCTTAAACCCTAGTTTGTGGTATATATTTTGCCTAGATCTCCTTCTCTATACGTAAAGTTTGCAACTTTACGTGAGGAATAGGCTTGGGAAGGGTAGATCTACAGCTTGGAGTCCATGCATGACTCAAAATTCCTCTGCATGTATGGAGATCTGAATGGACTCAGCGAGTCCTTTGAGTGGACTCGGCGAGTAGCATGAAGATTTGGAGGAACTCGACGAGTGGGATGAACAGCTCGCGAGTCAGATGAAGTTGGGCAGGAACTCGGCGAGTTGGATGAACAACTCGGCAAGTCTATTGAAGGTTGTCTTGGACTCGGCGAGTCAGGTCGTGAAACCCCAAACCCTTCGAGTTGAGACTCGTATCAGTGAGTCGAATGGAGACTCGGTGAGTTGGACAGGTCAGGACTCGGTAATTGGTAGACTCGGCGAGTCATGGACTGACTCGGCGAGTCGAGTCGTGAATAGAAGGACTCTGAACATATGAACTCGGCGAGTCAATAGGGTGACTCGGCGAGTAGGGTTGACCTGGGAGGTTGACTTTGACCAGGACTTTGACTTTGACCAAAGTTGACTTGGTTGTCTTTCGGGGGTCAGTTAGACTCAGTGTTGCATTGATATTGGTAGCTCGGGGAGCGAGTGGAGCAGGAGTTCAGAGAGTTGCCGGGCAGCAGCTAGTGGGTTCTTCAGCCAGTTCAGCCATTGCAGGTGAGTTTCCCTTTGTATAAATGGGTCTACGGCCACAATGTCGGCCCATGTAGTTATGAGTAGAAGACCCGGGGGTTGGCCCTAGGCACACTATGCTAGTATGATATTCGGGACGAGGTCCAATGATAGAGGGCGGGTGCCCAAGGAATGGTTTATGTGAAAGTTTATACTTGTTGTCTGTGTGATACTTGTATGTGCCTGGTAGGGAGGTGAGTGTAGGCGAGGTCCCGTATCTCACCAATAGCAGATTGTGGATGGTGTTCCACATCTCAGTAGCAGCACACCTCACTATCAGCAGGAGTATGGACAGGGTTCCATGACTCATCAGTAGTAGGACAAGGGCGGGGCCCAGAGATAGGCGAGGCCTTAGGACAAGATCCGTTAGTATGTGTTTAGCTTATGTGATGTGATGTGATATGTTTATGTGCTATTATATGTTAGTGGGCAAGGCCCTGTGACAGGCGAGGTCTAAGTGAAACAGATCTGTATCCGAGCGGGGATCGAAACCAGGCGGGGCCGTTGTATCGGGCGAGGCCCGAGGTAGGGGCGAGGCCCAAGATAGCGGGCGTGGCCCATTATGTGCAGTATGTGATTACGCATGGTACGTGGTAGGGTGGGGAACTCACTAAGCTTCGTGCTTACGGTTTTCAGTTTTGGTTTCAGGTACTTCCGGTAGCGGATGATGGAGCTCGGGGTGATCGCATGGCACATACCATAGTTTAGACAGCCTGGGAATGTTTACTCTGATAACGAACATGTATTTTGGAAAACTAATACTCTGTTTATGTTTTGAAATGATGAATTTGCTTAAAGTAATGTTTTATTAAAAGAAATTTTTAGTCTTGAATTTTGGGACGTTACAAGTTGGTATCAGAGCCTTGGTTTGAGGGATTCGGGCATACTCTCGGGTGTGCCTGAACTCAAACTGAGGGGTCGGATAAAAAGTTTTCAAAAAAATGTAAAGACAGTTTTGTAAAAAGAATTTTGAGAACGAAAAACAGTTTTAGAAAAGCAAAAAGAATTTAGAAAGAGAAGAATTTTGAAAAGAGAAAAGGGGTGTGGTGCATGCAATCAGCCGAGCTCAAGTAAGTACCCCAAAATACCCATACAGGTTTATGTTATGATTATCAGTTGATAGAACAACATGCTAGATTAGGACTAAGGATCTAGGGATGATGCTGCCTATTATATGTGTTTTGAGCTGCATGATAGGTGCTGATTAGACAGTTGTAGGATGGCCTGTTTAGGTTATGCCTGAGTTTATGAGTTTGTGTTGCATGCTAGTTCAGTTTCTTGCTATGTGTGTAGGATTGCTTGAGTATGTTGTGGTTAGATTTTCCCCTTGTCTGAATGTTGCTTGCTTTGTGCATTATGGGATTTTAAGTGATGGGAGTTAGCCATTAAGTGGATACGACACGTCACATGTGATCAGGGTTGAATAATCTCATAGTGCTGGATTTGGTCCTATTGCGCAGCTCTTGTTTGAGTCCAACCGTTGTAAGGACGAGTCTTTTACTTGAAGGATTATCTGAGCCTCGTCACATGTGATGGTATCCAGGTGATGGCTAATTGGCATCACAATGAGACCTTCAGCAGCTGAGGACTGGTTTGGGTTGAGTCAGAGGTTTCCCTAGGGTAAGCCTAGGATGAGATAGTGCTGGGAGCGGTAGTAGTGGTTAAGGGACCTGGTGGAGTCAAATCAATTCCTGAGGAAAGTACGGATAGATGTGGAAGGTAGTATGGGCCCGTATTACTGAAAGCAGAGGATCCATACTCGATTCGGGAAGGGCCGAGACAAGACCGGGAACCTGGTAGGGTGTGTTGGGTCTCGCATCAGTGATGAGTATTCTAATAAGTGGTTGTGGTATATTTTCAGCATGGTGACGTTGCGAGAGAGACCAGCGGGCGCATCAGGCGCCGGAGAGGGATCAGGCTCGGGTTCAGGGGCCGAGCAACTCGAGGAGTGAATGAGGGAGTTGATATCTGCCGAGGTTACGCGCAGTATTTTGAATCAGACTCCTGTGATCTTTGGCACGGTCAAGGAGGGTATATTGGAGATTTTGGATGAGAGGCTGGGAGCCTTCCGTGCTGAGATGATGGCTTTGATGGGAGCGCGTACCTTGATATTTCGGGAGTTCAGGGCTTGCGGGGCACCAGATTATCATGGGGCTAGGGACCCCATCGCTAGCAGCAGATGGTTGGCTGATGTTGCCAACGCATTTCGTACGAGCCGGTGCCCTGAGAGGGACAAGGTCAGACTCGCTTCCTGTCTTCGGAAGGACAGAGCGAGGGATTGGTGGGAGGAGATTGGTCATGCCTTAGGGGATGATGCCGCGTTGGACGCGATGACTTGGAGCGATTTCTCGGCCAGGTTCAGGGCAGAGTTTTTGCCGATTATTGAGGTGCAGCAGTTGGCACGGGAATTTCAGGATTTGACGTAGACCACTGAGACTGTGGCGAAGATCACCGCCAAGTTCAGGGAGAGGGCTCTTCTTGTACCGCAGTATGTCGCGGATGAGGAGATGAAGAAGGCCCGATACCATGAGATGTTGAGGGATGACATCAGGGAGTTCGTCAGCAGATCCAGCTGTAAGACGCTGGAAGATATGATTTCTCGGGCTAGGGAGAGGGAAATTGATTTGGAGCAGATCCGGAAGAGGAATCCGGATGAGGTTCAGGTAGCTGCAGGTTCGGGCAAAAGGCCTAAGGGATCGGATTCGAGGTCGAGGGATTATCATGACCGCAGTCGGTGCGGGAAGTGTGGCAGGGCGCACGGGGGCGCGTGTAGGAGTGGTAGCGGTGGTGAGTCTGGCTGTTTCAAGTGCGGTCGGACTGGTCATTTCAGCAAGGATTGTACTGCTACCACCTCACAGGGATCAGATATGTTATGTTTTCACTGCAACCAGCGGGGCCACAAGAAGGCCCAATGCCCCAGTTTGTTTTCAGCAGGACGGGTGATGGCACCTGCCCCTGCAATTTTGAGGATAACAGACGGCCGTCAGGGCCGTGCAGAGGCGTCTTCGGTAGGAGGCAGAGCTCTTCAGATGACTACCTTAGAGGCGCGATCAGCACCGGACGTTGCAGGTATGCGATTTCCGTTTTCAGTTCTTTTATTTGTGCATGATTAGATTGTTATGGTTCTGCATCATTATCGGTATGAGTATTTTATTTTTCGAGTGGTTGATTGTGATCGAATTATATGCCATCTGCATACCTTGGATATTCGAATGGTAGTGAGGGGATGTGCCCTATTGGAGAAGGTTGCATAGGATGCAGTAACTGTAGCATGCTTGGGAGAAACTTGGTATGTCTCGCTAGATCGGAGTTGTATAGTGTTAGAGATGGATTGGTTAGATCCCTAGGTATGGTAAGCTTGGGTTCCTCAGCAGATTGATTGTGGAATGGTAGCAAGGATTTCTTTTGAGTATTGAGTAACAAGGGGTAAGTAGGATCGAAGTGGGGGAGAATCCTCCGAGTGTGCAAAGGTAGGAGCACGCAGATCCAGAATGAATGTCCGATCTCCGAGAAGGAAAAGAAGTCGTTCAGCGTTTGATGGATCGAGGATTTCAGGGTTGGGAGTTTGAGAAACTCCCCATCAGCTAGTGTGTGTGATGGTAATGGTTAATGCGTGGTTGGGAATTCAGGTTGTGGATCGCCCGTAGGACTCGAGGGAGTCGGAATGAGGATCTTGAGAGCTAATGGCACGTGGGTTCCTTCGTATTAGCAGTCAGTGGTGGAAGTGGGGTAGCCGTAGCATTCACTAGCAGTCAGCAATGGATGGTGATGTAAGACTACGGGTAAGCCGTAGCATTCTTTAGTAGCTTCGTTAGCGGAGTTGGGGTGAGGCCCTTATCTCCTAGTGATCAGATAGGGATCAGGAATGGGTAGTGGATGAGAATGATAGGGAGTTTGCCTGTATAGCCCTAGAGAGGTGAGACCTTGGGAGAGGCAGCTCCAGGATATAGTTGGGTGAGACCCATGGGCGAGGCCCGTATGAGAGTAGCAGTATAGGTGAGACCTGAGAGCAGGGTTGCTCAGTAGTATGGTTGGGGTGAGACCCGTGGGCGAGGCCCATGAGTTTTAGCAGCGCAGGTGGGACCTGGTAGGGACCTTAGTGTCATGTTAGGGGATCGGGGATCCCAGGTTTGTAGTGCCTGAATGGAAGAATAGATTGAGCAGTTATAGGTGGTCGAAGTTTCTTCGGGAGTCACTGGGAGCGACTAATGGTGGTGTTGGGACTAGCTACCGGTGGGAGCCGGTAATCCAGACATTGATAGGTTGGCAGGGACCAGGGTGGTCTCAGTTCATCCAGAAGGCAGACAAGGAATAGCAGGATTTTCAGTCAGTAGTACTGCGGGTAAGCAGTGTATGGTGGGATTCAGTTAGTTGAATCGAAGGGTGCTCGGCACCAAGTTTTGGCAGAAAGGAGTGTCAGTGGTTACTGACGGTGATGACCCGTACTGGGATTAGCGGGGGTGATGGAGTTGGTGAAGGATAGGGCCTTCACAGTGACAGAAGAAATAGTTGGTTATGGGGCCTTGCCTTGGGAAGGCAAGGAATTGTGCAAGGAAAGAAGGGGTGAACCCCTATAGGTTCAGTGCAGTACTCGGTGAGTACCACAAGGATTGTCGGTAAGTAAGTTGTGTTCCCAGGATGTTCAGGGTCAGGGTGACCCGAGTCTATTATTCGCAAGGATTTGTGTTAGCTGGAATGACCGAGCGGGAGGCCAGCGAAGGTAGGCAGCTGGTGTTGGATTAATTGGTGAGTTATTGGAGGCAGATCGCAGGCGGTGAGCCATAGCAAACTTCGAGGACGAAGTTTAGTTTAAGTGGGGGAGAGTTGTAACACCCAAAGTTTTGAAGGCCAAGAAAGGAAAGAAAACCTTAATTTTAAGGGGCAAATCGGCGAGTCCAAGGAGGAACTCGGGGAGTCCGAGTGGGATCCGAGTCGAGGAGTAAGTGACCGACTCGGCGAGTCGGCCAAGGTGACTCGGCGAGTCTGGTCTGTGCGTGGAAAACCCTAAATTCGGGACTTGGAGCCTATATAAACGTCTTAATCTTCTTCCTAGGGTTCCTTTACTGCCTCTTTCACCCAGAACATTAAACCCTAGCCGCCAAATCCTCTATTTGAGCCATTTGTTGCCTTGGAAGGTGCATTAAAGCTTGGAGAAGGAAGAAGGAACTTGGAGGAGCAAGAAGGGACTACAGATCTGGGATTGTGAATTCATTCTAAGCATTTGGAGGTAATAAACTAGTTCCTGGACCCTTTTTGCACCTAGATCTATGTGTGGTTGTTGGGGCTTTTATCCATAATGTTATTATTTTGAGTTAGAAGCCAGATCTGAAGTTTCTACTTCAGATCTAAGCATATTATGGTCTTGAGAAGCATAAAGTAGCAGCCCTTGAGTTGATTATGGAGCCTCCTTGACTTAAACCCTAGTTTGTGGTGTATTTTGCCTAGATCTCCTTCTCTATACGTAAAGTTTGCAACTTTACGTGAGGAATAGGCTTGGGAAGGGTAGATCTACAGTTTGGAGTCCATGCATGACTCAAAAGTCCTCTGCATGTATGGAGATCTGAATGGACTCGGCGAGTCCTTTGAGTGGACTCGGCGAGTAGCATGAAGATTTGGAGGAACTCGACGAGTGGGATGAACAGCTCGTTGAGTCAAATGAAGTTGGGCAGGAACTCGGCGAGTTGGATGAACAACTCGGCGAGTTTATTGAAGGTTGTCTTGGACTTGGCGAGTCTGTTCTTGGACTCGGCGAGTCAGGTCGCGAAACCCCAAACACTTCGAGTTGAGACTCAAATCAGTGAGTCGAATGAAGACTCAGTGAGTTGGACATGTCAGGACTCGGTAATTGGTAGACTCGGTGAGTCATGGACTGACTCGGCAAGTCGAGTCGCGAATAGAAGAACTCTGAACATATGAACTCGGCGAGTCAATAGGGTGACTCGGCGAGTAGGGTTGACCTGGGAGGTTGACTTTGACCAGGACTTTGACCTTGACCAAAGTTAACTTGGTTATCTTTCGGGGGTCAGTTAGACTCAATGTTGCATTGATATTGGTAGCTCGGGGAGCGAGTGGAGCAGGAGTTCAGAGAGTTACCAGGCAGCAGCTAGTGGGTTCTTCAGCTAGTTCAGCCATTGCAGGTGAGTTTCCCTTTGTATGAATGGGTCTACGGCCACAATGTCGGCCCATGTAGTTATGAGTAGAAGACCCAGGGGTTGGCCCTAGGCACAGTATGTGTGACATCCCCAATTTCATGGCCAGAAAAGACCGATTTGTTTATGCTTTGTTTTATAAATCAGAGTGATCGTTTAAAGAAAACGGTTGCGGAATTTGTTCCCAAAATAAAATATGATAACCATTTATCAAAACATTTCTCAAAGAGAATGTATTTTCATTAAATAATAAAACCTCGGGATGTCATGTTCGTTACAGACCAAAAGCATAAACAATATAAAATAGATCTTACAATAGTTATTTATAACTACTGATCTATAATCCAAAATCTCTCGTCAAGTCCACCAACTTATACCCTTGTGCCATTACCTGTAATGAAAAGAAAACTGAGTGGGTCAGGCTTGGGAGCCTGGTGAGCATATAGGGTTTTCAACCCACAATAATATAATTATTATATTTAATCAGCAAACAATCAACCCAATTACCCATCCCCATTATCTTCTTAAGGTTTTACCCTAAGAACCAACTATCCTTCATTCATTTATTCCTAAGGAATTGGCACGAAATCCATTGCTGCCAAAGTTTATTTATCAAGTACTAAATCCATAGCTATCAGGTGCTAACTCCATAGTCACCAAGGTTCACTTAACAAGCGCTAACTCCATAGTCGTCAAGGCTTACTCAACAAGCGCTAACTCCATAGTCGCCAAGGTTTAATCAACGTGCGCTAACTCCATAGTCGCCAAGATTCATCAAATAGGCACGAAGTCACATCGTCGCCAAGGTTTATACAATAGGCGCTAACTCCATAGTCACCAACTATCCCATCTACCCAAGTTCTACTCAACATTTTCGTAGATATAAATACTTACAGAGTTTAAATCATTTAACACTTGTATAAAACATCAATTCCACGCCCATCTCAAATAGACAAATAATATATAAACACATAGCACGTATTTCATAGCAAATACTTCATATTTATGTGTTAGAAGAAAGTAACTACACACTCACGCTTATAAACAACAATATACTTAATACACTAAAACCATACTTGTATTATTATCGTGTTTATGAAAGGTAGTATACACTCACTTGATCAGAAGATGATCAGACAACACTACGGCTTGCAGAAGTAGTATATCTCCGCAAATCTGGAAGATCTTCACAAAAATTGAACTTCTCGCGGGCAGAGCTTCGGCTCGGGAATCACGGGATTCTCGGGGCTTCGGATCTTGCTTCGAGACTCGGGATTGATACCGGAGCTTCGGGACACTTAGGGCACGCAAAACGATGCAAAACGGGAGAGAGAAGAGAGAAAAATAGCAAAGGAGTCGGCTGCCCTCGCATCCTATTTATAGGAGGCTGGAGCCTCGGAGTACGCGGGGCGTACTGCGTTACGCGGGGCGTACTGCCTCAGAATCGTCATTGCTTACGTATCCGAAGTGCTCGAGTGCGAGGGTCGTCATGCTTCGCTGTACGCGGGGCGTACTTCGGATGAGTCCGATGACTCATCTTCGGATAATACCGGGATTTAATAATTAAATTTAATTATTAATTATTTAATAAACTTCGAAAATTCATATCTTCTTCATACGAACTCCGTTTTCGACGTTCTTTATATCCACGCGTAGGTGAGACTATGCTCTACGACTTTCGTTTAGACTCCGTCGGCTAATTTTGACTTTTATTTTTAATAGGCCGGGACAGAAAATTTCGTTATAAATTCATAACTTCTTCGTTTGACGTCCGTTCTTGCCTAACTTTTCGTCGTTTCGCTACTAACAACGAGATCTTCGATTCTCGTTTAGATCGCTAAGGCTAAATATCACTCTAACGTAAATTCACTTTTTACGTCATTCAGCGTTGTGCCGGTTCTGTCGCGAAACTTCAACAAGTCATAACTTCTTCGTTATAACTCGGATTTTGGCGTTCTTTATATGTACGGAATCCTTGTAAAATATATTACAACTTAGTTAGGATTATTCATCCTAAATAATCTTCTATCAAAAAGTCATTTTTGACGCTTATCGTCTCTAAATTGACTAGCCCTGATCTACGGGCGTTACAGTATGCTAGTATGATATTCGGGACGAGGTCCAATGATAGAGGGCGGGTGCCCAAGGAATGGTTTATGTGATAGTTTATACTTGTTGTCTGTGTGATACTTGTATGTGCCTGGTAGGGAGGTGAGTGTGGGCGAGGTCCCGTATCTCACCAATAGCAGAGTGTGGATGGTGTTCCACATCTCAGTAGCAGCAGATCAGGGACGAGGCCCAAGTTAGGGAAGGAGTGAGAGTGGGCTGGGCCCGTACCTCACTATCAGCAGGAGTATGGACGGGGTTCCATGACTCATCAGTAGCAGGACAAGGGCGGGGCCCAGAGATAGGCGAGGCCTTAGGACAAGATTCGTTAGTATGTGTTTAGCATATGTGATGTGATGTGATATGTTTATGTGCTATTATATGTTAGTGGACGAGGCCCTGTGACAGGCGAGGCCTAAGTGAAACAGATCTGTATCCGAGCGGGGCTCGAAGCCAGGTGGGGCCTGGAGCGGTGGGGCCGTTGTATCGGGCGAGGCCCGAGGTAGGGGGCGAGGCCCGAGGTAGCGGGCGTGGCCTAGTATGTGCAGTATGTGATTATGCATGGTATGTGGTAGGGTGGGGAACTCACTAAGCTTCGTGCTTACGGTTTTCAGTTTTGGTTTCAGGTACTTCCGATAGCGGATGATGGAGCTCGGGGTGATCGCATGGCACACACCATAGTTTAGACAGCCTGGGAATGTTTACTCTGATAACGAACATGTATTTTGGAAAACTAATACTCTGTTTATGTTTTGAAATGATGAATTTGCTTAAAGTAATGTTTTATTAAAAGAAATTTTTAGTCTTGAATTTTGGGACGTTACATAGACACACCTAGGCTCTAATACCACTGGTGAGTTTTATAGGTTACAAGAACTATGTACTTGCGGAATTTCACTTAACACTTAAGGGACATGCAACATAAAGGATCTATGTCATACACTTTGAATGTAACATACAATGAACAACAAAACTAGATGAACCCTGATATAAACTAAATACAATCAAGAATTAGGGTTACATGCCTTTGATGTGTTGTATTAAACAAATCACTTCAATCCTTTATTTGAAGACCTTGGAAAGCTAGCACCAAAAGTATGATGCCTCTAACTAGAAGACATGGAGAGATGAGGAGATGTATGATTTTCGTTCATAACCTTCTAGGAAAAAATACCCATGAATTTTGATGCCTAAGGGGTCCTATTTATAGTTTAGGTAACTTACAAACAAAAAACAATTTAAATGGATTTAATCCAATCCAAATCATTTCCTTATATGCATCCAAGAGGCTTCTAGAAACCTCACGGAGACTACAAAACCGTCCACCATTTGATGGTTCTAGAATTACCTCTTTTGTTTAACTATTGAACTATTACAATTCATCCCTTGCACCTTTAGTTATATCCAGTTAATCCCGAATTAATTCTGATTAGTAATTAATCAATTCTAATTAATTTAATATTAATTTATATAAATTAACAAATCAATTATTTAACAATTGATCACATATTAATTTATTAATCACATAATTAATTAACAAGTCAACTATCTATTTCCAATTAATATATTGATCATACAATATATTAACAAATAATTTATTACAAGTTATTAATCATATAATAAACTAATAACTTTATTGCAACGCTCATGTTCCAGGTATTGTTCATAAAGGTCCTTTGTGGATTTATTATTAGCAAATTTGTCCCTACACAGGGTGTACTTAATAGGTACGTCGGGTGTAGGTCATTTAAGTGAGTCGTGAATTCTGTCGCATACTCATGTAGGATGAAAACCCTAAATTCTATGGTTTAGACCCTATAAAACCTTATTAACTCCCTTAAGGCAGGCCTTATCTTCATCCTTCATCCACTAAAGCAGCCCCCTCGAAACCATAGCCCCATTTGTGAGATTCTTGAGCTCTTTGAGTGATTTGGTGTGTTTTGGTGCTTATTGAAGAACAAGGAGCTCATTGGAGAAGTGTTGGTTAGCTTGGAGCTTGTAGATCCAGATTCTACTCTCATTCATCTTCTTCCAAAAGGTATAAATTCTCAACCTTTATGATTAATTGCTTAGATCTAGTTTAGCATAAGGTTTTGGCATGTTTTGGTCCCATGGGTTGAATCTTGTGAATAAAAGCTACTTCAGAGTTTGATATGATAATTTCTTGTCATTTCTGAGGCTGTGAGATCATAAAAATTAGAACTTGGTTGTTGTATTTCAACCATGCAATATTTGTAGTCCATTAGAGTATGATTTGAAGTTAGGGTTTGGTTTTTGGCTTCATTAAGCCACATAGGCATAAATTCATGAACTATATTATTTTAGACATTCTTTAGAGTTATATGTAAGTATTGTATGTTTTGTCTTAAAGTATTAAGTACTTAATGATAAGTTTAGTTAACAGTGGAGTACATGGGGCATACCCTCTGGGTACACGCGATGCAATGGGTTGAGTCCAATTTCCTTTTCTGTTGGAACCCAGTATGTTGGGCGTAATGGGGTAGTATGCATGACGTACTCACCAAAGGTTATTTGGGCCATTTTGGGCCTTGGTTCATTGTGGGTTTGGGTCATGGTTGGCTGGGTCAAGTGAGAAAAGAGGTAAAATGGTCTTTTACCCATAGCATGATAGAATGTGATATAGACCATTGATTAAAGTTTATTACTTTGATTACTTATTAGCATTGATTTTCGATATGTTCAGTATGAGGAGCCATGATAGAAGCAGCCCAATATTATGATTTGTTATCATCAGACTGAGGTGAGTCTCCTCACTTTACTTGTAGCTCAAAGGAACCAATGTTGGCCCACTGGATTATGTTGTAGGATAAGAGTGGTCTTTATGACACTTTCTGATATACATGTACATGCTTGTTATCTTTGGGACTCTTGCTAGTATGATTGTATGCTTATCTGTAGGGGTGAAATAGACCCATACTAGCTAAAAGATACTAAAGGAGTCAGAAGGGACTCGGAGATTCGGAAGGGACTTAGCTATTTGGAAGGGACTTAAGGAGTCGGAAGGGAACCAGAGAGTCAGAAGGGACTCTTGCTAGTATGATTCTACGACACACTTAATGGTTTTGAGATATATGATTGATGGTTTGGTTGATTTTAGACAAAAAATTATACTTAGTTGGGATGTTACTATTGGATTTGGTGTCTAAGTCCATAACTATAATTGGTATGTACTTGACCCGATATAGTCACCAAGGGACCCTAAGGACCCATCAAGTTGCTAACTTTATGGAGTCCCTACACTCTAACTCTTATAGTCATGGATAAACATGCATACAATCTTAGATCTAGCAACAAGAAATCAAAAATATTGAATCTTGGTTACTTGCAATGGTCCTGAGGTGTTGCTAAAGGTTGTAAATACAATTTCCAAGTTGAAACTATGCTCCAATGGCGATCTCTTCTTCTTTAATCCACCACAACTCAACCAAAAGCACAAGAATCACAAGGAGAGGCTAGGGTTAGAGTTTTTCTGTGCTTAGGGATGACGGAGGCCGATAAGGATCCTTAAAATGATGTTTATGGGGTTTAAATACGAAGGAAACCCTAAAAGATCATGGGCTTGGGCTACATTGCATCTCATGTCGTGAGCTCCTATTGCTCACGTCGTGAGGTTAGTTTAAATCAGAATTTTTATCTGATCACTCCTCATGTCATGACCTCTCTATGGTCACATTGTGACACCTGGTTCCAACCAAAAAATCATGCCTTTGACTCCTTGAATCCCTAAATCGATCCATTCTGGAAACCAGGTGTTACAACATTCATGTGATTAAAATAGTCTGTTGACTGATTTGGGTCGAGTGTGATGTAAGACTACGATTTGGCCTGTAGCATTTACTTGGGGGAAACATACCTATTTTCGTTCGTGTGTTGGTTAGCTAGTCGTTTCTTGTTTAGACTTAAGGGTTGTTAGATCCATGTCGATGTATAAGCTAGGATAGCCTTTATCATTCAGACTCTTGGTTGGAGTCTCGTTGTTCGACCATTTGAGGGGTTTTCAGCTTTAGCAGTCAACCGGGGATTCTGTATTCTAGTTTACTATTAGGACGGCGTGGGACCGGTAAGATTTCGAACATATTGAATTTTTGAGTTTTTTTGGTCAGTAGGATTGATGTATGGGTTGGTGGAGCTTAAATTGTTGGGGCTCATGTTTGGATTCGCCTTTGTATTTGAGTGCGAGGTTGTCGGCATTGGTAGATGGTCATGGAGTCTTCTTTTCAAGTATCAGTAAGGCGGTGCGTTGTATTTTAAGTATGGATAGAAGTTTGACCTTTTATATTTTGATAGGTGCGTTGTAGCACTGGTTTTTGGACTTTTCGAGCTGTGATTGTTCGACTGCGAGAGTGAGGTGAGTCTTCTCACTATACTATGTAGGTTGTTAGTTGGTCTTTGTGTCTCTTGCATGAAAGATTGTGGTTAGATCACAAGACTTGTATGTGAGATTGTGGTTGGATCACAACACTTTCATGAAAGACTGGGGTTGGATCACAACACTTGTTTGTCTTTGTGACTTGCATGGAAGACCATGTTTGGATCATGGCAGAAAGGCTATGGCTGGACTGTAGTCTGGAAATGACTGTAAGACTATCGTTAGATGATAAAATTCATATAGGTTGAAATACAACCCTAGGGTTGGGCTAACTGATATGTATGGTATGTGGTACTTTGGAGAAATTCATTAAGCTTGGTGCTTACGGTTTTGTGGTTTAAACTTTTCAGGTACTTTAGGTTCCAAAGGGAAGGGTTTGACATGATCGTACTACATCCCCTTGAGTTTATTTCCGCATTATCTATTTTTTATTTACTCTTATATTTGGGAATACATTAAACATTGGTTGTCTTTGAACAAATGGTTGTATGGTTTTTAGTGGTTTGAAAATGAAAAATTTACAAGTATTTTTGGGAAATTACAACTCTAAATTTGTACAACAATGTAAAACCCTTAAGAAATTTTCAATTATATTTTGTGGCTTGCTTTTTAAATTTTAAATTTTTGTTTATTTTAAGCTCAATTTTGATTAAATCCAGAAACCTTGTTTCATTCTCAATTTTGGTTAAATCGATAAACCCGTGTAAAACCCTTAAGAAATTTTCATTCATGAGTTTTGATAATTCTGAGGTGTATATAGACTTTATCTTTTGTGAGTTGGTGTTAACATATGTACTATGCATGTGATCCGTTCCAGAACTGTACCCACAACTGTATCGTACCAATCGAGAACCAAAAAATTCGAAACTAGAAAATGGAAATTTAAGGAACCGAGAACTAAGCCGATTTACATATTCGGTTCCTATATGGTTCTGGTTCTAGTTATGTTCTATGATTCAATTCCTTTGTATTTAGATGAGATTAGTTTCGGAAACGGATCGTATCTGAAACTGAAAAATGGAAATTCAAGAAATCGAAAACCGAACAAAATACCCTTATGAAGGTTCGGTTCTTCAATTAATTAGTACATTCGTAATATGTACTTTGATAAATTGTTATTTGATAAATTGTTATTATCGTAGCCACTATGTGAAATTTATTGGAAATTTGTTTCAATTTGTACATTTATGATCAATGTTTAATAAAGTCGGTTCTACTGAACTAAATAAGTTGGGAGCTGATATTTCCAAGGAAGAATTTTAATATTTCCAAGGAATAACTAATGTATGGACTATTTTACCCTTAATCAAATTTAATTTAATTTTAAATAATGAATAGAAAGAAAGATCTTTCCAAACTTTACGTCCATTTTTTACGCTACGTGATCAATTTCAAATATAATTGCTACGTGATCAATTCCAAATATAATTTTCAACAGGATAACAAATTATCTTGCGTCATTGTTATATATCTTTCTTAAAGATATTTAACTAATATAATACATTTATATTTTGTTTTGTTTTAATTTATTTCTTACACCAACAGTGAACAAACTTTTGACGGCGAAATATGGATTTTAGTGATTCTAAAGTCAGGTTTTTGTTGCACAGCAACATGGTTCAAAAATAAAAATGATCATAAGATGTGAATAAATCAATTAAGACTATTAGGTGTGAGCAACATGTTATTGTATGTTATCACATCTAAATTGTCCACCTCATCACCTTAGTCACACTTTGGTATTATAACACCAAATAACATGGGATAACACATTCTATTTTCTATTTTTTTTTAATTTTTTTCTGAATGTTTTTAATTTCTATTATTCTAATTTATTTTATTTTTTTAATTTACTTCATATATTTCTAATTCGTTTTTTTATTTATTTATGTCATATCTCTATAAAAAAACATAATTTCATTAAATAGTAAATTAAAAATATCATACAAACAAAAAAAAACATTAAAAAAAAACACACGATAGTCCTAATAATTAAAAAAAAAACACCAACAAACTATTCTTCGCCCAAGTATTTGCTCTCGATTCATCCTTTGTATCACTTCAGCTCATCTCGGTGGTAAATTGATTCATTTGTCGTAAGAATTGTCAAATCCTTCGATATACGATCTTCTTCGGCTTCTTTACGAAGGAAATTCAAATGCTCCCGTTGCAATTCATATCTTTTATTTGCGATTTTCGTGTGGGCGTCGGATTTTTTTTCATTTCGTTGTGCTTTCGAAGCCGACTTTCATTCTCCTACGCATGTCGTTGCGCGCGCTTGGCTTTGTCGTTGTTGAAATAAAGTATCAACAACTATTCTAATAAAATATAGATAAAACATAAACTGTATATAATACTAACAATTACCTAGGATGTGAAGTCAAAATAGTAGTATTGCTTTTATGTTTTACTCATCAGTTAGGAAAAAGAAGAAAGAAGACAGAAGACAGAAGACAGAAGATTGTTTTGACTTGACTATAATGAACAAATAAAGAGAATACATATAATGAAGTCTTACGTAAGAAATTTTTTCCATCATTGGACCATAAAAAATCATCAAAAATAAGCTAAAGTGGCACAAAATTGCGATAAACACAATTCAAACATCCTTACTGCATTAAAAGCTTAAACTAAAAAGCAAACACACACAAGTTTCTGTGAGAAATTAAACTCAATAAAAAACACACACTAATTTATCTCTCTAGTTTAGAAGATGAAGAATCTTAGGATCGTGAGTAGTTTAGGTTAAAAAAATCTTTTCTTTCTTATTTTTTATTCTTCATAATCAAAGATGACGAAGCACATGGTGTTAGCGGATTCTAGGATCGATTCAAGCTCACATATCTTTTGAGCCGAGAGGAAGATGTAATAGAGCAGCAACACAGAACAAGGAAGAAGTTGGACGTCGTTTGTATTGTTCGTAGTTAGGAAACAAATCTTTTTTTATCTCTTTAATATCAAAATTTAAAAATAAAGCAGATCACGTTTCTATCTTTTCAATATAGAAAATTAAAACTAATTGAAGGGTAAAAATGTCCATCTTTTAATTTTTTCAGTGGATAAATTAAAATGCCAAATAAGTTAGGTCCAAATTATATTAGATATCGAGTTAAACCCAAACTCGAGTAAACTCAAAGTCGGTTCTACTGAACTCATTTGTAGTCCTGGTCCATGTGGAATTTTGAATTGACTCCCTTGCTACAGCCTACATGACATCACGCGTTAAATCTTAGCTTCCAAAAGCCTCCCAATCTTTACACTCAGATGGCCGAAACCCCACCACCATCGCAGTCTCAGCCGTCTCCACCACCGTCTCCACCGCATCCAATCTCTGCTGCTGTACCTAATAATCCTCATACCGAATACTGGTGCTACCATTGCGAAAAAAGTGTCGCCGTTGAAGCCCTACCCGATCATCCTGACGTCATCTGTTTCGAGTGCAAACTCGGCTTCGTCCAATCTATCTCCATCCCTCCATCACATATCGGCGACCTAATGGATGATGAAATTCCACCTCTCAGCAACGAAATTGTTCAGTTCCTCAGAGCAATCGCTTCTCCTGAAGACGAAAACGATTTGCCCCTTCCTGATTCCGCTGTCGATGTCTCCGTTCATGTCTTCGGCGGGGTTGAAGAATCGGACGAAAATACCGATAATCATCATGAAGATGATGCCCATGAGAATCGTAATCGAGGAAATCGAGATCGTGAAGGATCGGATGATGAAAACGAAGAAGACGAAGAGGATGAGTTGCGTCAGAGACAAAGGCGTCATCATCTCCGTCTTCGTCTCCACGACCACGGTTTATCCGCCGGCCGTCATGACAGGATTCTCGATTGGGCGGAGCTTCTGTTACAACTGGAAGACCAATCAGTCACATTCGGTCAACAGCGTCTCGAATCTGAAGATGATTACATCGGAAACCCAGGTGATTACATTGACGCAACTGGATACGATTCCTTTTTACAAACCCTAGCCGAGAGTGACAGCAACGATAAGAGAGGGCCGCCGCCGGCGTCCAAATCAGCTGTTCAAGCATTGCAAACGGTTGAGGTAAACGCAATGACGTCTTCTGAATCTTGCGCTGTATGCAAAGATGGAATGCTCAATAATGAACAGATGATTGTGAAGCAATTACCTTGTGGGCATATGTATCATGGCGTCTGTATAATGACATGGTTGGATTCAAGGAACACTTGTCCGATTTGTAGGCATGAATTACCAACAGATGATCCTGAGTATGAAGAAGAGAGGAAACAGAGATTGATGGCGATGGCTTCAACAATTGATCATGGCTGCTCTTCAAGTTCTGGTAGTGGGGTTTAATAACTGGTATGTAAGTATGTAACTATGTATGTCCTTCTCTTCACTACTTAAGCTGATGATCTTAGCTTTTGTTCTCCTTTTGATGTAAATAACAACAATTTAGTATTTGGGTAGTTATTTGACATAAGTTGATGCCATTTGGAAGTTGGAACAATAACATCTTATGATATATTTGAATCTAGTTTATTGGGCTAACATGTAATGTGGGAAGTATGATTTTTTTTTGAGAAGTTAAAGAATTTAAAATATGAAGTTGATAGATATATAGTCGTTTGGTGGTGGTCGGGGGCGGTCGATTGACGTTAAGGGACTAATTGGTCGACTGATCAGTGATTAATCGGCGCATAGGAGCATAGGCGGAAAGCCTTAGGTTATGTTTGGCATGATAGTTGAGAAGCTAGCTGAAAGCTGAAAAATTAGCTGTTAAATAAAAAGTTATCTGATACAAAATGATGTTCGGTATAACTAGCTGTAAAATAGCCGGAAGATATAAAATTATATAAAAGGGCATTTAAGATAATGTGTTTCTATAATTAATTAAGGGATATATCAAAGGTTTGTCAAAAACGACAATATAAAAAAACTTGAAAAATAAGCTAGTGGTGGCGTGTCAAACACAGTCTTAATTATAATAGAGCTAATTTATAACCCGTGAGAACCACGGTTATAAAATTAATTAAACTTTGATATTAAAAAATCAAAATTATTAATCAATTGTTTTAAATAAATTATTACTTAAAGAGATATTTTTTTAGTTATATAAAATTATAATCGTTGATTTAAATAAATAATGAAGTTATATCATCTTATAATCTGTATTAATTATATTTTATTTTTCAAATTAATATTATTAATTTAATATAATTAGAGTGAGAAAAATTTAAAATGAAAAATCAATTATTTATTTAATCTAAATAGAATGAGAAATTTAAAATTAAAATTTGAAATGGATAATCAATTATTAATTTAATGCAATTAAAGTGGAAATTTAAAATTTGAAATTTGAAACCTATAATTAATAGGTTGACAAGTGGCATGATAATGATATATAACATTAATTAGGAGTTCTAATTGTATATCACTTGTCAATAGAAAATTAAACCTATTCTTTTATTAGAATACTGGGATTTGTTTTAAAAAAACAAATATTACCTAAATCTGATCAAAATAAATAAATAAGTAAATAACTATAAAATAAAATTTTGACATATTCAATAGTCAAAATATTGAAATCATTATATATCATAATTTTTAGGCTAATTGAGAATCTTTGTCACAATTTTAGTCATCAATCTTGATAATTAAGTCACAAATTATCATAAATTTGAATAATTGTATAATGTTATTGAAATTTTGACTGTCTAACTTTTTGATCCGTCTAAACACCAAGACGCCTAGATACGCTCAAGACGCCTAGATACACTCAAGATTGACTGTCTAACTTTTACTGTCATTTATCGTAGACAGTAAAAGCCTAATTTTTACAACGTTGGATGTATCATAAGCTTTCAATCTTACCACTAAAGATAAAGTTTTAGATTTAAAAAAAAAATATAATGTATTTTGTGTAGTAAAACATGTCTGAAGAATAGAAAATCGAAGGCCAAATTGCCTCATATAAAACCAAATATGGGTTTATATTTTATTTGGAAATGAGATTATGTTATTAAAATGAATTTGCATAATTAATTTTTTTTAAAACAAATGTGTTTTAATTATGAAATACCAAAATACAATAAATTAATAAATATTTAAATGTTATTTACGCTACCAAACATTTAAATATAATAAATTAATAAATATTTAGAAAACATGTCACATAAGCCTATTTCATCCTATAAAGCCTCCTTGGCCCTTGCACAACAAAGTCGTGTATGGAGTATGGCTTCAGTCTTAACATGACAGAACTCCAAATCAGCACCATGCGCACTTGAAACGGTGTTCACAACATAGTTGTGTTTCCACAAAAGCATAGGTATATCACATTGCCTAACCCTTCCAAAATCCCCTCATAAAGCTGAGAAAAAACCAAACCACAAACCGGAACAACGAAAATCATAAAATACCTGATTGTATGATTTTTTATTTTGTAAAAACCAAGTATTTTCAGTGCGGTTGAATTTATCATTATATATATATATATATATATATATATATATATATATATATATATATATATATATATATATATATATAATAAAAGGAATATGTGGCTGTAATGTATAGAAGCTTAGGTGTGGAACCTTCAATACTAAGTTATTTTGAAGGAAATTCTATCAAATCTTTTCCCAAAAATTTCAATATTATGTTATAGTAAACTATGATCATATTAAATCTCATTGAAAATCTCAATAAAAGATGAATGCTATTTATTTTTACTTCGTTAAGACATCGACATATTCTTCGTTTATGCCTAACATAGATATTGTTATGTCTTAAAAAAGATGTGCCAATTTCATTAGTGATTTCGAATGAAATTTAGCTATTTAAATTTTTGTCATATTTTGAATGACGAATCAAATATCTTTTCACACAAGATTTGAATTTAAAAATTAACAATTCATGACTATAGGTTTCAAGCACGATTTGCAAAATAAAGCGATAAACAAAACAGTGGTGATAAAGAATAAGGATTAAGTATTCATATTTATTAACATTTAATAGATATATTTACGCCCAGGGGAGAAAAACGAAAAATTTGGATGCAACTTCAAAGAATATCTTCCAAAACGAGGATGCATTGAGGGTTTTATATCCAACATTACATCCCTAACAGCCACATGTTCCCTTTATATATATATATATATATATATATATATATATATATATATATATATATATATATATATATATATATATTACTTTGTTTATGATTTTCTTTTCTTCAGTTATGTATGATTAAAAAGCAACTAGGAAGCAAGATTTAACTTTAATGACTTATGAAATGTATTTTTGGCCATAAAAATACTATTTTAAATTGTTCTAATTATGTTTTGGTCATAGTTTTGAGATTTTTAGTATTTTAGCTACTAACTTGACATAAAATCGATTTACATTTGTGATCGACTTGCCCAAAGAAATATGGCTATAACTATTGGCTTTACGGTTAAAAAAATGCATATTTAGTACAATATGTATGGAATTAAACCACATAGAAACTCAATCACAGCTAAAAGCACAAACCACACAAACATAAAAAGTGAACCATAATCAATCTAAATAGTTTTCAGTTAGCCAAAAATCCTTACAACCACCCTAGGTCTACGGCACTTGAAATTTTATAAGACCAAATTGTATTTCTTTAAACCCAAGTATATGTTGGACGAAGCCCAAAAAGAGAACCTAGCCCAGATCATTCGAATTGAAAGTTTTTACTAGATGGACACTTGCACGTTTTAAATTTATACCTTTATTGGAAGTTTTTTTCCTCTATAACCATAAAGACTTTGAATTTTTGATAAAATACCGCTTTTATAAGCTATAAAAGGTTTTCTGATTATGTCTAGGATAAGTTATATAATTTAACCATGAAAACTTTGCAATTTCTTAATCAAACCCCTTACCTTTTTAATTTTTGGAGTAAATTGTAAATAGGGATAAACTCATATCTGTCTTTCCCAATATTCTTTCCACTGGATTTGACAATGTTCGGCAAAAATAAAATAGTTCATTGTAATTTAACATTTGGTTAAAACAAAAAACGACTGTTTATCATAGTTTATAAAATATTATCTTATAAGCTAACTTATTGATAATCTAGCTTGAGATAGCGTGATGATAAGCTAGTTTATAAGCTAAAAGATAATTTTTAAACTACTTTGCTAAACAGTATCTTTGTATTTTGTCGTTTTCTCCTCTGGAAATCTACATTCAAAATCGAATCATTGAATGTATAGACAAAATCGAATCATTGAATGTATAGAGTTAGATACATTGTGGTTTTCACATAGATATTTCAAAAATGGGTCTAGCTATTATGATGTGAAACATGTGACAAAAATATGTGTTGAAAGAAAAAAAAGAACAAACGTGATTGGGTCAAAGATTTAAGGTTTGTGTCCAAAATCATAAAGGGGAAAGTTGGAAAATCCTAATCGTTTGATGGTTAATGGTGCGGAGGTTTTCGGTGAAGGGAGATGGGAGTTTATGTGCCCAATTAAAGCCCATACAATTCATGTCATTATTTTTTGTGACATAATCAATATAATCAGGACAACTTCTAATAGGGCTGTGTTTTTGTATAAAAAAAAAATACTTTAGAGTATTTGTGGTTAAATTATAAAAAGTTCCTCGGACGATTAAATTATAAAAGTGACAAACTGTATTTGTTTTATTTTAAAGTATTGTGTGTTTTTTTTTTAATATATATATATATATATATATATATATATATATATATATATATATATATATATATATATATATATATATATATATATATATATATATATATATATATATATATTTAACAACACGAAAAAATTAGAATTAAAAGTACGAAGTACAAAGATGTTAATACTACCAAAATAAACCTAAAAAAAGTTGGCAGCATTGAATTATAAGGATATTTTTTAAATTCAAAGTTTTTTAAAATTATAAAAAAAAAAGTTTTTGTAGTTAAACCAAAAAATTAAGAAACTACAATAGTTTTTATACAATTGCCAACAAAAAGTGTATCGATGCTATGATAGTTAAAACATTTTTTACACCAACATACTACACTCCCATGAATCATAATCACACACCATAGTTAGCTTTTAGTTATCTAAATGAACAATTGAAACAACAAAAGACAATCATAAATATAAAAATGAATTAATCCAAATCCGAAATTCTAATTTATCGAACAAAACTAGTAATAATATCAAACTACAAATAGTATAATCAAGACAAAACTACAAAAAATTGATGTATATTGAAAATTGTTATTTTGGTCCACAAAATTTGGACCAGCAAAACTGGTTCAAAACTTTTATTTTGTTGCTTTAGTCCATTTTAAAAAAAAATAAATAAATGCCAATTCTACCTTTTGCATTTTATTTTATTTTCAGTTCTTTTATTTAATTTTCAAAATTTCTAATTAAAAAAACAAATATATATATATATATATATATATATATATATATATATATATATATATATATATATATATATAGGCTTAGATTATTTTGTTTAAAGTAATTATTGGGTTATTGTATGCATAAATGTGGGCCAATCAAATTTATTTATTTTAAGAAAGTGATTAATATATATTATTGAATTAAATATAATTGAAAAAACCATCATAATTAATTACAAGGGTAATTTAGTCAATTAATATAGATGTAATAAAGGAAAATTGTATTTTTTAAGGGATCATATATTCTATTAATTTTAAAAATCCGATTTTATGAATTATAAATCTTTTAAATCGGACATTCTGACAGAATATGTTTATGAGTATATTTAAAAATAATAATATTCTTGAACCATAAATAAAAAAAATATTCTTGAACCGATTTCTTGATCATGAATTTAAAAACTTCTTGTAGATTAACAAACTCTTGAAGAATAAAAACAAAAAATACATTATTTCTTATAGAATACGACAATTGTTAAGAATTACATTTATTGTTAAAAAATAATACTAAAAAAACTTTCAAAACAGGAAAGAAAAAACATCAAAATCTAACAACGACTAATACATTCTAAAAGAATAATTTGGTCCGTTTCAAATTTGTGGTCCGTTCTTCAAGCATCAACTTCTGTGATTCCAACAGAATTGAAATTCGTAATTCCATTCTAACAGAATTGAAATTCATGATTTCATTCCAATAGAGTTGGAATCTCACCAATACTTATGTGATTCCATTTCCTGTCAAACAATCAAACCCATAACCTGATAAAAATTAATAATTTATCACCAATTCTTAATTCACAATTGTATAAAAAAGATCATAGTTCAATCAGAATGGATATCAAGGAGTTGAATCTAGGTTTTAGAACATGATGTTACATAAGAGAGCTTACGGAATACGACTCTGATATATAGCAAACTTTAAAATTTAGATGAAAATCAAATCATCCATTGATATCCAAATGGTATATCATCCCATCATTACCCTACTCATTTGCACAATTGATGTATAGAATTTTAGATAAAGAAATTGCAAAATACCAGAAAAGACATATCTGCAGAATTGGGTACAGTCCTAGAGATCTTCACAGCAGGAGCCTTCCTGGCCAAACTCTCCCCACCGTTTGGAGCCCTAAAAGCCCCATCTTTGAACGTCCTCCCCGCAGACCATTCAGAGCGAAAGGTATAGGATTCGGAATTGAAATCAGGCTCGCATTCGTTCATCGGAATTGACTGGATTCGGTTTTACTGGAGATCTTCACAGCATCTTCCGGTTTTGGACTCGACAAATTGTTTCCGCCATCGGTGGTCGAAGATACTATCGGAGATACTAGAGAAACGAATTGGGATGCAGATGTCGATGGTAATTAAAAGGGGACAAATTAGGTTAAAATCAACTAGCATAATTATAGGAAAGTATTTAGGGAAGTTGTTTATAAAATTACCTAATTACCCTTATTTATTTATTTAATTATTTATTTATATTTTAAATATTGATTAGCCCACATTTATGCATACAATAACACAATACTTAGTTTAAACACCTGAACCTATGTCTTTCTATGTCTCTCTCTCTCTTTCTCTCTCTCTCTCTCTATATATATATATATATATATATATAATATATATATATATATATATATATATATATAGATCCCCTCCTACTGACCCATCAAACCCCATCACTCTTTAAGAAATTGACCACACTGAACTCTTTCATACCACTTGCCGGACCAACACCATTTGTCAAAGCCGCCATTATTGTCCGAGTTTCCATTTTCGTAGGAGCACCACCATCCTGCCACCATCTGTTGTTATCAGATGCCATCTTTTACTTAATTCTTGTTGGAGCTGGAAAGACGGTACAGATCTGTTCGAACTCACTGACACACGTACCGATAATTATCGGTGTCACCCATTTCGACGATTGTATGCTTTAAGTTTTTGCCACAATAGTTTGTATACTTTGACAATTTTAGTCCATTTTATATGTTTCAAGATTTTGCCACAATACGCTGTATAGTTTAACAATTTTAGTTCCTGGCCTATTGTAATTAGAGATTCACCAAATGTATTTTAATATTTGTCAGTTTAAGTCCATTTGACCATTTTCACATTCTTTTTGTCCTTTTTGTTTTTTTTTCATACTACTTATTTTTCATTACAGATTGGCGACACGTGTTTTAATATTTCTTACTTCCAGTCCATTTAACCATGTTGACCTTTCTTTTGTCCCTTTTCCGTCTACCGATTTGTGCTTCCATCTTGGGCTTCTTTTTGTCATTGTTTTCTCATTGTAATAATTTGTGAATAAAGCAAGACATATTTTAGTAATATCGAGTTCAATAAATATATAAGAAGAACCACAAGGGTGACTTGTGGTTCACCATGGGCTCACCTACTAGTTTATACTTATTTTTTTACATATAAATACATTTTTATACGTGTAAACTAGCCGTTTACCCGCGCAAAGCGGCGGACGACAAATAGTTTGTTTCGACAATTAATTTCTTTTCGATGGAGAATGAATATTTTTAATTCAATCATTAGTTTTTTTTGGAAACATGTCATATTAAAAATAAAGAAAATTCATGAAATGACCAAATTATAGGGTGTTGAGTATTTATTTGGATGAAAAAAGATTTGGTCAAAACCTTGGAAGAGAAGATTTATAGGAGTTTGTTTAAATTTTAATATTATTTTATTAGTGATTAGTTGTACAATTAGCTTAATGATTTGGACGTCTTAAAAAAATATTATTATTTTATTCAATCTATTTTTAGAAATAGTGGGATTTCTTTTATAAGATAGTAAAGATATGTATTTAATATATATATATATATATATATATATATATATATATATATATATATTAATAAAAATTTTAAAAAATAATATATTTATTTGATTTTTCAGTAAAATAATAAAAATAAAGTTTTTTTAAGAAAAATCCTAATATTTTGGGTCAGTTTACGAAATAGTCCAAATATTTTGGGTCAGTTTACAAAATAGTCCAAAATTAACTTGTTACCGGTTAAACTGAGAAAAAGGTCAAAATGTAACCATATCGTGTATTTTTTTTTAATATTGGATTATTTTGTATACTAGCTTGATAGTTTATTTTATTTACTTCTTTTTATTAGTTTATTTTAGATTTTTTAGGTCTTTTTATTAGTATTACATTGTATTTTATTTATTTTCTTTATTATGGATTGTATCGGAGACTTTCTATTTTGCATCAGGTATTTTGTAGTGTTTTGGAGCTTGTTGCGGGTGTGGATTAGCTTGGAAATGGGCTTTGTGGGCTTTCGAGACATTATTGGGCTTTACGAATCCATTAAAGGAGATTTGGGCTTAAAAAACTAAAGACTTGGATGAAGTGGGCTTGTGAAGATGGGTCATGGATTTTTATTTTAGGCTTGGAGCATCCATATTTGAAGCTAGATGATGATTTGTTAATTTGAATCATGTGGGATATGGAGGGGACCAAGGGAATCTTAGGTAGTGGAATGATGTAGTGGATGAAAAGTGAGCCAATAGCATTCCAACAATATTTGTGAGGGTGGATTCTCATGTGCGCGAGTTCCCGCACAACTGCCCAGTTTTGGGCATTTTAGTCATTTGGCTCACCATTTACCTTGGAGGTTGGATCTAACATCAATGACTTCGATTTTCCATGATTAGAGACCAGAGGAGGCGATTTTTGGAGCTTGGATACACATTCTTCTTATCTTCCAAAGTAATTGTTAGTTTCTTGATGCAATTAGACTTTTGTGATTGTTATTTTGTTGCCATGAGTGGCTAATTTCTCTATTTTGGTCAACCTTGGCTAAAACCTTTGAATATTTATGGGTTTTTGAAGGATTCATGATTATTTATTATTTATCTTATGTTTATGATTTTAGTTCATACTACTTCCGTCCCAAATTGATAGTCCACTTTTGACTTTTGAAGCCTTTTTTCTTCAACTTTGACCTTAAATAATTTTGTTTTTAATAGATAACATTTGATGCAAAATATATGAATGGATTGTATTTTAAATGCTTTTTCATTGTTCTAAGTTTTATCAAGTAATATATAACACAAATAAAAATATTTAAGGTCAAAGTTGAAGAAAAAAGACTTCAAAAGTCAAAAGTGGACTATCAATTTGGGACGGAGGGAGTATTTCTTATGTTTGTCTAATACTTTGATCATGAGCTTGGTACTTGAATGAGTAATTGTTGGTTTATTTCTTTGGTTTAGCATTGAATCATTGAATTTACTTAGAACAAGGGCTTTATGATGGTAGAAATCATCTCTAGCTTATGAATCATGATTCCTTGATGGATGTGTAAGCATTGACATCCTCTAGGAATTGGGGATTCCTTCATTCTTAAGTCTAATCAACTTATTGGGTTCAATTGCCTCAATTGAATCCTTGATTTTGATTAGAGCAAATTACTGAAATCGTCCCTGTGGTTTGGTCAAAATTGCACGTTTGGTCCCTACCTTTTTTTTTGCACTCGGATCGTCCCTGTGGTTTGATTTTGTTGCGTTTTTCGTCCTTGTGGTTTGATTTTGTTGCATTTTTCGTCCCTTACATACATAAAGTTAAAACCAAACATGCATTTTTTACCAAACCATTAGGACGAAAAACGCAACAAAATCAAACCATAGGGACGATCCGAGTGCAAAAAAAAGTTAGGGACCAAACGTGCAATTTTGACCAAACCACAGGGACGATTTCAGTAATTTGCTCTTTTGATTAAGGTGTGTTGTGGGCTTCCCCAACCTCCCTACTACCTATGAGGAATCTTGGCATATCATGCTTCATGATTGCTATAACCAATTTGGGATGAATGATAAGCTTCATATTGAATCCTAAAGATAAACACACAAATGTTTATTGTGTTGAATTGCCTTGGTTAACCAATTATCCCTAATATTTGAGCATCTCACCATTTTGTTTAATTGCAAGCTTTTTAGTTATTCAAGTCTTTTAGTTTTCAAGCAATCACAACACCCCCCTTTTAGTTTAATTATAGTTTGTTAGTTTATTTACACTAGTTCTATTGGATTGCATTGGTGATTAAATACAACCATTTCGCTGAGGATCGATACCCCTTTTAACCATTATATTACGTTTTATTTACAAAAAAGGGTGTAATTTGCTTGGTGGACTTAACATCTCACCAAGTTTTGGCGCCGTTGCATGGGAAATTGGTTATTGTTATTTGATTGTTTATGTCTAGGTCTACAAGAACCAGTGAACTACTCTACAATCCAGAAATTGAAAAAGAAGCAAAGAGGTTGAAAAATTTAGCCAAACAAGCAAAGCAACAACAACTCGTTCGAGCTTTTTTGTAACATCTGGATTTCAAGGTATAATATTTTATGTATTTTATTTAATTTGAGACATGTGGAGTAACTCTACGAGTTGGTGCCTCAACTCGTCGAGTAGAGTCGCGACTGCTCGAGTCAGCACTGTTGAAGGAAACCCTAATTTTTCGGTCTTGTGGCCTATTTAAAGGCCCTTATGGCCTCCCTTTGCGGCTACCTTCCAAAGAGAGAAACCCTAACTGCCTTTCGTGTGTAGAGAGAGAGAGAGAGAGAGAGAGAGAGAGAGAGAAAGAGAGAGTCATTTTTAGCATTCTTGGGCATTTTGGAGGAAATATTTGAAGAGCTTGATGGATCTAATCAAGAGGAGGTCGTGGATCTTGCATTCTTCTATCATTAGCTTCTCTTTTGAGGTAAAAAGCTATTACCTTGGCCTCATATTTGTTAGATCTCATTTTGGGGAGTTTCTAGGGTTTTCTCCCAAATCAGCTTGTGCTTTTGAGTTATTTGAACATGGTTGAGGTTTGAACCTCAGATCTGGACTAGAGAAGGTCTTAAGAGTCCAAAGATTCAAGCTTTATTGAGCTGGAGACAAGCTCATGAGCATTTAACCCTTCTTGGAGCTTGTAATGGCGTTATGGGGCATATATGCCAAGCATTAACATAAAGATCGAAGCTTTACGTGACATTCGAGCCTTGTGAGTATAGATCTAGTTTTTGGAGTGATAGATCTGCCCAAAAATGTCAGAATGAGAGTTTGGACTGGATGGACTCGCCGAGTCCATGTGCAGACTCGACGAGTCGATTAGGGTTTACTCGATAAAGTTTATGCGTTGTAACTCGACGAGTATGCGAGACTACTCGACGAGTAGAGTTGGTTTTCATAAGGCCCCTGAGGGATCGAGGGGACTCAACGTGTCCTCCCAGTGCACAAGACGAGTTGAGTCAAAATGGGCTGTTGACTCAAGTTGACTTCCGTTGACTTTGGAGCTTAGACCAATTATGAGTAATGGAGACCATGAAGGGGTAGAATAGTCTTTTACCCTTACCAAGAGTTAGAGAGGGGTTAGTACAAGTTTATTAGAATAATTGGTCTAATTAGAGATAATCACCATATGTATTAGGCCGAGGCTGATTCGGTGATTCGTGTATGAGGAGTACTTGCTTGCTTACTTCGAGGTGAGTCTTCTTACTATACTTTACCTAGAGTGGTAGCTATGTGTGAACGAAGGGTCTTATGTGCTTGCTTGAGTTATGCATGTTTGTGTGATATGTATTGTATGCTACGTTATTGTTGACTAGACCGTACCGGAGGGTCCAACGAACTATGAGGCCAGTGGGTTCTCAATCAGACCGGACCAGAGTGTCCAACGAGCCATGGGACTGGAGGGTCCCACTGACACACATTGACCAAGAGGGTCTTCCAGAGCTATAGCCTCGAGTGGCTAATTATTTGTATGTGGTATTTTAGGGAACTCACTAAGCATTCGTTCTTACCGTGTTATGTGTTTATGTGTTTTAGGTACTTCCGAGGATCGCGGAAAAGCACCAACGTGATTGTACACACACCCACCGAGTCGGAGTTATATGTTTTATGGATCCTGGATTGTGATAAATACTTTTGAAAACTATATTGGTGATGGATAATTGGTGTTTTGAGAAATGTGATATGTGTTTTATAATAATTAAAAAGAAAAAATTTGTTTGAAAATTTACATTGTTACAAGTTGGTATTAGAGCCTTGGTTTGAGGGATTCAGATACACCTTCGGGTACGTCTGGACTCAAACTGAGGATTTGAGAAAAATATTCAATAAAAATGATCTTTCCTAAAAACAAGTAAGAGTTTTCAAGAGAAAAGCGGAAAGGAGCAGTGTGTACAATCAGTCAGCGCCCGAATAATGATTTCCCAAAATACCCTTACTTTATGTGCTATGTGATATTATGAGATATATATTATGCATGCTAGAACGTGGGCTAGGTATTTCATGTCTTAGGACTAGAGTGGCCTGATTTGTGATGCCTTAGCCTAGGAGTTACTGCTGCTGTGAGTTGCTTTAAGTGCGAGTAGGTAGCAGAGAGGAGCCTATGAGAGACCTACTAGGGAGTAGCATATGTTCAGAGAGGCATAGAGTACTTGTGATCTGGGATCCTAAGAGGAGAACTTGGGATGAATACGGATATAGTGTGAAAGGTAGTATTGGGTCCGTACTACTGGAAGCACCGGATCGGTAAGCAGTCCAAGTTTGAATCCTTAGGGTGCTGAGGAACAAGTAGGGGTGAGTGATCGAGTGAGAGTATTCTCGATCAAGTTTCTGATTATTTTGTGTTGTGTTTCAGAGAGAGGTATCATGGTGGGTACGCGCCACAACCCAGGGGGCAGTGGTACCACTGGTACCAGCGATGAGGAGATTCGCAGGATGATTCACGAGGAGGTGGCCGCAGCCATCCGAGCAGAGATTCCCGAGATGTTTGGGTCTATCAAGACCACCTTGATCGAGACATTTGATGAGCGTTATGCTGCGATTACCGAGACGGCTGCTGTTGTAGCCACCGCAGCTGTCGCTGATGCCAGGCCACATGGGGGTGACTCGTTGCTGTACCGGGAGTTCAACAACATGAAGCCACCGGAGTTTGATGGGACTCAAGATCCGATTGACGCGATGAAATGGATCTTTGACATGGAGGGGTGTTTCTACACTTGTTCCTGTCCGGAACATTTGAAGGTATGGTTCACGCTGAACTAGCTTCGCTTGGAGGCGAAGGACTGCTGGAAGTTTGTGACAGCCAGCTTCACTCCTACAGAGCTCACTGCAGTGTCTTGGGAGAGGTTTACTACTATGTTTCGAGACGAGTATGTTCCCCCGGTGGAGAGGGAACGGTTGGCCCAGGAGTTCTTGTCCCTCAAGAAGAGGATAGAGTCTATGACAGTGATTACAAGGATGTTCCATGAGAGGGCGATGTTCTACCCTGAGCACGTGTCTACCGAGCAGGAACGAATAAGCTGGTACTTGAGCATACCGAGGAGGGATATTTGTGAGTTTGTGGCTAGCTCGACATACCGGACATTTGCTGAGCTCCAGGAAAATGCATGGAAGAGGGAGATTGAGCTGGAGACTCAGGCTAGAGAGGCGGTGGAGTCTCATGGGAGGGATAGGCGATCGACACAGTCTCAGCCGGCAGCCAAGCGGGTAAAGCCCACTAATTCGAGATTTGGGTGCCAGAAGGGCCACACTTGTGGAAAGTGCGGAAAAAGTCATGAGGGGGTGTGTCGAGCTGGTGTTTGCTACAAGTGTGGCAAGGAGGGGCATATCGCGAGGGATTGCCCCAAGAGGTTTGCAGTTTGTTTCCACCACAACCAGACCGGCCATCGAAAGGCTGAGTGCCCGCAACTGCTTCAGGGATCAGCACAAGGATCTACCCCTGCTACTACACGAGCTACATAGAACCGGCCAGTGAAGGCCGAGGTACCGAAGGCTCGCGGGAGAGCTTTCCAGCTGACAGCAGAGGAGGTCCGCGCAACACCTGATGTCGTGGTCGGTATGTGTTCTTTTATTTATTTTATTTGAGTTATGTTGTGCTTATATTATGTTATTATTAGGTACTTTTCTTGTGAGTTCTGTACCTGCCTTGGTATTATTTGACTCGGGAGCGAGTCGATCCTTCGTATCATTAGCATTTAGTCAGCACATTAGTATTCAACGAGAGGTGCTGAGTCGACCTTTGAGAGTCTCCATAGCCAATGAGCATGCGGTATTTGCAACTGATGTGATCCGGGGATGTGTACTTGAGATTTTTGGAGTTGAGTTTCCAATAGATCTGGTACTGATTGCGATGGGGGATGCTTGTGTCATCGTGGGCATGGGCTGGTTGAGTGGATTCGGAGCTATGATTGGCTGCGAGTGTCAGTTGGTGACCATACGAGACCCTGGTGGGGGAGTGCTTACAATATATGGCGAGGGTACCCGATCTAGGTCGGCATTTTGCTCGGTCGCCATAGTGGATAGAGTCTGCAGCAAGGTTGTAAGGGTTTTGTAGTGTATGTTTCGGATACATGAGTTGCTGCCGAGAGATCGAGTTCTATCGCTGAGGTTCCGATAGTGAGGGAGTTTCAAGATGTTTTTCCCGAGGAGTTACCGGGTGTGCCTCCTGAGAGGCAGGTGGAGTTCCGGATCGATTTGGTCCCGGGAGCGGCACCTATTGCCAAGGCCCCTTATCGCCTTGCACTGCCTATGATGCAGGAGTTATCCTCACAGCTTCAGGAGCTGTTGGGGAAGGGATTCATCCAACCGAGTAGCTCTTCGTGGGGAGCGCCGATCCTTTTTGTCAAGAAAAAGAATGGTTCACACCGAATGTGCATTGATTACCGAGAGTTGAACAAGCTGACGGTCAAGAACCGTTATCCGCTTCCAAGGATCGACGATCTGTTCGATCAGTTGCAGGGTTCATCTTGGTTTTCCAAGATCAATTTGAGGTCCGGATACCATTAGATGAGATTCTACGAGGAGGATGTTCAGAAAACGGCCTTCACGACTCGCTATGGGCAATACGAGTTCGTGGTGACGCCTTTCGGCGTCACCAACGCACCGACAGCGTTCATGGATCTCATGAACTGGGTTTGCAGGCCTATGTTGGATCGTTCGGTGATCGTGTTCATTGATGATATCTTGGTGTATTTGAGATCTAGAGAGCAACATGAGGAGCATTTGCGAGAGATTCTCAGAGTGTTGAGATCAGAGAGGCTTTATGCCAAATTCTCCAAGTGTGACTTCTGGTTACAGGAGGTCCAGTTCCTGGGGCACCTCGTTAACCAGAATATATTGGTTGATCCAGCCAATATTGAGGCAGTTATGAGGTGGGAAGTGCCGAAATCCCCTACCGAGATCAGGAGTTTTCTGGGTTTGGCTGGCTACTATCGGAGATTTATCAGGGATTTCTCTAAGATTGTCGTCCCCTCACCAGATTGACCCGGAATGGCGTTGCTTTTACTTGGGGTTCTGAGCAACCGAACTCATTCGAGACTCTTCGTCAAAGGTTGTGCGAAGCCCCCGTGTTAGCCCTTCCCGAGGGGATGGAGGATTTTGTGGTTTATTGTGATGCATCCATATCTGGGTTGGGTGCGGTGTTAATGCAGAGAGGGCACGTGATAGCCTATGCATCGAGGCAGCTGAAGCCTCACGAGACGAGGTATCCCACCCACAACCTAGAGTTTGGGGTGGTGATGTTCGCCTTCAAAATCTAGCGCCACTACTTGTACGGGGTTCGGTGTACCATTTACACGGACCATAAGAGCCTGAAGTATATCATGGATCAGCCCAACCTAAATATGCGCCATAGGAGGTGGTTGGATGTGGTGAAAGACTATGACTGTGAGATCCTGTATCATCCGGGCATAGATAACGTGGTAGCCGACACCCTAAGGCGCAGATCAGAGTGCGTCGCGATCCGTGATGTGTGTATGAAGATGACCGTGATGACGCCGGTCTTGGATACCATACGAGAGGCCTAGGTGGTGGTCGTGAGACCAGAGAACTGCAAGAGGGAGCAAGTGATTGGGCAGGTGTCCGAGTTTGTGACGGACAACCGAGGAGTTATAAGTTTCCAAGGGCGAATTTGGGTGCCCTATATGGGCGGAGCGCAGCGTATACTGATGGAGGAGGTGCATAGATCGAGGTTCTCGATCCACCCCGGGGCCACTAAGATGTATTTGGACCTGAAGAGAGATTATTGATGGACCTGTATGAAGAAGGACAAGGCATGGATAGTTGAGAGATGCTTGACCTGCTGCCAGGTCAAGGCAGAACACCGGCATCCACATGGTCCATTGCAGCCTTTGGAGATTCCCCAGTGGAAGTGGGAACAGATCTCGATGGATTTCATCACCAAGTTACCGAGAACTGTGCATGGGGTTGACGCGATCTGGGTGATTGTGGACCGGCTGAAGAAGAGTGATCACTTCCTTGCTATCAGTGAGAGCTCTTCTGCGGAGCGTTTGGCTGAGATCTATGTGAGGGAAGTGGTAGCACAGCATGGAGTGCCGATCTCTATCGTGTCAGATCGAGACGTACAGTTTACTTCCAGGTTCTGGAAGAAATTTCATGAGTATTTGGGCACGCGCTTGCATTTCAGTACTATGTATCACCCTCAGACGGATGGCCAGAGTGAGCGAATGATCCAGACGCTCGAGGACATGTTGCGGGCATGTTTCATGGACTTCGGAGGAAGTTGGGACATCTACATACCCTTGGCTGAGTTCTTCTACAACAACAACCATCATTCGAGTATTGGTATGGGAGGAGGTGTCGAACTCCCATTTGTTGGGGAGAGGTGGGGCAGAGGGTGATGGGCAGACAGGGATAGTGCTAAAGACGACCGAGCAGATTCAGCAGGTCAGGCAGAGGTTGATAACAGTCTAGAGTCGCCAGAAGAGTTATGCAGATAAGCGACGATCCGAGCTAGAGTTTTAGGTCGGAGATTTCGTACTCTTGAAGGTATCCCCATGGAATCCGGTTCAGGAAGCGGGGCAAGCTGGGGCCCCGATATATCGGCCCTTTTAGAGTGACCACCAGAGTGGGCATGGTAGCATACCAGTTGGAGCTACCTACAGAGTTAAGTTAGATTCATAACACCTTCCACGTATCCCAGCTGAGGAAGTATGTGGCCGATGAGACGGCAGTAGTACCGCTGGAGGACATTCAAGTGGATGCGAGCTTGAATTACATTGAGAGGCCGATCGCGATTTTAGACCAAAGGGTGAAGGTTCTAAGGAACAAAAAAGTGCCCCTAGTTCAGGTCCAGTGGCAGCATCAGATGGGATCCTATTTGACTTGGGAGCCGGAGTCAGAGATGCGGGAGCAGTATCCTGAGCTATTTGGGAGTCAGGACTTCGAGGGAGAAGTCTGATTCTAGTGGGGGAGAATTATAACACCCGGATTTCCAGGTATAATATTTTATGTATTTTATTTTGACACATGTGGAGTGACTCGACGAGTTGGTGCCTCAATTCGTCGAGTAGAGTCGCGACTGGTGACGTGGATTAATGAATGGACTCGACGAGTCTGTGCGCCAACTCATCGAGTCAGCACTGTTGAAGGAAACCCTAATTACTTGGGCTTGTGGCCTATTTAAAGGCCCTTATGGCCTCCCTTTGCGGCTACCTTCCCCAGAGAGAAACCCTAACCTGCCTTTCGTTGTGTAGAGAGAGAGAGAGAGAGAGAGAGAGATTCCTTTTTGAGCATTCTTGGGAATTTTGGAGGAAAGATTTGAAGAGCTTGGTGGATCTAATCAAGAGGAGGCCATGGATCTCGCATTCTTCTGTCATTAGCTTCTCTTCTAAGGTAAAAAGCTATTACCTTGGCCTCATATTTGTTAGCTCTCATTTTGGGGAGTTTCTAGGGTTTTCTCCCAAATCATTGTGACAACCCGATATTTCGAGTCAATGTAATGTAAAACCGATCAAAATTAGGTCAAAATGTAACCTTCCTAAAATCTTGTTCGGATTAAATAAAGTAGTAGGAATCATATCAAGGTTTGCGTACATAAAAAGAACGTCCAAATCTGACTTCGGATGAGGAAGTTATGAATTTTTGAAGAAATTCCTTAATCACGTCATTTTAATAAATAAATAATAAAAATAATTTTAGAATTTGCCAACGGAATCTAAACGAAAGTTGTAGATCATGGTCTCACCTTCGCATGGATATAAAGAACGTCAAAAACGGAGTTCGTATGAGGGAGATATGAATTTTTGAAGTTTATTTATAATAAATATAAATTTAATTATAAATTCCCGGTAATATCCGAAGGGGAGTCATCGGATTGGACCGAAGTACGCCCTGCGTAGCTTCGTACGCCCCGCGTACTGAGATCGAGGGTCTCGGATCGTCCACGTCGCACTATCCGAAGAATTCTAAACCGTCCGACCCGTCCGAAGCCCCGACCCGTCCGACCCGCTGTCCCGTCCGACCCGCCGTCCCATCCGACCCGCGTACCCAACAACCCGTCCCATCCGAACCGAGGCAGTCGAGGCTTCGGTCATGCATGACGTATGCGTACGCGCTGCGTACGAGCGTACGCCCTGCGTACGGAGGCAGTTCAGCCTTCCTATAAATAGGATGCGAGGCTTTCTAAAAATGTTGCTCATTTCTATCCTCTCTCTCACAACCTTGCCTCGTTTTCCGTGCCCGTTATAACCCGAAGCTCTGGTCTTTTGCTCAAGTCCCGAGGGTCGATTTTACTCCCGAGATTCCCGAGAATCCCGAGAAAAATCCGTTTTCCGAGACGAAACTCTGCCCGGTTTTCCATCTCGCTTTCTTCAATCAATCAAGTGAGTTTCATACCCCTTAATCAACCTGTTAAATATTCTAAATGCATTTATATGCTTTCAAAGGGGGGGGGGGGGGGAATACAAGTTAAATACTTATAGTTATTGTTCCAATCACATATGATTGCACTAATCACATGTGATTAATAACTAGGGAAACCAGTGATTTTATCACTATTCAAACTATCTATCAAACTGTTTTACTTCTAAATGTTTTCCAAACCCATTTACTTTTCGAATTTACACTGCAACTGTGATTTAAATAAATGTTCCTTATACGTAAACTGTTTTAATCAAATCTACACCTTCAAATGGTTTTATAGATTGACATCAAGTCAATCTTTCTTTAAAAATAATACTTATGTTTCAAATGCCTTATAAATACCTATTTATGCTTTTATATTATAAATTGCATGCCCATACATGTATAGACGTATAAATAATGTTTAAAGGGCTTAGGAAGGCCATCCACCCTATTTCCTTTTCCTCGATTTGGATGTGGTCTGGTGGGATTTTGGGTGACCATCCGAAGGTCGTTTCCATGTTAAGTATATATCAAATATACATATATAGACATAAAAGTACTTCCATAACCATACGTACTAGACGCACCGTTAACCAGTTACCATCGGGGTAACACAGAATCATACTATTACAACTGCTAGATCAATGAGTCAGTTCATTCATGAGTCTATACTAGGAAGAGAATATATAAAACTATACTAGAACAAGAAACATTTCATCACATATGCAAGAATACGATAACAAATGTGATCCACTGTATCGGAGCATGCCTTAAATGTCATGGCCCGAGTTGTAGCCAGAATTCTCTTGGAGGGAGAGCGTTGAGTTTGCGTATAGATCTATACTGGATTGACTATCCTACACCTTGCTGCTAGCTACAGCCGGACCTGCAGGTCTGCGGGTGCCAAACGTCATTCCGTTATTACGACCGTTCTTTATGTCGTTGTTATCAGTCGATAGTATGGTGCAATTATCACATTATACCTTAATATAAATCCGGTTTAAGGTAGTAGTAATTAGTACAACAGTAGTTCTTATTATACAAAACTACAGTACTATAATGATTTACCCATTACATATTTTGGTGATAATCTCACTTAAGCATTAATGTATGATCTATATTTTATCAAATGATAGTTATACTTGGGTAATTACACACTTTTACAACAGACAAGTTTACAAAACATTTAAGCCTCGGTAGAAGGTTACTTTTATAGAAAATATAGGATTTTCTGAGAGATTCAAACTTTTGCAAACACTTTTAAACATTTACTTACATTTTTACAAACTTATACATTGAGACAGGTTCAAACGTTTTTGACAACGAACATTGACACTAAAATACTTATGAACTCACCAGCTTAATGCTGATAAACTCTTTCAAAATAACTTGTATTCTCAGGTCATCAGTAGACAGGTACCGATGCCAGCTTTTGAGATGATGGAGCGTACTCAAAAGACTCATCATTTTATTATTTTGATTTACGTTATATTTTTGGTGTCTAAAACTGTACAGAACACGCATGTATTAAAATTATATAATGCAATGGATGATGTTGTTTGCCTATTTACATTTACTGTGTTGTGATTACCTTACATGACGTCCTCCGCCCCAGAACGTTTCCGCCGTTCTTGGTTTTGGGGTGTGACAGATTGGTATCAGAGCATTGTTTATAGTGAATTGAGTATATCAACCCATAAAAGATATACTAAACTATAAACCCATTAGGGATTAAACTCTGACCAAGAGTCTATACTTTAAATAATAAAATATTTAACTAAGTATACTAGCCTGCATTCATACTAAAATAAGTGTCACAATGTCAAGAACAAAAGTATTACGATTGTTAAATATCACAAGTGAGCCCGGGGATGTATGGTCAGTCCTGGGAATTGCATAGCCTGATCAACTATGCTGATCCTAGGAGTGATTAGCACATGCCTTAGAATGGTTGTGATAGGTTAACAAGTCTAAAAACTTACCAACAATACCACAAGAAGATCAATAGAACTTAAACATAAAATACTATAGGAGTATTTTGCGCTACTAGTTACACGTATACTATATTCTTATACCTCTATTCTCGCGTAGATTTTAATGGCTAGATATCCATCATGGCGACCCGTACTTTCCCAATGAAGGCAATGCCGGGTGGATCGATGAAGAGCCCGAAGTTGATCATCCAATCCCTTTGGATGATCACCTCGCAGAAGGCTTTTCAGATGGGTCTGACTCTGAGCCTGAAGTCAACAACCTACCGATTGTAGGTCAAGCCCCGAACAACAACCCTCAACCGGCATTTCCAGGTCCTACACCCATGTGGGCAAACAACCTGAACCGCTGGAGTGATAATCAGGGTCAACCCTTACCATACATTGGGGACCGAACCTTTTACAACGTCAGCAATGGTGGCTCTACTGACCGGGCTCTGCCTGTCATTATCCGCAGAATAGCTCGTATTATCGAGCAAGGTGGAACAGCCGTCGACCGGGTCATAGAGATTGATGCCGACTCAGGTATCAACGCAGTCAACATCCGCCGTCTTGAAGAAGACATGGAACGGACCCGGAGGACAAATAAAACCCTACAGTAACAGTTGGCTGCCTCACGAGCTGAAATATTGGAACTTCAAGCTCGTCAGGGGACTCAGAATCGACCCATTCAAGAGGTGTTTCGTCAAGTATCCGACCGCAGTACTCGTCCGGGACTTTCCCATCACCGTTGGTTGATGTCTAAGTACATCTCCGTCTTTTAATTAAATGATAGCCTTTAACATCTGTGCTCCAAGTAGCACTTGTGTGTAAAATGTTTCTAACTTCCGTACTCAAATTTGAAATCTAAGAACTGTCAAACTTTTCTATATGGTATGATGTATGACCTACTGTTAGGTCGATTTTCCCTGAACTTATTACATCAGTAATACCAGTATTTTTTGAGATCTATCTATCTGGGAAAAATCTATACACTTGTGCTTTCCTACTAATATTTCTTATTATGGTTTCAAACACTCTTTCAACTGTTGGACTATGGTTAGTTAGTCCATGTGTCACTCTCACGTTGCTTACAAATTGATTCTTACCATCTTTCTTATCTTTATAAACTTATAGCTGAAGGATGCCTCCTCGCAAGTCTCCCAGAAATAGGAATAATCCTGCACCTCCACCACCTCCTCCGCCTCCGGTCATCGATACTGTAGCCCTGAATGCTGTCGTAGCTGCAGCAGTGGCAACTGCCATGGCTCAGTATCACTCTTCTGATGCCAGCAGAGGTGGAACCCCTGTGGAATCTATTCCGATCAAAATCCCTGTGCGCTCAAGGGAGTGCTCTTACAAGGATTTTACAAACTGCAAGCCGAAGCCTTTCTATGGCACCGGCGGAGTCATTGCTCTCTCGCAATGGTTCGAGAAGACTGAATCAGTCTTCGAAATCTGTTCATGCCCTGCTGCGTGCAAAGTGAAATATGCCCCATGCACCTTTGAGGGTAAAGCCCTAACATGGTGGAACGGCCACGTCAAAGCCCTAACTCTCGTCGTAGCCAACGACATGGGTTGGGAAACAATGAAAGACCTCATGACTGAGGAATACTGCCCGAGGGGCGAGATCCAGAAACTGGAGCAGGAACTCTGGAACCTGTCAATGAAGGGCACCAATGTGGTCGCTTATACTGCCCGCTTCAGCGAGCTGGTGGCCCTCTGCCCCAATATGGTTCCCACCGAGGGGAAGAAGATCGAGAGGTACATATGGGGGCTAGTGCCTCCGTATCAGGGGAATGTGCTAGCGTCAAACCCCGCTACCTTCGACAGTGCCAAACGATTGGCACAACGACTCATTGACCATGGAGTCAAAACCCCTGCAACCACAACCACCCTAGCCATCCCGGAACCCTCCAAACCCGCCGATACTAAGCGGAAATTCCGGGATGAAAGGAAGAAGCAGCAGGCTGCCAAAAAGCAGCAATTGGTGGCAATTCATGCCGCAGTAACCCCTACTGCTACTACTACTGCTCCGGTGAGTCGGTATGCTGGAAGTTCGCCCAAGTGCAACAAATGCAGCTACCATCACAACGGCCCCTGCCGTGAATTGCAGTGCTCTAACTGCAACAGGAAAGGACACACCGTCCGATTCTGTAAGTTCCCGGCACAACCTATCAACCAAGTCCCTGGCTCTGGCGCGAGCCCAACCTGCTATGGATGTGGTGAAGCAGGCCACTTTAAGAGGGACTGCCCCAGAGCGAGGAATGCGGGAGGAGCAGGGAGGGTACTAGCTATAGGCCACGGGGAAGCAGTTGCTAACCCGACAGTGGTGACCGGTACGTTCCTCCTCGATAACTCCTATGCATGCATTCTGTTCGATAGTGGAGCGGAGCGAAGCTTCGTAAACCATAAATTTGCTCGCATGCTTAATCAACCACCGCACGCACTCAAAGAACTATTCACAGTAGAAATGGCTAATGGAAAAACTGAAAATACGAGTAGCATATACTTAGGTTGTACCCTAACTCTAGATAACCATTCATTTCCAATCGACTTCATGCCAGTCTCAATAAAAAGTTTCGATGTCATCATTGGCATGGACTGGTTAAGCCTTCATCGTGCCGACATCATGTGCTTCGAGAAAGCAGTCCGTCTAAACCTTCCGTCTAACGAAACTCTTATAGTCTATGGCGACAAACCCGGTGCAAGTCTTCGCATCATATCAAGTATTCAAGCACAGAAATACCTGCGTAAGGAATACCACGCATTCCTTGCTCACGTCGTCGACACGAACCTAGAAACGAAAGAACTAAAGAACCTCCCAGTAGTGAGCGACTTCCCCGACATTTTCCCAGAAGAACTACCCGGGTTACCTCCGCAACGACAAGTCGAGTTCAGAATCGACTTAGTCCCAGGAGCTACCCCAGTAGCCAAGTCGCCCTACCGCTTAGCACCAGATGAGATGCAGGAACTCTCTGGTCAACTTAACGAACTGCTCAGCAAGGGCTTTATAAGACCGAGTTTCTCACCTTGGGGAGCACCGGTCTTGTTCGTTAAGAAGAAGGACGGATCCTTCCGTATGTGTATTGACTACAGAGAACTCAACAAACTGACGGTCAAGAATCGTTATCCTCTACCACGCATAGACGATCTATTCGACCAACTGCAAGGGGCGAACTATTTTTCTAAGATTGATCTGAGATCCGGATATCACCAGTTACGAGTGCTAGAGGAGGATGTGCCGAAGACCCCCTTCCGAACTCGTTACAGACATTACGAGTTCGTGGTGATGCCATTCGGATTGACCAATGCGCCCGCAGTCTTCATGGATCTGATGAATAGAGTATGCCGACCCTACTTGGATCAGTTCGTCATCGTTTTCATTGACGACATCCTAATCTACTCCCGAAGTAAGAAAGAACATGGCGATCACCTACGACAAGTTCTAGGGACATTACGAAAAGAGAAACTTTATGCGAAGTTCTCGAAATGTGAATTTTGGATCCGAAGAGTCGAATTCTTAGGACACGTGGTAAGCGAAGAGGGAATCCACGTGGACCCATCCAAAATTAAGGCCATTGAGAACTGGTCAGCACCGAAGACGCCTACAGAAATTCGTCAATTTCTAGGTCTCGCTGGCTACTACCGCAGGTTCATTCAGAACTTCTCACGAATAGCGAAGCCTCTTACAACCCTAACCCAGAAAGGCGTGGCCTTTGACTGGGAAGAGAAACAAGAAAGAGCGTGCCAAACGCTCAAACGAGCCTTGTGCACCGCACCAATACTATCCCTTCCAGAAGGAATAGAAGACTTCGTAGTTTATTGCGATGCATCGAATCAAGGGCTCGGATGTGTTCTGATGCAGCGAGGTAAGGTCATCGCCTACGCCTCGAGACAATTGAAGACACACGAGGTTAACTACACGACCCACGATCTTGAACTAGGAGCAGTAGTGTTTGCTCTGAAGATCTGGAGACATTACTTATATGGAACGAAGAGCACTATCTTTACCGACCACAAGAGTTTACAACACATTTTCGATCAGAAGGAGCTCAACATGAGACAACGACGGTGGGTCGAACTACTCAGTGATTACGAATGCGATATTCGTTATCATCCGGGTAAAGCCAACGTAGTAGCAGACGCCCTAAGTCGGAAGGAATATTCTGGTCGCAAAGTCAAGTCATTATCGATAACCATCCATTCACACCTGACTAAGCAAATTCAGGCGGCTCAACTTGAGGCCATGAAACCTGAAAATGTGTCAAGTGAATCCCTTAGAGGAATGGACAGGAATTTAGAAGCCAAGGGTGACGGAGCTTTATATTTCATGAACCGGATCTGGACACCGAAACATGGTGGTTTCCGAGACTTGGTCATGACTGAGGCGCACAACACTCGGTATTTCGTCCACCCAGGTTCAGATAAGATGTATCTGGATCTTAAGAAGCTATACTGGTGGCCTAATATGAAAGCAGAGATTGCTACCTTCGTAAGTAAATGCCTTACTTGCGCAAAGGTTAAGGTCGAGTACCAGAAGCCCTCTGGTTTATTACAGCAACCAGAGATCCCGGAATGGAAGTGGGAGCGGATCACTATGGATTTCATAACCAAGTTGCCCAAGACAACGGGTGGACTTGACACCATATGGGTCATCGTTGATAGATTGACCAAGTCTGCACACTTCCTGCCTATCAAAGAAACCGACAAGATGGAGAAACTTACGAGAACATACATTAGGGAAATCGTACGGCTACATGGTGTACCTATGTCCATTATCTCCGATAGAGATAGTAGGTTCACCTCAAGATTTTGGCAATCACTACAACATTCCCTAGGAACAAGGCTGGACATGAGCACAACCTACCATCCTCAGACCGACGGACAGAGTGAGAGGACCATCCAAACTTTGGAAGATATGTTGCGAGCCTGCGTGATTGACTTTGGGAAGACATGGGATACTCATTTACCCCTTGTCGAGTTTTCCTATAATAACAGTTATCAGACGAGCATCAAGGCTGCTCCATTTGAAGCTCTCTACGGCCGTAAGTGCAGATCCCCTCTGTGCTGGGCTGAGGTGGGTGATACCCAATTAGCCAGGGGGCAAACTTCTGACAGTACTCTCACCGGTCCGGAGATCATTCGGGAAACAACTGAGAAAATCGTTCAGATCCGTGAACGATTGAAAGCCTCTAGAGACCGACAGAAGAGCTACGCTGATAAACGAAGGAAACCTTTGGAATTTCAGGTGGGAGACCGAGTCCTCCTCAAAGTCTCACCCTGGAAGGGCTTGATACGCTTCGGCAAGCGTGGAAAGCTTAATCCGAGATACATAGGGCCTTTCGAGATTCTTGCAAGAGTCGGCCCCGTAGCTTACAAACTCGAACTACCAGACGCACTTCGTAACGTACATTCTACATTCCACATATCTAACTTGAAAAAGTGTCTATCCGACGAGACTCTTGTAATCCCACTCGACGAGGTCGAAATCAACGAGAGCCTCAACTTCGTGGAAGAACCTGTAGAGATCATGGACCGTGAGGTCAAGCAGACAAAGCAAAGCCGTATCCCTATCGTGAAGGTTCGCTGGAATGCCAAGCGAGGACCGGAATTCACTTGGGAACGTGAGGATTAGATGAAACTGAAATACCCTCACCTTTTTGCTTAGTTATTTGTAATTTCTAACTTGCTTAAAATTCTAATTTCGGGACGAAATTCCTTCTAACGGGGGGATGATGTGACAACCCGATATTTCGAGTCAATGTAATGTAAAACCGATCAAAATTAGGTCAAAATGTAACCTTCCTAAAATCTTGTTCGGATTAAATAAAGTAGTAGGAATCATATCAAGGTTTGCGTACATAAAAAGAACGTCCAAATCTGACTTCGGATGAGGAAGTTATGAATTTTTGAAGAAATTCCTTAATCACGTCATTTTAATAAATAAATAATAAAAATAATTTTAGAATTTGCCAACGGAATCTAAACGAAAGTTGTAGATCATGGTCTCACCTTCGCATGGATATCAAGAACGTCAAAAACGGAGTTCGTATGAGGGAGATATGAATTTTTGAAGTTTATTTATAATAAATATAAATTTAATTATAAATTCCCGGTAATATCCGAAGGGGAGTCATCGGATTGGACCGAAGTACGCCCTGCGTACCTTCGTACGCCCCGCGTACTGAGATCGAGGGTCTCGGATCGTCCACGTCGCACTATCCGAAGAATTCTAAACCGTCCGACCCGTCCGAAGCTCCGACCCGTCCGACCCGCCGTCCCATCCGACCCGCGTACCCAGCAACCCGTCCCATCCGAACCGAGGCAGTCGAGGCTTCGGTCATGCATGACGTACGCGTACGCGCTGCGTACGAGCGTACGCCCCGCGTACGGAGGCAGTTTAGCCTTCCTATAAATAGGATGCGAGGCTTTCTAAAAATGTTGCTCATTTCTCTCCTCTCTCTCACAACCTTGCCTCGTTTTCCGTGCCCGTTATAACCCGAAGCTCTGGTCTTTTGCTCAAGTCCCGAGGGTCGATTTTACTCCCGAGATTCCCGAGAATCCCGAGAAAAATCCGTTTTCCGAGACGAAACTCTGCCCGGTTTTCCATCTCGCTTTCTTCAATCAATCAAGTGAGTTTCATACCCCTTAATCAACCTGTTAAATATTCTAAATGCGTTTATATGCTTTCAAAGGGGGGGGGGGATACAAGTTAAATACTTATAGTTATTGTTCCAATCACATATGATTGCACTAATCACATGTGATTAATAACTAGGGAAACCAGTGATTTTATCACTATTCAAACTATCTATCAAACTGTTTTACTTCTAAATGTTTTCCAAACCCATTTACTTTTCGAATTTACACTGCAACTGTGATTTAAATAAATGTTCCTTATACGTAAACTGTTTTAATCAAATCTACACCTTCAAATGGTTTTATAGATTGACATCAAGTCAATCTTTCTTTAAAAATAATACTTATGTTTCAAATGCCTTATAAATACCTATTTATGCTTTTATATTATAAATTGCATGCCCATACATGTATAGACGTATAAATAATGTTTAAAGGGCTTAGGAAGGCCATCCACCCTATTTCCTTTTCCTCGATTTGGATGTGGTCTGGTGGGATTTTGGGTGACCATCCGAAGGTCGTTTCCATGTTAAGTATATATCAAATATACATATATAGACATAAAAGTACTTCCATAACCATACGTACTAGACGCACCGTTAACCAGTTACCATCGGGGTAACACAGAATCATACTATTACAACTGCTAGATCAATGAGTCAGTTCATTCATGAGTCTATACTAGGAAGAGAATATATAAAACTATACTAGAACAAGAAACATTTCATCACATATGCAAGAATACGATAACAAATGTGATCCACTGTATCGGAGCATGCCTTAAATGTCATGGCCCGAGTTGTAGCCAGAATTCTCTTGGAGGGAGAGCGTTGAGTTTGCGTATAGATCTATACTGGATTGACTATCCTACACCTTGCTGCTAGCTACAGCCGGACCTGCAGGTCTGCGGGTGCCAAACGTCATTCCGTTATTACGACCGTTCTTTATGTCGTTGTTATCAGTCGATAGTATGGTGCAATTATCACATTATACCTTAATATAAATCCGGTTTAAGGTAGTAGTAATTAGTACAACAGTAGTTCTTATTATACAAAACTACAGTACTATAATGATTTACCCATTACATATTTTGGTGATAATCTCACTTAAGCATTAATGTATGATCTATATTTTATCAAATGATAGTTATACTTGGGTAATTACACACTTTTACAACAGACAAGTTTACAAAACATTTAAGCCTCGGTAGAAGGTTACTTTTATAGAAAATATAGGATTTTCTGAGAGATTCAAACTTTTGCAAACACTTTTAAACATTTACTTACATTTTTACAAACTTATACATTGAGACAGGTTCAAACGTTTTTGACAACGAACATTGACACTAAAATACTTATGAACTCACCAGCTTAATGCTGATAAACTCTTTCAAAATAACTTGTATTCTCAGGTCATCAGTAGACAGGTACCGATGCCAGCTTTTGAGATGATGGAGCGTACTCAAAAGACTCATCATTTTATTATTTTGATTTACGTTATATTTTTGGTGTCTAAAACTGTACAGAACACGCATGTATTAAAATTATATAATGCAATGGATGATGTTGTTTGCCTATTTACATTTACTGTGTTGTGATTACCTTACATGACGTCCTCTGCCCCAGAACGTTTCCGCCGTTCTTGGTTTTGGGGTGTGACAATCATCTTGTGCTTTTGAGTTATTTGAACATGGATGAGGCTAGAACCTCAGATATGGACTAGAGAAGGTCTTAAGAGTCCAACGATTCGAGCTTTATTGAGCTGGAGGCAAGATCATGAGCATTTAACCCTTCATACAGCTTGTAATGGCGTTATGGGGCATATATGCCATGCATGAACGTAAAGATCAAAGCTTTACGTGACATTTGATCCTAGGGAGTCTAGATCTAGTGTTTGGAGTGATAGATCTACCCAAAAACGTCAGAATGGGACTTTGGACTGGATGGAATCGCCGAGTCCATGTGTAGACTCGACGAGTCGATTAGGGTTTACTAGATAAAGTCTATGCGTTGTAACTCGACGAGTAGGCGAGACTACTCGGTGAGTAGAGTTGGTTTTCATAAGGCCCCTGAGGGATCGAGGGGACTCAATGAGTCCTCCCGGTGCACTCGATGAGTTGAGTCAACATGGGCTGTTGACTCAAGTTGACTTCCATTGACTTTGGAGCTTAGACCAATTATGAGTAATGGAGACCATGAAGGGTAGAATAGTCTTTTACCCTTAACAAGAGTTAGAGAGGGGTTAGTAGAAGTTTATTAGAATAATTGGTCTAATTTGAGATAATCACCATATGTATTAGACGGAGGCTGATTCGGTGATTCGTGTACGAGGAGTATTAGCTTGCTTACTTCGAGGTGAGTCTTCTCACTATACTTTACCTATAGTGGTAGCTTTGTGTGACCAGAGGGTCTTATGTGGTTGCTTGAGTTATGCATGTTTGTGTTATATGTATTGTATGCTACATTATTTGTTGCTTAGACCGAACCGGAGGGTACAACGAACTATGAGGTCAGAGGGTTCTCAATCAGACCGGACTAGAGGGTCCAATGAGCCATGGGACTGGAGGGTCCCACTAAGAAACATTGACCGAGAGGGTCTTCCAGAGCTATACCCTCGAGTAGTTAAGTATTTGTACGTGGTATTTTGGGCAACTCACTAAGCATTCGTGCTTACCGTGTTATGTGTTTATGTGTTTTAGGTACTTCCAAGGATCGCGGGAAGGCACCGACATGATTGTACACACACCCACCGCATCGGAGTCATATGTTTTATAGATCCTGGATTATGATAAATACTTTTGAAAACTATATTGTTGATGGATAATTGGTGTTTTGAGAAATGTGATATGTGTTTTTATTATAATTAAAAAGGAAAATTTTGTTTGAAAATTTACGCTGTTACATTTTTCCTCTTCTCCGCTAATCAACATAGAAGATCAAGTTCGTACTTAAAGTAATACCGACACCGAACAAAGTTGTTCAATTATTGGTCATTCCTTTGAAGAGATTCCATTTGAAAACGACATAGCCATGAATCACACTCCACCTCACAATCCCAACCCAAACCCAAGCAATCAAGATGCCAATACACCACCCCAGCAACCTAGACAACAACACTAAGAACCTCTCATTGATATGCCACCTTGGAGTCAACAATCTCCTCAACCAAATCAACCCTATTATCAACAACCATAACCACAAAACCAAAACTTCCACCAAAATAACCAACCTCAACACAATGCTTTTCAAGTTCAACAACAAGTACATTACTTAAATCCACCTACTTACCAACACTCTCCAATGTACCAACAACCAATGTACCCACAACAACAACTACCATACAACCAATATCCTAACTACCAACCTTATCCACCACAAATGTACAATCACCTTCAATAACCATATCCTCCTTACTAACCACATCCCAATTAGATGAAACGATATCCCAATAACCCCAATCCACCCAATCCCCCTCAAGAGTTGACACTTAGACAAATGATGGAGACAGATGTTACTTATACACCCCTTGCTATTGTTTATCCCACAAACCGCCGAGGGATTGAATTGAAGTCAAGTTTCATACATCAACTCACCAAGTTCCAGGGTTTGGATAGAGAAGATCCTCAAAAGCATTTGAAGTCCTTTCATATGATATGTGTTAGCATGTTACCCGAACATGTGACATTGGATGATTTCAAGTTAACCGCCTTCCCGCTCACCTTGGAAGATAAAGCTAGAGAGTGGTTATTTAACTTACCACCGGGATCTATTCACACATGGGAAGAGTTACTCAAAGCCTTCAATAGCAAGTTTTATCCCACCTCTCGGATATCAAGTCAAAGAAGAGACATTTTGGGGATTCGTCAAGGGGAGAATGAGACTTTTCATGATTTTTGGGAGCAATTCAACAACTTGTGTACAAGTTGTCCTCTACACAACATTCCCGAACAATTACTTCTTCAACAATTTTATGAGGGCATGAATGAAAAAGATCGGAGGATGATTGATTTTTCAAGTGGTGGTGACATATTCAACAAGACACCTCACGAGATACGCTCACTTTTTGGTACCATTCTGATGTATGCGCGCGGCTAACCCCCCACCCGTTCAGACGTTTGTGTGGCCGACTGCCACCCTCGCAACTGGTTGTGCGGCTGCCTTCCAACCTCGCTGATTGTTGCACGCCCAAGAACAAATCCTTCCCCTTCTTTTCGAGACCAATGCTGCTAATTCTTTATATGCGCGACCTAGCCATCACTCATGCAAATTTTGCAAGACTACCCCCTCACCCGCGTAGAGATTTGTGCGGGTACCCATGAAAATATGTCACTTCATAATAAAATTTCGAGCCATTGCACCATATTCCTTTGCACGACCAAGCTTTTAACCATGTGTATTTAGGCGGCCAAGAAGTTCATCCACACATCATTTTGTGACCCATGCATTGCTTCCATACCGTCCTCACGGGCCTCCTCGACCTTGATCCCGGTATGATCATTCCTTACTCTCATCCTAAGCATTGAGGACAATGCTTCATTTTAAGCTTGGGGATAGGTATTTTTACATTTTATTTTTGATTGCATTTAGGTTGTATATTGTTGCATTTAGAGTAAGTCATTTAGGTCATTCATAAAAATTGCCTAAAAATTCAAAAATATTGCATATTATGTTTCTTTCTTTTCTAATTTTCATACTTTTTAGATGCATTCTAGTTTAAGCTCATGCATTTTTGTTCTTTCTTGTCTTCTCATCCTTACAGGTACCATAGCGCCAGGTCATAAGTATTGAATCATAGATTGGTCTCGGGTCTTGATATGGAATTCCTTGTATTTGATAAATGGGACACGTTTTGAGCCTCGCAGACCACTTTGAGACCGTTTGTGTGGCGGTCAGATGTAGGTAGCTTGATTGGGTCTAGGTGCAGAGGGATGTGGTTGGTCAAATAGATGTGTGCGAGCAAAGATTAGCCCGATATGGTATTTTGAAGAAATTGAAGACTCGCATCTTGGTTTTGGGGGGAATACCCCTTAGTACTCCCGAGTCTCGTCCGAGTCTTGCTTACTTAGATTCTCACCACCTTTTTAAAATAGGTCATCATTTTTCTTGGGATCTAGAGTAGATAGTTAGATAGATTTTGTTTATCACACCTTGCATTGAGGTGCTTGATGAACTTTGAAGTGGGTCCCCCAATTCACATCTTTTGGGACCAAGGTTTTTTTAACACCCATTTTTGAGCATGCCCCATCCTTTTTAGTTGATCTTGGTACATATTCAATGATCATTAGGTGTTCATGTTAGCCTCCATCTTATGTTACATGGTGAAATTCCTTAGACCTTCCAAGAAGAAAACACAAAAAAATGAAGAAATTGAAAAAACGAAGATAATCAGAGACAATGAAGAAGATTAAAGAAAAGCAAAAAAAACAATGGAGAAAAATGAAGAAAAAAAAGAGCAACATAACAAGAAGAACAAGGCTCAAAGTTCAAGACTTCTCTTCAAAAAAAGAAAAAAAAGAGAAAAGAAAAAAGGGAGAGAAATAAGAAGATAGAAGATCGAGCAGCAAGGAGACTGAAGAGAAAAATAACAGAAGTTCAAGATTGAAGATTTAAGTTGTTAGGTTAAGTAGAATTTTTTCTAATTTTATTTTATTTTTTATTTTGGTGAGAGAAGGTTATGAAAATGAGTTGGTAGATTGTAAAGGACAGTACAAGGAAGAAGCCTCTGAAACCGGATGTTTGCCCGGAGGCCGTGCTGCAAAACCCTATTTTGTTACTATACACTTTAGCCTGACAAGTGTAGGAATCATAGTGTGTGAAGAGGCGCCTTTACTTCATGCATTGTGGTTTGCATTGATTATTTAAAGTGTCCCCACTGGGCTCAACCTCTGTTTCCTTTGTCTTGCACACCGCGACTACATCGAACCGGAATCTATTCTCCCGTCAAGTGGTTTGAGAATGTGGTTGATGGCTCTAAAGCGGGGAACATTTTGAAGATGCGTAGGGTCAATGAAAGACTAATTCTAACCATGTTGACTGATGTTGACCAAGTTCTATGGTGTCTTTCTTTTTCCCTTTTACCTTAGCTCATCCCAAGCTCATTTTAATATTGTTCTAACTTGAGGACAAGTTAGGTTTAAGCTTGAGGTGATTTGACAGTCTATTTTATTTACTTCTTTTTATTAGTTTATTTTAGATATTTTAGGTCTTTTTATTAGTATTGCATTGTATTTTATTTATTTTATTTCTTATGGATCGTATCGGGAACTTTCTATTTTCCATGAGGTATTTTGTAGGGTTTTGGAGCTTGTTGCGGTTATGGATTAGCTTCGAAATGGGATTGGCTTTTCGAGGCATTATTGGGCTTTGCGGATCTATTAAAGGATATTTGGGCTTAAAAAGCTAAAGTCTTGGATGAAGTGGGCTTGTGAAGATGAGTCATGGATTTTTATTTTGGGCTTGAAGCATCCATATTTGAAGCTAGAGGATGATTAGTTAATTTGAATCATATGGGATATGGAGGGGACCAAGGGAATCTTGGGTAGTAGAATGGTGTAGTGGAGGAAAAATGAGGCAATATCATTCCATCAATATTTGCGAGGGTGGATTCTCACGCGCGCGGGTACTCGCGCAATTGACTAGCTTTGGGCATTTTGGTCATTTGGCTCACCATTTACCTTGGGGGTTGGATCTAACAACAATGACTTTGATTTTCCATGATTAGAGACCAAAGGAGGCGATTTTTGGAGCTTGGATACACATTCTTCTTATCTTCCAAAGTAATTGTTAGTTTTTTTGATATAAGTAGACTTTTGTGATTGTTATTTTGTTGGCATGAGTGACTAATTTCTCTATTTTGGTCAACCTTGGCTAAAACCTTTGAATGTTTGTGTGTTTTTGAAGGATTCATGCTTATTTATCATTTATCTTGTGTTTATGATTCTAGTTCATATTTCTTATGCTTGTTTAAAACTTTGATCATGAGCTTGGTACTTGAATGAGCAATTATTGGTTTATTTCTTTGGTTTAACATTGAATCATTGAATTTACTTAGAACAAGGGCTTTATGATGGTAGAAATCATCTCAAGCTTATGAATCATGACTCCTTTATGGATGTGTAAGCATTGACATCCTCTAGAAATTGGGGATTCCTTCATTCGTAAGGCTAATCAGCTTCTTGGGTTCAATTGCTTCAATTAAATCCTTGATTTTGATTAAGAAGGTGTGTTTGGGCTTCCCCAACCTCCATACTACCTATGAGGAATCTTGGCATATCATGCTTCATGATTGCTATAACCAATTTGGGATGAATAATAAGCTTTATATTGAATCCTAATGATAAACACACATATGTTCGTTGTGTTAAATTGCCTTAGGTAGCAAATTATCCCCAATATGTGAGAATCTCATCAACTTGTTTAATTGCAAGCTTTTTAGTTATTCAAGTCTTTTAGTTTTCAAGCAATCACAACACCCCCCTTTTAGTTTAATTGTAATTAGTTAGTTTATTAACGCTAGTTCTATTGGATTGCATTGGTGACTGAATACAACCATTTCCCCGAGGATCGATACCCCTTTTTACCATTATATTACGTTTTATTTGCAAAAAAAGGGTGTAATTTGCCTGGTGGACTTGACATCCCACCACAGCTCAAAATATTGAGACTTTTCTGTAGATTTTCCATTGTTCAATGGCTAAAAATCTAATCTAGGTGTTTGACTGAATATTTATAACTTAAGGATATGTAGGAATTTGGGGTAGATCTCATAAAAGTATTCAAGAAAAAGACAAGAAGTGGGTAAAACATTATGTTTTGGAAAGATTTGTGTCTCGAAGAAAGTTCTTTTAAGCACAAATTGTTGGATTAATCAGTTTGTTTAACGGGTTAACATGCGAGCGGGTCGTCGATCATGTGTCATTGGATAGATTCGTATCAACAGAAAACCTGGTCTTTAGTTGACCAAGTTTGGAGAAAATAACGTGGTTTAGTAGCTACCTGATTTGTCTCACATGTTTTGCTATCTTCTAGTTTTTTTGGTGTATGTTAAATGGGTGTGGATTTTCTCTGTTAATGTATTAGATAATAAAAAAAATAGAAAACTTCTCCATCTCCTTCTGTCTGTTGCAACTTTGATTTCATATACATACGTGAGTGTTGTATGGATATGTTGGATTAGTGTCTAAGCCCATAACTATAATTGATATGTAGTTGACCCGATTTGGCATGGTCCATTTGGGTTGCACTTCATCGGAACAATTTATATGGATAGTCTTTTGAGAATAGTATGTTTATGATTTATATTAATATATTATAAGTTCTAATATATTAATATGGAATCATATTATTTAATTAGTAGTGATCAATAATTAATTTCGAATTAATTTAGTGATTAAAAGGAACTAATTAAATAGGGACTCTTATATATATATATATATATATATATATATATATATATATATAAGAGTCCCTATTTAATTAGTTCCTTTTAATCACTAAATTAATTCGAAATTAATTATTGATCACTACTAATTATATGCCAAGTTCATTTAGGTTGGGCTAAGCTTGCATGGATAGTCCATGGATTTTTTAACCCATGGATCCTATGGAAATGAAAGGGCATGGGTATTAGGGTTTACATGGATGAAACCCTAATCCTCCATACTATATAAAGAGGTCTTTGGCATAAGAAATGACACTAGTGTGTGAGGATACAAGAGTGGGCCAATTTCTAGTGTGCTTACTATTCTCTCAAGTTTTACAAGGTGGTTTTGGTGATTTTTGATTCCACTTGAGGCTTCCACACTATTGGGGCTAAGCTCTTAAAGATGAAGACTTCAAGCTTCATCAAAAGGTATGTCTTATAACTTGTTTATATTACCCAAGTATCAAACATTGTATGCTAGTTAGGGTAATACCTTGGAAAGTTCAAGTTTGCATGTATAATAGAGTAAACATAGATCCAAGGTATTTAGGGTTGCATATACACCATAGGAGTGTTAGAATGCTCAAAACCCTTCATATGTGACCTAAGCTTACATTTGGTATCAGAGCAAAGGTTGAAGAGGTCCGGTTTGAGAGTCGAATTTTGAAGGGGAACATGTGCGAGGTTGCCATTGCAGCCATTGCAACGGAAGCATGATTATTTGATAGTGTTTTTTCTTGCGGGGAGTAGTAAACTGTAGGTTTATGGGGAGCAACGTTCGAGACGATGGGGGTGATGGTTCAAATCATGGGATATTTGGAAGAGGTTCTAAGTGAACTAGTTGCACTTCAATGAGGTTCTGTGTGAGCCGAGTTCAAAACATGAAAATCTATGTGATTAGAATTATCTAGGTGATAGAGTTTTGGAGATTAATCAGTGTGAGTTAAAAGAAAGGGTTGTGTGTGTGTTGAATCCAAGTTATGGGTAAACCAAGAAGATTAGCAACCTGTGAGGTGAAGATATGTTGTGTGGAAAAGCAAGTTAACGTGAGAAGAAAATAGATCTGTATGATCAGAAGATGAGAACTCTGTGCACCTGCAAGTGTGTGTGGGTAGGTTGAAGAATGAAAAGAAGATATGTGTGATATGTTGGTACTTTACGAGAAAAAAGAATCAAGTTAGGAACAATGCCAACAACAAAAGAGGACTTTGGACGTGACCGAGGTGGAGGTGGAGGTCGGGTTTCTGGGAATGGTCGATACGGTTTGAGGTGAAGGTTGTTTTAAGGGTGATTTAGTGTTGGTGTGAGTGAACGGCGTGGACAAACCGATTAAGAGGGTGATTGTTTGGTTAATCGGTTTGTTGAATGGGTTAACGAACAATTGAGTCGTAGATGACATGTCATCGAATAGATTTAGATCAACAGAAAACCTGGTCTTTAGTTGACCTAGTTTGGAGAAAATAACGTGGCTTAGTAGCCACCTGATTAGTTTCACATATTTCGCTATCTTTTAGCTTTTTCTGTTATTTGGTATATGTTAAATAGGTGCAATATTTTTCTTTTGGCATATCAGATAATAAGAAAACTATAAAACTTCTCCATCTCTTTCTATCTGTTGCAACTTTAATTTCATATACATACGATGAGTGTTGTGTAGAGTGTGGACCTGAACCTACAAAAAATTCCAAGACTTAATCTTGTTGAATCGGATTAAAACTATTTAGTTGCCAATAGATGTTTCGTTTCGGTTAATTTAAGCTTGCAGTGGGGTTGGGACAGGAAAAACATAATCAAAATTGGCCGCTTTGAAAAATCAATAACAATTAATATGATGATTTCGATTTCGATTTTGAATTTTGATTGAGAACCTAACTAAAAAACTAAGAAACAAGAATATGGATACATAAGAAATCGGAACTTAGAAGTCACTTGTTCATTTAATATGATGATATCAGCTGTTGGGGGAGAGACTTAACGAGGATGTTGTCTAGAAAATTGATAAAGTTTCGTTTAAAATTCTCCTTTTGCCTCCAAATTTGTTTCCCCATTTCTCTATGATGCTTTTATATATATATATATATATATATATATATATATATATATATATATATATATATATATATATATATATATATATATATTAGGGTATTTAAATTTAAATATGTTAGATATATTGGAGGACCATGCCATGCCCTAGTCCTCCCTAATATTAGGTTGACAAGTAAAATGTTCATTTACTTTTTTTTAAACAATTCATCATGGTGTAAGATGTGAACATGGTGTGCGCTTTCATGCATTCCAAAAAATGAGCTAAATGATATGACTAGTAATTATATTGATATTTCATACAATCTGCCTCATGTCCTTGGCTGTTCCCTTATCTTCTTAAACTTAAATTGAACAAGTCGAATATTTATCAAAAACTTATCTTTCACACATACCAAATTGTAAACCATGGCACCTTGGGTGGTTAATAATGACGATGATGAAAATTCAGAATCCGACTCACCAAGTGATTCCTAAGATATGTGGAGGATTTATCTTTGAGTGTTCATTAATTATATTAATTTTGGTAGGTAAAGTGACACCCGGATAAACTGATATTACATCTTACATTACATTCATTGTCTCATCCAGTATGACATTATTTGTTCACTTATGTATTCAGTATTTCTGTTGCTGATATTACGTTCAGTATATAAACCAATATGATAATTTTCCCCATGAAATCCACTATATTAATAAAAACCTAAAATAAGTTGATTGATCCGTCAAATTACAAAATAATTGATCTAACAAATAATATTAATTGTCATTTTAAGAGATTATACCTTAAATTAAATTAAATATTTATAATGTACTTTATGCGATGGTAATAATATCCTTATCGTTGTTTAGTAACTAAAAGCGACAATATACTATTTTTATAATATATATTTAACTTATGTTAGAATAATAGAATTCGAGCAAGTAGCAACACGGGCCCTCCCTTGCACACTCACCAACTGTCGAATATTTTACTTAAGTTAATGTCATACCAACTTTTAATTTTATAAATATAAAGTTCAAACGTTTATCTTCAAAATATGACATAAAATGATGTATTATGTACTTTACCAACACCAAAAACAAAAACTACTTTAGATATTTCTTATGATAAATTGCAACCCTAGATGAAGTAAACAACTATTATTCTTGAAACGATGACCTTTAAATTATTTAAAGGAAAGTGAGAATATTATACCAAAACCAGTAATATTTGCTTCATTTTTAAACAAAGCAGGCAGTTGGATTGTCACCGACCTTCCACCAAATTAAAATTCATAGAATCTTGATTACGATATCTTAAATTTTAAATTATTCATACACCTCTTGGATCTGTAAATGTACTTATTTTATAATAAAACTTAATGTTTGATATAATTCATAATATATATATATATTTAAAATGCCTTTTGCCAGAAAGATGATTAATAGGAGAGAACTTTGGGACCGAATAATTGTTTTTAAAATCGAAATCATTCCCAAACCGGAACCAAGGTTTGAAATATTTATGATTTTTGATATAAATATTTACGGTGTGTAATGGTCAATTTTTAAGATTCAACTTTCACTATAGAATAGTATACTTATTCGCTTTTTAATGCCAACTCAAACCAACGTGGCATAATCGATGAAAACAAATAATTCAATGTGAGTTGGCTCGAGTGGAGTTTACCCGTGACCATAGAAGTTTATATCTTTAAATAAAATTTTAACAACTTTCCGTTTTTTTGGCTGGCTTTTTGACTAACTTTTATTATTAAACAAGTTTACGATAAATACAACTCAAATCATCTAGCAGATAAAAATATATAGAACTTAACGTTTTTAAAAACATAAAAATGAATTACATTCAAGACTTGCAAAAATTATTTTTGCAGTCATTAACGATCACCAAAAATAATAAAGCATTAACATAGATACGGCCGTCGATGGCAAGTAAAACAAAAAACAGAAACATAATGCTCATTTTTGAAAAACAAATTAAATAATATTATATTTATATATTCCTGATTATGGCCAAAGCAATTGTAGAACTTCTCTATACAAAATTGCTCATATGATTACAATTCAATCTTTTTTATATATATGTTTTCTCTTTTATAATTGGAAAAAATGAAGGACAATAAAAGAAATTAGTATCAATGCAAGTGCATTATCGGGAATTTGTCTTGTTGATCCTCCAATGGTGAAACTTGGCAGCCATGATGAACCGTTTGGGTCATCTTCGAGAACGGGTGCTCTTGGAATCATCGGTGGTGAATTTGTTGTCGTTCCGGTTGATGGATCGGTTGAAGACTTTCGACTGAAAATAACAAAAAGAAAAAAAAAAATCATCAATCATCTATCTATATATAACATTAAAATTATGTTATTTAATTCATTGTTATGCAACTTTACTCGAATGACCTAAAATAGATAAATGATATGATTTTACCTTGTTGAAGTGGGGCAAAACGTGATTGTATAATCCGCTCCCGTGCATGTAAACGTACTAGTGGCATCATCATACGCATAGCTATACGATCTTGGACATGCCGATTTAAATATTTCGGAATACACTGATGGGCGACAAGTATCGGGTGATCCAAATGATCCGCTACAACAATATTCCTCATTCCCAAAAGCCTCACAAGCACTTTTGCAAGCTTGTCCATTTCCTACTCTTAATTCGGGCGGACACATTCGGTTCAAATCGGTCACACACCCCGTTGTACCGCATGCGCCCGATCCACCACTAGCATCAACCGCCATAGGTAAATTGTACCCATCCACTAGGCTTACATCATAGAAATCTAGCGTGCTTGACCCTGATATTGATCCTGATACTGATCCGATTGTGAACTCGGCTAGGGTTGCAGGTGGGGTCGCTCCGGCCCCATTACATGACATTTGATTGGAGCCACAGTCAGCGGTTGCACAACTTCCTTGACCATTTGAGTCAAAGGTGCAACCTGTTCTACCCCAAAATCGACCTGACCAACCGGGTGAGGCTTGTAAGGACCGTGACTCACCCGGGCTGAGTTCGAACCCCGTGCTATCCAATGGTGTACTGCCCGCACTTGATAATATCCCGGGCCAAACCATGTAATCACACCTATTTTTAAAAGTGAATGTACTTCCCAATATTCCTGAAATTACAAAATCAAATGAGAAAAAGAGTAATTAGAGATTATTTAAATGTTAATTTCACAACAATTTACTCAGAACCATGTTATTTCATATTTTCATTTCACTATTTCTAACTTATATGTATAAGTTAGAAACATTCATTTTTGCATGTATGCGTTGTGGAGTACGAAAGAAATGTTTTCTATAGTTAAACTCCAAAGAGTTCACGTGACTACACCTTTTTCATGACTTGAGAATCCGATCTGATTGTGAATATATCAAGGGATGGAAGCTTGCGCTGCAGTCACCAGATCCATCCCTAGTGATTTACAAACAACCCATAAATGCAAGTTTTAAACTTGAAACATTTAATGTATAATAAAAAATTTAGTTACAAGTTACAACCAATTTGATAAGATTACTTTACCATAACTACATGATACATGATATACATGTCTTTTCAAACTGTTGTTGTATGCTTAGTATTTTCATTGCACGAATGATCATGCATGCCCATCGATACTAACGTACATAATATCAAGGGTTCGTTTGAAAAAGGGTTGAAAATTTTGTTTCGCTATATATCTTTTAACAGATTGTAAGATTAAAGTTTGAACTTTGGAAACGTTGAAGTTACGTTAAAATTCATTGAACCCAAATTAGTAAAATAAAAATAAAAATTGCTTACCTTTAGAGATCGTCAAGAAAAAGAATGCTACATAGCAAGAACAAGAAACAAATGAACGTGTTGCCATTTATGGAAACATGCAAGTTTGAGTATATGTTTGTACAACTATTGTTGGAGGGTTCTTCTGGGGTATGAAGCACCACCGATTAGAGGGTTAGAACTCCTTCTAAACGCTAAAGAAATGTGGAATTCAGTTAGGCCTATATGAACTTGAAGTTTTAACAATGAAGTTTATGGTTTGCTTTGAACGAAAAATGACAGAAAGGGGGATCTTGTGAGATTGCCAAACTAAGTTTTATAGGGTTTACCAATGTACTAGTGTGTGCGTTAAGGATGTGTTTTGTCTGTATGGTGTATAGATACAAGCGTGTGTATGTATAGGAATTTTTATTTTAATGGGAAAGAGAGAATATAAGGATGGAGATTGGAGAAATGGAGGTGTAAAGCTGAGGCAAACTTTAGGAAAGTTGGTTACTTGTTTTCTATATCACTTTAGGTCGATGTGCTTTGATACTTGCAAGTGTAAGGTGGAAGTTAATATCTTCTTATATCCCAAAGCCATTAACTATTTCATACTTTTTTTTTTTTTTACTATTTTTTTTATTATTATTATTTTTTTTATTTTACGGTAGATATCATTATCATACATATTTATAAAGCTAACATTTATGCTTGAATCTCATGCATTTGAAATTCCTATTCTTTTTTTTCTTTCATCACATTCATTTGAAACTCCCATGACTTTTCAAATTTCTTTATCATAATAGTTATAATTTGTTAATTAGGTTACGCAAATATTAAATCAAAAGTGTGTTCATATATAAACTAAATTTCAATTATTAAAATAATATCTTTAATTCTACTTATAAAATTATATTTTTTTTAACTTTTAATATATTATACTTAATTTATTAGTTTTAATATATTATTGGATGTAAACCATTATCATTTTAAATGTATAATTTTTGAACAATTTTTATAAAATACTTAAATTATTAATTAAAATATAGCATTATAGGCTCAAGTTAAATATAAATTTTATTTAACTTAAACAGCCCAAAGATTATTTTATACATAGTTAAAAGTGATAAATTGTAGTGTCTTTCTAATAATGATTGTAAGTTGGTTAATAAGGTAAAATAAATATCAAATCTAAAGTGTAATCATAAATAGACAAAATTTCAATTTTAAAATAATATATTTACTTCTATTTACAAAGTTATATCTTTAAATTTTAACATATTATACTTAATTTATTAGATTTAAGATGTTGTTGTATGTAAACCATTATCAGTTTAAAGTTATAATTTTTGAACAGTTTTGACAAAATACTTAAATTATTAATTTAAATATAACATTATAGTATAAACTTAGATATAAATTTCAGTTCCACTAAAAAAACCAAATAATATTTTGTAAATAGTTAAAAGTGATAAATGCAAAAACTAAATTGTAATATCAGTTTATCTAAAATATTTCCTAAATATATTTATATAATCGTTAACAATTTTCAAATAAGTAGCTTAAAATAACTTATAATAACAATAGTTAAAAATAACTCTATATAAATGATTATATTGTTACCTTTAAAATCAAAAAAAATATGTTTGATGTTTTAAATAATTATAATGATATAAATTAAAACATTAAGCTAATAAATTTTAAAAAATTAGTTAAAAATAACAAATATAAATAATATTAAACCACATATAATATTTAATTTTATTGATGTGTAACTCGCGAGTAGAAGTCATTCAAACAATTGAGATTATGACGTTATAATAGATTTATATATTATCATATAATTCAAAATAATATATTATGTCAAATTAATATACAAATTAAAATTTAACAAAAATGTTAGTGTTATATTTTAAAAAATATATATTTGTAAAGACTTCAATTATATATGTGTTTCTACGCATTACAATGTCAGTTCAAATATAAATTTCAGTTCCATTTAAAAAAACTAAAGAATATTTTGTAAATAGTTAAAAATGATAAATTGTAGTGATAAAAGCAAAAACTAAATTGTAATCTCAATTTAATTGAAATCCTTTTTAAATATATTTTTATAATCGTTAAAAGTTTCAAATAAGTAGCTTAAAATAACTTATAATAACAATAATTAAAAACAAATCTATATAAATGATTATATTGTTATCTTTAAAATAAAAAAAACAATGTTTGATGTTTTAAATAATTATAATGATAGAAATGAAAACATTAAGCAAATAAATTTAAAAAAAAACTAATTAACAATAAAAACAATTATAAATAACATCAAATCATATATTATATTTACTTTTATTCATGTGTAACTCGCGGGTAAAAGTCATTCAAACGATTGAGATTATGAAGTTATAATAAATGTATATATTATCATATAATTCAAAATAAACAATATATTATATCCATTTAGTATATACAAATTATTATATCAAATTTAACAACAACGTTATTGTTATATTTAAAAAATTATATATTTGTAAAGACTTCAACTATATAGGTGTTTCTGCGTAACGTTCGGACATTCGTCTAGTATACTTATAAAGCTTGCAGTTTTTCTTAAACCACATTCATTTGAAAATCCCATGCAATTTTTCCTTTCACCACATTCATTTGAAACTCTCATGACTTTTCAATTTCTTTCAAATAATTATTATAAGTTGGTTAATAAAGTTAAATAAACATAAAACCTAAAGTGTAATTATATATAAACTAAATTTCAATATTAAAAAAGTATATTTTCTTCTACTTATATAGTTTGTTTTTAACTTTTAACATATTATACTTAATTTAATAGGTCTAATATGTTGTATGTAAACTATTATCATTTTAAAGCTATAACTTTTGATAAATTTGTATAAAATACTTAAATTGTTAATGCAAATATAACCTTACAAGATCAATTTAAATATAAAATTTAGTTCAACTTAAACAACCCAAATAATATTTTGTAAATAGTTAAAAATGATAAGTTGTAGTGTCTTTCTAATAATGATTATAAATTAGTTAATAAGGATAAATAAGTATCAAACCTAAAGTGTAATAAAAAATAATCTAAATTTCAATATTAAAATAATATTTTTAGTTCTACTTATTAAGTTATGTCTTTAACTTTTAACATATTATACTTAATTTATTAGATTTAATATGTTGTTGTATGTAAACCATTATCAGTTCAAAACTACAACTTTTGAAATGTAGAACAAAATACTTAAATTGTTAATTTAAATATAATATTACAGGGTCAACTTCAATATAAATTTCAGTTCCACTTAAAAAAACCCAAAGAATATTTTTGTGAATAGTAAAAATGATAAATTGTAGTGCTAAATGCAAAAACTATATTGTAATATCAATTCACTAAAATATTTCGTAAAGATATTTTTATAATCATTAAAAGATTTGAAATAAGTAGCTTAAAATAACTTACAATAACAATAGTTAAAAATAACTAGATCTATATAAATGATTATATTGTTACCTCTAAAATAAAAAAAAAATTTATTTGATGTTTTAAATAACTAGACTGGTAGAAATTAAAACGTTAACAAATAAATTTTAAAAATGAATTAACAATAACAACAACTATAAATAGTATTAAACCATATATTATATTTAATTTTATTCATGACTAACCCGCAAGTAGAGGTCATTCAAAAGATTGAGATTATGCAATTTCAATAGATGTATATATTATCATATAATTCAAAATAATCAATATACTATATCAACTTAGTATACAAATTATTATATCAAATTTAACAACAACATTATTGTTATATTTAAAAAAACATATATTTGTAAAGTTTCAGTTATATAGATGCTTCTGCGCAACGCGCGAACACTAGCCTAGTTATATATATTACTTGAAAAAGATCGAGAAGCTAAAAAACAGATGAAACAAAGGAACATAAACATAACATATTTTAGCACATTTCAGCCAATGAATTAAAACACCGGTCACTCCATCATTATCAAATAGAAAACATTTCAACCAGGTTCTAAAAAGCTCGTCATGGCTACAAGTCTTATACTTGACACCAAGCTTTAATATACAAAATAGTTATCTTTCTTTTTTTTGAATGATGGTTTGGTGCAGTGGGCAGTGACATCCGGCCGAGCAATATGCCATAACACCCAACGAACTCGGGTTCTATCCTTTTCCGAAGAGATAACAACAACATCCTTAGCAACCTCGTTTCCTATTAAGTCATACCTTACAAACCACGTGATTTTCTATTGCTCGTAAAAACTTGAGTTTTGACTTTGCTGCCAAGTTACACCTAACGTTTATTTAGAACATTGATTTTAAGTATATTTTATCTTTAATTAAAACAACTAGGTTCTATATATTAATATAATTCCCCCAAAATATATAACTAATTTGGGAAATATTAGAAAATATCAAAGAAATGATAGTTGATTCTTACTGTGGTGCTATATGAAAAAAAGGTGTGGTAGTTATCTAATAATTAAGACAGAGACACTGATGAAGATTTGGGTTGGATCATCAACAAATTCTGTCAAAACAGATCAACATATTCTTTAAGAATACGAAATTGTAATACTTTTTACATCATAGTAAACAAATTTTGTTAGTCTCCAAGAATGACATTTGAATCTCAATCAATCTGCATTAACAATGTTGTTAATGATGTTATTATTTGTCAAAATTGCATTTGCATCATTATTTATCTTATTTTCATTCATGTATTTTACTTTAAAAATATTTTTGTATCTTATTCTTTAATAATGAAAAACAAAAAGAGATAATATTTCTATGATATTTAAGTGTTTTGATATAAACTAGTTCATATAATCTCATTATTTGATATGTTATTAGTTTAAATATTGTATTTGTGTATAATGTTATTCCAATAATGCATTTTTAAGAAAAAAAATTAATTTCATATTCATAAACATATTCTTTAAGAATTAACAACCATACTCATAAACATATTCCGTCGGAATATCTGAATTAAGAGAGCAATTATCCTTTAAAATCATATTTATTTGATTGAAATAATGAATTATCCCTTAAAATTTAGAATTTCGTTTTTTAAATATAACTTAATCAACTAAAATACACTTAAAATGATATTAGTGATATTATATTGTAGATACACTTCCATTTTAATATCATACATTCTAAATCATATCCTTCCATTTTTTTTATTGGTCCATAATGGTTTTTACTATTACATAGTACTTGTTATCAACAATATAACATAACTCTCTTTCTCTTTTTTTTTTTTTTTCTCTCTCTCTCTCTCTCTCTCTCTATATATATATATATATATATATATATATATATATATATATATATATATATATATATATATATATATATATATAACCTAAAATTAAAGCATAGTTTTAATAAACCCACTTGTACATCTTGACAAAAAAAAAGTTGCATACATGTTGGAAACTTTCGGTGGAATTAGATTCTCAATGATGATTAAACAATTAGATTATGGAGTAATTATGGATAAAACCGTCACTTTTGATTTTTACATGTTTAAGTTAATTAAAGATTAAATTAAATATAAAATTAAAGATTAAATTAAATATAAAAGTCCATTAGAAATAGATCCACGTTAAAGTTAAAGTATTGTTACTTTATACAAAATAGTGTTAATAATATAACATCCTAATTTCAACAAAAATAATAGCAATAAAATGGTGTTAAATAAACCACAAATAACCATAAACCCGTAGACATCAAGTGCGTTATAATCACTAGTTGCACATGAAGAATTTTTACAATGTTTTTGTTAGGATGTTTGGATAAATTAGCTTACAGCTTATTAACTTATAACCGTGTGAGAAAGCAGTTTTTGCAAAAGTATTTGGATTGAAAATATACTATAAGCTATAAACAAGGGAGATGTTTTTTAAAATTAGCTTATTTAGCTTATGCCGACCACAATAAACTGATTTTTAATGTTTCCTATTCCCTATCCAAACACCTTCTTAGTATAAAGCGAATGTGGTGTACACTTAAAACAGATTGTATATGGAACACCCATAAAATTCATGTTAATTTAAAACTTTTAAATTATTAAAAAACCAATAATTATTAAAAATTTGTTTTCAAAATGGTTTCATGTCAGAGTATCACATAATCAAATCATAAAAAAATAAGAAGGTGTACGATCACGCCTTCGCCTTTTCGCAATCATCAAAATTACCTCAAACATAATCAACAACTGTAAGTCCGAAGCTTAATGAGTTCCCTCAAAATACCAATGCCATACAATCATAATCATATCATATAAACAAACATGCATAATGAGCCATCAACCTAATTGGACCGCCTCACAGGGCCATCAGTCGATCTGGACCGCTCTCCGAGCCATCGCCACGTCTGGACCGCCTCTCAGAGCCTGCAACCTAACCAGACCGCTCGCTGAGCCTTTGGGTTGACTAGTATGCCCTCTCGGGCCTGCAGTGTATCCAATTCGCCCTGGGTGTGTTGGCCTTCAGTACAAAGCAGGTCTGCCTCAACTCAACCCCCAAATCAAACAATCATGTGCACATAAATATCATACGCCATCATATATAGCAGTTAAACCGATTAAACAAATCTCTAATCATAGCATACCAGGATACCGACCTAATAGGTCAGTAATATAGCATCATCCTATATACCAGGATACCGACCTAACAGGTCACTAGCATAACATCATCCTATATACAATGATACCAACCTAATATGTCACTAGCATATCAACATGTAATAAACCCGGATACAAATCCGAAAAGGGCCGATATTGGTGCCTTTGACCTTGTTAGTATAGTGAGGGCAACTCACATCACAAGTAGCTTGGGATGATAATGTCAAACTCCCCCAAGTATAGCTCCAACTCAAACACCTACATCCACCAATGATCCACTTTCATAAATTTCTAAATTACTAAAATAACCCCCCCTCATACTGGTTAACCCTTGGTCAAAGTCAAAGTCAATGGTCAAGGTCAACAATCCATGTTGACCCAACTCGTCGAGTTCTTCCAGAACTCAAGAAATCGAGAAAACCCTAGCTGACTCGCCGGGTTTCCAAACAACTCGTCTAGTCCATGCGGTGTCTAAATGTTGGGAAAAATTCTAACTAACTCGTTGAGTCATCTTATCGACTCGCCGAGTCCATGCAAAACCAATACATGGAATCTTCATCCGACTCGTCGATTTGACCATGCAACTCGTCGAGTCACTTCATTCCATTTCTCAGTCAGATGTTTTTAAGCTATCCTAAAGCTCCAAATTGTAGATCTATCTTCCTAAGGCATAGTTACCATGTAAATTTGCAAACTTTACGTGCATGCAAGGTCTTAAAGGCCAAAACCAAGCCAAAGAAGAAGTTTTAGGTAAGGAGAAGGCCATAACTTGTTAAGGGCTAGAACTTTATGACTATAAGGGGCCAGAAGAGTCCAGATATGAAGTTCCAACTTCAGATCATGCCCAAAAGCAGAAATAACTCCACACCAAACTAGGAATAGCCATAAACATTTGCATGAAGATATCTAACTAGAGAGAAGCCAATGTAACGACTTGTTACCTTCAAGATAATGCTAAGATGAAGTAGAAATCAGATCCACAAGCTTCTCCTTGATCCAAGCTCCTTAGAATTCAGTCTCTCTTCACAAAATCCACCTTCCAAGCTTCTTAACACACAAAAATGGAGAGTAGACGCGATTAGGGTTTTCTGAGCTCAAGGGGGATGGTAAGGGTGACAGAGGGAGGCTAATGACCCTTTAAATAGGGTGTAGAACCCTGGAAACTAGGGTTTGATTTTCTAGCTCCTACTCGTCGAGTAGACCTCCTAAATCACGCGGCCTGAACGGCTTCTACACGACGCGTTGTGGCATCCAACTCGTCGAGTAGGTCTAAGAATGTGACTATAAGCTTTAAATTTTATACCTAGGATTCGGGTTGTTAGATTTACCCCCACTTAAACTAGACTTTGTCCTTGAAGTCTACTGCGGTAAATAACTCGGGGTAATGCTGCCGCAACCCTGCCTCCGGATCCCAAGTCAACTCGGATCCCCTCCGGTACTGCCACTGTACCTTTACCAAAGGTACTTCCTTGTTTTGTAGAACCTTCACTTTCCTATCAAGAATGGCCATTGGCCTCTCCACATAATTCAGGCGCTTGTCGACCTGTATATCGTCCAATGATACCACTGCCTCCTCATATAATATGCACTTTTGCAACTGTGACACATGGAAAGTGTTGTGGATCGGACTAAGCTCCTACGGGAGATCGATTCTATACACCACCTTGCCAACCCTGGAAATTATCCTGAACAACCCAATATATCGGGGACCCAATTTCCCCTTCTTCCTGAAGCGAATCACACCCTTCCAGGGTGAGACCTTCAGTAATACCATGTCTCCCACCTGGAACTCCAACTCAGATCAGCGTCTGTCGGTGTAACTCTTCTGTCGACTCTGAGCGATCTGCAGCCGCTGTCTAATCTACTGAATCCTCTTGGTAATTTGCAGAACTACCTCTATCCGTCCCATCACCCTATGACCGACCTCACCCCAATAGACTGGGGTGCGACATATCCGTCCATACAATAGCTCATATGGTGAAGCACTAATACTGGAATGAAAGATGTTGTTGTAGGAGAACTCTACAATGGGTAGGTAAGAGTCCCAGCTGCCACCGAAGTCAATAACACAGGCTCTCAGCATATCCTCAAGAGTCTGTATGGTCTGCTCACTCTGGCCATCTGTCTACGAATGATAAGCCGTACTGAAGTGTAGCCGTGTGCTCAGTTCCCCGTGGAACTTCTGCTAGAAACAGGAGGTGAACTGAACATCACGGTCTAAGACAATAGAGACCAGCACCCCATGAAGAGCAACGATCTCACGGATATACAAGTTGGCCAACTTCTCGGTCGATGAACTCTCCCGTATCACTAAGAAGTGGGTGCTCTTTGTCAATCGATCCATAATGACCCATATAGCATCATATCCCTTCGTCGTCCTCGGCAGCTTGGTGATAAAATCCATCGTGATCTACTCCTATTTCCACATGGGAATCTCTAGAGGCTGCAGCTGAGCGTGCATCCTATGATGCTCAGCCTTGACCATCCGGCAGGTCAGGTACCTCTTAACACACCATGCAATCTCCCTCTTCATGCATGACCACCGATAACCCAATCGCAAGTCTCGATACATCTTTGTTGCCACCGGGTGAATAGAGAAGCGAGACTTATGAGCCTCCTCTAGAACAATCTGTCTGACCCCACCAGACATCGGAACCCAGACCCGACCGTAACGGGTCAATAACCCCCGACTATCCTGCATAAACCGGGTGGTCTCAGCCCTAATCCTCTCAAGCTTCCAATTCTCCTGTCGCATACCCTTAGCTTGAGCTTACCTAATCAAGCTCACAAGTGGAGAATCCACTGATACCCTCATATATATTGCTGGAGTAGAAGATCCAGCTGGCTTGCGGCTCAGAGCATCCGTAACCACGTTCGCTTTACCGGGATGGTAAAGGATCTCGCAGTCATAATCCTTGACCACGTCAAGCCACCTGCGCTGTCTCATATTCAAGTTCTGCTGATCCATGATGTGCCTCAAACTCTTATGGTCTGTGTATATGTTATAGCGGACCCCATAGAGGTAATGTCTCCAAATCTTGAGAGCGAATACCACCTCTTCTAACTCCAGATCATGAGTAGGTTATCTCGTCTTGTGTGGCTTCACCTACCATGACACTTAAGCTATCACTCGTCCTCTCTACATGAGGACTGCTCCCAGTCCCGTGATGGATGCATCACAGAACACTACAATATCCTCAACTCCCTCTGGGAGAGTAAAGACTGGAGCCTCGCAAAGTCGCTGTTTGAGGGTCTCAAATGCCCTCTTCTGCTCAGGGCCCCACTGGAAATCCACCCCCTTCATTTTCACACGAATGATGGGTACTGCAATCTTGGAGAAATCCTATATGAATCTCAAGTATTACCCTAGTAATCTTGGAGAAATTATGTATGAATCTCCGAGGGAGATTTTGTAACCTCCACTTGCATAACCACCTCGATTTTGGCCGGATCGATCAAAATCCCCTCCTGGTTAATGAGATGACCAAGAAACTGAACCTCTTGTAATCAAAACTCGCACTTCGAGAACTTGGCATAAAGCTGTTCTCGCCTCAAAACTCCACATAGTTCCCGAAGATGCTCCTCATGCTCCTCTTTGGTCTTGGAGTACACCAAGATATCATCTATGAACACGATGACCGAGCGATCGAGAATCGGTTTGCAGATCCGATTCATCAGGTTCATAAATGCTCTTGGCGTATTGGTGAGCCGAAACGACATTACCATGAACTTTTAATGTCCATAACGAGTCCAAAACGCGGTCTTCTCCACGTCCACCTCCCTAACCCTGACCTGATGGTACCCGGACCTCAGGTCTATCTTGTAGAACCAAGATGCCCCATGCAATAGATCAAAAAGATAATCTATCCTTGGGAGTGGATAACGGTTCTTCACCGTCAACATTTTCAACTCCTGGTAGTTGATGTACATCCGGTGCATACTATCCTTCTTCTTAACGAAGAGAATCGACGCTCCCGACGGGGAACTGCTCGGACGAATGAAGTGCTTGCCCAATAGTTCCTACAGCTCCTACATCTCTGGTGGTGCCAAACGGTATGACGCCTTGGTGATAGGGGCCGCACCTTGCACTAGGTCGAACCTAAAATCGACCTGCCACTCCGGCGGCACTCCGAGTAACTCCTCCAGAAACACGTCAGAGAACTCCCTGACTACCGGAACCTCTGAAACCGTGCTCTGATCCCTGACCCATGTATCCACCACCTACACTAGATAACCCGCGCACCCGTGCTGAATATACTATCGAGCCCTGGCGGCTAAGTAGAACCCTGAACCCAACCTAATGCCCTCGCTGTAGATAACCAGTTCTCCTCTACTTGGGGTTCGAACTACCAATCGCTGGACCTCGTAGTCGATCATGGCACCAAAGCAACTATGACCCACAATGACACATACATCCCCCATGGGAATCGAAATCAAGTCTATCAGGAAAGATACACCGAAGATCTCCAACACATAATCCTGATAGACAGAAGAAGCGGAAATCCCGTGTTCGTTGGTGATAGAGACTCACAACAGATACTCTAGCACTCCTACTGGAAAACCGAGCTCCCTACTGAATGATTGAGAGACAAATGACCGACTTACTCTCGAGTCAAATAATACCAAAGCAGGTAAGGAGTTCACTAAGAGTGTACCTAACATGGTACAACACAGATAAGCATAAAACAAATATAATCAGTAAGATAAGGGACAGAAACATACCAGCAACCACGTGTGGTGTTGCCCTGGCCTCCTCTGCCGTAAGCTGGAAGGCGCATCCTTAAGCGCTTGGTGGCACTGCTCTACCCTGATTCCTGTCAGTAATCCTCAATGTAGCCAACGCTGGAGCCTGCGCCGGACTAGCAACGAGCTGTGGACAGTTGGTCTTCACATGACCGACCTGATGGTAGTGGTAGCAGATCCTCACATCTTGAACTGGAGTTGGATAGCGATAATCCCTTGCAAAATGCCCCTCCTTGCCGCATTTGCGGTACACGATACTTGATCTGCAAACCCCTGAGTGACCTTTCCCGCATTTGCCACAAGTGCGGCCCTGGTGGCCTGCCAACCTAGAATCAGTGGTCTTAGACCGCTTTGGCGCCGATTGCGACTAGGCCGGGGCCTGCCTCTGCTCCCAAAACTGTAACTCGACCTCAAGCTCACACCTCCTAGCAGCCTCCTGTAACTCCAACAGTGTATCACAATGCTAGGTAGCAAAAAACTGATAGATGTCAGTCTTCATCATGCTCAGATAACGTGTCATCTGAGCTTGCTCAGAAGCAAACTCTAGGCAGAAATCTCCCTCTTCGTGAACGTACTGGTGATCTCCATCACCGTCTCTACACCTTGCCTCAAATCCAGAAACTCCTAAGCTAACCAATCCCCCTCGACCAGCGGAATGTAGCGAGCGTGGAAAGTATCCCTGAATTGCTCCCAAGTAACCGCAACTTTCTGATCATCAGTGTATGACCCCGTCATCAACCTCCACTAGTCCTTTGCCTCAGACCTCAGTAAGTTCAGGACACATCTGACCTTCTGGTCAGCAGGACATGAGCACGTGAAGAAACACCCCTCCACATCAGAAAACCACCACATGGATATAATGGGGTCCTGAATCCCCTCAAAAGTCGAGGGATTCGTGTTATCAAAGTCCCGATACTGAAAATCCCGACTGGCTCCTCCCCCTGCCGCCATTACAGCTGCTGTGGCAGCCGTCTCAGTAATGGTTGCATAGCGCTCGTCAAAGTACTGAACCATGGCAGTCTTAATAGACCCAAACATCTCTGACAACTATTCCCAGCATAGGGTAGCAACCTTATCATGCAGGATCTCTCTAATCCTAGCGTCCAGCTCATCCGACCTCATTTAACTAATGACCTCGGGCACTGTCGGTCCCTCCTGACCGCCATGTCCTGATCCTGATCCACTCACAAATCGTCTAGTAACCACCATGCTGAAAATACACCAAGAAGATATAAGTTATTGCATATAATAATCCGAGAACCAACTCCCAACAAAGCCCTAGGGGTTGTAACTTCCTTGCTATGCGTATGGGTTCTATGCTTTCAGTAGTACGGGCCCATACTAACTTCCACACCTACCCATATTTGTCTTAAGTATTTTCACAATACCCTAACAATATACATAAGCATGGTGCGTGCTCCATCCTCACTGCTAGAGGAAGGCTAAATATCTCATAACTGGCCTACTGCCCCGCACAACCCACCCATGAAACTTCCACCTACCCTGCAACACTCGTGTATGCTAGCCATACATAACGTTGGACCCTATAGACTTTCGAGTACCTGATCCTACCCTAAGCCATTCTTCAAACAAGAACATGAAATAAAGCCAAACCAAACATTCTATGGCTATAGGATCTTAATTATGTATAACCCTGATGCATACACTAAGCAACTACAATAATGATGTTGTAACACCCAGAATCAGAAATACCAAGAAAGGAAAGGAAAACCCTAAGTTAAAGGGGTCAACTCGTTGAGTGCATGGGTGAACTCGACGAGTTGGAGCGGCACCCGTGTCGGGGTTTAAGTGACCGACTCGGCGAGTCAGGTCTGGGTTGGAAAACCCTAATTTCCGGGTTTAGTGCCCTATTTAAGCATCATTTCAGGCCTTCACCCCAGCCTCCATCACTCCCTTTACCCTCACTCGAAACCCTAAGCAGCCATTGAGTGTCATTGAGCTTCTCTTGCCATTTTTGAGTGATTTAAAGCTATAAGGAAGAAGGAAGACTTTGGGTGATTCATGACGTAGCAGTGGACTTTGTGTTGGTGTGTCATTTCAGATCCTAGAAAGGTATGAAGCTCATACCTTGACTGTTATTCACTTAGATTCCCTTTCCTAGTTAGATTTTGTCATTTTGGGCCATTTCCAAAGCCAATTCGTGTATTGTGCCTTTATGAGAAAAGAGAACTTCGGATCTAGGGTTGTCTTGGCCTAGAAACCCATAAAGCAGCAGTGTTTTGTGGGTTGGTGAAGCATGCTTGTCACAAAACCAAGCCCTAGAGTGTTTTAAGCCTATAGCATCTTGGTTTCACGTAAAGTTTGCAACTTTTCGTGAAAGATGGGCCTTAGAAGAGTGGATCTACAGTTTGGAGCCCCTACATGACTCGAAAAGCCACTGTGTCGATTAAGAGCTGAAGCTACTCGGCGAGTCACATGGGTGGACTCGGCGACTTGGATGAGGTTGGGCAGGAACTCGACGAGTTGGAAGAAAAAATCGGCGAGTTTGTTGAAGATTGCCTTGGACTCGACGAGTCTGTTCTTGAACTCGGCGAGTCAAGTCACAAAAACCCAAACCCTTCAAGTTAAGACTCAGATTAGTGAGTTGAGCGAGGAATTAGTGAGTAGGATAGGTCAAGACTCGGAAATCAGTGGACTTGACGAGTCATGGACTGACTCGGCGAGTCGAGTCGCGAATGGAAGGACTCTGAGCATATGAACTCGGCGAGTCAGTAGGCACACTCGGCGAGTAGGGTTGACCTGGAAGTTTGAATTTGACTACGACTTTGAATTTGACTGGAGTTAACTTAGTTGGACTTCTGGAGTTCAGTTTGGAACTAAGTGTTATGTTGATACTAGTAGCTAGTGGAGCTAGTGTAGCAGCGGTTCAGAGGGTTGTTGGTCAACAGCCAGAGGATTATCAGCAAAGTTCAGCAGTGCGAGGTGAGTCTCCTCACTGTTTGTATGGGTCTAAGGCACCAATTTCTTCCCATTTAGTTCATGTACGATAGGAAGACCCGGGGGTTATCCCTAGGCAAAATGCATGAAAGACCAGGAGCCAGCTCCTGGCAGACAGTATGTAATTATGTATGATAGGAAGACCCGGGGGTTAGCCCTAGGCAATATGCATGAAAAACCAGGAGGCGATTCCTGGCATGCAGTATGTTATTATGAAAGGTAGGAAAACCCGGGGGTTAGCCCTAGGCAATATGTATGAAAGACCAGGAGGTGGCTACTAGCGCATTGTATGCTATTATATATGAAAGACCAGGAGGTGGCTTCTGGCACACTGTATGCTGTTTAGCTAAGTAGAGTAGTATGTACGGTTGTCTTTGTGATACTTGAATAAAAGACCTGGGGGGGTGGCCCTTGGCACTTGTTTGTAAGACCTAGGGAGTGGCCCCAGGTTTGACTAGGAAGACCACGTGCGGCCCGTGGCATAATGGCAAGACTATGTGTGGCACATAGCACCTTAGCAAGACTAGGTTTGGCACATAGCAAGACTATGTTTGGCGCATAGCACCTTACTTGATTACGGATATGTTGGATTTGTATGGCATGTATGGATCAGTTGGTTTGTATGGTATGTGGTATCTGGGGAACTCACTAAGCTTCGTGCTTACAATTTTCAGTTTTGGTTTCAACTATCAAGTTTTCAGAGAAGGAGCTCGAGAGGGTTGCAGTGCACACACCATGACAAGTTAACCTGGGATGTTTTACTCTGATATTTAAACAAGTGTTTGGAAATGAGACTATGATTTGTAATATAAACCCTTTTTGTAAGTTTGAATGACTTAACTATGAATTAGTAATGTTTTTAAAAGAAATTTTTGGACCATATTTTTAGGGCGTTACAAGTTGGTATCAGAGCTTTAGTTTGACGGATTTGGGCAGACTCTCGGGCGTGTCTGAACTCAAACTGAGGAAGTGGTATAAAATTTCCAAAAGAAAGACCATAATGATAAAATGATTTTGAGGAAAGAAAAGGGTTTTAGAAAAAGCAAAAATGAACTTTGGAAAGAGAAAAGGGTGTGGTGCATGCAATCAGCCGAGCTCAAGTAAGTACCCCTAATACCCATACAAGTTTATGTTGTGATTATTAGTTTGTAGAACAGCATGCTAGATTAGGACTAAGGATCTAGGTAGGATGCCTTATGTTCCTTTTATATGTGCTTTGAGCTGCATGATAGTTCTGGTTAGACAATAGTAGGATAGCTTGTTTCGGTTATGCCTGAGTTCATGAGTTGTGTTGCATGCTAGTACAGATTCCTGATATGATATTATGATTGCTTGAGTATGTTATGGTTAGATTTTCCCTTGTCTGAATGCTGCTTGCTTTGTGCATTGATGGATTCTGAGTGATGGGAGTTAGCCATTAGGTGAATATGTCACGTCACATGTGATCAGGGTTGAGTAATCTCAGAGTGCTGGATTTGGCCCTATTGCACAGCTCTCGTTTGAGTCTAATCGTCGCAGGGATGAGTCTTTTACTCGAAGGATTATCTGAGCCTCGCCACATGTGATGGTATTTAGGTGATGGCTAATTGGCATCACAAGGAGGCCTTCAACAGCTGAGGACTGGTTTGAGTTGAGTGAGAGGTTTTCCTAGGGTAAGCCTAGGATGAGATAGTGCTGAGAGGTGTAGTAGTAGAGAATGGGACCTGGTGGAGTCGAAGTAGTTCTTGAGGAAAGTACGGATAGATGTGGAAGGTAGTATGGGCCGGTACTACTGAAAGCATAGGATCCGTACTCGATTCGAGAAAGGCCAAGATGACACCGGGAACCTAGGAGAGTGTGTTAGACCTCTCGGGAGTATGTATGATTCTGACATTTACGTGTGTATTTTCAGCATGGAGTAGGAGGGTCAGGATTCGGTTCAGGATCAGGTTCGGGCGCGGGATCCGAGCAAGTTGATGATGGGTTACGCGAGTTCATCGCGTCTAAGATTACGAGAGGCATCCTTGAGGCGATCCCGGTCATTTTCGGGTCGATCAAGGAGGGGATCATTGAGCTGATGGAGGATCTATAACAACAGCAAAATTCAGGTCAAAATTTAAACTTTTTTAAAACCGTAATTGAGTATACTAAGTGGTAAATATCGTAACAAGGTTTTCATACACATAAAGAACACAAAAATCCGAGTTATAACGAGGAAGTTATAACCATTCAAAAATTCCCGACAAAACCGGCAACACCGATTAAACGAAAAACGCGAAGTTTCAATACAATATTTAAAAGCCTTAAGTATCTAAATAAAAGTTATAGATAACATCAAACCGTGAGCGTACATAAAAAGAACGTCCAAATCTGACTTCGTATGAGGAAGTTATGATTTTTCCAAGGTTCGGGTATAGCAGTAGACAACTAAAAACTCGAAATAGAGCTCGAGATACTTTTGACCAAAACAACCTAAATGAGAATCGAAGGTCTCAACATTAGTAGCGCAACGGCGAAAAGTCTGATGAAAACGAACATCGGATGAAGAAGTTATGGAATTTTAACGGACTTTACGTGTCCCGACCCATTAAAAATAAATAATTAAAAATAAAGTCAAAATTTGCCGATGAAGTCTAAACGAGAGTTGTAGATCATATTTTTAGCTACGCGTGCATATAAAGAACGTCGAAAACGGAGCTCGTATGCGAAAGTTATGGATTTTACAAGTTCGGGGTCCAAAATCCGAGGCTGTCAGGCCCCATGACGTGGCACAAGCTTGCCGCGACCCGGCAAGTGACTGAGGGCGTCCAATCAATGGAAGAGGATAGGTTTGACTCCCCACGACGTGGCCATCACTTGCCACGACGTGGCACACCCCAAAAATGCCCCTATAAGTAGATTTCAAGGGCTCCGAGCTCCATTGTTCAGTTCTTTTCTTTCTCGTGCCGAAACTCTGCGTTTAAGCCCCCGAGACCCTCCCAAAGCCCCGGTTTTCACCTTCAAGTCCCGAAGGAAGGTTTTGTGTTCTCGAGATTCCCAAGAATCCCGATATTTTCCCGCGTTTCCATCTCTTCCTGTCGAAGTTCTGCTCGATTCTCCTCTCGACTACTTCAAATCAACCACTTCAATCAAGTGAGTTCATACCCCTACAACCACACTTTAAATGCTTTTTAAATGCTTTTGAAACACTTTTAAGGGGGGGGGGGGAATAGAAGTAAACACACAACTAAAATCGTGTGAAACATCGATCTTTTTATATACTTTTCATACTGTTGTTTTAAACTATCTTATGAAGTTATTATCATGCAAAACACCTCACAACACAACTTTACCCTCTTGGGATACAATATGTTTTATAAATAGAAATATGTTTTATTTATACGTTTGCATACTACATCATATCAAGAGTAACCATTTCAAATATAACATGATGCTTTTACAAGAAAACTCAACTCATCATCACGTTTTTGTAACACGGTAGAAAACGAAATCATTTCATACGAACGATTTTCATCATATTACTCGTGAACTTGTTGTTAGCAATCATGTGATGGCATATGGCTTTGTTTGTATCAAACGAAAGTCCTCACCTATAACCAGAGTCTCCTGGAGGGAGAGCGTGACAAGTGTGTATAGATCTATACGGGGCTGACAACTCCGCACCCTGACTGTTAGCTACAGTCCGTCATTTAGGGTGACAAACGTCAACATTAGGTACTGCGTCTAGTATGGTTATGAGGAACTCACAACACGCGGAAACAATGACTCATGCACGTAGTAATACTTAACTCAATCATGCTCGAGGGGTAATAACTATATTCTAGGGTATTATCGGCATGATCAAAACTCAGGTTAAAACACTTCCACAACTAGTTTTACTTAACAATAAGACTACACTTCATACTTACAAAACATTCGGGTCTTGGTAGAAGACTACACTTCATACTTACAAAACATTCGGATCTTGGTAGAAGACTACACTTCATACGTACAGAACATTCGGGTCTTGGTAGAAGACTACATTTCATACTTATAGGAAAATAAGGGATTTTCCTGGTTCAAATACATATAGTACATACAACAATCTTTCAAACTCAGTTCATACATCTAATAGGAAATAAGGGATTTTCTGAAAAACATACAAGCACTTTCGAATGGCATACATTTTCTCAAAACACCACTTATGAACTCACCAACTTAAATGTTGACACTTTTTCTTTGAAATAACTTGTATTCTCAGGAAACCGCTAGACCAGGTAGCAACTACTTTTGAAGACTAACGCGCTGGCGTTAGTAACATATTTTGGATCACCATATTGTATTTGATTTCTTTTGCAAACATGTAACATATACAATCATGTAAACTTTTCAAATATATTTATATTATGGTGGTGTGTACTTTCTTTACTATTCAATTGTTATGATATTTGACATGACGTCCTCAGCCCCCGAACGTTTCCGCCGTTCTGGTTTGGGGGTGTGACAGATTGGTATCAGAGCATTGTTTATAGTGAATTAAGTATATCAAAACCATTTTGGTATACGACTATAAACACAACTGGGCAAAAACACTCTGACTAAGAGTCATACTTTTAAAATTAAATTTATTTAGTTTTGTAAAGTAGGCATGCATTCATTTCATATTAATAACATGGTCAGTATCATAACTAAAACAATATAGAAGTATTATAAATAAGTTGTGCAGTGCAGGTATGCCTTGGGACATGTAATCGGAATTGGGAAGAATATAGCCTGATCAACTATATTTGTCCAAGAGCCGACTAACGTATGCCAAGGAGTGTCTGCAATGGACAACAAATTTAAAACTTACCAAACTTATAAACTTTAGAATCAAACATAACATTCAGAATACTATAGGAGTATTTTATGAATACGATAGTTTAACGTTGATGTCAACCTTATGTGCCTTAGTTCTAGACAATCCTTATATCCCTATTCTCGTATAAACACAATGGCTGGATTTCCACCTGGCAGGAGACCCCTAATACCCATACCAGTTCCATGTTTTATAAAAGACCCTTTCACTTTAACCATCGACTAACGAAACTCGATCGATTTATCACGACAAACCCGACACTAACCCCAATTCATTTCTAGTTTCAAAACCCCGAGGTACTCATGTGAGGAGTACTATATCTTTACAACCTTCCCGTAGTATCCCCCAACAGATCATTTAGAAATACCACACATAGAACAAGTCAAATCCAAGCTTAGAAACTAGGAGTGATTTCAACCATGAACTTTAGAACGTAGCTGCTCTAATGCATCGAGTGAATATGCTAACATTTAGAAGAACATAAGTAAATAAACCCAAAACCACACCATCCCGATCGATCGAAGTGATAGGCGGAGTAATGAAGGTCCGCTGAAACACGCACGTTAGGATCTAGATTCATAAAGGAACAAGAGGAACAAATCGACCAGAAGCACTCACGCCTGCCCGCAAGAATTGGAGTCCCAGTCAAAATGCGAATTTCGGGACGAAATTCTCTCTAACGGGGGGATAATGTAACAACAGCAAAATTCAGGTCAAAATTTAAACTTTTATAAAACCGTAATTGAGTATACTAAGTGGTAAATATCGTAACAAGGTTTTCATACATATAAAGAACACAAAAATCCGAGTTATAACGAGGAAGTTATAACCATTCTAAAATTCCCGACAAAACCGGCAACACCGATTAAACGAAAAACGCGAAGTTTCAATACAATATTTAAAAGCCTTAAGTATCTAAATAAAAGTTATAGATAACATCAAACCGCGAGCGTACATAAAAAGAACGTCCAAATCTGACTTCGTATGAGGAAGTTATGATTTTTCCAAGGTTCGGGTATAGCAGTAGACAGCTAAAAACTCGAAATAGAGCTCGAGATACTTTTGACCAAAACAACCTAAAATAGAATCTAAGGTCTCAACATTAGTAGTGCAACGGCGAAAAGTCTGACGAAAACGAACATCGGATGAAGAAGTTATGGAATTTTAACGGACTTTTCGTGTCCCGACCCATTAAAAATAAATAATTAAAAATAAAGTAAAAATTTGCCGATGAAGTCTAAACGAGAGTTGTAGATCATATTTTTAGCTACGCGTGCATATAAAGAACGTCGAAAACGGAGCTCGTATGCGAAAGTTATGGATTTTACAAGTTCGGGGTCCAAAATCCGAGGCTGTCAGGCCCCATGACGTGGCACAAGCTTGCCGCGACCCGGCAAGTGACTGAGGGCGTCCAATCAATAGAAGAGGATAGGTTTGACTCCCCACGACGTGGCCATCACTTGCCACGACGTGGCACACCCCAAAAATGCCCCTATAAGTAGATTTCAAGGGCTCCGAGCTCCATTGTTCAGTTCTTTTCTTTCTCGCGCCGAAACTCTACGTTTAAGCCCCCGAGACCCTCCCAAAGCCCCGGTTTTCACCTTCAAGTCCCGAAGGAAGGTTTTGTGTTCTCGAGATTCCCAAGATTCCCGAGAATCCCGATATTTTCCCGCGTTTCCAACTCTTCCTGTCGAAGTTCTGCTCGATTCTCCTCTCGACTACTTCAAATCAACCACTTCAATCAAGTGAGTTCATACCCCTACAACCACACTTTAAATGCTTTTTAAATGCTTTTGAAACACTTTTAAGGGGGGGGGGGAATACAAGTAAACACACAACTAAAATCGTGTGAAACATCGATCTTTTTATATACTTTTCATACTGTTGTTTTAAACTATCTTATGAAGTTATTATCATGCAAAACACCTCACAACACAACTTTACCCTCTTGGGATACAATATGTTTTATAAATAGAAATATGTTTTATTTATACGTTTGCATACTACATCATATCAAGAGTAACCATTTCAAATATAACATGATGCTTTTACAAGAAAACTCAACTCATCATCACGTTTTTGTAACACGGTAGAAAACGAAATCATTTCATACGAACGATTTTCATCATATTACTCGTGAACTTGTTGTTAGCAATCATGTGATGGCATATGGCTTTGTTTGTACCAAACGAAAGTCCTCACCTATAACCAGAGTCTCCTGGAGGGAGAGCGTGACAAGTGTGTATAGATCTATACGGGGCTGACAACTCCGCACCCTGACTGTTAGCTACAGTCCGTCATTTGGGGTGACAAACGTCAACATTAGGTACTGCGTCTAGTATGGTTATGAGGAACTCACAACACGCGGAAACAATGACTCATGCACGTAGTAATACTTAACTCAATCATGCTCGAGGGGTAATAACTATATTCTAGGGTATTATCGGCATGATCAAAACTCAGGTTAAAACACTTCCACAACTAGTTTTACTTAACAATAAGACTACACTTCATACTTACAAAACATTTGGGTCTTGGTAGAAGACTACACTTCATACTTACAAAACATTCGGGTCTTGGTAGAAGACTACACTTCATACGTACAGAACATTCGGGTCTTGGTAGAAGACTACATTTCATACTTATAGGAAAATAAGGGATTTTCCTGGTTCAAATACATATAGTACATACAACAATCTTTCAAACTCAGTTCATACATCTAATAGGAAATAAGGGATTTTCTGAAAAACATACAAGCACTTTCGAATGGCATACATTTTCTCAAAACACCACTTATGAACTCACCAACTTAAATGTTGACACTTTTTCTTTGAAATAACTTGTATTCTCAGGAAACCGCTAGACCAGGTAGCAACTACTTTTGAAGACTAACGCGCTGGCGTTAGTAACATATTTTGGATCACCATATTGTATTTGATTTCTTTTGCAAACATGTAACATATACAATCATGTAAACTTTTCAAATATATTTATATTATGGTGGTGTGTACTTTCTTTACTATTCAATTGTTATGATATTTGACATGACGTCCTCCGCCCCCAAACGTTTCCGCCGTTCTGGTTTGGGGGTGTGACAGATTGGTATCAGAGCATTGTTTATAGTGAATTAAGTATATCAAAACCATTTTGGTATACGACTATAAACACAACTGGGCAAAAACACTCTGACTAAGAGTCATACTTTTAAAATTAAATTTATTTAGTTTTGTAAAGTAGGCATGCATTCATTTCATATTAATAACATGGTCAGTATCATAACTAAAACAATATAGAAGTATTATAAATAAGTTGTGCAGTGCAGGTATGCCTTGGGACATGTAATCGGAATTGGGAAGAATATAGCCTGATCAACTATATTTGTCCAAGTTTCGGGAGATTACTGCCAAGTTTCGGGAGAGGGCCTTATTAGTGGCTCAGTATGTAAGGGACAATGAGATACAAAGGACCCGCTATCATGACATGTTGAGGGCGGATAATCAGGAGCATGTCAGCTTCTCGGCATGCTCGACCCTGGACTCTATGATTACCAGAGCTAGGGAAAGGGAGATCGATATAGAGCACATTGTGAAGCGGAGGTCAGATTAGACATACACTTTGGAGTGTCCTAGGAAGAGACCCAAGACTTCAGATCAACGATTAGTAGGTCGACAGGGCCGAAGTCAGTGCAGCACATGCGGGAAACTGCAAGAGGGAGTGTGTCGTTCCAGGGGTTCCGGCTACTACAAGTGTGGCAGTGATGGTCACGTCAGCAGGGACTGCCCACGGGTAGCAAGCCCATTATGTTTTCACTACAATCATGTGGGCCACAAGAGTACTGACTGCCCGACGATGAGGGGAGGAGCAGGGATTGCGTCTGCCCCAACGATTATGAGGATTACGAATGGGCGAGAGGGTAGGGCTTTGTAGTGACAAATAAGGGAGATCTGGATTACAACAGGGAATGTTGCAGGTACGTATCTATGGCTATTTTCACTTCTGTGTGAATTAGGGAAGTTCTTACCCCAGACTCAGGGGATAGTATGAATGAGTTGTCTCTCTGCTTGTATTTGGAATCGTTATGCCAATTGCATACCAGGAGTTATTAGTAGCTAGTGTAGGTCATCTTTCACTTCGGGTTCGAAGTGTCCAATATCATCTCAGTTACGGCTGAAAACGGTTTAGGGAGTAGTCAGCCACCATCATCAGGGTTTGATGGTTCTAGTCTTGGCGTTTGGGATAGCTGTTGGAAGCATCAAAGGAAGTGGCTTATCACCGAGGAGTTTTCCCTGGGCAATAGTTATTCGGACCATAAGGACATTAGTTGGAGCTCAGGGGATTTACAGTATCAGGGATACGGGAGGTGTTCATCTAGTATTCGGTAATCATATGGTATTTGGTGTGGGCTAGAGACGGATCGCTAGCAGGGATAGGGTGATGGTGGTTATCATGCCTATCGTGTAAGGAAGGACGGAATGGACATCTTCGGGTTTTCGCGTGCAGTAAAGACTTAGCTGAAGCTAAGTGGGGGAGAAACAATCAGGTTATGGGAGTAGAAGGGGTTTTGAAACTTGGATAAGTTTCGCTCTCCTGTTAGGAAGAAAGACAGCCCAGGTGACTGTATGAATGGAGGACAGTGTAAATTGGAAGTTGGGAAAACTTGCCAATTGTGAGATCTCATTCTCGAAATGTCTGGTCGCAGATTACAGAAGAATTGATTGGGAGTTCCATTTGGGACATGAGTACCACTTGGGAGGTGCTAAATTGTGCTTGTATGATCGACTATGGGTTAGTCGCAGCATCCACTAATAGCTAGTTGGTGTGGAAAGGTGTTGTCAGACTACCGGATGGCCATAACATTCACCAGTGGTCAGATAATAAGAGAAGTATAGTAAGACTGCGGTGTGGCCCGTAGCATTAGATTAGTAAGACTGCAGTGTGGCTCGTAGCATTAGATTAGTAAGACTGCGGTGTGGTCCGTAGCAATCATATGTGAGGATAGTTAGTAAGACTGGGATGTGGCCCGTAGCATTAGATTAGCAAGACTGCGGTGTGGCCCGTAGCAATCGTATGTGAGTATGGTTAGGCTATGGTGTGGCCCGTAGCACTGGTTTAGTAAGACTACGGGGTGGCCTGTAGCTTTGGTTGGCTGGCAGCGTAGAAGTGTTGTAAGACTACGGGGTGGCCCGTAGCATTCGTCGGTCCCTATTCGCTAGAGCGGATGTATCAGGTGTATGATTTAGAGGCAGGTTTTCAGGTAGTTAAGTTCAAGATGGGGCAGCCGCCCGGATGTGAGCAGGCCACATTATGATGGGGTCTGGAAGACGGTAGGTCATTGGAGACCAAGAGTGGCATAAGACTGCGGGTAAGCCGTGGCATTGATTAGTAGCTTGGTTCGTGGAGTGTGGGTGAGGGTCTGTATCTCCGAGGTAGCATGGGGGAAATCGATATTCCGTGTAATGGTAGACCAGTAGGACCAGGGCGGTCTCGGTTCATCCGGTAGGCAGATGGGAGTCAACAGGACTACAGGCAGGAATGATGGTAAGGGATTCGGTGTGAAAAGCCGTGAGCTGATCGGATGATGCTAAGCTGCTCATCGTAGGATCGACTGATCTCAGAGTAAAAGATTTGGCTCGGTGACGCCGTTCGCGGCTGAGCCCGAAACGTAGCAGAAAGCAATCTGCTACCCGAAGGATTGTCTGAATTCTCAAGAGTGGGTGGAGCTTTCAGTACTAGAGCATTGTATGGGGATCATTCCGTGAGTACTGGTTTGACGGCTGGCACTGGGAGTGGCCGGGATTGCGGTTTCGGCAGAGGATTGGTCCTCGAAGGAAATTGGGAAGATTGTTGCTTGTGGAAAGTGTTGCTTTTGTAAATTAGGATGAATATGTACACCATAGGAGTGTTAGAATGCTCAAAACCCAACAGTGGTATCAGAGCCACGGGTTGTTTTCTGTTATATTGATGCAAATATTTTATTTTCAAAGTTGAAAAAAAAAGGAAAAAAAAAACATGAAGTTTGTCAAATTTTAAGATAATTACTTGTTCTTGTGAAAAACTAATTATTTGTAAAATTTGAATAATTTGCTTTATGAGTTGAATTAGGTCAAATTTAATAAAAGATAAAATAATATGATTATTTTATTAGTTTTAAAAGTTTGATCTAAAGAGTTTTATTTTTGAAACCTCCATAAGTTATGGATATGAAAAGGTTTTAAAAAAAAAATTGATTCAAAGTTTTTTTGGAGTTACAAAATTTGGTGTTAATGTTTTAAAGGATTCCATAACTTAAGAATAAGTTATGGATCACCAAAAGTTTTTTGTGTTACCTTGTTTTATGAGTGAATTTAGATTAATGAATAAAATTATGTGATAGTTGGTTTTAATCCAACTTAATCTAAGAATTGATTCTAAAATGTGTTTTTGTAACTTGGCCTCAAGTTATATGAAAAGTCACATGTAAGAATCATAAAACTCATAAAAATTGGCAAAGGTTACAAAAATGAAGAGTCTAGTTCTAATTAAATGGTTTTATGACTCCATAACTTGTCCTCAAGTTATGGAGGACCAAGAGTCTCTTCATTTAATAAAATAAAATAAAATAAAAAAAAGGTGTAACCTTAATTAATTCCATAAGTTATAAAATAAAGAAAAGTTAATTCTTTTATTAGTTTAAAGTCTTCCATAACTTGTCCTCAAGTTATGGAACTTGAAGAGTTTTTGGATTAAAACTACTTTAAACACATAAGTTATGGAATTAATTAGTTTTGAATAGTTTCAAAACTTGCCCTCAAGTTTTGGAATTTGTAAAGTTTTCTCTAATGAATACTTTAATTCCAAGTTAGCCCTTAGAATTTTAAAAGTTAAAATTCAACCCTTATACTTTATAATATTATAAGTTAATAATATATATATGTATAAGAGTAAAGTCAGTCTTACCGCTAGTACGCCTCATTCACGAAGCCGGTCTATAAGGTGGGTATAAGGTTGTTGCCTATAAAATGGCAACTTAATGGGTGTCCACTCTCACCCACCGCTTGCTTGACCGGTGGAGGGTCGTTAGCCGAACGGGTTTGACAAGACTATAATTCACCCTTCATTAAAAGTATTAATGATAAATACTAAGTAACTAAACTCTTAATAATACCCAATATTAGTTACTTAGAAAAATGTGAATAAGGTGCTAATCCATGAAATTACACTTTGCACTTTGTTTAAGTCGGTTAGTGGAGCGTGTGTGGTTAACCGGCACACTAACTCGTATTTAACAAGGTAGGCAAAGGGTAACTTAATGTTTGTCATAGTATCGGTGGAGCGTGTGTGGTTAACCGACACATCGATTGAGGGGTAAACACTTAAGGGTACCAAGTAATTTGCATGGTTACTTCACACCTTGTTTTGTGATCCTCGGCATCCCAGTCACAAAACCTGAAGGGCACACTCGAGATTGAAACATGCCATTGAACAGTTCAATGAATCTCAATAGATCTAGGAGTTTCAAAACCAATTAAAACCTAATAATACATTTCGTTTATCTTGGTGGAAATTGGTGAATCATCATTCACCTACCTTCAAATATTTTATAGCTTGGATTACGGCATCCCTCTTCTAAGTTATAAAATAGTTTGTTGGGTCCTAGCCTTAATATTTCATATTGGGTGTTATATTAAGGACTTAAGATCAACTATCTTGAATATCTCCCAAAAGATGTCTGGTTTAGACATTTATGATGTTCCTAAATCTCTTGAAACAAGCTTTCCTAAATGAAGATGATGTCCCATGGAAATCATACTTCTTTCACCTCCAATTATTCTCCCTAACCCACAAGTTCAAGGTCACTCAAGCCCTATTGGCAAGGCAAGGTCTAGTTGTGGTCACATCTTGGAGATGTAGTCACATATTGACAGGCCGGGAGAGTTGGGTGTCAAAGTCTTGAGAAAGTTGGTGGTTCAATCACTTTCTGAGTCACATAGTGAGTTCCTTTGGGACACCTATGAAACAGACTATGACAAGACCCTTAATGATCTTATCTATTTGTTAAGATCAACTTCCTTAAAACTTGATGGACATTGACAATAGTGACACAGGATATCCAGAAAAGCATTCTCTTCCCAATGGAAAGGGATCGGCCATAGTCAACTCGGTTGACCAAATGGTAAAGAGAAAAACTAAGTCTGTGATAGTCCTGTGCACCTTTATCAAAGGGTCCATATGTTTATATTGCCAAAGAAAGGGGCATTGGTTGCGAAGCTGCCAAATTTACCTAAGGAGGTTAAAGTCAATAAGTTTGACTCTACTTCAGGTAAAGTCCACTATCTAACTCTGCTAAGTTTCTATTCTGAGATCCTTATTACATGATGTGACTGGGTCACATGTTGATGTTTTAAGAATCAAAGAAAAGTGAAGATACTTAAAGAAAGAATATGCTGAATCTGATCGCGTAGATGGTTTTCTATCGCGTAGTTTGAAGATCGGATTCTTGAGCTACTTCTTAGGAGTTATGAGATATTGCTTAGGAATAGATAACAACAAGTTTTCATATGGATTGTAAGGATAAGTTTTTCCGCAAAGTTTTAAAATAAAAGAAATTTGTTTTTTTGATTTTATTTATTTTAAAATATCCTTACAATGGCTTTTGAGGAAAAATTGTTGCTTATATGATTCCATTAAGAGAAAGAGTGGAAATATGAAGTTGATTCTTTCATTTGTGGTAATGTCTATATTTACCAAATAAGGAAAGATTCTCATCACCCAAGTTTCATTTGGACCGGGACTTGGAATCATGCAAGTTATATAGCATGATGAATGAGAACTTTCAAGTATTGGAAAATTAAGACTAATTACTTATTCACATGGATGTGTGAGTCAAGTAATGGACTAAGGGATCGAGTACATAGTCTTGTGCACTGGTCAAGTCCACCACAAAAGATCGATAAGATTATTCGTCATAGTTTACTAAAGCTCAGTAAATATGATTATACTTACATGCTTAAGTGTAACTCTGAGACATTGGAAAAGGTTCCTATGTAAGGCAGAGCGAATAAGAAGAATCAAATTAGGCAGAAGGATAAAAATTTCTCAAATCTGAAAAGATGGGAGAGTACTTTCGTATCAGTTTTGTGATCATCTTAATGATTTAGAGACCTTATCACAATTCATCCTCTAAGAGCCTTCTTATAGCTAAGAAGAGGAACTTGAATTGTTGAAGTGGTTAAATCAAGAAGATGATTCATACTTCGTTCCAAAAACAATTCTTAGAGTTATACTCTAAGATTGTAACTTGAGTGACATGTCTTAAAGAAGGTTTAAAACTCTTGTACATTTGAAATTGGTAAGTTGTGATGTTTTGGATAAAACAAAGACCAACTAAGGCCAATTGTGTGAAGTGTTTGTCTTGATTAGAATCCGCACTATCTCTTGGATGTTTGACAAGGGAGTCTTATATGTCAAGAGGACAGTGGGAGTCTTAAAGGTCTTGAAAGTCTCAAGAACTAATCAAGAATAAACCTGAAGTTCTTCACTAGCACACGACTTGAGGTTTATAACCTATCGTGTTGACATATTCTGTGCCCATTCCAGTTAAAGTTGGCTTTGCATATGAGTTCTTAGAGTTCTCAATTTGTTGCACAACTTCTTGGAAGCAATGGCAGGCCCTTGAGCTGCCAGGTGGCAAGAAATTAAGATTGAGTTCAGTCCATATGAGTTTTTATTTATCATTATCCTTGTCTTGTGTCTATGGTTTTGACAATTCACATGGATTAGAACACATACACCATTAAATCTAAGTGTCATAAGGTTTCTCTCCGATTCATGAAAAATGATGGTGATGAAACACTTTCACTAAGTAGATTTTAGCTAGATAGCAATTGTGATATTTGCATTCTCAAAGTCGTTAGTGGAGCGTGTGTGGTTTACCAGCACACTAACCTGGACTTGTGAGAAGTAGCAAAAAGGTCTAACCATTATGATTACGGCATCCCTCTTCATAATTGTTTAGACACACAAGTGTGATATCTAAGGGAAGGTGTATGCTTTTGATTAAGTTTTATCAAAACAATCTAGTATCAGAAATATGAACTTTGGTAAGAAAGTCAGCTGATTTCTGAGTACATGTCAAAGCTAGTGGGAGCATAAGTGTTATGCTAATAATCATCATGTTAGTGGGAGCATGATACTTATGATAAGTATTGCAAGTTAGCAATGTTAATTATAGAAAACAAAAGTTTCAATTGGGAAAAAGTTGTTTTGCTATAATTAAGGGAGAGAAAATTATACTTCATCTCAAATCTATAGGCTTAGATCGTGAGGTTTTAATCATTTAGTCAAGGATATATATGAATTTCATGTTGGAATGGCTCAACATAAGGATATTTTGTATATGAGTCCATTATTTGCATTCTAAAATTCGATTATGATTACGGCATCCCTTTTCATAATCTGAATTATGAGAACTTGGCAAATTGAAATGGAAATGTTATAGCAAAAGACTGGTTTAGGATCGATTGCATGTGCTATATTCATCCTTTCTAAAATTTTCCAAATGCCTGGGGCATTAAGAAGGGAAAAGGTTTAGAACTGGATATGACTAAAAGGATTAAACAATTGTCGAGGACAATCTAAGGTTTACCAAAGATTGGTTGCTCAAGGACAGTCGGAAGTATAGTGATAATTCTGGAAGGACCATATTGACATAGTCTGTAAGGAGGCAACTCTTGTTCAGAAGTGATAGTCAAAATGGAATCTGGAAATGTTTCAAAGTTAGAATTTTCAATCTGTTTAAGATTAGGAAACTTAATGCAAGAAGGATGTTTCCAAGGAGCTGATCTCCTTTGGAATACTCTGTAATGGTTGTTGTCAAGTCTTTATGACTTTGTACATAATCATTACAAGAGGATCAATGCATATAAGTTTAGAATCTAACAGATTTCAGTAAATGGCATGAATTTGGAATTCTTGCATTTGCAGTAAGGATTTGGGAGTGTGAAAAGAGAATCATTGAAGTTATGTTCAATTGATCTAGTTCACAAAGTAAAGATCATAGACAAACATAGTATGCATACTTGGTGTGTGGCATGACTAGTGTTTAAAAAAAAACATAGTGTACATGCTTGGAGCATGGGACAACTATTGTTTTAAATTCAAGAATAAAGTTGATAGCTGAAACAGTATACAATGAATAATGAGCAATCATATGGTGATAAATAAAAGGTGTTTTATTTATGTTCATAGGTTTTGATACCATATTGGATTCAATTATTATTGTGTTTCACTTTGCATGTTTTGACTTCCCGAATAAACTGGGTTATTCTTCCGGAATGACTAAGTTATTCAAACCATCCACAGTCGGTCATATGTTGGAAGTAGATATGAATTAAGACTGTCATGGGTTGGCTTGTAGAGGTCTAAGGTGTTGGACAAAGGGCTACAACACTCATGAGTGCTCATAAGTTCTGAGTATTGGATTCAACCCGTGCTCATTGGAATCACTTCATGGATTTTATCACGAGTGATCATGAGACGATAATATCTTATATTCTTCAAACCTAGAGATATGAGTTGTTACTATGAGTTGGTTGTACATTGATTGCACGAAAACGCATTTGGTAACTCAGTGCTATAAAACGTGCCTTTGTGTATGATTCAACAAGTAGTAGAACAAACCATATGAGTCGAAGTTTATCCATTCCTTTTACCTTCGGGATAAAAGCGATATCTGTGGGCCCCTCGATGATTTGATGATGACAAATGGAAGTGCTCGGCCGGGCCAGGACTGATTTGATTTGTTCAATTAGTCAGTCGTCATAAATCGGAAATCGGGAAACAACAAATGGACAGAGAGAATGATTATAATCCATGTCTCAGTCCATATGATATCTAGAATGGAGGAATATATGATCCCTTATCTAATGGACAAGTTCGTTGACAAGATCAGAGTTCGACACTGGCTTTAAGAGCTACGATTGCCAGTTAGGTTTGAAGTCATACGCAATAATAGTTTTAGACTTATCCAAGTGGGAGACTGTTGGATTAATGTCTAAGTCCATAACTATATTTGGTATGTACTTGACCCGACCCGGCATGGTCCATTTGGGTTGCACTTCACCGACACAATTTATATGGATAATCTTTTGAGAATAGTATGTTTATGATTAATATTAATATATTATAAGTTCTAATATATTAATATGGAATCATATTATTTAATTAGTATTGATCAAGAATTAATTTATAATTAATTAAGTGATCTAAAGGAACTAATTAAATATGGACTCTTATATATATGGAATGGGCCAAGTTCATTTAGGTTGGGCTAAGCTTTCATGGATAGTCCATGGAGTGTTTAACCCATGGATCCTAGGAAATGAAAGGTCATGGGTATTAGGGTTTAACCCTAATCCTCCATACTATATAAAGATGTCTTTGGTTGGTGAAATTGGCACTAGTGTGGATACACTAAGAGGGCTAGCCGATTTTACTAAGAGAGAACCAAGTATTCATATTCTCTAAAGTCTTCCAAGGTGTCTTGGTGATTTGTGATTCCACTTGAAGCTTCCACACTATTGGGGCTAAGCTCTTAAAGCTTGAAGACATCAAGCTACATCAAAAGGTATGTCCTCTAACTAGTACTTTGTAGATTAAGAACATCATAATATGCTAGTTAGGATTAAAGCCTTGGAAAGTTCTTATTTGCATGTATAATAGAGAAAACATAGATCCAAGGTTTATAGGGTTGCATGTACACCATAGGAGTGTTAGAATGCTCAAAACCCAACAGAAAGTGCCTTAGAAAGGCCAGTGACAGTGTATGGTGAAAGAGTAAACCCCTTGCGAATCAAGGGTAGGTGTATCAGGAGTATTGGTATGATTACCGGTTGGATAAAGTGTTGTACTCGAAAGTTGCTAGTAACGGGTTATTCTGAAGATGGCATCTTCAAGGTTTGGATCGAAAAGGGGGAGTGTGCACCTCATGGTAAGTGGCGACCAGATGGTAAGGTAGTTGGTCGTGACAGACTTCGAGGACGAAGTCTAGTTTAAGTGGGGGAGTGTTGTAATACCCAAAATTAGAAATACGATGAAAGGAAAGGAAAACCATAAGTTAAAGGGGTCAACTCGTCGAGTCCATGGGTGAACTCGACGAGTTGGAGCGGGACCCGTTTCGGGGTTTAAGTGACCGACTCGGTGAGTCGGAGGGAGTCGACGAGTCAGGTCTGGGTTGGAAAACCCTAATTTCCGGGTTTAGTGCCCTATTTAAACATCATTTCAGGCCTTCACCCCAGCCTCCATCACTCCCTTTACCCTCACTCGAAAGCCTAAGCAGCCGTTGAGTGTCATTGATCTTCTCTTGCCATTTTTGAGTGATTTAAAGCTATAAGGAAGAAGGAAGACTTTGGGTGATTCAAGAAGTAGCAGTGGACTCTGTGTTGGTGTGTCATTTCAGATCCTTGAAAGGTATGAAGCTCATACCTTGGCTGTTATTCACTTAGATCCCCTTTCCTAGTTAGATTTTTTCATTTTGGGCCATTTCCAAAGCGAATTCGTGTATTGTGCCTTTGTGAGCAAAGAGAACTTCAGATCTAGGGTTGTCTTGGCCTAGAAACCCATAAAGCAACAGTCTTTGGTGGGTTGGTGAAGCATGCTTGTCACAAAACCAGACCCTAGAGTGTTTTAAGCCTATAGCATCTTGGTTTCATGTAAAGTTTGCAACTTTACATGAAAGATGGGCCTTAGAAGAGTGGATCTACAGTTTGGAGCCCATGCATGGCTCGAAAAGCCACTGTATGGATTAAGAGTTGAAGCTACTCGGCGAGTCACATGGGTGGAATCGGAGAGTTGGATGAGGTTGGGCAGGAACTCGAAGAGTTGGAAGAACAACTCAGCGAGTTTGTTGAAGATTGCCTTGGACTCGGCGAGTCAAGTCACGAAAACCCAAACCCTTCGAGTTAAGACTCGAATTAGTGAGTTGAGTGGGGACTCAGTGACTTGGATAGGTCAAGACTCGGAAATCAGTGGACTCGGCGAGTCATGGACTGACTCGGCGTGTCGAGTCACGAATGGAAGGACTCTGAGCATATGAACTCGGCGAGTCAGTAGGCAGACTCGACGAGTAGGGTTGACCTAGAAGGTTGAGTTTGCCTAGGACTTTGAATTTGACTGGAGTTAACTTAGTTGGACTTACGGACTTCAGTTTGGAACTAAGTGTTATCTTGATACTAGTAGCTAGTGGAGCTAGTGGAGCAGCGGTTCAGAGGGTTGTCGGTCAGCAGCCACAGGATTAGCAGCAAAGTTCAGCAGTGCGAGGTGAGTCTCCTCACTGTGTGTATGGGTCTAAGGCACCAATTCCAGCCCATTTAGTTCATGTACGATAGGAAGACCCGAGAGTTAGTCCTAGGAAAAATGCATGAAAGACTGGAGGGGGCTCCTAGCACACAGTGTTTTATTATGTATGATAGGAAGACCCGGGGGTTAGCCCTAGGCAATATGCATGAAAGACCAGGAGGCGGCTCTTGGCACACAATATGTTACTATGAAAGATAGGAAGACTCGGGGGTTAGCCCTAGGCAATATGTATGAAAGACCAGGAGGTGGCTCCTGGCGCATTATATGCTATTATATATGAAAGACCAGGAGGTGGCTTCTGGCACATTGTATGCTGTTTAGCTAAGTAGTATAGTATGTACGGTTATCTTTGTGATACTTGCATAAAAGACCTGGGGGTGGCCCTTGGCACTTGTTTGTAAGACCCAGGGAGTGGCCCCAGGTTTGACCAGGAAGACCACGTGCGGCCCGTGGCATAATGGCAAGACTATGCGTGGCACATAACACCTTAGCAAGAATATGTTTGGCGCATAGCACCTTACTTGATTATGGATATGTTGGATTTGTATGGCATGTATGGATTAGTTGGTTTGTATGGTATGTGGTATCCTGGCACACAGTGTTTTATTATGTATGATAGGAAGACCCAAGGGTTAGCCCTAGGCAATATGCATGAAAGACCAGGAGGCGGCTCTTGGCACACAGTATGTTACTATGAAAGATAGGAAGACTCGGGGGTTAGCCCTAGGCAATATGTATGAAAGACCAGGAGGTGGCTCCTGGCGCATTATATGCTATTATATATGAAAGACCAGGAGGTGGCTTCTGGCACATTGTATGCTGTTTAGCTAAGTAGTATAGTATGTACGGTTATCTTTGTGATACTTGCATAAAAGACCTGGGGGTGGCCCTTGGCACTTGTTTGTAAGACCTATGGAGTGGCCCCAGGTTTGACCAGGAAGACCACGTGCGGCCCGTGGCATAATGGCAAGACTATGCGTGGCACATAACACCTTAGCAAGAATATGTTTGGCACATAGCACCTTACTTGATTATGGATATGTTGGATTTGTATGGCATGTATGGATCAGTTGGTTTGTATGGTATGTGGTATCTGGGGAACTCACTAAGCTTCGTGCTTACGGTTTTCAGTTTTGGTTTCAGGTATTAGGTTTTCAGAGAAGGAGCTCGGGAGGGTTGCAGTGCATAGACCATGACAAGTTAATATGGGATGTTTTACTCTAATAATTAAACAAGTGTTTGGAAATGAGACTATGATTTGAAATATAAACCCTTTTTGTAAGTTTGAACGACTTAACTATGAATTAGTAATGTTTTTAAAAGAAAATTTTGGACCGTATTTTTGGGGCGTTACAGATGTCAATTTCATATATGGAAAAAACCTAGGCTATTAGGCATTATAATCAGGAAATTCTATCATGAAATTCCTGAAGATCCCTAGCCCAGTACTATCATGCTATTTTATCATATCACAAAATCAAATAATCCATAAGGTATTTTGGGGTCTACTCACTAGCTTCGACTTATCGTACACTTGCATCCTCCTTTAGTATTTTGAAAACTATTTGAAAAACCATTTTAAAATCTTGTCCTTATTTTGAAACTGGAGACACAAGAGTATTCCCTCTAATTCACTCAAACCAAGGCTCTGATACCAACTTGTAACACCCATAAAGATCATGCTAATTTAAAACTTTTAAATTATTTAAAAACCAATAATTATTACAAATTTGTTTTCAAAATGATTTCATGTCAGTGTATCCCAAAATCAAATCATAAAAACATAAGGAGGTGCACGATCATGCCTTCGACTTCTCGAGATCGTCAGAAGTATCTGAAACATAATTAACAATTGTAAGCCCGAAGCTTAGTGAGTTCCCCCAAAATACCAACGCTATACAATCATAATCATATCATATAATCAAACAACATGTATAATAAGCCATCAGCTTGACCGGACCCCCTCGTAGGGCCATCTGTCTATCCGGACCGCTCTCCGAGCCATTGGCACATTTGGACCACCTCTTAAGGTCTTCAGCCTATTCGGACCGCTCACCGAGCCTTTGTCCTGACTAGTATGCTTTCCCGGGCCTGCAGTCTCTCCAGTCCGCCCTGGGTATGTTGGCCTTCAGCACAAAGTAGGTCCGCCTCAACCCAACCCTAAATCAAAGAATCATGTGCACATAGATATCGTAAGCTAGCATATATAACAGTCAAACTGATCTAACAGATCACTAACCATAACATCATGCTATATACCAGAATACCGACCTAACATGTCTCTAACATAACGTCATCCTATATACCTGGATACCGACCTAACAAGTCACTAGCATAGCATTATCCTATATACCAGGATACCGACCTAACAGGTCACTAGCATATCAACATGCATTAAACCCAGATACCAATCCGAAAAGGGCCGACATTGGTGCCTTCGACCCTGTTAGTATAATGAGGATAACTCACCTCACAAGTAGCTCGGGATGATAATGTCAAACTCCCCCAAGTATAGCTCCAACCCAAACACCTACATCAACCAATGATCCACTTTCATAAATTTCCAAATTACTAAAATACCCCCAGGAAGTCAAACTGGTTAACTCTTGGTCAAAGTCAAAGTCAATGGTTAAGTTCAACAGTCCATATTGACCCAAATCGTCGAGTGTATCCCACTGACTCGTCGAGTTCTTCCAGAACTCGACAAATCCTGAAAACCCTAGTTGACTCGCCGAGTTTCTATACAACTTGTAGAGTCCATACAGTGTCCAAATGTCGGGAAAAACCCTAACTAACTCGTCGAGTCATCTTACCGACTCGCTGAGTCCATACATAACCAATATAGGAAATCTTCATTCGACTCGTCGAGTTGACCATGCAACTCGTCGAGTCCCTTTTGTCCGTTTCTCATTGAGATGTTTTTAAGTTATCACAAAGCTCCAAATTGTAGATTGTAACAACGAAAATTAATTTTTTTTTTCATTTTTGCAAACTTCAAAAACCATCGTTTAATATTCTAAATTCAAACGTGAACAATGTTATCATAACAAAATACATCCCATGATCATAAAAATAGTTTCTCCGACAGTGTGTACAATCACGCCGGTGCCTTCCCACGGTCCTCGCTAGTACCTGAAACACACAACACAACAACTGTAAGCATAAATGCTTAGTGAGTTCCCCAAAATACAACTTACGCACATACGCCTTTCCAGGCCCTGACCTTCCGGTCCCTGTGTCTCAGGGGACTTCCATCCTAACTAGGTAAACCTTTTGGTCCTACCTGCATCAACCTTACGGTCCACATCACAACGCCTTCCGGCCCATAACATATACGCCTTCCGACCCATAACATAATGCCTTCCGGGCCATATCAAGCATATCATACATGGCACATATAAATGATTAACTTATCACATACAATGCATATAACTCATAACATATCCGACCTTCCGGTCACACAATAAAACACTTCCGGGTACAGTATTGTGAGAAAACTCACCTCGTGGAAAGTCTAAGATCTCGCATACTCGCTAACTCCAAATCCCAACGACGACTCTACCTCGCCTAATCATAAAAATATCATTTTAATAATGAAAGACTTCCACAATTAAACTTTACCCCTTATCATCATTCCTCAGAGGGTAAAAGACCATTTTACCCTTCCTTGACCCAAAGTCTTCATGCTGACCAAAACCCTAAAAGTCAACAAAAGTCAACCTTGTGAGTACGCAGGGCGTACTGCTTGATGTAAGCGGGGCGTACATCGCCAACCCATGGACCGGGGTCTCCACCCAGTACGCTGCGCGTAATGGGAGTTACACCCAATGTAACCATCAGACTTTAACATACTTCATTTCTGGTCTTAATCGGTTAAGCCATTACTCCAACTTCTAGATCCGACTCTGTTTATGCGTCTATACCCATAAAGTCGAGACCTTTAAGCCTTGGCATGGCTGTAAAGGCTCCAACACTTCTTAACATCATTCTGTTCCAACTCAAGGACCTAGATCTCATGCATGGTGTAACATTCACGTCCAAGATATCATTTTTATGAGTCTACAACTCCAATAGACCAGAAATATGATGGATCTAAGCTTATGCAGACCATTTGCGCAAAACGTCTCCACCTTTGGGACTAAAACCCTAGAAAATGGTACTTGAAGCATATAACATGAACCATATGTCAAGATCTGAACTTTTTACCTGATAACGAAGCTTCAACCTTTGCAAAGCTGAGATCCACACTTGAACACCACTTCTAGCCTTCCCAATGAGCTCTTCTTCTCCTTTGCTACCTTGGAATGGCACCACCAAGCTTAGAATAGTCACAAAATGGCCTAAGAACGAATGCACACTCTCTTTAGGGTTTCTATCTGAGGGATGGTGGCTGAGAAGTCTAGCCACACATTCCTTTTATAGCCCTCCGAATGGATTAGGGTTTTTAGGTCTGGACCGGTTACGCCCAGCGTAACCTTGGGTACGCCCAGCATAGCCGAGGGTGAACGCGTCCAAATGAAGCGCGCAAGTATGCGCAGCGTACTCCTGGTACGCCCAGTGTACTCGCCTAACATGCAAACCCTAAATGCAACATAGCAAAGATGCAGGGCTAAATAGAAAGATACCTGGATTTTGGGCTGTTACAATTCTCCCCCACTAGAACCAGACTTCGTCCCCGAAGTCTCAAACTGAAAACAACTCCGGATACTGATCCCGCATCTCAGACTCGGACCCCTTCCGATGTTGCCACTGCACTTGTACCAAGGATACTTCCTTGTTCCTCAGAACCTTAACCTTCCGATCCCTGATCGCCACTGGTCTCTCCACATAGTTCAGGCCTGCATCCACCTGAATATCATCTAATGGCACCACTGCCGACTCGTTGGCAGTACATTTCCTCAACTGCGAGACATGAAAGGTGTTATGGATCTGTCCTAACTCAGCAGGTAGATCCAACCGGTAGGCTACCCTGCCTACCCTAGCAATTACCCTGAAAGGTCCAATATATCGGGGTCCCAACTTTCCCCTCTTCCTGAATCGTATCACTCCTTTCCAAGGATAGACCTTTAGGAGCACAAGGTCACCAACCTGAAACTCGAGCTCGGACCGACGCCTGTCCGCATAACTCTTTTGGCGACTCTGCGCGGTCAACAATCTCTGCCTGACCTGCTGAATCTGCTCGGTCGTCTGGAGTACAATCTTCGTGCTACCCATCACCCGCTGCCCCACCTCTCCCCAGGAGATGGGGGTGCGACACCTCCTCTCATACAACAGCTCTAAGGGTGGCATACCAATGCTCGAATGATGGCTGTTGTTGTACGAAAACTCTACTAAGGGTAAATAGGTGTCCCAACTCCCTCCAAAATCCAAAACACATGCTCGGAGCATATCCTCAAGCGTCTGAATCGTTCGCTCGCTCTGTCCGTTCGTCTGCGGGTGGTATGTGGTACTGAAATGCAGCCTCGTACCCAACTCCTCATGAAACTTCTTCCAAAACCTGGAAGTAAATCGTACATCCCAATCTGAAACAATCGACATCGGAACCCCATGCCGCGATACCACCTCCCTCACATATAATTCTGCCAACTTCTCCGCAGAAGAGCTCTCACTGATGGCTAGAAAATCAGCGCTCTTCATCAATCTATCCACAATCACCCAAATTGCATCGACTCCCCTCGCAGTCCTCGACAATTTGGTGATAAAATCCATGGTAATCTGTTCCCACTTCCATTCGGGAATCTCCAGCGGCTGCAATTTACCGTGTGGACGCTGGTGCTCGGCCTTAACCTGACGACAAGTCAGGCACCTCTCGACGAACCATGCAACATCCCTCTTCATACAGGGCCACCAATACTCCTTCTTTAGGTCCAAATACATCTTAGTAGCCCCGGGATGAATCAAGAATTTCGATCGATGCGCTTCCTCCATCAAAATAGTACGCGTACCGCCCATAAACGGTACCCAAATCCGACCCTGAAAAGTCATGAGTCCCCGACCATCCGTAACGAATTCCGATACCTGACCGACAACCCGCTCCCTCTTCTGGTTTTCTGGTCTCGCAGCCTCAGCTTGAGCTCCTCGGATGGTGTCCAAAATCGGAGTCATCACCGTCGACCTCATACAAATGTCTCGGATCGGGGCGCTTTCCGCCCTACGGCTCAACGCATCGGCCACTACATTCGCCTTGCCCGGGTGGTACAGGATCTCAGAATCATAATCCTTCACCACATCCAACCATCTCCTCTGTCGCATATTCAGATTTGGCTGATCCATCAAGTACTTCAGACTCTTGTGGTCCGTGTATATGGTACACCGAACCCCATAAAGATAGTGCCGCCAGATCTTGAGGGAAAACACCACAGCCCCCAGTTCCAGGTCGTAGGTGGGATATCTCGACTCATGAGGCTTCAGCTGCCTTGAAGCATACGCTATAACGTGTCCCCTCTGCATAAGCACCGCCCCTAACCCCGATATCGATGGATCACAGTATACCACAAAATCCTCCATCCCTTCCAGGAGTGCAAGCACCGGGGCCTCGCACAATTTCTGACGAAGGGTCTCGAATGAGGACTGCTACTCCGGTCCCTATGAAAATGAAACACCCTTCCGGGTCATCTTAGTAAGTGGCATGACGATCTTGGAGAAATCCTTGATAAAACTTCGATAATAGCCGGCCAATCCCAGAAAACTCTTGATCTCAGTGGGCGATCTCGACACTTCCCATCTCAACACCGCCTCGATCTTGGCCGGATCGACCAATATCCCTTTCTGGTTGACAAGGTGCCCTAGGAACTGGACCTCTCGTAACCAGAAATCACACTTGGAGAATTTGGCATACAGCCTCTCCGATCTCAATACTCCAAGAATTTCCCTCAAATGCTTCTCATGCTGCTCCCTAGACCTCGAATATACCAAAATATCATCAATGAATACGATCACCGACCGATCCAACATCGACCTACACACCCTGTTCATAAGATCCATGAACGCAGCCGGGGCATTGGTGAGCCCAAAAGCCATCACCACAAACTCGTAATGTCCATAACGAGTTCTAAATGCAGTCTTCTGAATGTCTTCGTCCCGAACCCTCATCTGATGATAACCCAACCTCAAGTCTATCTTAGAGAACCAAGATGCCCCCTGCAACTGACCGAACAGATCATCGATCCTAGGTAACGGATACTGGTTCTTAACCGTCAACTTGTTCAACTCCCGGTAATCGATACACATCCGGTGTGAACCATCCTTTTTCTTGACAAATAGAATCGGTGCTCCCCACGGTGAGCTACTCGGTCGAATAAACCCCTTTCCCAACAGCTCCTGAAGCTGCGAGGATAACTCCTGCATTTCTGGTGGAGCGAGGCGATAAGGCACCTTGCCGATGGGTGCCGCTCCCGGAACCAGATCGATACGGAACTCCACTTGCCTTTCCGAAGGCACGCCTGGTAATTCTTCGGGGAACACATCCGAAAACTCGCATACTACTGGAACCTCGTCAACCGAAATTGGCCTCCCCGCGGCGACTCGAGTGTCCATCACATAGGCTATGAATCCACTGCAGCCCTGCTGCAAACTCTGCCTCGCCCTGGCAGCCGAACAAAACACTGACCCACACCGGGTCCCCTCGCCATACACAGTAAGCACTACCCCACTAGGGTCTCGTATAGTCACCAGCTGTCTCTCGCAGTCAATGACTGCCCCAAACTTACTCAACCAATCCATGCCCACGATGATGCAGACATCCCCCATTGCTATATGAGTCAAGTCTATAGGGAACTTGACACCAAAAATCTCGAGCACACATCCTCGAATCACGTCAGTGGCGTATACCGCTTTCTCATCCGCTATAGAAACCCGCAGGGGTCGACTCATCACCTCCTGATCTATACCGATGTGCTAGCTAAAAGCCAAAGATACAAAAGACCGACTCGCACCCGAGTCAAATAATACCAAGGTAGGTACAAAATTCACAAGAAAAGTACCTACGCATATCATAATATAAGCACAATATCTTTGCATAAAAGTAAATACACAAAAGAATACATACCAGCTACGACATCGGGCGCCGCGTGGACCTCCTCCGCAATCAACTGAAAAGCTCTCCCACGAGCCTTCGGAACCTCGACTTTCACCGGCCGAGTCTCGGTAACCCTAGCAGTAGGCGCAGATCCCTGGTGAAGCTGAGGGCAGTCGGCCTTCCGATGGCCGGTCTGGTTGCAATGAAAGCAAACCATAAATCCCTTGGGGGAATCCCTAGCAATGTGCCCCTTCTTGCCACACTTGTAGCAAGCCCCCGATCGACATGCCCCCTCATGACCCTTGTCGCACTTTCCGGAAGTGTGGCCCTTCTGACCTCCCGTCCTCGAATCGGTGGACTTGGTCCGCTTGGCTGCCGACTGGGACTGAGCTGGCCGCCGATCCACCTGCTGAGACTCGGCCTCCTCCCTGGCCTGAGTCCCCAATCGATCTCTCTCTCTCTCTTCCTGGCATTTTCCTGGAGCTCAACGAAGGTCTGGTATGACGAGTTCGATACAAACTCCTGAATATCCCTCCTCAGTACACCTAAATATCAGCTCATCCGAGCCTGCTCGGTGGACACCTGCTCAGGGCAAAACATCACTCTCTCATGAAACTTCCGAGTGATGACCGTAACCAAATCATTACCCTGCTTGAGGGTCAAGAACTCCTGAACCAACCGTTCCCTCTCCACAGGGGGAACATACTCGTCTCTAAACATAGAGGTAAACCTCTCCCAAGTCATGACTGAAACCTCCGCAAGAGTGAAGTTCGCCGTCACGAACTTCCACCAATCCTTTGCTCCCAGGCGGAGCTGGTTCAAAGCGAACCGTACCCTCAGATGCTCCGGACATGAACAAGTGTAAAAGCATCCCTCAATATCAGCAATCCATCTCATTGCAACGATCGGATCCTGCGTCCCGTCAAACTCGGGTGGCTTCGTGTTGATGAACTCCCTGAACAACAACGAGTCACCTCCCTGTGGTCTGGCAGCGACCACAGCTGTGGTAGCTGTAGCGGCTGCGGCCTCAGTCACCGCGGCGTACCGCTCATCAAAAGTCTCCATCAGAGTGGTCTTAATAGACCCAAACATCTCCAGAATCTCAGCCTGGATCGCCGCAACCACCTCTTCGTGAATCATCTGACGAAGCTCCTCGTCACTCACACCGCTCATACCAGGTTTGTGGCGTGGTCCAACCATAATGCCTCCGAAATACAACATAAAAATATTAGAGACTCCATCGAGCATAATCGCACTCGATAACGCAACCCTACTCGGTCTCCGATACACAAGGATTCTTACTTGGGTTGGCCACTGACTCGGTGTCTTCAGTAGTACGGGCCCAATACTACCAACTACACCACATCAACATTCACCCCAAGTCCTCCTCCCCGAACCCCGGATCATGAGTACTCTATTCTTGCCATGCACTGGCTACCCACTCGCTCTCAAAGCCTCTCATAGCAGTAGTTCTCCCTAGACTAAGGCATCACAAATCAGGCCACTCTAGTCCTAATATGAATACCTATTCTACTAGCATGCGTATCATATCATAACATATCCCACAACACATATTGTAAGAGTATTTTGGGGATTTTACTGTTCGGGCGCTGACTAACCGTACACACTGGTTCTCCTTTGGTTGTTTCTAAATCCCTTATCAAACTTTTATTGCTTTTATTAATTAAAATTTTCCTCAAATCCCCGGTTTGAGTTCAGTTACGCCCGAAGGTGTATCCAAATCCCTCAAACCAAGGCTCTGATACCAACTTGTAACAACGTAAATTTTAAAACAAATTTTTCATTTTTGCAAACATCAAAAACCATCGTTTAATATTCCAAATTCAAACGTGAACAATGTTATCATAACAAAATACATCCCATGATCATAAAAACAGTTTCTCCGACAGTGTGTACAATCACGCCGGCGCCTTCCCACGGTCCTTGCTAGTACCTGAAACACATAACACAACAACTGTAAGCATAAATGCTTAGTGAGTTCCCCAAAATACAACTGACGCACATACGCCTTTCCAGGCCCTGACCTTTCGGTCCATGTGTCTCAGGGGACTTCCATCCCGACTAGGTAAACCTTCCGGTCCTACCTGCATCAACCTTACGGTCCACATCACAACGCCTTCCGGCCCATAACATATACGCCTTCCGGCCCATAACATATACGCCTTCCGGCCCATAACATAATGCCTTCCAGGCCATATCAAGCATATCATACATGGCACATATAAACGATTAACTTATCACATACAATGCATATAACTCATAACATATCCGACCTTCCGGTCACACAATAAAACCCTTTCGGGTACAATATAGTGAGAAAACTCACCTCGTGGAAAGTCTAAGATCTCGTGTACTCGCTAACTCGAAATCCCAACGGCGACTCTACCTCGCCTAATCATAAAAATATCATTTTAATAATCAAAGACTTCCACAATTAAACATTACCCCTTATCATCATTCCTCAGAGGGTAAAAGACCATTTTACCCTTCCATGACCCAAAGTCTTCATGCTGACCAAAACCCTAAAAGTCAAAAAAGTCAACCTTGTGAGTACGCGTGGCGTACTGCTTGATGTACGCGGGGCGTACATCGCCAACCCATGGATCGGGGTCTCCACCCAATACGCTGCGCGTACTGGGAGTTACGCCCAGCGTAACCATCAGACTTTAACATACTTCATTTCTGGTCTTAATTGGTTAAGCCATTACTCCAACTTCTAGATCCGACTATGTTTATGCGTCTATACCCATAAATTCGAGACCTTTAAGCCTTGGCATGGCTGTAAAGGCTCCAACACTTCTTAACATCATTCTATTCCAACTCAAAGACCTAGATCTCATGCATGGTGTAACATTCATGTCCATGATATCATTTTTATGAGTTTACAACTCCAATAGACCAGAAATATGATGGATCTAAGCTTATGGAGACCATTTGCACAAAAAGTCTCCACCTTTGGGACTAAAACACTAGAAAATGGTACTTGAATCATATAACATGAACCATATGTCAAGATCCGAACTTTTTACCTGATAATGAAGCTTCAACCTTTGTAAGCTCAGATCCACACTTGAACACCACTTCTAGCCTTCCCAATGAGCTCTTCTTCTCCTTTGCTACCTTGGAATGGCACCACCAAGCTTAGAATACTCATAAAATGGCCTAAGAACGCATGCACACTCTCTTTAGGGTTTTTCTCTGAGGGATGGTGGCTGAGAAGTCCAGCCACACATTCCTTTTATAGCCCTCCGAATGGATTAGGGTTTTTAGGTCTGGACCGGTTACGCCCAACGTAACCTTGGGTACGCCCAGCGTACCCGAGGGTGAACGCGTCCAAATGAAGCGTGTGAGTATGCGCATCGTACTCCTGGTACGCCCAACGTACTCGCCTAACATGCAAACCCTAAATGGAAACATAGCAAAGATGCAGGGCTAAATAGAAAGATACCTGGATTTCGGGCTGTTACATAGATCTAACTTCCCAAGGCATAGTTACCATGTAAAGTTGCAAACATTAGGTGCATGCAAGGTTTTAAAGGCCAAAACCAAGCCAAAGAAGAAGTTTTAGGTAAGGAAAAGGCCATAATTTGCGAAGGACTAGAACTTTATAACTATAAGGGGCTAGAGGAGTCCGGATCTTAAGTTACAACTTTAGATCATGCTCAAAACCAGAAATAACTCCACAACAAACTAGAAATAGCCCTAAGCCTTTGCATGAAAGGATGTAACTAGAGAGAAGCCAAGGTAATGACTTGTTACCTTCAAGATGATGCTAAGATGAAGTAGAAATGAGATCCACAAGCTTCTCCTTGCTCCAAGCTCCTTAGACTTCAAGCTCTCTTTACAAAATCCACCTTCCAAGCTTCTTAACACACAAAAATGGAGAGTATATGCGATTAGGGTTTTCTGAGCTCAATAGGGAGGTAAGGGAGGCAGAGGGTGGCTAATGACCCTTTAAATAGGGTGTAGAACCCTAGAAGTTAGGGTTATTTTCCAGCTCGTACTCGTTGAGTTGGGGCCCTCCAACTCATCGAGTAGACCTCTTAAATCATGTGGCCTGAACCGCTTTTACATGACGAGTTGGGGCATCCAACTCATCATGTAGGTCTAAGAATGTGACTATAAGCTATAATTTTGATACTCGGGAATTGGGTTGTTACAATATAGTTTGACCAATGATCTTCCTTGTTATTATTTAGAAATATAATTGTTAGCTTTGGAAATCAACTAGAAAGTCTGTAATGGTCATGGTATGCAAGCGATGCTAAAATCTCAATCTCCACTCTATTCTCTCTCTTATCTCTTATTCGTGGTGCTGCCACCGCTACATCCTCCTCAGATTTCAACCCCTTGGTTTCTTTATATTTCTCATCATGGTTGGTGATCAACCTACTACACCATAGTAGGCCTTCATAGTTACCAAAATTAAGTCCTAGATACCTCTTGTTATTGATTTGGAACGACTAAACAACAACTCTCAATGTGAATTACTCTATACTCGAGATGTCGATGGATTTCACCTTCCTCAAGCTCTCCTTCAATTGTTCTTAATAGAGATTCCATGGCCCTTCAAATATAGCTAGACCTAAAAAAAACATTTGTGATAATAAATTTAAATGACCTTCTTGAAAATAGTGAGATACAATATAAACTTAATAGCTAGATACACAATATCTCCACAGATGATCTTTCTATCACAGGCTACTGCTAAAAAATCAAAGATATAACTGACCTTCTTGAAAAACTCGATCTGGAATCCAAGTCCCGAACAAACATCTTGTCATCTAGATTACTAAGGAACTCACCCCTATTTTGACTACGTGGACAGTATTATTAGGCATTGATTACCGTTTCATACCTCCATGGAAACTAGAACGAATCGTGGATTCTCTCCTGACATCATAACTACATGCACCATACATATCATTTTTTTGTCCAGCCATTCTCAACACTAGATCAAATGATTCTTCATGTGGAAACAATCATTACAAAAACCACTAACCGCCACTAAACTACCGCTAATATCCGCCAAATATGGAAAAAAACAGTTACGCACGATCTATCCTCATGACTAATTTACATCCTGCCCAGGTTAGCAACATATGTTGGAAATATGACCATTGTTGCAATAAGTTAGCGATCTTCTATAATTAGCAAAGGTATTTTGTCTGTTGTAATTTAGGTTGTATTTTAGGTTACACACAAGATAAGATCTAAGCTTAAGATGACAAATGATAGATTAGAGGGACTAGTTTGTTAATTTATCATGAGATCGTGTTAACTCTAATTATCCTTAATTCAAATTAGTACATATTTATCCCTTAAATTAAGGGATTTGTATACCGATAAATGTGTGATAATGTTTACACATTTAACCCTAGTCATCACTAGGTGTAGAACTGACCCTTTTTCCATTATGTTCCTCTCTTGGTCTCAACAATTTCCCATCCATGATTTAGGGTTTGGTTTTGGCCATTAAAAAAGATAAATGTTAGGTCATATTGCTTGCTCATTGTCTTGTGGTGAGATTACATTAAATGAGTTATGGTTTGGGATCTCCCTTGTGCAAGATAAGAAAAGTATTCGACTAAAAAGAAAGGCACTTGATTCTTAATTAGATTCTCCATTTCTAGTTATTTTATAGTTGCAAGGAATCACTTAATCTTTGATCTTGATGGTGTAATGCCCGCGTTTCTGGCTAAGCATTAATATTATGATGTAATAGTTAGGCTTAACAATTCTAACCTATTCTGAAGTAGCGAAGAGGAATTATTTGAGTATTATGTGATTTATGTGCTACATATGAGCTTATAACGATGAAATAAAATAATAATAATAATAGGCGTCAAAAATAAAATAATAGTCAGACTCAATATCTATGAAGAAAGTTGTAGTGATCATGACAAGGATTACAGAGATATAAAGAAAGCTGAAATTCGACTTATAACGAAGAAGTTATGACCCGCCGAGGTTTTGCTACAATATCGACACGACATTGTGTATCATAAAAAAAATTAAGTTGGTGATAACATACTTTTTAGCCTTATCGATCTAAATGAGAGTCATATTATACGTTAAACCTAGAGTGTATGTAGAGAACATCCAAATTTGACTTCGTTAGAGAAATTTTTGATTTTTTTACGATTTGGCATAGCAGTATGCAGCTTGGAAATCGAATTTTTATTTCGATCGATTTTTAGCCAACACAATCTAAACCAGAAACGAAGATCTTGTTAATAGGAACTCAACGATATAAAGACAGACAAAAACGGACGTCGGATGACAAAGTTATGATTTTTTAACGGACTTTATCTGTCTAAGCCTGTTAAAATATAACTTTTAAAAATAAATTCAAAATTAGCCAGCGTAGTCTAAATAAAAGTTGTAGATCACGTCACTAACTATGCGTGGATATATAGAATATCAAGAAACAGAGCTCGTATGCGAAAATTACAGGATTTAGAAGATAATTAAATTTTGGTTAAGATGCGAGGCTGACACATGTCGCAATCCTGACTGTTTCTTCCTCCCCACGCCTTGCCATCGGATGGTGACACATGTCCATGTACGCCCAACATACTTGTTATGTCTGTCCCGCGTACTCCGAGTTCCTAGCCTATAAGTAGAGGAACAAATCTCTCATTTTCTTCACACCAAAACCATTATTTCTCCCTCAAATAACCTCCTTAGCCCCCCCCCCCCCCTCCTTCCTTATAACTTCTAAAGTGTTAGAGGCGAAGCCTGAAGTGCCATAAGGCTTGGAGAAGAAGAGATTTTTGTCACACCCCCAAACCAAGGATGGCGGAAACGTCCAGGGGTGGAGGACTTCATGTACAGTATCACAACAACGTGTATAATAGTGCTCAAAGTAAATACAACCATCATAAATATAATTGAAAAAGTTACACCAAAGTATATGTTTACATGTTTCAAAATCAATTACATTATGATGACAAAAATAAATTGTTGACGGTTTAACGTCCCATCCTCAAAGCGCTGAAGTTTTCCCGTTTCACTGATTTCCTGAGAATACAAGTAGTTTTGAAAAAGTGTCAACAATTAAGTTGGTGAGTTCATAAGAGTTTTGTTTGGAGTAGAAACCGTTTTCCTTTTTTTTAAAATCGATAGAGTTTGATCTCCAGAAAATCCAATATTTTCTTAGTTAAGTGTAAACAGAATATTCCTATATGATGTGTTGATGAACCCTAGATTGACCCGTAGATTTCCCCTATAATCGTCCAGCGTATATAAGTTATATAAGATTTAAGTTAGATAAAACGTTGAATGTAGTGGGTCTGCCCTAGGTCCACAACCCAACGAGGAACAGGAGATGAGGCGGGCACCACCAATTCTAAGCCAATCCAGACTAAATTCTTGTATGACTCAAGCATATACGCTCAACGATTATAGTTGAAGTCTAACAATGCGAAAATTTAATGTGAATATAACCTATACATATCATAGTTCACCGGGGAGTAATAGAGATTAGTGAACCTGAACTATGCATATGATAGCTTATCAAAAGTGATGGTGATGGTGAGTTCCTTTCTTGTAATTAAGTTTCTAGGGTAGATGAAACATAAACTATACCTATTATAGTTTATCACTTTGTTTGTAATATATATTTACCATAACTATACCGATTATAACTAGCGCGTTCGTTCGTGGGGGTATAATGGCTTAACTATACTTATTATAGATTATCATAATTGTCCATAGTGGCAATAACTCTTTTGTATGTGTAAAGCCTTTAATAATGTGTTTGTTATACAAATAACCCTATACTATACCTATTATGGTTTATCAATTATTTGTGTGGGTAGTGAGCATAGGCCTTACTTGTCATAATTTACCAATGTTTATATTTTAATGGATATAGCCTCGTAATATCATTTATATATTTACCATACTTGTGGAGGTGTAAATCCATTTGTTTTATGATGTATGTCTATGTAAGAATACAAAATTTTTCATATATTGCAACTACACATAATCACATAACGATGTATACCTTGCTCAACATGTTACAAGGTGAAATGAAATTTATAGTGTTTTTCTTTTAATAACATTTTCTGTAACTGTTATTGGAAAAATTGTAGAAAAATCATATATTGTCCAAATCAAGTTCTGTAACTTCTGAGAGTTTGGAAAATGAGTCTAGTTTGTTCATAATTTTTATTATAATTTTTAATGACTTCTTACTTATGTGAAAGAGTCCATAATCACAGACTGGTCCGGATTGATGTTTGAAATGATAGGCAGTTTTGTAAAAATCACCATAAATTGTAGAAAAATCGTATGGAGATGTGCAAGTAGTCATTTTAAAGCTTAGAAGTGGAACTACATGCACCTAAAACAGTTTTGACAACAAAAATGCTTAAGATGTCCAAAACAGTCCGTGAATGGAGTTGAACTTTTCTGATGAAAGCTGTTAGAAAAATGTAGTTATGTTCTTAGTGTTTTAACTTGTATTCCCCCCCTAAAAACTTGAGAAAACATGAAAATGTAGGGGTATGAACTCACCTTAAGTGATTTCAGTAGGTAAGTGTTGAAGAAGAGAAGTGTTCAACCCAAGAACACTTGAAGAATCACTTGAAGATTCGAAGATCTAACACAATTATAATGGAGTTTGTGTAAGATATCCATGATTTGAGTGGAAATAATTGAGATAATCATAAAGAGAATGGATTATTCTTACCAAATGTGGAGGAAATCCAAAGAATCAGCCCTCAAATCTCGAGTTCTAGAGAGGGAAAATGAGAGAGAAAAGAGTTTGCTCTTTTTGGTGAAAAGAGAGAAAATGAGAGAAATGAGGGAGAGAGGATGAATATACAACTCTCGAAAACGTGGGAAGGAGTGATGATTGAGTGGAAAGTACATTGATGTGACCTAGGTAAGGTGGGGAGGTGTGGATGGTCATAGAGTGGGTGTGGGAGTGGTTGCTTGTGTCATAAAGTAAAGCAAAGTCAACACTCCACCTCTTTGTACTTTACCCACTTGCTTTTATTATTTAAATAAAGATTTTTATGAAAATATGATTAAATTGTGAATATTTAGGGTTTATTATGTTAAAATATGATTTTGGGTGAAAACCCCGCGTTAAAATAATTAAAAACGGGCCTTAAACGCAAAACTATGCGAAAACCGGGAGAAAAATGCTTCCCAGCGAGGCCTCTCGGTCATAGGCCGAGGCTCGGTCCACGCTGAGGTTGGAGTCGGAAGCGAAAGGCGCGAGAAGTGAAGGGCGAGGGTCCGGTCCGAAGGCTCGGTCCGAAGTGTCAGCAGGGAAGCTTCGGTCCTCGGTCTGGAGATAAGAAGCGAGAATGTCAGAACCGAACGAACTGTAGTGAACAGTAATGAACAGTACCTTCGGTTCGGTTGGTGAACAGTACCTTCGGTTCGGATCAACAGCCTTCTTCATCAGGAGGGTTCGGTTCCTAAGAGGGGTTTCGGTTCCTAAGGTCCGTTTTTCGCATAGACTTCCGTTTTTGGGCTGTTTTCGCCAAATTCGAGGGTCGGGATGCCCCGAGTGATTATAGAAAGTTGGGAGAGATTTCGAGAGAGATTTGAGAGAGATTCCACATACTCAGAGAGATTTGGGAGAGATTTGACATTCTTGGAGAGATTTCACATACAAAGAGATATGTGGGAGAGATTTCACATACTTAGAGAGATTTGGGAGAGATTTGACATACTTGGAGAGATTTCACATACAGAGAGATATTTGGGAGAGATTTCACATACTTAGAGAGATTTGGGAGAGATTTGACATACTTGGAGAGATTTCTCATACAAAGAGATATGTGGGAGAGATTTCACATATTTAGAGAGATTTGGGAGAGATTTGACATAAGAAGAGATAGAGTGAAAACGATTGAGAGAGGTTTCATTGGTGACCTTTTTGAGCGTTCGGCTTTGCAATGTAGGGTCCGTAAGTCCCGTTACGCCTTGTTTAAGGATCTTGCATACTCCCGATGAGTATGCAACATTGTTTTATCGGTTTGGCTCGCCACGTACCACAATTTTAGGTTAAGGAGATCTAGATGTACGCATTTTTTGATTTATGATCTCTCGTTAGAATAGAGAGTTGTTTAGGAGTTACTCACGGCAAAATGAGTGGACCGGTTTGACTTGTTGACTTTCGTTGACTTTGACTTGACTGAAAATTGACGGTTGTCACATCATCCCCCCGTTAGAGGGAATTCCGTCCCGAAATTTGAAATCAGGCAAGGAGTTTGTAAATGACTAAGGTCGGCTCTTCATTATTTTGATTCTGACTAAGAGATGAGTTATTATACATGAAAACTTAGCTTATACACATTATGATATAACCAATACTGGGCGGATAGTAAAATGTGTGATTCTACTTCAGTTTCACATCCCAACGAGGAAAAGAAACTAAGTCAGAATTCTCACATTCTATTATCTACCAGGTATTCGTTATATATAACTGGGGAATGTATAAGTGAGGAAATCATAACAAATAACATTCTTAGTAATCCTTCTTAATGAATTAGAGTTCCTAGTCAGGGCTAACATTGAACCTAGATGTATTTCGACCGTTCACCTATAGAGTAGAAGCATGTTCTCGAAAGTTTGACCTACATCCCTATGATGCAGTCCCATTATGGAGTCGAAGGAAATTCATAGAATGGTCTCATGACGGCTTTGGAATTTCTTGTTGTTTATGCACTCAGTTTAATCATTGGCATTACTACTATGCATGCTTTAATCGATGCTAGAGTTAATCAAATAAAGAAATTTGGAATTTAAACGTCGATGTTAGAAACACGTACTAATATTTGCGGGCAGTTCCGGGGTGGTCTCTCCTTCGGTGATCACAAGCACCCTTCCACCACCACTGGCATCTCTTGCTCTTGGGCAGTTCCTTTTAAAATGGCTTGTTTCTCCACATTTGTAACAGGCTGGGCTTACTCCAGAGCCGGGGAACTGGTTGATGGGTCGTACCGGTGCCCTATAGAAACGGGTAGTGTGCCCTTTCCTATTGCAATTCATGCAATGCAGTTCTCTACAAGCCCCAGTGTGATGGAAGCTACACTTGTTACATTTCGGAAGGGTTCCAGCGTATTGTTTCATGGGAGTTGGCGTGGTGAGGGTTGTGGCAGCATGAACAACAAAAATTTGCGTGGTTGACGAAGTGTCATGGCTGGCACGATGGTCGATGAGTTGTTGTGTCAACTCCTTGGCGCTGTCAAAGGTAGTTGGTATGGAGGCCAATACACTATCATGGATCTGGGATGATAGCCCCTAAAGGTATCGCTCTACCTTTTTCTCCTCTGGGGTGACCATTGCAGGACAGAGGAGTGCTAGGTCATTGAATCGGGCAGTATAAGCTTCAAGATCCATCCCCGACATTTTGAGATTCCAGAGTTCTTCTTCAAGTTTTTGTATTTCTCCCCTCGGGCAATACTCCTTTAGCATCAACGCTTTTAAGTTTTCCCAGCCTATGGAGTTAGCCACTGCAGGAGTAAGTGACTTAACTCGGCCATTCCACCAAGTAAGAGCTTTTCTTGTGAAAGTGAATGCCGCATACTTGACCTTGCTTGCTTCGGGACAAGCACAAATTTCGAAGACTGCTTCGGTCCTTTCGAACCATTGCATCAGCGCGATGACGCCCCCGCTTCCGTCGAAAGGATCGGGTTTGCCATTCGTGAAGTCTTTGTAAGAACACTCCTTAGTGCGTCCTGTGCTGTCCCCCTGATTCGAGTTAGTATTCCCGGATCCGAAGCCGCCGGAACCATTTGTACCCATTTGCGACATTGCTGCCGCCACGGCTGCTGTTATGGCAGCTTGAAACATTATGGGATCAAACTGCGGAGGGGGCGGCGCTGTGCTTCCGGAGGGTCTGGACTTTTTCTTTGGTGGCATAGTCCTGTCATAAGTTGGTAGAGACGAACAAACGATAAGTTTTTTTTTAATAGTAGTGACAAGTCAGATGTTATCAAGCCAGAATTGTCTGTATTATGTCCTGACTTAAAAGCATTTTGTATGTAATTCATAACAAAGCCCCTATGAATGAATTTTAGTGGTAATGACTCAAATGCAACTTGTGATTTGTTTCGCCTGATCCCTTTCTAAAATTACTTGGTATATATTAAGAATTTCTTGGAGTTACCATATGTAAATTGTTTGTAATATAGGGTTCGACGAAAATAGGTCTACATCTTATTAACGTAAGGAAAATTTTGGGCAATGCTACGGTTCCCTTGAATAGTGTAGTTTCCGGATTCTGAAGGATTCGAATGTCTCCATTTAACAATCTAGGTTGGTCGTGTTCTTCGTTCCAGGTTTCCAAGCATTCTACCCAAGGAGGCGTTGGGCCTTGAACAACCGGACGAGGGTTAGGATTCGGAACAAGGGCCATCAGGGTAGGTTCTCCACTTCAGGGTCGGATTCAGGACCATCAGCAAAGCCTTCAGCTTGGTGACCATCCAAAGGGATTCGGTAATCATTCTCTGGCTCCTCTCCGAGCCATTCAGTATTGTCGTGGTTAGGGTAGTACGGGTCGTCGTGGGGATGGAATTCAGCCATGATATCTTCGCGAGAAATGGGGTTATAAGAAATAACTAAGTAGACGTACTAATTAGATAATTATAAGGTTTTATCAGGTACTTCAATATATTGTTTAGTGCATACTAGTCATATGTATTTGGGACAGGATAGACCTTCGAATAAGCAATCCTAACTCTAAATCCCCAATCCAACGAGAACAGGAAGTAAAGCAAAGATTCACAGATTCTAAGTCTATGACGTCCTGGATACATATAATTTTAATGTATCCACTAGGCAATTATTGATCTATTGATAAAAATTTATTTAGTTCTCAAATAAGTAATTATAATAACACCAAATACCCCTATGGTATTTCATTGTGGTAGTGTTGGTAAGTTTTTAGACTTGTTGCAACACCTACGACCATTCCTGGGCATATGCTAATCACTTCTGGGTGAGACATAGTTGATCAGGCTATGTCATTCCCAGACCTGACTATACATCCCCAAGCCTACTCGTATTGTTCAACAATTACTACTTTTGTCCCATCCCACCGTGATACTGACCCTAGTGTGTGTGCGCATGCTCTTACTTTTACCGAGAAATTATTTGTTTCTAAAAGTATAGTTGCTTTGAAAACTTTAAATCAGAGATTTTCAGTCCCAATGTATTTATAGTTTGTATATCTTATGTGGTTCGATATACTGAGTTCACTATAAACAATGCTCCGATACCAATCTGTCACACCCCCAAACCAAGGATGGCGGAAACGTCCAGGGGTGGAGGACTTCATGTACAGTATCACAACAACGTGTATAATAGTGCTCAAAGTAAATACAACCATCATAAATATAATTGAAAAAGTTACACCAAAGTATATGTTTACATGTTTCAAAATCAATTACATTATGATGACAAAAATAAATTGTTGACGGTTTAACGTCCCATCCTCAAAGCGCTGAAGTTTTCCCGTTTCACTGATTTCCTGAGAATACAAGTAGTTTTGAAAAAGTGTCAACAATTAAGTTGGTGAGTTCATAAGAGTTTTGTTTGGAGTAGAAACCGTTTTCCTTTTTTTTAAAATCGATAGAGTTTGATCTCCAGAAAATCCAATATTTTCTTAGTTAAGTGTAAACAGAATATTCCTATATGATGTGTTGATGAACCCTAGATTGACCCGTAGATTTCCCCTATAATCGTCCAGCGTATATAAGTTATATAAGATTTAAGTTAGATAAAACGTTGAATGTAGTGGGTCTGCCCTAGGTCCACAACCCAACGAGGAACAGGAGATGAGGCGGGCACCACCAATTCTAAGCCAATCCAGACTAAATTCTTGTATGACTCAAGCATATACGCTCAACGATTATAGTTGAAGTCTAACAATGCGAAAATTTAATGTGAATATAACCTATACATATCATAGTTCACCGGGGAGTAATAGAGATTAGTGAACCTGAACTATGCATATGATAGCTTATCAAAAGTGATGGTGATGGTGAGTTCCTTTCTTGTAATTAAGTTTCTAGGGTAGATGAAACATAAACTATACCTATTATAGTTTATCACTTTGTTTGTAATATATATTTACCATAACTATACCGATTATAACTAGCGCGTTCGTTCGTGGGGGTATAATGGCTTAACTATACTTATTATAGATTATCATAATTGTCCATAGTGGCAATAACTCTTTTGTATGTGTAAAGCCTTTAATAATGTGTTTGTTATACAAATAACCCTATACTATACCTATTATGGTTTATCAATTATTTGTGTGGGTAGTGAGCATAGGCCTTACTTGTCATAATTTACCAATGTTTATATTTTAATGGATATAGCCTCGTAATATCATTTATATATTTACCATACTTGTGGAGGTGTAAATCCATTTGTTTTATGATGTATGTCTATGTAAGAATACAAAATTTTTCATATATTGCAACTACACATAATCACATAACGATGTATACCTTGCTCAACATGTTACAAGGTGAAATGAAATTTATAGTGTTTTTCTGTTAATAACATTTTCTGTAACTGTTATTGGAAAAATTGTAGAAAAATCATAAAATGTCCAAATCAAGTTCTGTAACTTCTGAGAGTTTGGAAAATGAGTCTAGTTTGTTCATAATTTTTATTATAATTTTTAATGACTTCTTACTTATGTGAAAGAGTCCATAATCACAGACTGGTCCGGATTGATGTTTGAAATGATAGGCAGTTTTGTAAAAATCACCATAAATTGTAGAAAAATCGTATGGAGATGTGCAAGTAGTCATTTTAAAGCTTAGAAGTGGAACTACATGCACCTAAAACAGTTTTGACAACAAAAATGCTTAAGATGTCCAAAACAGTCCGTGAATGGAGTTGAACTTTTCTGATGAAAGCTGTTAGAAAAATGTAGTTATGTTCTTAGTGTTTTAACTTGTATTCCCCCCCTAAAAACTTGAGAAAACATGAAAATGTAGGGGTATGAACTCACCTTAAGTGATTTCAGTAGGTAAGTGTTGAAGAAGAGAAGTGTTCAACCCAAGAACACTTGAAGAATCACTTGAAGATTCGAAGATCTAACACAATTATAATGGAGTTTGTGTAAGATATCCATGATTTGAGTGGAAATAATTGAGATAATCATAAAGAGAATGGATTATTCTTACCAAATGTGGAGGAAATCCAAAGAATCAGCCCTCAAATCTCGAGTTCTAGAGAGGGAAAACGAGAGAGAAAAGAGTTTGCTCTTTTTGGTGAAAAGAGAGAAAATGAGAGAAATGAGGGAGAGAGGATGAATATACAACTCTCAAAAACGTGGGAAGGAGTGATGATTGAGTGGAAAGTACATTGATGTGACCTAGGTAAGGTGGGGAGGTGTGGCTGGTCATAGAGTGGGTGTGGGAGTGGTTGCTTGTGTCATAAAGTAAAGCAAAGTCAACACTCCACCTCTTTGTACTTTACCCACTTGCTTTTATTATTTAAATAAAGATTTTTATGAAAATATGATTAAATTGTGAATATTTAGGGTTTATTATGTTAAAATATGATTTTGGGTGAAAACCCTGCGTTAAAATAATTAAAAACGGGCCTTAAACGCAAAACTATGCGAAAACCGGGAGAAAAATGCTTCCCAGCGAGGCCTCTCGGTCATAGGCCGAGGCTCGGTCCACGCTGAGGTTGGAGTCGGAAGCGAAAGGCGCGAGAAGTGAAGGGCGAGGGTCCGGTCCGAAGGCTCGGTCTGAAGTGTCAGCAGGGAAGCTTCGGTCCTCGGTCTGGAGATAAGAAGCGAGAATGTCAGAACCGAACGAACTGTAGTGAATAGTAATGAACAGTACCTTCGGTTCGGTTGGTGAACAGTACCTTCGGTTCGGATCAACAGCCTTCTTCATCAGGAGGGTTCGGTTCCTAAGAGGGGTTTCGGTTCCTAAGGTCCGTTTTTCGCGTAGACTTCCGTTTTTGGGCTGTTTTTCGCCAAATTTGAGGGTCGGGATGCCCCGAGTGATTATAGAAAGTTGGGAGAGATTTCGAGAGAGATTTGAGAGAGATTCCACATACTCAGAGAGATTTGGGAGAGATTTGACATTCTTGGAGAGATTTCACATACAAAGAGATATGTGGGAGAGATTTCACATACATAGAGAGATTTGGGAGAGATTTGACATACTTGGAGAGATTTCACATACAGAGAGATATTTGGGAGAGATTTCACATACTTAGAGAGATTTGGGAGAGATTTGACATACTTGGAGAGATTTCTCATACAAAGAGATATGTGGGATAGATTTCACATATTTAGAGAGATTTGGGAGAGATTTGACATAAGAAGAGATAGAGTGAAAACGATTGAGAGAGGTTTCATTGGTGACCTTTTTGAGTGTTCGGCTTTGCAATGCAGGGTCCGTAAGTCCCGTTACGCCTTGTTTAAGGATCTTGCATACTCCCGATGAGTATGCAACATTGTTTTATCGGTTTGGCTCGCCACGTACCACAGTTTTAGGTTAAGGAGATCTAGATGTACGCATTTTTTGATTTATGATCTCTCGTTAGAATAGAGAGTTGTTTAGGAGTTACTCACGGCAAAATGAGTGGACCGGTTTGACTTGTTGACTTTCGTTGACTTTGACTTGACTGAAAATTGACGGTTGTCACAATTTTGGCTTAGAAGTTCTATCCATACAGATCCCGACTCCTAGCTATACCCCCTTTGTAAATGAGTTATGCTGACCCTACTTTAAGTATAACTTTTGTTTAAGTTCATTATCATTATTATGAACCTACAAACAAGATTTATCAGTGATTCAAATTCATTATACTGATTGAACTACGTATGGGGAAGATGTCTAGCAGAGTATAGATGACGACCACGAGCTATTCTAGACAGTCTAGTGGAACACTGACACACTCACAACTTGTAGGTGTTTTTGAACTACGTGCTCACCAGGTGTACTCCATCCCCTTCATGGTTTCCTTTTTGATATATATTGCTAAGGAATCCCCTAAGCAGTGTTGTCCATCCTGATGAAAATCCTTAGGCTAGGTCCCTTGTTTTAGATGCTTTAGGGACATAAAGTGAGGATAACGGGAATGAGTAATCAGGTTGATTGATTTGATGAAATTAATAAACTTAATTATTGTGGATTTAAAACTCTATGTGCTTACCTGGCTCCCAAGCCTAACCCACTCAGTTTCTTGTATTATAGGTAGTAGCCATAGAGCACAAGAGTGATGATCTGATGGGAGATCAATTGATTATACGCCATTAGAATAATAGATGTTGTAAGGCCTTTACTATTTCTGTTTATGCTTATGTATTGTATTGACAATGACAACCCAACATTTTTAATATAATAAAACACATTTCTTCTGAAATGCTTTGATAATTTACTTATCATATTTTTGGGAACAAATTCCGCAACATATTTCTCCAAAAGGGTACTCTGATTTTCAAATAAAGCATAAACAAATTGGTGTTTTTTGGCCGTGAAATTGGGGATGTCACAGATGGATTATGGTTTTTTCATGTTTGCTTCCATTGTATGCAATTTGATTGTCTTTTAAATATACCATAATCCAAGAATGGTACCAGAGCCACTAGTTGATATTTTACTCATTTAACAATTGATTTGTCATAAATAATCATGATGGGGTATGATTATGTGCATGAAATACACACGTAAGGTACTTGTTTTGATCTATTCTTCCATTGTTTGTAAAATCCGTAGTAAATTATCAAAACAATCATTTAAGGATGATACTAGCTCCACTAGAAAGATTTGAATGTCTACATTCATTCACATTTTGACCATAAGACCTGATTCTAATCCTAAAAGGAGCTAACAATGCAATTTGTTCACGAAATATCAAATTGAATTAGAGAACTTGTTACTATTGCCTTCTAAATTCATATAAAAATCGTAGTAAAGTCCTAAAGGCATGAAACTAATGGCATTATAAATATATGAAAGAATACTATAATTATTCTTTTAAAGTCGATGAATGAATCTTGTCTTAAGTGGGTCTAAACAGTTTAAAAACAACCACTCGTCCTAAGAACAGAAAACACAATTTGTAAATGTGAACGAAACTAATAAGAAATGTTTATGACAAATTAATTTAAACTAAATAGTTTGATTAAGTATTATTTTTTTCCAATGCTTTTATTGATTTGTATTTATGTTACTTAGATGGTTTTTCGTCACATCTCCGGTCGGCAGTGGAAATGCAGACCGTGCGACGTAGGGACATTGGATCATCGTAGCAAGTATATTGAACAATACACAAAAATATAACACAAAATTACTTTTATTTATTATTAATTATTTTAGTGTTACATTGTTTGGAGTTTAAGCATACATCCGATTAATAAGTAAGTAAGCTAAAATGAGTTTCACCAATTTTCTTGATTACTTCTTTCCTTCCACAGATATTCTGCACACTCATGTTCCCGAGAATACAAGTATTTTTAAAACGTTAAGATAAAGTTGGTGATTTCACAAGTTTTTATAGTTTTCTGCTTTATCCTTTTTGTTAAATTTGGATTTCCTTTTTATTTGAAAATCTTTCTTTTTAGGACATAATACCTATCCTAAACTTTCAAAATTTTTATTGAAATGATTTTTAAATCAAATTATACAACTACTGAAGGCGTCCCTCAAGGAAGTTATGTTAAGATTTCCTAGACAACATTGCCATGAGCCCCTATAATTGATGTTGTTGACCGACTGTAACATCTCAATGTTGAGGTACTTCTAATTTTGACCCTATAATTTGATGGGTTTTAAGCATAACAACAAAAACGTATGTGTTCATGCAACCCTAATGCTTTGGATATAGGTTTTCACTAGTTGAACATGAAAACATGAATACAAAAGAGAGACCATAATACTTATCTATAAAATCAAAATAAACCTAATACTAGGGTTTAGGTACGGAATGTCCAGTGCCAAAGTGATGGGTTTTCGAGCACTATAACATCGCCATGGTGCACATACAACCCTAACGCTTTGGATCTAAGTTTTTTTCTAGTTATACATGCAATAAACAATTTTCCAAGGCATGAAGCCAATACTAGCATACAACTTGATATATGAGTCATAAAAACTTGTTAGATGATTACCTTTTGTTGTAGCTTGTTGTAATTGGCCTTTAAGAACGTAGCACCTTAAATGGTTCACAAAACACCACCAAAAATTGGAGAACTTGAGAGAGAGGTTAGAGGCACTCAAGAATCGACTATAGTATCTCTAAGATCACTAGTGTGTTCATATTCTAGGCCAAGGGGTTACATATATAGTGTAGAATTCCAAGGGTTATGTGTAAACCCTAATTCTTACACTCGGGCTTGTAATGGACTAACGCTATATGGAAACTTACATAAGCTTAGCCAATCACTAATCAATTATGGAATATCAGCCCAACCTATATATATATATATATATATATATATATATATATATCATTGATTTACACAATCAACCCGTGTAAACGTAATTAGTCTCTTTTGATCACTAAATTAATTCCAAATTGATTCTTGATCAATACTAATTAAATAATATGATTCCTCAATTAATATATTATACTTATAATATATTAATATATCTTAAATAACATGTTTCTCAAATGTCCACCCTATCAGATTGTTTTGGTGAATGTAACCCAAAATAGACCATGTTACTCTCGGGTCAAGTACATGCCAATTATAGTTATGGGCTTAGACACCTAATCTAACAGTCCCCCACTTGGATAAGTCTAATAACTATAACTGTAAGTACGACTTAGAACCCGACTAGAAATAGTAGCTGTTAAAAGTCACTGTCGGACTTTGAAGCGCCATTTTAGATAAGGGATCATATAATCCTCTGTTCTACAAGATATCATGCAGACAAATACATGGAACATAATCATACTTATTGTCTAACAGTTTGTTTCCCAAATTCGGATTTGCTTAACATAGAACTTAATCGAAAACATCAATCGAACATATCAATCGAACACATCAATCATAACTGTTAAAAGCCATTGTTGAACTTTGACACGCCATTTTAGATAAGGGATCATATAATCCTCTATTCTCCAAGATATCGTGCAAAAAAATACATGGAACATAATCATACTTATTGTCCAAAAGTTTGTTTTCCAATTTCCGAATTTGTTTGACATAGAACTTAATCGAACACATCATATGAGTCCTGACCAAGCCCAACACATAAGTCAAAACAAAATCATCGAGGGGCCCAAGATATCGTTTTTAATACTCCAAGGATTAAAAGGAACATAGAAACTTCGACTTATATTCTTGTACTAACTACTTGTTAAATCATACACAATATCACATTTTATAACATCAAGTTACTAATGCGTTTTCACACTATCAATGTACAACCAACTTGTAACGCCCGTAGATCCGGGCTAGTCAATTTAGAGGCAATAAGTGTCAAAAATGACTTTTTGGCAAAATATTCTTTAGAATAAATAATCTTAACCAAGTTGTAGTATATGTTACAAGGTTTTCATACATATAAAGACCGCCGAAATCTGAGTTAAAACGAAGAAGTTATGAATGGAACTGACACGATACCGGGAAACGTAAATAGTGAATTTACGATAGAGTGAGATTTAGCCTTAGTGATCTAAACGAAAGTCGTAGAATAAGTTAAACCAGAAGCATCAATAAAAAGAACGTCTAGATCTGACTTTGTATGTGGAAGTTATGATTTATCGTAGTTTTGGATTAGGAGTGTACAACCCGAAATTCGAATATTAGATCGAGTGGTTTTTAGCCGACACAACCTAAACGAGAATCGAAGATCTCATTATTATTAGCGTAACGATAAAAAGAAAGACGAAAATGGACATCAGATGAAGAAGTTATGAGATTTTAACAGATCAATCCTGTCCCAGCCTGTTAAAAATATCACTTTAAAAAAAAGTCAAAACTAGCCGACAGAGTCCAAACGAAAGTTGTAAAGTACGTCTCCACCTACGCGTGGATAGAAATAACGTCAAAAACGGAGTTCGTATGAACGAGATACAAATTATAATAGCATATTTACGTATTAAAATAAAGTATAAATCATATATACGTACACATATATATACATATGTATATATCATTAGAATGGTATCGACGATGCGGTCATTATAAGACTAATATTGAGTTCTTTCGATATTAGTTTAGTACAAATACCATTAAATCTATTTAAAATAGTATTATAAAGGGGTGTTTACTTGTTTATATAACTATAAGGTCATTAAGTAATTATGGAGGGTAGTTTTTGAAAATTCAATTAGTATAAATAAGGGCCTCTAGCTCTCATATTTCTTGCACCATTCTCTTGATTCAAGAGTCTCTCTCTCCTTATCCCCCGAGCATTTCGGTCCCTCGTGATTCGACTTCTCTTTCTGTAGTTTTAGTATAGTAAGGTAAGCGCTGAAGCGCTGCACGAATCTTTCTTAGAAAGATTTAGCGACGAAGTTTTGCCCCTACAGAGCCCGACTCCTAGCTAAAATCCCATTGTAAGTAAGTTGTGCTTACCCTATTTTAAATATACTTTATATTTAAAATTAGTATTGTTATTATAAATTTATAATAAATATTTGAGCTATTATTATGACTTATATAAGTGTCGTTATAATATCTTTTTAAGTAGTCGTGGTACGGGGAATCTTGTTTAAAGGGCCGCATAGGGTTGTTGGATTTCAGAAGTGCTATACGCCAAAATGGTCCTGCCCTCCGGTGTTTTATGTCTGGCCCTGTCTTTACATAGTGGTTGGAAAATATTGTTTAAACACTTATATAATAATAATAATAATAAGACTAATAATTAGTCACGGTAAATATTAGACTAAAATCTAGTGGTAATAATACTAGGTTTCGTCGAAGGAAATTATTTTAAAGTAAACGAAGCGCTGTCTGAGTACCGAGTCACCACCTTCTCAGGTGAGTGCATAGTTACTTTCATCTTACACATAGATATGAAGTATTTAATATAGATTACGTGTTGTGAGTGCATAATTACTTTCATCTTATACATAGATATGAAGTATTTAATATAAATTACGTGTTGTGAGTGCATAATTACTTTCATCTTACACATAGATATGAAGTATTTTATATAAATTACGTGCTATGTGTCCATATTATCTAAATATTTGCTGTATATGCTGGATGAATGATTTTATACATGTTTTAAATGATTTAAACTGTATATGTATTTTATATCTACGATAATGCTGAGGTAAAACATGGGTAGATGTAATAGATGGAATATAAGTTTGATGATGAGTTGAAAGGTGTTATTGACCACGAGGTGAGGGTGAAGGTGGACGATGTGAGAAGCCTTTTCCCAAACGATAGCCCCGTCATTCAGCAGAGTATGGATGATAACCATGGACTATTCTAGACAGTGCAGTGGAACCCTAGCAGGCTCGCAACCTTTAGGTGTTGTGAACGATGTGTTCACCTGGTGTACTCTAAACCTTGGCAACCATGCAGACTTTGTGCCTAAACCTTGGCGATCATGCTGACTTGATGCCTAAACCCTAGAGAGTATGTAGACTTAGTGCCCATTGTGTAAACCTTGGCGATCATGCAGACTTGATGCCTAACCCCTGACGACTATGCAGACTTAGTGCCTATTGTGTAAACCATGGCAACGATGGACTTCGTGCCGATTCCTTAGGATGATCATTAGGAATAAACGAATGAGGAATAGCTGATTCTTAGGGTAGATCCTTAAGAATAAAGAAGATCATGTGTATGGGTAATTGGGTTGATTGCTTAATTGTTTAAACATAATAATTATATTATTGTGGGTTGAAAACCCTATGTACTCACTAAGTTTCCCAACCTGACCCAATCAGTTTATTTATATCACAGGTGTTATTATGAAGTCACATTACACTAAGAGATGAAGGAGATATAAATCACTAGTGATAATGAATGTAAGTTTTGCTTATGCTTATGTTTCTGTATTGACGATGACACCCCAAATGTTTTAAAATGAATTAAAATACTTTTCTTCGGAATGCTTTGATAACGTATTTATCATGTTTTACTGGGAACAAATTCCGCAACATTTTTATTAAAAGAGGTACTCTGATTTTCATAAAGCATAAACAAAATCGGTCTTTTCCGGCCGTGAAAATGGGGATGTCACACAACTCATAGTCAATAACTCATATATCTTGGTTTGAAGATTATATGATATTATCATCTCACAATCACTCTTGATAGATTTATTGAAGTTATTCATGTGAGTGTGGGTTTAATCCAATACTCAGACCTTATGAGTACTCATGAATATTATAGCAAACTATTTCTATGTATAAACACTTTAGACAATCTACAATCTAAATTCATGACAGTCTTGCCTCAATACCTACTTCCAAAGTATGATCCATTGTGGATAGTTTGAATAATCTTATTATTTTGGAAGTTAAAACATGCAAAATAAAAAAATAGTAAACAATTAACACAAGATAGTAACTTTACTCACAAATAAAACTCCTTTTATTTAATCATCAAATGTCAATTACATTTTATCTATTACAAGTTTCTAAACATCTATCTAATCATTAACACTAGTATTATCCTTCAGCCCAATGCTCCTTGCATGCTGCAAGTGCTTAACCTTACTCAGTCCCTTCTTAAGGGGATCAGTTGGGTTCTCCTCTAACGGTACCCTCTTTGCTACGAGGAGTCCTTCTTCTATCCGATGTCTTATGAAGTGATATTTTCTGACGATGTGTCTGGATTTTCCATGATCCCTCGGTTCCTTAGCTAAGACAACCGCACTCTCTCTATCACAAAACATATTCATAGGCTCCTTTATAGCTGGTACAATTCCAAGGTCTCCGATGAAGTTCTTTAGCCATATCACCTCCTTCGACGCTTTACTTGCTGCTATATACTCTAATTCGCACGTTGACTATGCAACTCCCCGACTCTTAGGTGATAATTTTATGGCTTTAATTTTCATAATTTAAAGGTCTACTCGACATGTTGGATGCCCTGATTCGTCGAGTAGAAGCAGATTGGGCCACGTGTTTAAGTGACCTACTCGCTAAGTCCAAGTTAGTACTCGACGAGTAGGAGCTGGAGGATAAAACCCTAATTTCTATGGTATTTCACCTTATTAAAGGATCATTTTCCTCCTTTAGCCCCCTTACAGCCTCTTAAGAGTCCAAAAACCCTAATCCATGTGTGTGATCCATTCCTGTGTGTTTTAAGCTTTGGAAGGTGGATGTTAGTAAGAAGAGTTTGGAGAGCAAGTGACTAAAAGCAAGGAACATGCAAGGATCTAAAATCCACCTCAGTTTGCATCTTCTGGAAGGTATCAAGTCGTTACCTTGACATTCTTTCCTTCTAGATCTGATTTTGTTGAAGATTAGGGCTTTTTCTAGCATGTTAGGTAGCCTTTCTTGAGTATGAGCTAGGATTTGAAGTTTCAACATCAGATCTGAGCTCACCTTGGTCTTTAAGTCCATAAAGTTCCAGCTTTAGCAAGAATGAACCCTTCCTTCTGATTTAAACCCCATTTCAAGCATGGATTTGGCATTCTAAGTCATTGGAGCCTAGCATGCACGTAAAGTTTGAAACTTTACGTGATAAACATGCCTTGGGAAGTTGGATATGCAATATGGAGCCTTGGAATGGCTCACAAAGCATCTAAATGAAGAAAGGTCTGAAAGGACTCGGCGAGTCCCATAAATATTTTCGTGGACTCGGTGAGTCAGTAGGGTGACTCGACGAGTCAGCTAGGGTTTTAACAACTTTTGGGTTGCCTGAACTCGGCGAGTTACAGGGAAACTCAAAGATTTATGACTACTCAAGTTCTAGAAGGACTCGACGAGTCAGTGAACTGCACTCGACGAGTCGGGTCAACATGGATTGTTTACCTTGACCGTTGACTTGACTTTGACAAGGTTTGACTAGTTGACTTTTTGGGAATTTTGGGAAAATTGGAAACTTATGAATATGCTTCTATGGTGAATATAGGTGGTGGAGTTTGTGGCGGTGATCTGAGAGTTTGAGCTTATCTATTCTAGTCGACAGTTGAGAGGTGAGTTACCTCATTATACTAAGGGGTCTAAGGCACCAATGTCGACCCATTGGATATGATATCCTAGCAGTTTGTAGTATGATGTGTATGAGTTAGTGTTGCATGTTTGTTGCTATTCCAATTAGGTAGATCTGTAGTACTACCTGTAGTATTATGTGATTATCTGTATGTGCATTAGTTGTGTTATATGTCGACATATTATGTGGGATGGGTTGAGGTGATGCTGCTCTGTGTGGAAACCAACAAACCAGGGAGCATTCTAGATACTAGAGGAGGGAGACTCTTACTGTGGGCTCGATGGCAATTCAGACTCATACTGTGGGCCTAGGGGTAATCAAGTCTGTAAAGCTGTGGACCAGTACATGATGTTATTTATATATGTGTTATGTGCATTGTATCAAAATTTTAGGGGAACACTCTAGGCTTTCGGGCTTACAGTTTTTAGTTTATTGTTTCAGGTACATCAGGAGATCATGCCAACGCAAAAGCATGATCGTAGAGCTCCTCACGTTTTGTTTATGTTTCTGGAAAAAACTCTGATATTATACATTTTGAAAACAAGTTTGTAATGATTTAATGGTTTTGAAATGTTTTTAAAAGTTCAAATTTGGCATGATTTTATGATTGTTACAAGTTGGTATCAGAGCCTTAGTTTGAGCGAATTGGAGAAACATTCTTGTAAATCCAGTCTCAAACCAAGGAAGGATTTTCAAATAGTTTTAAAATGGTTATCAAAATGAAAAAAAGAGGATGCAGAGTGTACGATCAGTTGGAGCTAGTAAGTAGATCCCAAAATACCGTATGGTTATTTGATATTGTGATATGTTAGAATAGCATGCTAGTACTAGGCTATGGATCTTTAGGAATTTCATGATAGAATTGCCTAATTAAATGATGCCTGCTAGCCTAGGTTTTTCCTTATATGAGATTGACATAATTGTTGTAGTTGCTTGTGTATGTATCATAGTTGTACATAATTAAGATCTTATAGCCTAAGAATGTTTGATTTGGCATTATGTTTTGTTCTTTTTGATTTGGGACTTAGGGTAGGATCAAATATTTGAAAGTCTATATGGTCCAGCGTTATATATGGCTAGTATACACTAGTGCTGCAGGGTTGGTGGATGTTTCATGGATGAGTGAGTTGCGTGAGGCCGATAGGTCGATGTGACGCAGTTAGCTTTTCTCTGAGAGTGAGGATCGAGTGACCACCATGTGAATGTATATTGTTAGGGTGTTGTGATGATACTTGAGACAAATGTGGGTAGGTATGGGAGGTAGTATGGGCCCGTACTACTGAAAGCATAGGACCCATACGCGAAGCAAGGAAGTCACAACCCCTAGGGTTTAGACAGGAGTTGGTTCCTTGTTATTTATGTGGATTATCTGATATCTTTTGGTATGTTTTTAGAATGGTGATGATGAGATGCTTTGTGACTAGATCAGGGTCAGGATCAGGATTAGGAGACGGAGGCCAGGAGGGGCCAACATCACCTGAGGCTGTGGTGCAGATGGGTACAGATGAACTAGACGTCAGGATTCGAGAAATCCTGCAAGATGAGGTTGCCACTTCGTTCCAGGCACAACAGCCAGAGATGTTTGGGTTTATTAAGACCATGGTGATCGAGTAATTCGACGAGCGTTAAGTAGCTCTTGCAGAGACAGCTGCCGCTGCAGCCGCATCGGCTGTAACAGTGGCAGGGGGAGGAGGAGCCAGTCGGGGCTTCCAGTACAGTGACTTCGATAACACAAAGCCCCCTACTTTTGATGGGACTCAGGACCCCATCTAGGCTATGATGTGGGTTTTTGATGTGGAGGGGTTTTTCTTTACTTTTTCGTGTCCTACTGACCAGAAGCTCAAGTGTGCTCTGAACCTACTAATGTCTGGGGCCAAGGACTGATGGAGATTGATGACACGGTTGTACATTGATGATTAGATAGATGCAGTTACATGGGAGCAGTTTAGGGATATGTTCCACGTTCGTTACATCCCTCAGGTTGAGCGGGAATTGGATCAAGAGTTTTTGAGATTGAGACAGGAGGAGGAGTCGGTGACGGAGATCACCCACATGTTCACAGAGACGGAAACGTTCTGCCCAGACTTTGCTTCCGAGTTGGCTCAAATGACTTGTTATCTGAGCATACTCAAGACTAACATCCTACAGTTTGTGTCTACCCAGCAATGTGATACTCTTCTGGATTTATAGGAGGCCGTGAGGCGGTTTGAGTTGGAGATTGAGATACAGTTGAGGGAGCAGCGGTAGGTCCTAACACAATCGTAGCCGATGCAAAAGCGGTGTAAGACCGCTTATTCTACGACCGGGGATCAGGAGAGCCGCAATTGTGGAATGTGCGGCAAAAGTCATTATGGGGTTTGTTGAGATGGTAGTGGGTGCTACAGGTGTGGCAAGGAGAGGCATTATGTGAAGGATTGTCGCCAGATTGCCCTGGTTCCGAGTATGACGTTATGTTATCATCGTGATCAGGTTGGCCACTTGAAGGCCAACTATCCGTTGCTTTCCGCTAAGCAGGTATAGGTTCTCGCACTGAGTACATTGAGGACTGCTGATGGGAGGCCAGTTAAGGCAGAGCCTCCGAAGGCTTAGGGGTGTGCCTTCCAGCTTACAGCAGAGGAGGACAAGGGAACACCGAATGTGGTATTTGGTATGTTTCGATACTCTATTTCTCTTATTAGATTTGTTTTATGCTTATATGTTGTACCTGTGATTAGGTACATTTTTAGTGAACTCCTTGCCTGTATTGGTTTTATTTGACTCGAGGACGAGTCGGTCGTTTGTATCTCAAACATTTAGTAGGGAGTTCAATATGCCAGTAGGCGAGTTTAAGTGTGCGTTGCGAGTCTCTATCGCCAACGAACATGGGATTTCTGCTTCTTCGGTCTACCGAGGATATGAGTTGGAGATTTTTGGGGTGTCCTTCCTGATAGACTTGATTCCTATTCCCATGGGGGAGGTATACATGATTATGGGGATGGACTGGCTTAGTAGATTCAATGCCATGATTGATTGCGAGGGTCAGCGGGTGGTATTTTGAACCCCAAGTGGGGAAGAACTGATTCTATATGGTGAGGGCACTAGAGTGGGATCAGTGTTTTGTTCAACTACTAGGGCTTGGTAGTATATTCAGCATAGGTGTGCGGGTTATCTAGAGTTTGTGATGGATACAGAGCTAGGGATCAGATTTCAGTTACAAAGGTTCTAGCAGTCAGAGAGTTTGCTGATGTGTTTCCGGAGGAGTTCCCAGGGATACCTCCGGAGAGGTAGGGCGAGTTTCGGATCGACCTGGTGCCAAGTGCGGCCCCTATCGCCAAGGCGTTGTACCAGTTGGAACCAACAGAGATGCAAGAGCTATCATCACAGTTGCAGGAACTGCTGGCCAAGCAGTTCATTCGACCGAGCAGTTCCCATTGGGGAGCATCGATACTCTTCATCAACAAGAAGGATGCTTCACACCAGATGTGCATTGATTATAGGGAGTTGAACAAGTTGACGGTGAAGAACCGTTATCCACTTCCGAGGATAGATGATCTCTTTGATCAGTTGCAGGGTGAATCTTGGTTTTCCAAGATAGATTTGAGGTGTAGGTATTATCAAGTCTGGGTCAGAGAGGAGGACATGGAGAAGACTGCGTTTCAGACTCGTTATGGGCATTACGAGTTCCTGGTGATGCCGTTTTGGCTCACCAACGCACCAGCAGTATTTATGAACCTGATGAATAAGGTTTGGAGACCGATGCTTGATCTCTTGGTCGTCATGTTCATAGATGATATCTTGGTTTATTCAAAGACCCGAGAACAGCACAAGGAGCACCTTAGGGAGTTATTGGGAGTTCTAAGACGAGAACGGCTGTATGGGAAGTTCTCGAAGTATGAGTGTTGGTTACGAGAGGGCCAGTTACTCAGACATCTCGTTAAGTAGGATGAGATTTTGGTCGACCCGACCAAAATCGAGGTAGTCATGCAATGGGAGGTGCCGAGATCTCCTTCATATATCAGAAGTTTTCTGGGATTAGCAGGGTACTACCGGAGATTCATTTGGGATTTCTCAAAGATTGCAGTACCCCTCACTCATCTAACGAGGAAGGGGTGGATTTACAGTGGGGCCCTGAGCTGTAGAAGGCGTTTGAGACCCTCCGACAACGTTTGTGCGAGGCTCCAGTTTTGACTCTCCCTGTGGGAGTTGAGGATTTGGTGGTGTCTTGTGATGCATCCATCACAGGTTTGGGACGGTCCTCATGTAGAGAGGACGATTGATAGCCAACGTATCACGGTAGCTAAAGCCAAATGAGACAAAATACCCTACTCATGATCTGGAGTTGGGGGCGATGGTATTCGCTCTCAAGATTTGAAGGCATTACCTATATGGGGTCCGTTGTACCATATAAACGGATCATAAGAGCTTGAGACATATTATGGATTAGCTGAACCTGAACATGAGGCAGCGCAGGTGGCTGGATGTAGTCAAGGACTACGATTGCGAGATCCTTTACCACCCCGGTAAAGTGAATGTGGTGGATTCTCAGCTTGTGAGCTTGATCAGAGATGCTCAGGTCGAGGGCATGCGACCAGAGAACTGGAAGATGGAGAGGATCAGGAGTGAGAACACCCGGTTTGTGCAGGATAGCCGGGGATTATTGAATTGATGCGGCCGAGTATGGGTTTTGATCTCCGGTGGGGTCAGACAGATTGTCATGGAGGACGCTCATAAGTCTCACTTCTCTATTCACTAGGGGACCACAAAGATGTCCAGAGACCTGAGTTTGAGCTACTGGTAGCCATGTATGAAGCAAGAGATCGCTTCGTACATCGAAAGGTGCTTGACTTCTAGGATGGTCAAGGCCGAGCATTAAAGGCCGCATGGTATGTTGAAGCCCCTGGAGAATCCATGTGGAAATTGGAATATATCAGGATGGATTTCATTACCAAGCTGTCGAGGATGCTGAAGGGGTTTGATGGTATATGGGTCATCGTTGATTGAGTGTGAAGAGTGCCTATTTCTTGGCTATATGGGAGAGTATCGGCTGAGAAGTTGGCCGACGTGTATGTTCGAGAGATTGTCGCTCGCCATGGGGTTTTGGTCTCCATTGTTTCCGACCGAGATGTTAGATTGACCTCCCGTTTCTGGCAAAAGTTCCACGAGGAACTGGGCACACGGCTGCATTTTAGCACAACATTTCATCCGCAGACCGACTGTCAGAGCGACCAGACCATTCAGACCCTCGGGGATATGTTGAGGGCGTGTGTCATCAACTTCGGTGGAGCTAGTATTCCCACCTATCTCTTGTAGAGTTTGCCTTCAACAACAACTATCATTCCAACATTGGGCCCCCATCTTTCGAGCTGTTCCATGGTCGGAGATGTCGCCCCCCGATTTGTTGGGGTGAGGTCAGACATAGGGTGTTGGGGTGGACGGAGGTAGTCTTGCAAAGTACCGAGAAGATTCAGCAGATCAGGTAGCGGCTGCATACCACTAAGTGTCAACAGAAGAGTTACATCGATAGGCACCTATCTGAGTTAGAGTTCCAGGTCGGTGACATGGTACTCTTGAAGGTCTTGCCCTGGAAGGGTGTGATCCGCTTAATGAAGAGGGGGAAATTGGGTCCATGATATATTGGGTCATTCAGGATCGTTTCCAGGGTTGGCAAGCTGGCATACAGGTTAGAGCTACCGGAGGAGCTCAATCAGATCCATAACACCTTTCACGTTTTGCAATTGAGGAAGTGCATTTTGGATGAGGAGGCAATAGTATCATTGGATGACATTTAGGTCGATGAACGCCTGAATTATGTTGAGAATGCCGTGACCATTCTAGAGAGGAAGGTGAAGGTTCTGTGGAACAAAGAGATGTTGGGTTTTGAGCAATCTAACACTTCCTAAGTGTGCATGCAACCCTAATAAACCTTGGATCTATGTTTGTCTAAATACATGCAAAATAATAATTATCCAAGGCTTATAACCTATCTAACATGGCATGGGGAACATTTCAACATAAAAGAGTTAGAAGAGATTACATACCTTTTGGTGAGTTTGGTTCTAAGGAGTTTGAGGGCCAAGCACCAATAGTGTGAATGCCTCAAATGGAATCACAAAACACCACAAATTCTTGGAAAACTTTGAGAGAGTATACACACTTGTATAAAATCGGCCACACAAAAGCACACACACACACACACTAGTTCACTAGTTTCCTCTTAGGCATCATTTCATGCTCCATAAGCATGCTTATATAGTGTGCATGGTTAGGGTGAAACCCTAATAACCCATGTCTCTTCCTTTCCAAGGATCCATGGGTTAAAAGCTCCATGGATCATCCATGGACTTCCACATAAGCCTAGCCCATTAACAAATGAGTATTAGCCCACACTATATAAAACAAATAGCCCATAATCTAATTAGTCTTCCTTTTAATCTCTAAATTAATTCATAATTAATTTAAGACTAAAACTAATTAAAAAATGTAACTTCCTATTAATATATTATAACTCATAATATATTAATAAACATATGTGTATAACTCTCATAAAATTATCCATGATAGTTTGGATGAGATGCAACCCAAATGGACCATGCCGGTCGGGTCAAGTATATACCAAATAAGTTATGGACTTAGACACCTTATCCAACAGACTCCCACTTGGATAAGTCTAATAACTGTATTTGCCTATAACTTCAGGAACCAACCAGCAATCGTAGCTCTCGAAAACTCCCTCGAACGATGAAAACTCTGTTGAAATATGAAGCGCCATTTTAGATAAGTGATCACATAATCCTCTGTTCTCATGATATCAGCCGGACAAACACATGGAACTATGTCTTGCTTATTGTCTAGCAGTTGTTTCTCGATTTTCCGATTTGTTTGACGAAGAACTTCACTGAACACATTGGTTTAGTTCTGACCAGGCCTGGTACATGGGTTAACACAAAATCATCGAGGGGCCCAGATATCGCTTCTATTTCTAGAAGGAACAGATAAACTTTGTCTGATATGCTTGTTCTACTACTTATTGAATTGTACACAAAGGCACGTTTTATAACATTAAGTTACTGATGCGTTTACGTGCAATCAATGCACAACCAACTCATAGGTAACAACTCATATCTCTAGGTTTGAAGATTTATATGATATTATCGTCTCACGATCACTCGAGATAAATTCCATGAAGTGATACAAGTGAGCGTGGGTTTATAGCAATACTCATAACTTATGAGTACTCATGAATGTTGCAGCAACCATTGCCATGTCTAAACACCTTTAAGGCATCTACAAACCCAATTCATGACAATCTTGATTCATACCTACTTCCGACGTATGATCGATTGTGGAGGTTTGAATAAATTAATTATTCTGGAAGTCAAAACACGCAAAACTGAAACAATAGTAAATAATTGAAAATGATAGTAACACTTTACTCATAAATAAATCACAAATTTTATTCATCATCAAACGTCGATTACATTTTACAAGTTTCAGGAAAACTATCTAATCTGTAAAATTAATATCGTCCCTCAGCCCGATGCGTCTCGCATGCTGAAAATGCTTAACCCTCGTCAGTCCCTTCGTAAGGGGATCTGCAGGATTCTCATCCGACGATATCCTCCTTGTCACAAGGAGTCCTTCTTCAATCTTGTGTCTTATGAAGTGATATTTTATGTCAATGTGTCGGGATCTGCCATGATCTCTTGGTTCCTTGGCTAAGGTAACCGCACTATTGTTGTCACAGAAAATCTCAATAGGTTCCTTAATAGCTGGTACAACTCCAAGGTCTCCGATTAAGTTCTTTAGCCATATTGCCTCCTTCGCTGCTTCACTCGCTGCTATATACTCTGATTCACAAGTCGAATCAGCCACCGTCTCCTGTTTGGAACTTTTCCAAGAGATTGCCCCTCCATTTAAGGTAAAAATCCAGCCCGACTGAGAGCGGAAATTATCCCTATCAGTTTGAAAACTAGCATCACTATACCCTAATACTCTCAAGTCATTACTGCCACCAAGGGTAAGGATCCAATCCTTAGTCCTCCGCAGGTACTTGAGAATGTTCTTTACCGCAGTCCAATGAGCCTTGCCAGGGTTCCCCTGATACCTGCTGACCATGCTCAAAGCAAATGCCACATCAGGGCGGGTACAAGTCATAGCATACATGATCGAGCCAACTGCGGAAGCATACAGTAATTGGCTCATCTCAGCTATCTCTGCCTCTATACTCGGACTCTGAGTCTTACTCAATTTGGTATTGCTTTGGATCGGTAAATCTCCTTTCTTGGAATTCTCCATGTTGAACCTTTTCAACACCTTATCCAAGTAGGTACTCTGACTAAGTCCAATTAGTCTTCTACTCTTTTCTCTTAATATCCTTATCCCTAGGATATAGGTAGCCTCCCCTAGGTCCTTCATGGCAAAGCACTTCCCAAGCCAGGACTTAACCTCCTGCAAGGTTGGGATGTCATTTCCTATGAGTAGTATGTCATCCACATACAGTACCAAGAAGCTAACTATACTCCCACTAGCTCTGACATACATACAAGACTCATCTTTGCTTCTCGAGAAGCCAAACTCTTTTACCTTCTCATCAAAACAAAGATTCCAGCTATGTGATGCTTGTTTTAATCCATAAATGGATTTCTCAAGCTTGCATACTCTATTAGGGTACTCTGCACTTACAAAACCCTCTGGCTTATTTATGTACACATCCTCAGCCAACTTACCGTTAAGGAAAACGGTTTTGACATCCATTTGCCATATTTCATAATCATGAAATGCTGCAATGGCTAGCATAACCCTAATAGACCTAATCTTTGCTACCGGCGAGAAGGTTTCATCATAATCAATACCTTGAGTTTGAGTAGAACCCTTCGCAACCAGTCGAGCCTTATAAGTATGCACTTTTCCTTCCATGTCTGTCTTCTTCTTGAAGATCCATTTGCACCCGACTGTTTTACGGCCTGGTACATGGTCAACCAAGTTCCAAACTTGATTGTCATACATGGACTGTATCTCGCTGTCCATAGCCTCCTTGTATTTAGCAGAATCTGGGCCTGCCATGGCTTCCTTAACACTGCTAGGTTCATCCAAATTTACCAGTGTACTATCACTGATAAACGTATCACCTTCGGTAGTAATATGAAATCCATAATAAAACGAAGGTGTGTTCCTAACTCGTGTGGAACGCCTCGGAGGTACAGACACGTCAGCTGGATTAATAGGAGTTTCCTCCTCAGGTTGATTGCTAGTGTCTGAGGTTCCTTCACCAATTGATTCTTGAATTTCTTCAAGATCAATCTGCCTCCCACTGTCTCCATGGCTTATAAATTCTTTCTCGCGAAAGATCCCTCTTCGTGCTACAAAGACCACATTCTCACTGGGTCTGTAGAAGAGGTAACCGAAGGATTTCTGTGGGTAGCCGATGAAAATACACCTTTCACTTCGGGGTTCAAGCTTATCATGAGTCTCACGTCTCACGAAAGCCTCGCAACCCCAAATTTTGATGTGGTCCAAATTGGGAACCTTCCCAGTCCACATCTCATGAGGTGTTTTGGTAACCTTCTTTGTAGGGACTAGATTAAGGATATGGGCGGCAGACTCTAAGGCATACCCCCAAAAATAGATTGGTAACAAAACTCGACTCATCATAGAGCGAACCATGTCCAACAAAGTTCGATTACGCCTCTCAGCTACATCATTCAGCTGTGGTGTCCTGGGAGGAGTCAATTGTGAGACAATCCCACACTCCATAAGATAGTAAAGGAACTCGGTACTAAGATACTCACCACCTCGATCGGATCGAAGCATCTTAATGTTCCTGCCCAATTGATTTTCTACTTCTTGTTTGAATTCCTTAAACCTTTCAAAGGTTTCTGACTTATGTTTGATTAAGTAGACATACCCATATCTACTAAAATCATCAATAAAAGTCACATAATACCAATTAGCATCCCTTGTGGCGGTTTTGAATGGTCCACATACATTAGTATGTATTAGGTCCAACAAACCCTCACCCCTCTCACAAGTTCCAGTGAAGGGTGATTTTGTCATCTTTCCAAGTAGACAAGATTCACAATTATCATCTGATTTAAGGTCAAATGATTCCAAGACTCCACTCTTTTGGAGTTGGCCTATGCGTTTCTTGTTTACATGTCCAAGACGACAATGCCACAGTGATGCTTTATCTAGGCTAGTAGAAGAATCAATATACAACACATTATTTCCTAAGTTGTCTACAATCGACACAGTTTCATAGACACCATCACAAGGTAACGCTTTAAAATAAAACACATTTTTAAAGAAAGCATTAATACCACCACATTCATTATCAAACGAAAAGGTAAAACCTTGTTTGTACAAAGCATGAAAAGAAATAATATTCCTCGCCATTTCAGACGAGTACACACATTTATTCAAATCTAATTTTAACCCATTATTAAGCAACAAAGTATAAACTCCAATCTTGGAAACAGGTGAAGCCTTCCTATTCCCCATGATTAAGTTTATCTTCCTGTGCTCCACATCCTCACTTCTTCTTAGGCCCTGCAAATCAGAACATATGTGAATACCACATCCTGTATCAAGCACCCAAGAGTTAGAATATGTTGAGTAATTAGACAATATAGTGTAAATACCTGCATGGGTGGGTTTCACTTTCCCATCCTTTAGATCCTGCAACTACTTAGGGCAGTTTCGCTTCCAGTGTGCCTTTTCATGGCAATAAAAGCATTCAGCATCCTTGGGAATGGCAGAAGGAGTGACAGAACCGTTCTTAGTCTTTGATGAGGAGCCTTCAAGAGACTTTCCCTTGGTACCCTTCGAAGGGTGCTTCCTCTTTTTCCCTTTGCCTTGCCCGATAGCTAAAACAGGGGTAGATGTTGGAGTAGGAGTAGTAGAGGTAACAACCGCCTTACCCTTAAGACCGGATTCCGCGGTCTTCAAGAGTCCTTGAAGCTTGCTGAGGGTAACTTCCTCCTTGTTCATATGATATGTCATTCGAAAATGATCATAACAAGAGGGTAAAGAGTGCAAAATGATGTCAATTGCCAACTCCTCAGGGATGTTAACATTCAGCTTCAACAAACGGTCCACATACCTTTGCATCTTTTGCATGTGGCCTGTGACGGATTCACCGTCCTTCATGCGGGTAGTTATTATGGAGGAGATTATTTCATATCGTTCCTGACGAGCACTCTGATGGTACGTTTCCATCAGGTCTTGGTGCATCTCAAAAGGGTAGAAATCTTCATATGACTTTTGGAGCTCGACTGTCATCGTGGCCATCATGATACATGCCACCTTAGTAGCATCTCTCTCATGAGTCCTGAATTCAACGATCTCCTCAGGAGTAGCAGTAGACTCATCAAGTTCTTTTAACTCCTTATCGAGGACATATTCTTTGTCCTCGTAACGAGTAACCATCCTGATGTTCCTAATCCAATCCATGAAGTTGGAACCATCAGAGATGACCCTCCCATAAAGATTCATGAGAGAGAAAGAACCAGTTGGGTTAGAGCCTAAAGCATTACTGTTGGAAGACATCTGAAAGAAGAGAGTAAGTTTAGATTAGATATATAGGATCCTTAATAAGACACCCAAATGTAATATTAAGGCTAGGACCTAATCACAATATATTATACATAGAAGAGGGATGCCGTAATCTAAGTAATAATATATTTGAAAGGTAGGTGAATGACGATTCACCAATTTCCACCATGAAAACGAAATGATTTATTAGGTTTAATTGGATTTGAAATTCCTAGATTCTTTTGAGATTCATTGAACTTTTCAATGGCATGTTTCAATCTTGATTGTGCCCTTCAAGTTTTGTGACTGGGATGCCGAGGATCACAAAAAATGGTGTGAATAACCATGCTAATTCACTTGGTACCCTTAATATTATCACCTAATCAATGTGCCGGTTAACCACACACGCTCCATTGATCTATGACGAACATTAAGTCACCCTTCGTGATCCTTACTAGTCCTAGTTAGTGTGCCGGTTAACCACAGACGCTCCACCAACGACTTGGTAAGGTACAAAGTGTGAATTCCATGGACTAGCACCATGTTCACATTTTTCCTAAAATAACTAAGATTGGGAATTAAAAGAGTTTAGTTACTTTATAATAATCATTATACTTTTAATGAGGATTTAAAGTCATTGTTCTACCCGTTCGTCTAACGACCCTCCACCAATCAAGCAAGCGGTGGGTGAGAATGGACACCCATTAAGTCGCCATTTTATAGGCAACAACCTTATACCCACCTTATAGACCGGCTTCGTGAATGAGGCCTACTAACGGTAAAACGACTTATTCTTATACATATATATAATAATTAACCATTAATGTTATAAATAGTATAAGGGTTGAATTTTAACTATTAAAACTCTAAGGGTTGGAATTAAAGTTTATTAAAGTGTGTGAAACTTTACAAATTCCAAAACTTGAGGGCAAATTTTGTAACTTTGCAAAACTCTTCATTTCATAACTTATGAATTAAAGATTCATAAAAATGAAGACTCTTCATTTTCATGTAACTTATGTGTTTTAAGTGTGTGTTAAATAAAGGTGACCTTTGGAAATCCATAACTTGAGGACAAATTATGGACTCCATTAAAACACATAAATGATCAAGAATTAATCCTAAACAATTCAGCAAATAATTCCTATCATTTTCGAAATTCATAAGAACATGAACATGATCATCAAAAATTCAAGAATTATATGAACACATAAAATCATGGAATTTTGATATATGCTATTGAAAATGGATTAGAACAACCATTACACCAACTAAAATAAGTTTTATAACACCAAAACAGTTTAGGGTAATGTTTCTAGTCCATTTCCGGCAGCAAAAGTCGAGAAACTACACTCTTTCGATCCTACTCGTCAAGTGCATGAACTTACTCGCCGAGTAGGTTGAAGTTTGCCTTGGACTCGTCGAGTCCTCCCCATGGACTCGGCGAGTCCATCATGCAGACAGCAACGATTTCGACTTTTATCACTATTTTGCATCAAGTATCAAACAAGCAAGCCTAGGCTCTGATACCACTGTTGGGTTTTGAGCAATCTAACACTTCCTAAGTGTGCATGCAACCCTAATAAACCTTGGATCTATGTTTGTCTAAATACATGCAAAATAATAATTTTCCAAGGTTTATAACCTATCTAACATGGCATGGGGAACATTTCAACATAAAAGAGTTAGAAGAGATTACACACCTTTTGGTGAGTTTGGTTCTAAGGAGTTTGAGGGCAAGCACCAATAGTGTGAATGCCTCAAATGGAATCACAAAACACCACAAACTCTTGGAAAACTTTGAGAGAGTATACACACTTGTATAAAATCGGCCACACACAAGCACACACACAAGCACACACACACTAGTTCACTAGTTTCCTCTTAGGCTCCATTTCATGCTCCATAAGCATGCTTATATAGTGTGCATGGTTAGGGTGAAACCCTAATAACCCATGTCTCTTCCTTTCCAAGGATCCATGGGTTAAATGCTCCATGGATCATCCATGGACTTCCACATAAGCCTAGCCCATTAACAAATGAGTATTAGCCCACACTATATAAAACAAATAGCCCATAATCTAATTAGTCTTCCTTTTAATCTCTAAATTAATTCATAATTAATTTAAGACTAAAACTAATTAAATAACGTAACTTCATATTAATATATTATAACTCATAATATATTAATAAACATATGTGTATAACTCTCATAAAATTATCCATAATAGTTTGGATGAGATGCAACCTAAATGGACCATGCCGGTCGGGTCAAGTATATACCAAATAAGTTATGGACTTAGACACCTTATCCAACAAGAGATACCTTTGGTAAATGTACAGTGGGAGCACGGAAGACGGTTCGAGTGGACGTGGGAGTCGGAGGCGGAAATGTAGGAGCACTATCCAGGGGTTTTCACCATAGCAGACTTCGAGGATGAAGTCTAGTTCAAGTGGGGGAGAATTGTGATGCCCCGAGTCTCAGGTGATAATTTTATGGCTTTAATTTTCTTAATTTCAATGTCTACTTGATGAGGTTGATACCCTGACTTGTTGAGTAGAAGCGGATTGGGCCACATGTTTAAGTGAACTACTCACCGAGTCCATGTTAGGACTCGACGAGTAGGAGCTGGAGGATGAAACCCTAATTTCTGGGGTTTTGCACCCTATTTAAAGGACCATTTGCCTCCTTTGGCTCCCTTACAGCCTCTTGAGAGTCCAGCAAACCCTAATTCGTTTGGGTGCTCCATTTTAGTGTGTTTTAAGCATTGGAAGGTGGATCTTAGTAAGAAGATCTTGGAGAGCAAGTGACTAGAAGCAAGGAATGTGCGGGGAACTGAAATCTACCTCACTTTGCATCTTTTGGAAGGTATTAATGTTGGATTATTGTCTAAGTCCATAACTATAATTGGTAAGACTTGACCCGACCCGGCATGGTCCATTTGGGTTGCATGGCATCATGCACTTGGATAGACTAAAAGAGAGAAATAAGACACTTATGATTATTAATATATTATAAGTTCTAGTATATTAATAATAAGAATAATAAGATTATTTAATTAGTATTGATCGAGAATTAATCTAGGATTAATTAAGTGATCAAAAGAAGACTAATTAAATATATGGGTTGATTGTGTAAATCATCCATACTTGTATAGTGGGCTAATGCTCCATGGATTATCTAGTTGGGCCAAAACCCATATGATGCTCCATGGTGTGTTTGAACCCATGGATTCAAGGAAATGGAAAGTCATGACAATTAGGGTTTGCCCTAATTGTAACACTATATAAAGATATTATTCTTGGCAAAATCGGTACTAGTATTATTCTAGAGAGGGCTAGCCGATTTCATGAAGTGTAGATTTCTCTCAAGTCATTCCATGTGTATTTGGTGTTGTGTGAACCATTTGAGGTGTCACACTTGGGGCACTAGGCACTCAAGCTTCATGAAGACTTTCTACATCAAAGAGGTATGTATTCTATCTTGTTACACTCACTGTTTTGTATGCTAGATTAGGATAATACCTTGGAAGTTCTTATTTGCATGTATAATAGAGAAAACATAGATCCAAGGTATTTAGGGTTTCATGTACACTTAGGAGTGTTAGAATGCTCATAACCCAACAGTGGTATCAGAGCATAGGCTTGTTTTCTTGTTATACTTGCAAAAGAAGCTGGAAAATCGAGTTTTTATGTTGTCTGCCCAGCAGACTCGCCGAGTCCATGAATGGACTCGCCGAGTCCAAGGCAAAATGCATCCAACTCGCCGAGTTGGTTCGTGCACTCGACGAGTTGGACCCCCAGACAGCATAAATTCGACTTTTTTGGCTGGAATTGGACTAGGAACATTACCCTAAGATGTTTTTGAACTTATAAACTTGTTTTTTGATGTGGTAATGTTCATGCTAATCCATTTTCAAAGATAATTGTCAATAGATTCATGTTTTGTATTAGTTTAAGGTTTAGACTAATTACATGAAGAAGTTTGATTTGAATTATCTTGTTCTTATGAGTTGCTTAGATTAATAGAAAAGTTAATTGAAATAGTTTTTTTCAATCCATTTTAATCTAAGAGTTGAGTATAAAATGTGTTTGTGTAACTTGTCCTCAAGTTACATGAAGAGTCACATTAAAGACTCATAAAACTCATAAAAGTTGGCAATGGTTACAAAATGAAGAGTCTTGTGTCATTGAATAATTTTTTATGACTCCATAACTTGTCCTCAAGTTATGGAAGTTGAAGAGTCACTTCATTAAAGAAAAATATGTAACCATGATTAAATCCATAAGTTATAAAATAAAGGAAAAGTTAGTTCTTTTATTAGTTTAAAGTCTTCCATAACTTGTCCTCAAGTTATGGAACTTGAAGAGTTTTTGGATTAAAACTACTTTAAACACGTAAGTTATGGAATTAATTAGTTTTGAATAGTTTCAAAACTTGCCCTCAAGTTTTGGAATTTGAAAAGTTTTCACTTATGAATACTTTAATTCCAAGTTAGCCCTTAGAATTTTAAAAGTTAAAATTCAACCCTTATACTTTATAATATTATAAGTTAATAATATATATATGTATAAGAGTAAAGTCAGTCTTACCGCTAGTACGCCTCATTCACGAAGCCGGTCTATAAGGTGGGTATAAGGTTGTTGCCTATAAAATGGCAACTTAATGGGTGTCCACTCTCACCCACCGCTTGCTTGACTGGTGGAGGGTCGTTAGCCGAACGGGTTTGACAAGACTATAATTCTCCCTTCATTAAAAGTATTAATGATAAATACTAAGTAACTAAACTCTTAATAATACCCAATCTTAGTTACTTAGGAAAATGTGAATAAGGTGCTAATCCATGAAATTACACTTTACACTTTGTCAAAGTCGTTAGTGGAGCGTGTGAGGTTAACCGGCACACTAACTTGGACTTAACAAGGTAGGTAAAGGGTGACTTAATATTTATCATAGTATCGATGGAGCGTGTGTGGTTAACCGGCACATCGATCGAGGGGTAATTTATTAAGGGTACCAAGTGATTTGCATGGTTACTTCACACCTTGTTTTGTGATCCTCGGCATCCCAGTCACAAAACCTGAAGGGCACACTCGAGATTGAAACATGCCTTTGAACAGTTCAATGAATCTCAAAGATCTAGGAGTTTCAAAACCAATTAAAACCTAATAATACATTTCGTTTATCTTGGTGGAAATTGGTGAATCGTCATTCACCTACCTTCAAATATTTTATAGCTTGGATTACGGCATACCTCTTCTAAGTTATAAAATAGTTTGTTGGGTCCTAGCCTTAATATTTCATATTGGGTGTCATATTAAGGACTTTAAATCAACTATCTTGAATATCTCCCAAAAGATGTCTGGTTTAGACACCTATGATCTTCCCAAATCTCTTGAAACAAGGTTTCCTAATGAAGATGATGTCCCATGGATATCATACTTTTTTCTCCTCCTCCAACTATTCTCCCTAACCCACAAGTTCTTGAAAAGTTTAAGGTCACTCAAGCCCTATTGGCAAGGCAAGGTCTAGGTGTGATCACATCTTGGAGATGTAGTCACATATTGACAATCCAGGAGAGTTGGGTGTCAAAGTCTTAAGAAAGTTGGTGGTTCAATCACTTTCTAAGTCACATAGTGAGTTCCTTTGGGACACCTATGAAACAGACTATGACAAGACCCTTAATAATCTTATCTATTTGTTAAGATCAACTTCCTAAAACTTTATGGACATTGACAATGATGACATTGGATATCTAGTAAAGCTCTCTCTTCCCGGTGGAAAGGGATCGGCCATAGTCAACTCGGTTGACCAAATGGTAAAGAGAAAAGCTAAGTCTGGATAGTCTCGTGTAGCATTATCAAAGGGTCCATATGTTTATATTGCCAAAGGAAGGGGCATTGGTTGCGAAGCTGGCAAATTTACCTAAGGATGTTAAAGTCAATCAGTTTGACTCTACTTCAGGTAAATTCCACTATCTAACTCTGTTAAGTTTCTATTATGAGATTCTTGATACATGATGTGACTGGGTCACATGGTGATATTTTAAGAATCAAAGAAAAAGTGAAGAAACTTAAAGAAAGAATGTGCTGAATCTGATCGCATAGATGGATTTCTATCGCATAGTTTGAAAAATCGGATTCTTGAGCTACTTCTTAGGAGTTATGAGATATTGCTTAGGAATAGATAACAACAAGTTTTTCATATGGATTGTAAGGATAAGTTTTTCCGCAAAGTTTTAAAATAAAAGAAAATTTTTGATTTTACTTATTTTAAAATATCCTTACAATGGCATTTGAGGAAAAATTGTTGCTTATATGATTCCATTAAGAGCAAGAGTGGAAATATGAAATTGATTCTTTCATTTGCGGTAATGTCTAGATTTACCAAATAAGGAAAGATTTTCATCACCCAAGTTTCAATTGGACCGGAACTTGGAATCATGCAAGTTGTATAGCATGATGAATGAGAACTTTCAAGTTTTGGAAAAATTAAGACTAATTACTTGTTCATATGGATGTGTGAGTCAAGTAAAGGACTAAAGGATCGAGTACACATTCTTGTGCACTGATTAAGTCCACCACAAAAGTTTGACAAGACTATCCGTCATAGTTTACTAAAGCTCAGTAAATATGATTATACTTACATGCTTAAGTGTAATTCTGAGACATTGGAAAAAGGTTCCAATGTATGACAGAGCGAATAAGAAGAATCAAATTAGGCAGAAGGATAAAAGTGTCTCAAATCTGAAAAGATGGGAGAGTACTTTAGTATCATTTTTGTGATCATCTTAATGATTAAGAAACCATAGCACAATTAGTTCTCTATGGAAAATCTTAGTGCATTCTTATGACTAAGAAGAGGAACTTGAATTGTTGAAGTGGTTAAATCAAGAAGATGAGTCATACTTCGTTCCAATACAAGTCTTAGAGTCATACTCCAAGATTGTAACTTGAGTGACATGTCTCAAAAAAAAGGGTTAAAACACTTGTCAAATGTAAGAGTAAAAGTTTTCTACTCTTGTACATTTAAAATTGGTAAGTTGTGATGTTTTGGATAAAACAAAGATCAACTTAGGCCAATTGTGTGAAATGTTTGTCTTGATTAGAATCCGCACTATCTCTTGGATGTTTGACAAGGGAGTCTTATAGGTCAAGAGGACAGTGGGAGTCTTAAAGGTCTTGAAAGTCTCAAGAACTAATCAAGAATAAAACCTAAAGCTCTTCACTAGCACACAACTTGAGGTTCATAACCTATCGTGTTGACATATTCTGTGCCCATTCCAGTTAAAGTTGACTTTGCATATGAGTTCTTAGAGTTCTCAATTGGTTGCACAACTACTTGGAAGCAATGGCAGGCCCTTGAGCTGCCAGGTGGCAAGAAATTAAGATTGAGTTCAATCCATATGGTTTTGGATTTGTCATTATCTGTGTCTTGTGATTATGGTTTTGACAAATTCATATGGGTAGGAACTCATAGACCATAAAAATCTAAGTGTCATAAGGTTACTCTCCGATTCATGAAAATGATGGTGAGGAAACACTTTCACTAAGTAGATTTTAGCTAGATAGCAATTGTGATATTTGCATTCTCAAAGTCGTTAGTGGAGCGCGTGTGGTTAACCGGCACACTAACATGGACTTGTGAGAAGTGGCAAAAAGGTCTAAACATTATGATTACGACATCCCTCTTCATAATTGTTTAGATACACAAGTGTGCTATCTAAGGGAAGGTGTATGATTTTGATAATGTCTTATCAAAACAATCTAGTATCAGAAATCTGAACTTTGGTAAGAAAGTCAGCTGATTTCTGAGTACATGTCAAAGCTAGTGGGAGCATAAGTGTTATGCTAATAATCATCATGTTAGTGGGAGCATGATAATTATGATAAGTGTTGCAAGTTAGCAATGTTAATTATAGAAAAAACAAAAGTTTCAATTGGGAAAGAGTTGTTTTGCTATAATTAAGGGAGAGGAAATTATACTTCATCTCAAATCTATAAGCTTAGATCGTGAGGTTTTAATCATTTAGTCAAGCATATATATGAATTTCATGTTGGAATGGCTCAACATAAGGAAATTCTGTATATGGAATGGCTCAACATAAGGAAATTCTGTATATGGGTCCATTATTTGCGTTCTAAAATTCGATTATGATTACGGCATCCCTTTTCATAATTTGAATTATGAGAACTTGGCAAATTGAAATGGAAATGTTATAGCAAAAGACTGGTTTAGTCTTTATGTGAGACATCATGAATCGATTCCCATATGCTTTCTATATAGGATTGATTACATGTGCTATATTCATCCTTTCTAAAATTTTCCAAATGCCTGGCGCATTAAGAAGGGAAAAGGTTTAGAACTGGATATGACTAAAAGGATTAAACAATTGTCGAGGACAATCTAAGGTTTACCAAAGATTGGTTGCTCAAGGACAGTTGGAAGTATAGTGATAATTCTTGAAGGACCATATTGACATAATCTGGAAGGAGGCAACTCTTGTTCAGAAGTGATAGTCAAAATGGAATCTGGAAATGTTTCAAAGTTAGGATTTTCAATCTGTGTAAGATTAAGGAAACTTAATGCAAAAAGGATGTTTCCAAGGAGTTGATCTCCTTTGGAATGCTCTGTAATGTTTGTTGTCAAGTCTTTATGACTTTGTGCATAATCATTACAAGAGTATCAATGCATATAAGTTTAGAATCTAACAGATTTCAGTAAATGGCATGAATTTGGAATTCTTGCATTTGCAGTAAGGATTTGGGAGTGTGAAAAGAGAATCATTGAAGTTATGTTCAATGGATCTAGTTCACAAAGTAAAGATTATAGACAAACATAGTATGCATACTTGGTGTATGGCATGACTAGTGTTTAGAAAAAAAAACATAGTGTACATGTTTGGAGAATGGGACAACTATTGTTTTAAATTCAAGAATAAAGTTGATAGCTGGAACAGTATACAATGAATAATGTGTAATCATGTGGTGATAAATTGTCACACCCCCAAACCTGAACGGCGGAAACGTTCGGGGGCGGATGACTTCATGTGGTAATGTAACAAATGAATACATAGTAAAGAAAGCAATACAACCATCATATATATAATTGAAAGTTTACATTTGTCAAAGTTACATGTTCAAAACTCAATTACAATATGATGTCAAAAATACGAGATTAAACTGGCGCCGCAGCATCCCTTCATCAAAAGCGTAATGAATACCTGAAATTATTGATTTCCTGGGACATACAAGAAATTTTGAAAGAGTAGATCAACATTTAAGCTGGTGAATTTCATAAGTATTTAAGTGACAATGTTTGAATGAAATGAAATGTTTTATCTTTGTTTGTTTGTGTTTAGAAAATCCTATATTTTCTACTAGTATAAAAGTAGCCTTCACTCAAGACCAATGTTTGTTTCCAAAATGTATGTAAATGTAAAATAACCAATGAGTTTGAAAACCTTGTAAATCAATGCATTTTTAATACCCCTTGTGAGTTTTATAACCATACTATTGACTCGGAATGCCTATACACAACGTTCTTCAGGCATTAGAATGTTATGACGTTTGTCACCCCAAACGGTGGACTGCAGCTAACAGTCAGGGCGCGGGTTGTCAAGCCCATAAAGATCTATACACAAACACCATGCTCCCCCTCCAAGGGATTCTGGTATATAATACAGGACTTGAAATGTGTACTCGAACGTACATGAAGTTAGTGTCTCACAAAACCGTGGTATAAAAACAGATCTACTTGTTAAAATGTTACGTTTGTTCTTGTATACGAAAGTAAACTTCTTGAAATTCATGTTTCTAGTACATAAGAGTTAGAAATTTGTTCGTAAAACTATACCTATTATAGTTTTCTAAAAGTGTGCCTTGTTGGTTTAGAAATACCTAGAAAAGAAATCACTTGTTTATGAAAGCATAGATTTTTGGTGTAGAGTCTAAGATAGACAAGAATAATCTAAGAAAAGTGTAGTTTATACATGCATTACAACAATGTATATTTCAAAAGATAGAATGCTATTTTAACATATTATATATATATATATATATATATATATATATATATATATATATATATATATATATATATATATATATGAAAGTTCCTTATAAGGTTTGTAAATCGCATGTGATTTGGATATATAAAAGCATATAAAAGAGTTTCTTTATGTAACACACGATAATACTCGTGTGCTTTACTTGTAATCCCCCCCTTGAAAGCATATAAAAGCATTTAGAATATTTAAAAAGGTTGATTAAGGGGTATGAAACTCACTTGAAAGTTTGAAGATAGCGAGATGGAAAACCGGGCAGAGTTTCGTCTCGGGAAACGGATTTTCCTCGGGATTCTCGGGAATCTCGGGAGTAAAATCGACCCTCGGGACTTGAGCCAAAAAGACCAGAGCTTCGGGTTTGAACGGGCACAGAAAACGAGGCAAGATTGCGAGAGAGAGGAGAGAAATGAGCCCTTTTCTAGGAAGCCCTCGCATCCTATTTATAGTAAGGCTGGTCTGCCTCGGTACGCGGGGCGTACGCTCGTACGCAGCGCGTACGCGTACGTCATGCATGACCGAAGCCTCGACTGCCTCGACTTCGGATGGGACGGGTTGCTGGGTACGCGGGTCCGATGGGACGGCGGGTCGGACGGGACAGCAGGTCGGACGGGTCGGAGCTTCGGACGGGTCGGACGGGTCGGATTCCTCAGATAGGGCGACGTGGACGATCAGAGGCCAATCCCCTCGGTTACGCAGGGCGTACAGGGGTACGCAGCGCGTACCTCGGATGAGGAGGCTGACTCCCCTTCGGATAATGTCCGAATTTTGATTTAAATAAATAATTAATTTATTTAATAAACTTCAAAAATTCATATCTTCTTCATACGAAATCCGTTTTCGATGGTCTTTATATCCACGCGTAGGTGAGACTACGCTCTACAACTTTCGTTTAGACTCCGTCGGCAAATTCCCAAATTATTTTTTTATTATTTATTATAAACCCATCGTGTTTAAGGAATTTCTTTGAAAATTCATAACTTCTTTATCTGATGTCGGTTTTTGCCAGACTTTTTACCGCTGGAATACCATTGTCGAGACCTTCGATTCTCGTTTAGGTCATTCCGGCCAAAAGTCGCTCGATCTCCGATTCGAGTTTTTAGCTGTCTGCTGCTAAGTCGAACTTGGAAAAATCATAACTTCGCTATATGAAGTCGGATTTGGGTGTTCTTTTCACGTACGATCATGGTTCAAAGACATTTAAACATAGAAGGAAATTAAATAGAACTATTTGTACATTTTATTATGAAAGTAAATTTTATTACTCATAAGTGGTTACAGTACTTGACCCATTTTGGTCATTACAAAGAGTTGAAATAACAGGTTGTCACATCATCCCCCCGTTAGAGAGAATTTCGTCCCGAAATTTAAAGTAGTAAAGATATTAGTGAACATGAAAGAGATGAGGGTATTTTTGTTTCATCTGATCTTCGCGTTCCCATGTGAATTCAGGTCCCCGCTTGGCGTTCCAGCGAACCTTCACGATGGGTATGCGACTTAGTTTTGTTTGTTTGACCTCTCGATCCATGATTTCTACTGGTTCTTCCACAAAGTTGAGGCTCTCGTTGATCTCGATCTCGTCGAGTGGAATAACAAGAGTCTCGTCGGACAGACACTTTTTCAAGTTTGAGACGTGGAAGGTTGGATGGATTTTACTAAGTTCGCGCGGTAGGTTAAGCTTGTAAGCCACAGGGCCGATTCTGGCAAGAATCTCGAAAGGCCCTATGTATCTTGGATTTAGTTTCCCACGCTTTCCAAATCGTATTAAACCCTTCCACGGTGAGACCTTTAATAAGACGTGGTCTCCTACCTGGAATTCCAAAGGTTTCCTCCTTTGGTCAGCGTAGCTTTTCTGTCGGTCTCTAGAGGCTTTCAATCGTTCACGAATCTGAACGATCTTCTCTGTCGTTTCACGTATGATCTCCGGACCGGTGAGAGTGCTTTCAGGAACTCTTCCTCTAGCTAACTGGGTATCGCCAACTTCAGTCCAGCACAGAGGGGATCTGCACTTTCGACCATAGAGGGCTTCAAACGGAGCAGCCTTTATGCTTGTATGATAACTATTGTTGTATGAAAATTCGACAAGGGGTAAATGAATATCCCATGCCTTTCCAAAGTCAATCACGCAGGCTCTCAGCATATCTTCTAAAGTTTGCATTGTTCTCTCACTTTGTCCGTATGTCTGTGGGTGGTAGGCTGTACTCATGTCTAGCCTAGTTCCCAGGGAACTTTGTAGTGACTGCCAGAATCTTGAAGTGAATCTACTATCTCGATCGAAGATAATGGATATCGGAACACCATGCAGTCGCACTACTTCCCTTAAGTAAGTTCTTGTAAGCTTCTCCATTTTGTCAGTCTCCTTGATGGGTAGGAAATGCGCGGATTTGGTCAATCTGTCGACAATGACCCATATGGTATCGAGTCCACTTGTCGTCTTGGGTAACTTGGTTATGAAGTCCATAGTAATCCGCTCCCATTTCCATTCTGGTATCTCTGGTTGTTGTAGTAATCTTGACGGTTTCTGATACTCGACCTTAACCTTAGCGCAAGTAAGACATTTACTCACGAAGGTAGCAATTTCTGCTTTCATGTTAGGCCACCAGTACAGTTTCTTAAGATCCGGATACATTTTATCTGAACCCGGGTGAACGGAATATCTTGAGTTGTGAGCCTCAGTCATGACTACGTTTCTGAAACCACCATGTTTTGGGGTCCAGATTCGGTCCATGAGATAGTAGGCTCCGCCACCCTTGACTTCTAGATTCTTCTCCATTCCTCGCAGGGATTCACCCGCCACATTTTCAGGTTGCAAAGCTTCCATTTCTGCTTCCTTAATTTGTGTGGATAAGTTGGAATGGATAGTCATGGTCAGAGATTTGACCCTCCGACCAGTGTATTCCTTTCGACTGAGGGTGTCAGCTACTACGTTGGCCTTGCCAGGATGATAACGAATTTCGCATTCGTAGTCATTCAGTAACTCAACCCATCGTCGTTGTCGCATGTTGAGTTCCTTCTGATCGAAAATGTGTTGAAGGCTCTTGTGATCGGTGAAAATAGTACTCTTTGTTCCGTATAAGTAGTGCCTCCAGATCTTTAGAGCAAATACCACTGCTCCTAACTCGAGATCGTGTGTCGTATAGTTCACTTCGTGTGTCTTAAGCTGTCGGGAGGCATAAGCGATAACCTTCCCTCTCTGCATAAGAACACAACCAAGTCCTTGATTTGACGCATCGCAATACACTACGAAGTCTTCTATCCCTTCGGGGAGGGATAGTATCGGTGCGGTGCACAAGGCCTGCTTTAGTGTCTGGAATGCCTTCTCTTGTTTCGCTTCCCAGTCAAAGGCCACACCTTTCTGGGTTAATGTAGTAAGGGGTTTCGCAATGCTCGAAAAGTTCTTTATGAATCTGCAATAGTAGCTAGCTAGACCTAGAAATTGACGAATTTCTGTAGGTGTCTTCGGTGCCGACCAGTTCTCAATAGCCTTAATTTTGGAGGGATCCACGTGTATACCTTCCTCGCTAACAACGTGACCTAAAAATTCGACTCTTCGAATCCAAAATTCGCATTTAGAGAACTTCGCATAGAGTTTCTCCGTTCGCAGTGTTTCTAGGACTTTTCCTAGGTGCTGACTATGCTCTTCCTCACTTCGAGAGTAGATAAGTATATCATCGATAAAGACGATGACGAACTGATCCAAGTAAGGGCGGCATACCCTATTCATTAGGTCCATAAATACTGCTGGTGCATTGGTTAAATCCGAACGGCATCACTACAAATTCGTAGTGTCCATAACGAGTTCGGAAAGCTGTCTTTGGAATGTCCCCCTCTAGAACTCGTAGTTGGTGATATCTGGATCGTAAGTCTATTTTGGAGAAGTAGTTCGCCCCTTGAAGTTGATCGAATAGGTCGTCGATACGGGGTAGAGGATAGCGGTTCTTGACAGTAAGTTTGTTCAGTTCTCTATAGTCGATGCACATACGGAACGATCCGTCTTTCTTCTTCACAAACAAGACCGGTGCTCCCCAAGGTGAGAAACTTGGTCTTATAAATCCTTTTTGAAGGAGTTCATTAAGTTGACTGGAAAGTTCCTGCATCTCTGCTGGTGCGAGACGGTAAGGCGACTTCGCTACTGGGGTAGCTCCTGGAACTAAGTCGATTCTGAACTCGACTTGGCGTTGCGGTGGTAATCCTGGTAGTTCTTCTGGAAAGATATCGGGAAAGTCGTGTACTACCGAGATGCTCTTGATGTCCTTTGGTTCTTGACTTGTATCAACGATGTGCGCTAGGAATGCTCGACAATCCTCCCGCAAGCACTTTCGAGCTTGGATGCACGAAATGATGCGAAGGTTTGTACTAGATTTGTCGCCGTAGATAACTAAGGTTTCGTTGTTAGGGAGATTGAGACGGACTGCTTTCTTAAAGCACATGATGTCGGCGCGAAGAAGACTCAACCAATCCATGCCGACAATGACGTCGAAACTTTTAATTTGAACTGGCATGAGATTTATTGGGAAAGAATGGCCGTCTAATGTTAACGTACAGCCCATGTATATGCAATTAGTGTTTTCGGTTTTTCCATTGGCCATCTCTACAGTGAATGATTTTTCTAACTTGCTAGGTTTAGGTTTAAGTAAATGAATAAAGTTTTGACTCACGAAGCTTCTCTCCGCTCCACTATCGAATAATATGCATGCGTATGAATTATCGAGAAGGAACGTACCAGCAACTATAGTTGGGTCAGCTACAGCTTCGTCGTGGCCTATTGTCAACACTCGTCCCACACCTCCTGTGCCTGCTGCCTTAGGACAGTTCCTCTTGTAGTGGCCCACCTCGCCACAACCGTAGCAAGCCTGCCCTACACCCGCACCGGGAACTTGAGTGATCGGCTTCGCGGGTTCCTTGCAGAAACGGGCTGTGTGTCCTTTCCTGTTGCAATTGGCGCACTGCATTTCTCGACAAGGTCCATGGTGGTGGTAATTGCATTTGGTGCATTTTGGGAGGTTACCTATATAAGGCTTTGTTGGGTAGGTATTTGTAGGGGCTATAGCAGGTACAGTGGCAGCATTCACTGAAACCAGTTGTTTCTTTGCGGATTCTTGGGAAGACCCACCCTTCCCCCTATTCCACACTCTCTTTCTGCCATTGTTGTTGTTGTTGTTGTTTCCTTTCTGTGGTGCTGGTGCAGAAGTGGTTGAGTTCTGATGACCTTCGTAGTCAATCAGAGATTGTGCCAGTTCCTTCGCACTTTCAAAGGTGTCGGGTTTAGAAGCTAACACGCTTGATCGCATTTGGGGCGTCAGTCCCCAGATGTACCTTTCTATTTTCTTACTCTCGGGAGCAATCATATCTGGACAAAGGATTGCCAGCTCACAAAATCTGTTGGTATAAGTAGCGATGTCGGTACCAACCATTCCGAGAGTCCATAGCTCGTGCTCAAGCTTTTGAATCTCTCCTCGTGGGCAGTATTCTCTCATCATCATGGCTTTCAGGCTCTCCCAGCTTATGGAGTTTGCCACGATGAGGGTAAGTACTTTAACGTGGCCATTCCACCAGGTCAAAGCTTTATCAATAAAGGTGAAAGTTGCAAATTTGACTTTGCTGTGCTCGGGACAAGAGCAGATTTCAAAGACTGCCTCCGTCCTTTCAATCCACTGCCTCAGGGCCATCACACCACCAGTTCCATAAAATATCCGAGGCTTGGCATTAGTGAAGTCCTTATAGGTGCATTCTCGAGGTGGTCCATGACTCTCGCCATGGTTGGATAGGTGTGTGCCAGATCCCGAGCCATTAGTATTCGAGTTATTGATCTGTGACATGGCAGCGGCCACCGCTGCGGTGACTGCTGCTTGAAACATAACAGCATCAAATTGAGGTGGTGGAGGTGGTGGTACAGGTGCTTCCTCACCGTTGTTTCGTCTTGGATTCCTACGCGGAGGCATCCTTCAACTATAGGTTGAAAAGACAAGGATAAGAATTTCATAGAATGGAATATGTATGTGTCTCATGAACTAAATCGCTATAGTTCAACAACAGATGATAGTATGAGTCTTAAAATAGAAGAATGAAAGTTATTTGTGAGACTGAAGGTATGAAGCAAGTATTTGGTTTCTCAAAGACCATTCAAGGTTCGAACGAAATACTTAACATAGTAGTAATAGTGCCACTTATATTAATATAAAAGTTGTTACAACGATCATGAAAATTTGACTCCTATAAGGGTCTCCGTTTACAAAGTTCGAGAAATTTAAAGACTTTTAGCCGAGGTCCTAAGCTATAACAAAATTTGAGTCCTTGACAAGCACTACTTGCGACGTAGGTTGCGCTTGGAGTTTGACTCCGCATCTGATTGCTTTGACTCCATTAGACGCCTATCAAAAGCGGCTTGTTGTTCCCTCAGTTCAGCGAGGGCTGCAATCATTTGCGCTTGAAATACTTCGGTTTGGAATTGAGTGTTGTCTTGCATCTTGTCCAGCCTACGGATGTCAGAAGTGTGAACCTGCACTTCCACGTTGATATCCCGGAGTCGACTAGCTTGAACTCCAGACTGATAGGACTGATTGGCTAACTTACCCACCATTACCGGGAGTGCTCGATCAACCGAACCTCCGCCACGGACATCATAGAAGTCCCGGCACATGCCGTAGGGAGAGCGTAGGTTTTGCTGTTGGCTCCAATGGTGGAGGTGACTTTCCCAGACGGGAGTCGGTCCTTGAAAGTTCCTTACGAAGACGGGAGGTTGAATGGGTGGTGGATCGATAACTTCCGGCTCTGAGTCGGTACCGGAGTCATCACCCACTTCTATGGGTTCCTCGTCCTCTTCGGGATCGTCTTCGATCCATCCTCCGTTGCCTTGGTTGGGAAAGTAGGGGTCGCCAGGGTGGTGAAATCCAGCCATTTGACTGTACGAGAAATAGGGTTATAAGAATTGAATAAAGTCGGAACATGTAAAACATGTAATTTAAACTAGTTTAGATAGCAAATACTCCTATAGTATTTAAATTCTTGTGTTTGATTCTTGTAATGGTTTGGTAAGGTTTGACTTGTTGCTTACTACGATCATTCCTCGATATACGTTGGTCCAATCTCGGGCAAATATAGTTGATCACGCTATATTTGTCCCAAATCAGATTACATATATCGAGTCTTAATCATAGTGTCAACTTGTCTAAATACTTGTTGTATAGTTAGATATCATGAAAATAATTTGTTGTATGCATGTAATTGTACTTAAATGAACTATCAATTTAAGTTGAACGAAATGCTGCTTAAGCGTAAAAAGAAAATTTGTTTTGTCAGAGAGTATTAGTCCCTTAAGCACTTATAGTTTGTATATCTTATGTGGTTCGATATACTTAGTTCACTATAAACATTGCTCTGATACCAATCTGTCACCCCCCCAAACCTGAACGGCGGAAACGTTCGGGGGCGGATGACTTCATGTGGTAACGTAACAAATGAATTAATAGTAAAGAAAGCAATACAACCATCATATATATAATTGAAAGTTTACATTTGTCAAAGTTACATGTTCAAAACTCAATTACAATATGATGTCAAAAATACGAGATTAAACTGGCGCCGCAGCATCCCTTCATCAAAAGCGTAATGAATACCTGAAATTACTGATTTCCTGGGACATACAAGAAATTTTGAAAGAGTAGATCAGCATTTAAGCTGGTGAATTTCATAAGTATTTAAGTGACAATGTTTGAATGAAATGAAATGTTTTATCTTTGTTTGTTTGTGTTTAGAAAATCCTATATTTTCTACTAGTATAAAAGTAGCCTTCACTCAAGACCAATGTTTGTTTCCAAAATGTATGTAAATGTAAAATAACCAATGAGTTTGAAAACCTTGTAAATCAATGCATTTTTAATACCCCTTGTGAGTTTTATAACCATACTATTGACTCAGAATGCCTATACACAACGTTCTTCAGGCGTTGGAATGTTATGACGTTTGTCACCCCAAACGATGGACTGCAGCTAACAGTCAGGGCGCGGGTTGTCAACCCGTATAGATCTATACACAAACACCATGCTCCCCCTCCAAGGGATTCTGGTATATAATACAGGACTTGAAATGTGTACTCGAACGTACATGAAGTTAGTGTCTCACAAAACCGTGGTATAAAAACAGATCTACTTGTTAAAATGTTACGTTTGTTCTTGTATACGAAAGTAAACTTCTTGAAATTCATGTTTCTAGTACATAAGAGTTAGAAATTTGTTCGTAAAACTATACCTATTATAGTTTTCTAAAAGTGTGCCTTGTTTGTTTAGAAATACCTAGAAAAGAAATCACTTGTTTATGAAAGCATAGATTTTTGGTGTAGAGTCTAAGATAGACAAGAATAATCTAAGAAAAGTTTAGTTTATACATGCATTTCAACAATGTATATTTCAAAAGATAGAATGCTATTTTAACATATTATATATATATATATATATATATATATATATATATATATATATATATATATATATATATATATGAAAGTTCCTTATAAGGTTTGTAAATCGCATGTGATTTGGATATATAAAAGCATATAAAAGAGTTTCTTTATGTAACACACGATAATACTCGTGTGTTTTACTTGTAATCCCCCCTTGAAAGCATATAAAAGCATTTAGAATATTTAAAAAGGTTGATTAAGGGGTATGAAACTCACTTGAAAGTTTGAAGATAGCGAGATGGAAAACCGGACAGAGTTTCGTCTCGGGAAACGGATTTTCCTCGGGATTCTCGGGAATCTCGGGAGTAAAATCGACCCTCGGGACTTGAGCCAAAAAGACCAGAGCTTCGGGTTTGAACGGGCACGGAAAACGAGGCAAGATTGCGAGAGAGAGGAGAGAAATGAGCCCTTTTCTAGGAAGCCCTCGCATCCTATTTATAGTAAGGCTGGTCTGCCTCGGTATGCGGGGCGTACGCTCGTACGTAGCACGTACGCGTATGTCATGCATGACCGAAGCCTCGACTGCCTCGGCTTCGGATGGGACGGGTTGCTGGGTATGCGGGTCGGATGGGACGGCGGGTCGGACGGGACAGCGGGTCGGACGGGTCGGAGCTTCGGACGGGTCGGACGGGTCGGATTCCTCGGATAGGGTGACGTGGACGATCAGAGGCCAATCCCCTCGGTTACGCAGGGCGTACAGGGGTACGCAGCGCGTACCTCGGATGAGGATGCTGACTCCCCTTCGGATAATGTCCGAATTTTGATTTAAATAAATAATTAATTTATTTAATAAACTTCAAAAATTCATATCTTCTTCATACGAACTCCGTTTTTTATGGTCTTTATATCCACGCGTAGGTGAGACTACGCTCTACAACTTTCGTTTAGACTCCGTCGGCAAATTCCGAAATTATTTTTTTATTATTTATTATAAACCCATCGTGTTTAAGGAATTTCTTTGAAAATTCATAACTTCTTTATCTGATGTCGGTTTTTGCCAGACTTTTTACCGCTGGAATACCATTGTCGAGACCTTCGATTCTCGTTTAGGTCATTCCGGCCAAAAGTCGCTCGATCTCCGATTCGAGTTTTTAGCTGTCTGCTGCTAAGCCGAACTTGGAAAAATCATAACTTCGCTATATGAAGTCGGATTTGGGCGTTCTTTTCACGTACGATCATGGTTCAAAGACATTTAAACATAGAAGGAAATTAAATAGAACTATTTGTACATTTTATTATGAAAGTAAATTTTATTACTCAGAGTTGAAATAACGGGTTGTCACATAAATAAAAGGTGCTTTATTTATGTTCATAGGGTTTGATACCATATTGGATTCAATTATTATTGTGTTTTGATTTTTGCATGTTTTGACTTCCCGAATAAACTGGGTTATTCTTCCGGAATGACTAAGTTATTCAAACCATCCACAGTCGGTCATATGTTGGAAGTAGATATGAATTAAGACTGTCATGATGGGTTGTAGAGGTCTAAGGTGTTGGACAAGGCTACAACAATCATGAGTGCTCATAAGTTCTGAGTATTGGATTCAACCCGCGCTCATTGGAATCACTTCATGGATTTTATCACGAGTGATCATGAGACGATAATATCTTATATTCTTCAAACCTAGAGATATGAGTTGTTACTATGAGTTGATAGTACATTGATTGCACGAAAATGCATTTGGTAACTCGGTGCTATAAAATGTGCCTTTGTGTATGATTCAACAAGTAGTAGAACAAGCCATATGAGTCGAAGTTTATCCATTCCTTTTACCTTCGGGATAAAAGCGATATCTGTGGGCCCCTCGATGATTTGATGATGACAAATGGAAGTGCTCGGCCGGGCCAGGACTGATTTGATTTGTTCAATTAGTCAGTCGTCATAAATCGAAAATCGGGAAACAACAAATGGACAGAGAGAATGATTATAATCCATGTCTCAGTCCATATGATATCTAGAATGGAGGAATATATGATCCCTTATCTAATGGACAAGTCATTGACAAAGGTCAGAGTTCATCTACAAGGTCAGAGTTCGATAGAAGCTTTTGAGAGCTACGATTGCCAGTTGGTTCTTGAAGTCATACGCAATAATAGTTTTAGACTTATCCAAGTGGGAGACTGTTGGATTAATGTCTAAGTCCATAACTATAATTGGTAAGACTTGACCCGACCCGGCATGGTCCATTTGGGTTGCATGGCATCATGCACTTGGATAGACTAAAAGAGAGAAATAAGACACTTATGATTATTAATATATTATAAGTTCTAGTATATTAATAATAAGAATAATAAGATTATTTAATTAGTATTGATCGAGAATTAATCTAGGATTAATTAAGTGATCAAAAGAAGACTAATTAAATATATGGGTTGATTGTGTAAATCATCCATACTTGTATAGTGGGCTAATGCTCCATGGATTATCTAGTTGGGCCAAAACCCATATGATGCTCCATGGATGCTCCATGGTGTATTTGAACCCATGGATCCAAGGAAATGGAAAGTCATGACAATTAGGGTTTGCCCTAATTGTAACACTATATAAAGATATTATTCTTGGCAAAATCGGTACTAGTATTATTCTAGAGAGGGCTAGCCGATTTCATGAAGTGTAGATTTCTCTCAAGTCATTCCATGTGTATTTGGTGTTGTGTGAACCATTTGAGGTGTCACACTTGGGGCACTAGGCACTCAAGCTTCATGAAGACTTTCTACATCAAAGAGGTATGTATTCTATCTTGTTACACTCATTGTTTTGTATGCTAGATTAGGATAATACCTTGGAAGTTCTTATTTGCATGTATAATAGAGAAAACATAGATCCAAGGTATTTAGGGTTGCATGTACACTTAGGAGTGTTAGAATGCTCATAACCCAACAATTAAGTCGTTACCTTGACCTTCTTTCCTTCTAGATCTGATTTTGTTGAAGATTAGGGCTTTCTTTAGCATGTTAGGTAGCCTTTCTTGATTATGAGCTAGGAATTGAAGTTGCAACATCTGATGTGAGCTCACCTTGGTCTTTAAGGCCATAAAGTTTTAGGTTTAGCAAGAATGAACCCTTCCTTATGAGTTAAACCCCATTTCAAGATTGGATTTGGCATTCTAAGTCTTTGGAGCTTTACAAGCACGTAAAGTTTGCAACTTTACGTGATAAACATGCCTTGGGAAGCTGGATCTGCAATATGGAGCCTTGGAATGGCTCACAAAGCATCTGAATGAAGAAAGGTCTGAAGGGACTCGGCGAGTTGCATGGCCAACCCGGCGAGTCCGATGAAGATTGTCGTGGACTTGGCGAGTCATTACAGTGACTCGACGAGTCGGATAGGGTTTTAACGACTTTTGGCATGCATGAACTCGACGAGTTACAGGGAAACTAAAAGATTTAAATGGGCATTTCATGACTACTCGAGTTCTAGAATGACTTGACGAGTCAGTTAACTACACTCGACGAGTCGGGTCAAGATGGTCTGTTGACCTTGACCGTTGACTTTCACTTTTACAAGGTTTGACTAGTTGACTTTATGGGCATTTTTTGAAAATTGGAAACTTATGAATATAGTTCTATGGTGAATATTGGTGGTGGAGTTTGTGGCGGTGATCTGAGAGTTTGAGCTTATCATTTCGAGTGGACAGTTGAGAGGTGAGTTACCTCACTATACTAAGGCGTCTAAGGCACCAAGGCTAGCCCATTGGATATGATATCCTAATAGTTTGTAGTATGATGAGTATGAGTTAGTGTTGCATATTTGTTGCTTTGCCAGCTAGGTAGATCTGTAGGACTACCTGTATTATTATGTGATTATCTGTATGTGCATGAGTTGTGTAATATGTCGACATATTATGTGGGATGGGTTGAGTTGATGCTGCTCCGTGCAGCAACCAACAAACCCAGGAGCATTCCAGATACGAGATGAGTGAGAAACATACTGTGGGCTCGATGGCAATCTTGATGTGATCTGTGGGCCTGGAAGGCAATCCAAACTCACATTGTGGGCCCAGGGGTAATCAAGTCTGTAAAGCTATGGACCAGTACATGTTGTTATTTATATATATGTTATGTGTATTGTATCGGTACTTTGGGGGAAACTTACTAAGCTTTCGGGCTTATAGTTTTCAGTTTATTGTTTCAGGTACATTTGGGACCGTGGCAAGGCAAATGCGTGATCGTACAACTCCTCATGTTTTGTTTATGTTTCTGGGAAAAACTTTGATATTATACATTTTGAAAACAATTTTGTAATGATTTAATGGTTTTGAAATGTTTTTAAAAGTTCAATTTTGGCATGATTTTATGGGTGCTACAGAATCATCTACAATCTCCTATTTGGAACTTTTCCATGTGATTGCTCCTCCATTCAGGGTAAATACCTAGCTCGACTGAGAGCGGAAATTATCTCTATCCATCTGAAAGTTGGCATCACTATACCTAGTCACTCTTAAGTCATCACTCCCATCGAGGGTAAGGACCCAGTCCTTAGTCTTCCGCATGTACTTAAGAATGTTCTTTACCATAGTCTAGTGAGCTTTACAAGGATTCCATTGATATATATTGACCATGCTCAAAACAAAGGCCACATCATGGTGAGTACAAGTCATAGCATACATGATCAAGTAAACTACGGAAGCATATGGTACTCGACTCATCTCTACTGTCTCAGCCTCTATACTAGGACTCTGAGTCTTACTCAGTTTGGTATTTCTTTAGATAGGTTAGCCACCTTTCTTGGAGTTCTCCGTGCTGAAACGTTTCAACATTTATCCAAGTAGGTACTTTAACTAAGTCCAATTAGTCTTTCAATCCTGTTTCTCAATTCCCTTATCCCTAGAACATAGGTAGCTTCCCTAAGGTCCTTCATAGCGAAATACATCCCAAGCCAGGACTTAAACTCCTACAAGGTTGGTATGTCATTTCCTATGAGTAGTATGTCATCCACATACAACACCAGAAAGCTAACTATACTCCCACTAGCTTTGACATATACAGAGGACTCATCCTCACTTCTCGAAAATCCAAACTCTTTGACTTTCTCATTGAAACAAAGATTCCATCTGCGAGATGCTTGTTTCAATCCATAAATGGATTTCTCAAGCTTACACACTCTATTATGGTACTTTGCACTGACAAAACCCTATGGCTGACTCATGTAACCATCTTCAGCCAACTTCCCATTAAGGAATGTGGTTTTGACATCCATTTTCCATATTTCATAATCATGAAATGCAACTATGGCTAACATAACCCTTATAGATTTAATCTTTGCTACTGGTGAGAAGGTCTCGTCATAGTCAACTCCAGGAGTTTGAGTAAAACCCTTTGCAACCAATCGCACCTTATATGTGTGTACTTTCCCATCCATGTCGGTCTTCTTCTTGAAGATCCATTTGCACCCAATTATCTTACGACTTGGTACATTTTCAACAAAGTTCCAAACAAGATTGTCATACATGGATTGAATATCTTTGTCTATCGCCTCTTTCCATTTAGCAGACTCGGAGCCTGCCATGGCTTCCTTGTAGTTGTTAGGTTCATCCAAATTTACCAGTATGATATTACTAATAAATGTATCACCATCTGTAGTAATATGGAAACCATATAACACAGGTGGAACACTAACTCTACTGGAACGCCTCAGAGGTACGGACTCATCAACTGGTTCCATAGGAGTTTCCTCCTCAGGTTGAGAGCTACTGTTTGAGGTTCCTTCATTACTTAACTCTTGAAGCCCTTGAAGGTCAATTTGCCTCCCACTGTCCTCTTGGCATAAGAGTTCTCCCTCCCTCCTTCTCTCTCTCTCTCTCTGTCTCTGTCTCTCTCTCTCTCTCTCAAAACCCCTCTCCTCGCAACGAAGAAAACATTGGTACTCGATCTGTAGAAGAGATATCCAAAAGACTTCTGTGGGTAGCCGATGAAAATACAACATTCACTACAAGGTTTGAGCTTATCATGAGTCTCATACCTCACGAAAGCCTCGCAACCCCAAACCTTGAAGTGTGCTAATTACAGAACCTTCGCTGTCCACATCTGGTGAGGTGTTTTGGAAACATTTTTTGGTTGGGACTAGATTAAGGATATTGGCGGAAATGTCTAAGGCATACCCCCATAATGAGATAGTTAATGAAGTTAGACTCGTTATGGAATGAGCAATGTCTAAAAAGGTTTGATTTCACCTCTCAGCCACACCATTAAGCTGCGGCATCCTAGGTGGCTTCAATTGTGAAACAATTCCACATTCCTTAAGATAGTCTAGGAACTCGATGCTAAGTAACTCACCACCTCGATCGGATCGAAGCATCTCTGTCTTTCTGCCCAACTGATTCTCCACTTCTTGTTTAAACTCTTTGAAATTTTCAAAGGTTTTCGACTTACGCTTGATTAATCACATATAGCCATATCTGCTATAATCATTAGTAAAAGTCACATAGAAGCGGTTAGCATCCCTTGTGGCGGATTTGAAGGGTCCACACACATCGGTGTGTATAAGACCCAACAAACCCTCACCCCTTTCACAAGTACCAATGAAGGGTGACTTGATAATCTTTGCAATAAAACAAGATTCGCAAGTGTCATCCGACTTTAATTCGAATGACTCAAATACTCCATCCTTTTGGAGTTGGGCCATGCACATCTTGTTGACATGTACAAGATGACAATGCCATAAGGATGCCTTATCCAAACCATTGGAAAAACCAATATGCAACACATTATTTCCTAAGTTGTCTACAACCATCATAGTTTTATATACACCATTATAAGGTAATGCTTTAAAATAAATTACCCCATTATAAAAAGCATTAATGTCACACCCCCAAACCAGAACGGCGGAAACCTTCGGGGGCGGAGGACGTCATGTCAAATATCATAACAATTGAATAGTAAAGAAAGTACACACCACCATAATATAAATATATTTGAAAAGTTTACATGATTGTATATGTTACATGTTTGCAAAAGAAATCAAATACAATATGGTGATCCAAAATATGTTACTAACGCCAGCGCGTTAGTCTTCAAAAGTAGTTGCTACCTGGTCTAGCGGTTTCCTGAGAATACAAGTTATTTCAAAGAAAAAGTGTCAACATTTAAGTTGGTGAGTTCATAAGTGGTGTTTTGAGAAAATGTATGCCATTCGAAAGTGCTTGTATGTTTTTCAGAAAATCCCTTATTTCCTATTAGATGTATGAAATGAGTTTGAAAGATTATTTTATATACTATATGTATTTGAACCAGGAAAATCCCTTATTTTCCTAAAAGTGAAATGCAGTCTCAAATGACCAAGACTGTATGCTATAAGAAACTATGACATGCTCAAAAGAATGATGTTGTAAATCGTTATTGTACAAAATGAATGTATTTGAACCAGGAAAATCCCTTATTTTCCTAAAAGTGAGGTGCAGTCTTATTGTTAAGTAAAACTAGTTGTGGAAGTGTTTTAACCTGAGTTTTGATCATGCCGATAATACCCTAGAATATAGTTATTACCCCTCGAGCATGATTGAGTTATGTATTACTACGTGCATGAGTCATTGTTTCCGCGTGTTGTGAGTTCCTCATAACCATACTAGACGCAGTACCTAATGTTGACGTTTGTCACCCCAAATGACGGACTGTAGCTAACAGTCAGGGTGCGGAGTTGTCAGCCCCGTATAGATCTATACACACTTGTCACGCTCTCCCTCCAGGAGACTCTGGTTATAGGTGTGGACTTTCGTTTGGTACAAACAAAGCCATATTCCATCACATGATTGCTAACAACAAGTTCACGAGTAATATGATGAAAATCGTTCGTATGAAATGATTTCGTTTTCTACCGTGTTAACAAAAACGTGATGATGAGTTGAGTTTTCTTGTAAAAGCATCATGTTATATTTGAAATGGTTACTCTTGATATGATGTAGTATGCAAACGTATAAATAAAACCTATTTCTATTTATAAAACATATTGTATCCCAAGAGGGTAAAGATGTGTTGTGAGGTGTTTTGCATGATAATAACTTCATAAGATAGTTTAAAACAACAGTATGAAAAGTATATAAAAAGATCGATGTTTCACACGATTTTAGTTGTGTGTTTACTTGTACCCCCCCCCCCCTTAAAAGTGTTTCAAAAGCATTTAAAAAGCATTTAAAGTGTGGTTGTAGGGGTATGAACTCACTTGATTGAAGTGGTTGATTTGAAGTAGTCGAGAGGAGAATCGAGTAGAACTTCGACAGGAAGAGTTGGAAACGCGGGAAAATATCGGGATTCTCGGGAATCTCGGGAATCTCGAGAACACAAAACCTTCCTTCGGGACTTGAAGGTGAAAACCGGGGCTTTGGGAGGGTCTCGGGGGCTTAAACGCAGAGTTTCGGCACGAGAAAGAAAGGAACTGAACAATGGAACTCGGAGCCCTTGAAATCTACTTATAGGGGCATTTTTGGGGTGTGCCACGTCGTGGCAAGTGATGGCCACGTCGTGGGGAGTCAAACCTATCCTCTTCCATTGATTGGACGCCCTCAGTCACTTGCCGGGTCGCGGCAAGCTTGTGCCACGTCGTGGGGCCTGACAGCCTCGGATTTTGGACCCCGAACTTGTAAAATCCATAACTTTCGCATACGAGCTCCGTTTTCGACGTTATTTATATGCACGCGTAGCTAAAAATATGATCTACAACTCTCGTTTAGACTTCATCAGCAAATTTTGACTTTATTTTTAATTATTTATTTTTAATGGGTCGGGACACGAAAAGTCCGTTAAAATTCCATAACTTCTTCATCCGATGTTCGTTTTCGTCAGACTTTTCGCCGTTGCGCTACTAATGTTGAGACCTTCGATTCTCATTTAGGTTGTTTTGGTCAAAAGTATCTCGAGCTCTATTTCGAGTTTTTAGCTGTCTACTGCTATACCCGAACCTTGGAAAAATCATAACTTCCTCATACGAAGTCAGATTTGGACGTTCTTTTTATGTACGCTCACGGTTTGATGTTATCTATAACTTTTATTTAGATACTTAAGGCTTTTAAATATTGTATTGAAACTTCACGTTTTTTCGTTTAATCGGTGTTGTCGGTTTTGTCGGGAATTTTAGAATGGTTATAACTTCCTCGTTATAACTCGGATTTTTGTGTTCTTTATATGTATGAAAACCTTGTTACGATATTTACCACTTAGTATACTCAATTACGGTTTTATAAAAGTTTAAATTTTGACCTGAATTTTGCAGTTGTAACATTATCACCCCGTTAGAGAGAATTTCGTCCCGAAATTCGCATTTTGATTGGGACTCCAATTCTTGCGGGCAGGCGAGAGTGCTTCTGGTCGATTTGTTCCTCTTGTTCCTTTATGAATCTAGATCCTAATGTGCGTGTTTCAGCAGACCTTCATTACTCCGCCTATCACTTTAACCGATCGGGATCGTGTGGTTTTGGGTTTACTTACTTATATTCTTCTAAATGTTAGAATATTCACTCGATGCATTAGGGCAGCTACGTTCTGAAGTTCATGGTTGAATTCACTCCTAGTTTCTGAGCTTGGATTTGACTTGTTATATGTGTGGTATTTCTAAATGATCTGTTGCGGGATACTACGGGAAGGTTGTAAAGATATAGTACTCCTCACATGAGTACCTCGGGGTTTTGAAACTAGAAATGAATTGGGGTTAGTGTCGGGTTTGTCATGATAAATCGATCGAGTTTCGTTAGTCGATGGTTAAAGTGAAAGGGTCTTTTATAAAACATGGAACTGGTATGGGTAGTAGGGGTCTCCTGCAAGGTGGAAATCCAGCCATTGTGTTTATACGAGAATAAGGATATAAGGATTGTCTAGAACTAAGGCACATAAGGTTGACATCAAAGTTAAACTATCGTATGCATAAAATACTCCTATAGTATTCTAAATGTTATGTTTGATTCTAAAGTTTATAAGTTTGGTAAGTTTTAAATTTGTTGTCCATTGCAGACACTCCTTGGCATACGTTAGTCGGCTCTTGGACAAATATAGTTGATCAGACTATATTCTTCCCAGTTCCGATTACATGTCCCAAGGCATACCTACACTGCACAACTTATTTATAATACTTCTATATTGTTTTATTTATGATACCGACCCTGTTATTAATATGAAATGAATGCATGCCTACTTTACAAAAACTAAATAAATTTAATTTTTAAAAGTATGACTCTTACTCAGAGTGTTTTTGCCCAGTTGTGTTTATAGGTGTATACCAAAAATGGTTTTGATATACTTAATTCACTATAAACAATGCTCTGATACCAATCTGTCACACCCCCAAACCAGAACGGCGGAAACGTTCGGGGGCGGAGGACGTCATGTCAAATATCATAACAATTGAATAGTAAAGAAAGTACACACCACCATAATATAAATATATTTGAAAAGTTTACATGATTGTATATGTTACATGTTTGCAAAAGAAATCAAATACAATATGGTGATCCAAAATATGTTACTAACGCCAGCGCGTTAGTCTTCAAAAGTAGTTGCTACCTGGTCTAGCGGTTTCCTGAGAATACAAGTTATTTCAAAGAAAAAGTGTCAACATTTAAGTTGGTGAGTTCATAAGTGGTGTTTTGAGAAAATGTATGCCATTCGAAAGTGCTTGTATGTTTTTCAGAAAATCCCTTATTTCCTATTAGATGTATGAAATGAGTTTGAAAGATTGTTGTATGTACTATATGTATTTGAACCAGGAAAATCCCTTATTTTCCTAAAAGTGAAATGTAGTCTCAAATGACCAAGACTGTAAGCTATAAGAAACTATGACATGCTCAAAAGAATGATGTTATAAATCGTTATTGTACAAAATGAATGTATTTGAACCAGGAAAATCCCTTATTTTCCTAAAAGTGAGGTGCAGTCTTATTGTTAAGTAAAACTAGTTGTGGAAGTGTTTTAACCTGAGTTTTGATCATGCCGATAATACCCTAGAATATAGTTATTACCCCTCGAGCATGATTGAGTTAAGTATTACTACGTGCATGAGTCATTGTTTCCGCGTGTTGTGAGTTCCTCATAACCATACTAGACGCAGTACCTAATGTTGACGTTTGTCACCCTAAATGACGGACTGTAGCTAACAGTCAGGGTGCGGAGTTGTCAGCCCCGTATAGATCTATACACACTTGTCACGCTCTCCCTCCAGGAGACTCTGGTTATAGGTGAGGACTTTCGTTTGGTACAAACAAAGCCATATGCCATCACATGATTGCTAACAACAAGTTCACGAGTAATATGATGAAAATCGTTCGTATGAAATGATTTCGTTTTCTACCGTGTTACAAAAACGTGATGATGAGTTGAGTTTTCTTGTAAAAGCATCATGTTATATTTGAAATGGTTACTCTTGATATGATGTAGTATGCAAACGTATAAATAAAACCTATTTCGATTTATAAAACATATTGTATCCCAAGAGGGTAAAGATGTGTTGTGAGGTGTTTTGCATGATAATAACTTCATAAGATAGTTTAAAACAACAGTATGAAAAGTATATAAAAAGATCGATGTTTCACACGATTTTAGTTGTGTGTTTACTTGTACCCCCCCCCTTAAAAGTGTTTCAAAAGCATTTAAAAAGCATTTAAAGTGTGGTTGTAGGGGTATGAACTCACTTGATTGAAGTGGTTGATTTGAAGTAGTCGAGAGGAGAATCGAGCAGAACTTCGACACGAAGAGTTGGAAACGCGGGAAAATATCGGGATTCTCGGGAATCTCGAGAACACAAAACCTTCCTTCGGGACTTGAAGGTGAAAACCGGGGCTTTGGGAGGGTCTCGGGGGCTTAAACGCAGAGTTTCGGCACGAGAAAGAAAGGAACTGAACAATGGAACTCGGAGCCCTTGAAATCTACTTATAGGGGCATTTTTGGGGTGTGCCACGTCGTGGCAAGTGATGGCCACGTCGTGGGGATTCAAACCTATCCTCTTCCGTTGATTGGACGCCCTCAGTCACTGGCCGGGTCGCGGCAAGCTTGTGCCACGTCGTGGGGCCTGACAGCCTCGGATTTTCGACCCCGAACTTGTAAAATCCATAATTTTCGCATATGAGCTCCGTTTTCGACGTTCTTTATATGCACGCGTAGCTAAAAATATGATCTACAACTCTCGTTTAGACTTCATTGGCAAATTTTGACTTTATTTTTAATGGGTCGGGACACGAAAAATCCGTTAAAATTCCATAACTTCTTCATCCGATGTTCGTTTTCGTCAGACTTTCGCCGTTGCACTACTAATGTTGAGACCTTCAATTCTCATTTAGGTTGTTTTGGTCAAAAGTATCTCGAGCTCTATTTCGAGTTTTTAGCTGTCTACTGCTATACCCGAACCTTGGAAAAATCATGACTTCCTCATACGAAGTCAGATTTGGACGTTCTTTTTATGTACGCTCACGGTTTGATGTTATCTATAACTTTTATTTAGATACTTAAGGCTTTTAAATATTGTATTGAAACTTCGCGTTTTTTCGTTTAATCGGTGTTGCCGGTTTTGTTGGGAATTTTAGAATGGTTATAACTTCCTCGTTATAACTCGGATTTTTGTGTTCTTTATATGTATGAAAACCTTGTTACGATATTTACCACTTAGTATACTCAATTACGGTTTTATAAAAGTTTAAATTTTGACCTGAATTTTGCAGTTGTTACAATTAAAAGAACCAATTTCATTATCAAATGAAAATCTAAAACCTTGTTTGTACAACCCATGAAAAGAAATAATGTTTTTCTCCATATCGGATGAGTAGCAACAATTATTCAAATCAAATTCTAACCCATTACTAAGAAATAAAGAATAAACTCCAATCTTGGTGATAGGCAACATTTTCCTATTCCCCATGATCAAGTTCATCTTGCTGTGCTCGGCATGCCTACTTCTTCTTAGACCCTGCAAATCAGAACAAATGTGGAAACCACAAACTGTATCAAGGACCCAAGAACTGGAATGCGATGAGTTATTCGATAGAATAGTGTAAATACATGCATGGGTGGGCTTTATCTTCCCATCTTTGACATCCTGCAAGTATTTGGTGCAGTTTCGCTTCCAGTGCCCTTTATCATGACAATAGAAGCACTCTGCTTCTTTAGGATTGGTAGAGGGATTAGCAGAATCAACTTTGGTCCCACTAGAAGAGGATCCATCATGAGAATTTACCTTGCAGTTCTTAGAAGGAGCCTTCCTCTTCTCCCCTTTCCCATGTCCATATGCCAGGATTGGGACAACAATAGTAAGAGTAGGAGTAGATACAACAAATTTTCCTTTCAGACTACTTTCAACAGTTCTCAAAAGGCCTTGAAGCTTGCTAAAAGTGACCTCCTCCTTGTTCATATGATAAGTCATACAAAACTAATCATAACAAGGAGGAAAAGAGTGTAAGATAATATCAATGGCCAAATCTTCATCGAAGTTAACATTCAACTTTAGCAAGCGGTCCACAAACCTTTGCATTTTCTGCAAGTAGGCCGTGATGGACTCTCCATCCTTCATCTTTGTTATGATCATGGAGGCAATGATTTTATACCTTTCATGACAAGCATATTGATGGTATATTTCCATTAAGTCTTGGTGCTAGCACCCAAATGAAATATTAATGCTAGGACCCAACACAATATTTTACAATTTGGAAGAAGGATGCCGTAATCCAATTGCAAAATATTAGAAGATAGGTAAATGATGATTATCCAATTCCACCATGAAAAACGAAATTGATTATTATGTTTTAAATGAATTGAAATTCCCATATTCTTTTTAGATTCATTGAACTTTGCAATGACATATTTAAATCTCGATTATGCCCTTCAAGTTTATGACTGGGATACCGAGGATCAAAAGGAAGGTGTGAATAACCATGCAAATATACTTGGTACTCTCGGTGTCATTTATCACCTAATCAATGTGCCGTTTAACGACACACACTCCATTGATCTATGAAAAACATCAAGTTACCCTTTACCACCCTTACTAGTCCAAATTAATGTGTCAGTTAACCATACACACTCCATTAACAACTTGGCAAGGTGCAAAGTGCAATTTCAAGGAATAGCATCATTTTCATATTTTTCCTAAAGTAACTAAGTTTGGGAATTTTAATAAAACATTTAGTTACATTATAATTATCATTATACTTTTAATGAAAATTAATGTCCTATCTTACCCGTTCGACTAACTACCCTCCACCAATCAATGAAATGGTGGGTGAGAGCGGAAACCCATTAAACCACCATTTTATAGGCAATATCATTATACCCCCTTATAGACCGGCTTCGTGAATGAGGCCTACCAACGGTAAGACTGACTTGTCTTATACATATATAATTATTAAGCCTATACTAATTATAAACTTTTAAAATTCTATGGTTTGGAATTAAATGTTTCATTAGTGAGACTTTACAAATTTCAAAACTTGAGGGCAAGTTTTTGAAACTCTTCAAAACTTTTGGGTTTCCATAACTTATTAGTTAATTTATTTTAATGAATGAGACACTTGAAGTTCGATAACTTGAGGGGGTAATTGATTCTATATATTACTTTTTAATTGATTTTTCGAATTACAATCAAAACCTAACTGCTATTTTTTTTTAATTGTTGGATAAAGTCAAACATCACCTGGCCCTTATCAATCATCATCATGCATCACCTGGTTACATGTATGGTTGTAATTAGTTGTTTGTTTCATAGATTTTATGATATTTTGAGTTGTTAATATTAAGTGAGATGCACCCAACCTTTTGGAAGAAAGATTAATTTTATTTTTGATAGCTTAGTAGTTTGTATTTTATAGCAAAATTGGTATGCGTTTTTATAAACTTCACCCTGTTACTTTGATAGTTTTATCATTTTAGGGTAATATGTTTGGTGTACAAAATCAACATCCAAAGAAAGTATGGACAATATTCTTTCATAATCGAATTTTTAGCATATTCTTTTAGAATGAGGAAGACCATTTTAAGTATGTTTTATTATTGATTCTTTTTTCAATTTATTGATTCTTGTTTGTATATTCTAAGAGAATAATATTATCTATATAAGAATTGTTTTCTAAATTAGAACACCCTTTCTTAGTTGGATGTTTTTGTGTTAATTACTGTGTTTGTTTGTAATTATTCTGGTAGAACTGTAAGTAAGGTTTTGAAAACAAGCATTCTTAAAGAATATGAACTTGGTAAAGATTCTAATATGAAATATTATGCAATAATGTGTTTTTTTAGTTGGATGTTTTTGTGTTATTTGTTGTGTTTTTTTTTGGTAACGATTATGGTAGAACTGTAAGTAAGGTTTTGAAAACAAACATTCTAAAAGAATATGAACTTGGTAAAGCTTCGAATATGAACTATTATGCAATAATGTAACATTGTTATTTTCAATATTAGTATATTCTATCAAAATTACTACAATTTGTTTTATTTTTTGTCATAATAAATCATTCTCACATTATTTTTTTCTAGATAACATATATATAATACTATATTTTGATAGAATATTCAATTAGAATAATCTATATAATGTCTATTTTGTTATTAGAGAGTGTTCTGTTATTTTAAATACTAGTTTATAACCCGTTGGAACCAAGGGTTATAAAACTAATTAAACTTTTATAATAAAAAGTTATAATTATTAATCAATTATTTTAAATAAATCATTTTAAATAAATTATTAACTAAGAGATATATCATAATTTTAAAGCTATTAAAACTTCAAATTTAACATATAATTATCAAATGAAATTTGAATTTTGAAATGAGTTGCCTAATATATTTACATGATACATGACATAATGATAATGATAATGAGGAGTTGTATTAAAGTGACACTTGACAAAATGAGATTAAAACTATTTATTTATTAGAATAAGGATTATTCTTCAAAAAGTTCTATCAATCAAAAATGTATATTATGTAATAACATTTATTATTTTATGGTTGAAGGGTATTGTTATTTGTGAATATACTCATAAACATATTCTGTTAGAATGTCCGAATTAAAAGAATTATCATTCGTAAAATCAGATTTTTAAAATTAATAAAATCTATGATCCCTTAAAATATGTAATTTTCTTTATTAAATCTATCCTACTTGAGAAAAATACATTTGCAATTAAATTAGATTGTATTTTTCAATTATCTTTAATTCAATAATATGTGTTATTCACTTTCTTAAAATAACTAAAATGATTATTTCAAAATCAATCCTACATCCACACAATAAATAGTTAGAGTGTAGCCATATATATATATATATATATATATATATATATATATATATATATATATATATATATATATATATATATATATATATATATATATATATATATATATATAGAGAGAGAGAGAGAGAGAGAGAGAGAGCCAAGTTCTTTTGAAAACCAAAAGATTTTTGAAAACATGCGAACTCAAAATAAAGTAATCATTTTTCAAAAAGAAAACATCAATGTTCTCCAAATGGTTCGTCTAAGGCATATCTAGGCTTAAAAGAAAAGATTTGACGATTTTTTTATAGTTTTTTTTGTACGACTATTGATGAACACAATCAACAGTTGTGCGGACTGCGAAGGAGCATAATCAGCAGTCACATGGACTGCTGGTGAGTACAATCAAAAGTGATATGGACTGATGATAGCTCATCAACAGTCGATATGACTACTGATTGTGCACATCCAGAGTCCATATGACTACTGATTATGCTCATCAACAGTCCATACAACCGCTAATTGTGCATACATGCAAATTTCGAAAATAAATACAAAAAATTGCCAAATTTTTTTATGAGCCTAGATATGGCATAGACACACCAATCAGAGAATATTGGTGTGTTTGGTGTTGAAAATTTATGAGTTGATTATGAGTTCGCAAGTTCACACATATTTTAGTTCTCACAATAACTCAGCCATATACATATATATATATATATATATATATATATATATATATATATATATATAAAGATGAATTACTATATGTATAAGAAAAGTCATTCGAATCAATAGTAGGTCTCATTCACGAAGCCATGCTATAAGGGCATATAAGGAAACGACCTATAAAATCATTGTTAAATGGTTGTCCTTTTCACCCACAACTCCTCTTTGTACATAGTGGAGGGTCGTTAGCTGAATGTGTTCGATAGGACATAACATTATTAATAGTATAATGACATAAAGTGCTAGAACCTATGTTTAAATCCCACTCTAGTTCATAGGAAAAAATGTGAAATTATATGCTAATCCATGAAAACACACATCGTTTCTTTATGAGTCGTTAGTGGAGCGTGTGTGGATAATCGACACACTAATTTCAGGTTATAAAGTGGAAATGATGAAGTAACTCGTGGTTATAATTGTTAACAAAGAGTGTGAGGTCAACCGACACATCAATGGAAGATTTTAAATCGGTATGGGGTGTTTGAGCGAGTTTGCATGGTTATTCATATCTTAATTGTGATCATTGGCATCCCAGTTGCAATTGGTGAGAGCATAATTTAGATTTAACATTTCATTGATAAGGTTCAATGAATCTCTACGATATAGGAGTTTCATGTGATTGAAACAGGTGAGATGATTGTACTTACCAAAAATAGTTTCGTGATACGACTACAACATCCCTTTCCATATTACAAAATGAAAATATGGATCCTAGCCTTAATTTAATTCTTGGTTAATAACTAAGGATTAAAATCAACTAACTTGACTTCTCTCTTTTCCAACTTTTAAATGACTTATGAAGATATAAATGGTCTTCTTTGTTCATTTGGATATGTTTTTCATCAATCTTCTACAAATGGTCTTCTAATTTAAAGACAATGTCAAAATGTCTTCCATTCCTTAGGAAATGGTAGAACTAGACATAATCTCTCTTCATCTCTTCCAACTCCTCCTCATACGACTCTCCTAAAGTGTCACATCCCAAAACCGGAATGTCGAAACCATTTTGGTGCGGAGGATGTCATGTACAATATCACAACAATGCATAATAGTAAACATGCAACAACATCAGCCATTGCATTAATAATATAATTTTAATGCAAGTGTGTTCTGTGTATAGTTTATAAGACACCAAAAATGAATAACCAAAATAAAGATGAGTCTTTGAAAGCTCCGTCTTCTAAAAACCTGGTCATCGGCACCTGTCTACTGGTGACCTGAGAAAATAAGTTATTTTGAAATGGTTGATCAACATTAAAGCTGATTAGTTCGTAAGTATGTTAATGTCTATGTTTGTATGAAAGTGTTTGTAAATGTTTGATGTAAATGTTTGTAAGTGTTTGTAGTAATTGTTTGTATCTCTTAGAAAATACTATATTTTCTACTTTAAATGTAGCCTTCTACCAAGGCCAGAATCATTTGTATGTTTGTTCTTTGTAAAGGTGTGTAATTTTCCCAAGTATAACTATCATTACCAAAAGATAGAATACATTATCGGTTATGTGAGAAGATCACAGTGTGAATGTAGTGGAAAAGTAAAGATGTATTGTACTATTGTATATAAGTAACTACCAATGTACTAACTACCTTAAACCAATTTGTTTAATTAAGGTAAAATGTGATATGATTGTAACCATACACGACGCTCGAAGACGTCAAAATGTTATGACATTCGTCACCCGTAGACTTGCAGGTCCCACTGTAGCTAGCAGGAATGTGTAGGATAGTCAATCCAATATTGATCTATACCTCAACTCATGCTCTCCCTCCAGGAGACTCTGGTTACAAAACATAACACAATAGTTTGATTCCATGACATGAAGTAGTGGCTCACATTAGTGTTATAGTATTCCTTTATTCGTAGTATGCTCTATTTGTTTTAGTGTATTGTGTGTTCTCCTTGTATAGTATGTTCTCTTTGTATAGTGTATAGTATGCTCTCTCTGTATAGTGTATAGTATGTTCTCTATGTTTCTCGTTATAGTATGTTTGAACTGACTCATGTATGAAATGACTCTTGTATGTTTCATTGGTTTAGAAATAGTGAGTTATAAACTCTAAACTATACCTATTATAGTTTACTAGTAATGTTTTTTGAATTATTATGTATCTTTGTACACCTTTGCTACCCAAATATGTTGAACTGAGGTAAAAGCTTTTATATCTATACACATATACATAATATATAACTAAGATTCAAACGACACCCGGACAAACAACCGGAAACCGTAAGTCCATAAGCAAACAAGGAACAAAAAATAAAGTGAGTTATTAGTCCTAAGCCCTTTCACCCTTACTTATATAACTATATCTATATATACATGATTTTAGCAATATATAAGTTTAAGAGAGTTTAATAAAGAGTTTAACATATAATGGAATTTTAACCATTTGAATAGTAATAGATGACTTGATGTCCGTTTATAAAATGTTTTGAAGAGTTTGTTTGATTACAAATAGTTTTGACGTATATGAAATCCACCGGGTTTGATAGTTATTAATCACATGTGATTGATTCAATAACTATAATGTTTCGACTTTTATCCCCCCATAAAAGCATTTAAAATCATTTAAAAGGTAGATTAAGGGGTATGAACTCACTTGTAGTGAGTGCTTCAAATGTAAGATCGGAAGAGGATGTTGAGAGCTAAGAGGAATCTCGGGCACAAGCGGATGCTAATAAGCATATAATAACACACATATTGATATAATTAGTGTATATACAAATAATCATGCAAGGAAACCACCTTAGGGACTAGGGAACACTTATATTGAAGTGTTACAATCACAAAGGATTGGATCTAAGGGGTTTATAGCCACACAATGCAGTTTACAGCCATTGTGTTTACGACCTAATTTTATACGATGCCTAGGTGTATACGGTCCTAGAGTGTATGGTACTAGAGTTTACGGCCATACACTCATGGAAGGACTTGCAAACGAGGTATTTTATGGCCCTAACAAGTATTCCCTAAGTGTTCACGGTCCTACGTTTGGAGTTAAATGCGTTTGAAGGCCAAAACATGAATCAACACAAGGGTTTCCCACTATGAAAGGGTTTACGACCGTAAAATCTTGATGTTCATGTGTTTTATGATCATTTAAGGGTATGAGTCTAGTGATAAGCAAGCCTAACTAGAAGATATAATAGGTAATCATGTTTTTGAAGCTTGGAAAGGGGTTCATGGTCCAAGAACAAGTAGGTGTTCTTGGTGTTCATAGTGAAAGTAATTTTATACTTGAAGATCTACCCAAAAAGATGAATTTCATGAATGAAATCAAAGGGTGATACAAGATCAAGAAGGATATTAACTCGAAAATGGAAGAAATCCTTACATTTTTGGAAGATCAAAGTGAAAAGCTTGATGATAGTTAAGAGAGAATCCGAGTTATTGACTTGGAAGTGTAAGGAATGACTATAAATGAAGGCATAAACCATATATGGATATGAGTTTACGGCCAAGGAGGTGTTTACGGCCATAAACTCTAGTTTACAACGGTAAACTCCAATTCTTGGAGTTTCCGCCTTTGCATTCTGCACAATGCACTCTAGAATACACTTCCTAACATTCCTTCTTGAAGGTACTAGGCTTGGAACACTCGAAAAGACCCTTAACAAGGCTAAAAGATAGAAAAAAACGAGTCTGCCTTTGGTTGAACTGAATGGTTGTACAAGATTGAAATTTCGGGTTGTCACATCATCCCCCCGTTGGAGGGAATTTCGTCCCAAAATTAGAGTTTAAGCAATTACATATAAATAAGCAAAAAGATGAGGATATTTTAGTTTCATTTAATCCTCGCGCTCCCAAGTGAATTCAAGTCCTCTCTTAGCATTCCAGCAAACCTTCACTATCAGGACATGGCTTTGCTTTGTTTACTTGACCTCTCGGTCCATAATCTCTACTGGTTCTTCCATGAAGTTGAGGCTCTCGTTGATCTCGATCTTGTCGAGTGGGATTACAATAGTCTCGTCGGACAGAGACTTTTTCAAGTTCGAGACGTGGAAAGTAGAATATACGTTCTAAGTTCGCGAGGTAGTTTGAGTTTGTAAGCTATTGGGCCAATTCTAACGAGAATCACAAAAGGCCTTTCGTATCTTGGATTGAGCTTTCCAAGCTTTCCAAAGTGTATCAAGCCCTTACAGGGTGAGACCTTCAATAGAACGCGGTCATCAACCTGGAATTCCAATGGTTTCCTTCTGTTGTTTGCGTAGCTTTTCTATCGGTATCTAGAGGCTTTCAATCGTTCACGATTCTAAACAATTTTCTCTGTTCTTTCCCAAAAATTTTTTGGACCCGTGAGAGTGCTATTAGGAACGCATCCGTTAGCTAACTGAGTGCCACCCAACCTCAGCCCAGCACAGAGGGGATCTGCACTTACGGCCATAGAGGGCTTCAAATGGAGCATGCTTTATGCTCGTGTGATAAATATTATTGTAGGAGAACATGAAAAGGGGTAAATGAGTATCCCATGCCTTCCCAAAGTCAATCACACAGGCTCACAGCATATCTTCTAAAGTTTGGATGGTCTTCTCACTTTGTCCGTCGGTCTGTAGATAGTAGGTTGTACTTATGTCCAACCTAGTTCCTAGGGAACTTTGTAGCGACTGCCAGAACCTTGAAGTGAATCTACTATCTTAATCAGAGATAATGGATATGGGAACACCATGCAGTCATTCGATCTCCCTAATGTATGTTCTTGTAAGTTTCTCCATCTTGTCAGTCTCCTTGATAGGAAGGAAGTGTGCGGACTTGGTTAACCTGTCTACGATCACCCATATGGTATTGAGGCCACCCGTTGTCTTGGGAAACTTGGTTATGAAGTCCATAGTGATCTGCTCCCACTTCCATTTCGGTATCTCCAATTGTTGTAGTAAACCTGATGGTTTCTGGTATTCCACCTTAACCTTGGCACAAGTAATGCATTACTCATGAAGGTAGCAATCTATGCTTTCATGTTAGGCCACCAGTATAGATTTTTAAGATCCATATACAGCTTATCTGAACTTGGGTGGATGCAATATTGAGTGTTGTGCGCTTTGGTCATGACCAAGTCCCTGAAACCACCGTGCTTCGGTGTCCAAATCCTGCCCATGAGATATAAAGCTCCACCACCCCTGATTTGCAAATTTTTATCCATCCCTCTCAGGGATTCACCCGCCACATTTTCAGGTTTCAAGGCTTCAAACTGAGCCTCCTTAGTTTTTGTGGACAGATGCGAATGGATAGTCACATTCACTGATTTGAATCTACGAACAAAATATTCTTTATGACTTAGGGCGTCAGCTACTACATTGGCTTTACCGAGATGATAAATAATTTCGCATTCATAGTAATTGAGTAGCTCGAACCACCATCGGTGTCTCATATTGAGCTCCTTCTGGTCGAATATATGATGAAGGATTTTGTGGTCTGTAAAGATAGTGCTTTTTGTACCATATAGGTAGTGTCTCCAAATCTTCAGAGCAAACACAACTGCTCCTAAATTAAGATCGTGTGTGGTGTAGTTGACTTCGTGTGTCTTTAGTTGTCGTGAGGCGTAGGCGATGACTTTACCTCGTTGCATAACGACACAACCGGGTAATTGGTTTGATGCATCACAATAAACGATGAAGTCTTCTATCCCTTATGGGAGGGATAATATCGATACGCTGCATAAGGATCGCTTTAGTGTTTGGAATGCCTTTTCTTGTTTCTCTTCCCTGTCAAAGGCCACACCTTTCTGGGTCAATGTAGTATTCGGTTTTGCGATCCTAGAGAAGTTATGAATGAACCTGCGATACTAGCCAGTGAGGCCTAGAAATTGGCGAATTTCTATAGGTGTCATTGGTGATGACCAGTTCTTAATGGCCTTTATTTTGTAAGGGTCGACGTGAATTCCTTCTTCACTAACATCATGACCCAAGAATTCGAATCTTCAGATCCAAAATTCACATTTGGAGAACATTGCATAGAACTTCTCTGACCATAATGATTCTAAGATCTGATGTAGATGCTTATTATGCTCTTCCTTATTACGAGAGTAGATAAGTATGTCATTAATGAAGACAATGACTAACTGATCCAAGTAAGGAAGACATACCCTATTCATTAAGTCCATGAATATTGCGAACGAATTAGTCAATCCGAATGGCATCACCAAAAACTCGTAGTATCCATAATGATTTTGGAAGGCTGTGTTCAAAACATCCTCCTCTAGCACTCGTAACTGGTGATACCCGGATCTCAGATATATCTTTGAAAAGTAATTTGACTCTTGCAGTTGGTCGAACAAGTCATCTATGCGAGGTAGAGGGCAACGATTTTTGACGGTTAGCTTGTTCAGTTCTCTGTAGTCGATGCACATACCTAACGATCCGTATTTCTTCTTTACAAACAAGACCGGTGCTCCCCAGGGTGAGAAGCTTGGTCTAATAAAGCCCTTGCAGAGCAGTTCGTTAAGTTTCCCAGATAGTTCCTTCATCTCAGCAGGTGCTAGACGATAGGGCGATTTGGCTATTGGGGTAGCCCCTGGAACTAAGTCAATTTTGAACTCGACTTGACGCTATGGAAGTACTCCTGCGAGTTCTTCTGGAAAGATGTCAGGAAAGTCGCGTACTTCTGGGAGGTCATTTATGTTTCTCGTCTCTTGGCTCATATCAATCACATGAGCAATGAATGTGTGATATACCCTTCGCAAGTACTCTTGGTCTTGTATACTGGAGATATATGAGGGTTCGTGTCGGGTTTGTCGTCATAGATAACTTGGGTTTCATTTAATGATAGATTAAGACGAACGACATTCTCGTAACACTCGATGTCGTCGTTGAAGACTCAACCAATCCATGCCGATAATGACATCGAAACTTTGACTGGAGACTGGCACGAGGTCGATTGAAAATGAATGACTATCTAGAGTTAGAGTACATCCTATGTATATACTGCTAGCGTTCTTTGTTAATCCGTTAGCCATTTCTAAAGTGAGCAGTTCTTTAAGTGCATGTGGTTTTTATTTAAGTAAATGAGCAAATTTATGGTTGACGAAACTCCTCTCCGCTCTACTATCAAATAGTATACATGCATAAGAGTTACCGAGGTGAAAGATACCAATGACCACTGTAGGTTCGGTCACCGCTTCCTCGTGGCCTATAGCCAAAACTCTTCCAACTCCGCCCACGTTCACTGCCTTCGGGAAGTTCCTCTTGTAGTGACCCACCTCGGCACATTCATAGCAAGCTTGGCCCACAACAATGTAGGGACTTGGGTGATTGGCCTTGCCGGAGGCTTGCAGAAGCGGGAAGTGTGCCTTTTCCTATTGCAGTTAGAGCACTGCATCTCCTGGAAAGGTCCATTATGGTGGAAGTTGCACTTGTTGCACTTGGGCAAGCTCCTTGTATAGTGCTTCATCGGCGCAGTAGCAGTAGGTGCTATCGCAACACGAACGGCCACAACATGCTACTTTTTGGCAGAGTTATGCATCGCGTTCTTCTTGTTATCCCAAAACTGCCGCTTTTTGTCAGCTGTGATGGATGGTTCGGGGATAACCTGGGTTGTCGTTGTTATTGGGGTGCGGACTCCATGATCTACGAGCCGTTGTGCCAACCGCTTGGAACTATCAAAAAGTAGTGGGGTTTGAAGCTAAGACATTTCCCTAGAATGGAGGCATCAGCCCTCAAATGTACCTCTCGACTTTCTTTCCCTCTGTTGGGACCATTCCGGGACATAGGGACACCAGATCGCTGAATCTGGTGGTATCGGCAACTACGTTAGATCCCTTCATGGTTAGGCTCCATAGTTCCTATTCAAGTTTCTGAACTTTGCCCGTCGGGTTGTACTCTTCTATCATGAGCTCCTTCAGAGCTTCCCAGCCCATAGCATTTTCCAGTATTAGAGTTAGTAACTTGACATGGTTATTCCACCATGTCACGGCTCTGTCCGAGAAGGTGTGGGCAGCAAATTTAACTTTTCTTCCTTTCGGATAGGAACAGATCTCAAAGATCGATTCCATATTCTCAAACCATTGCTAGAGGGCAATGATTCAGCCAGTCCCGTTGAAGGACCTGCGCTTGCAGTTGGTGAAGTCCTTATACGAGCACTCTCTCGAGTGCAATGGAACATCACCTTGAGTGGAGTGCACAGTCGTTCCACTCCTTCTAGTTCCGCTAGCACTGAACTGAGCTAGGGCCACCGTAACAACCGCATTCAGCGCAGATTGGATGGCTGCCAGATTATATTGTGGAGGAGATGGAGGTGCTTGCGTAGGAGTTATCGGAGGATTACGCCTTTTCACTCTTCGAGGAGGCATCGTTCAACTAAAAGTTTAGAAAGATGAAGATGATAGTAAGAATCAATTGCAAGTATAAGGAGAGTGGTTCAAGGCCTAACTCTACATAGTCCAACACAACAAATGAGAGTATGATTGATATAGGGACCTAGCAATAGAATGATGAAAGCATTTTGATAAAGATTTCCCATAAGACTAGATGTACTACCCTGCTCTTCATTATGAGAAACCCTTCGGACCAGAATAGGCAGGACTCTGTCCGCTGAGCCTCCTTCGCTCAGGTTGTAGAAGCTTTTGTCTCCATTGTATGGCATAGATTGACCCTATTCCTGACTCCATGTTCCCGAGTCTTTCGCCCACAGACGTGTCAGAGCTTGAAAAGCCGGACGAGGGCTAGGATTTGGGATTGGAGCAACTAAGGGTATGTCATTGACTTCAGGCTCGGAGTCAGAATCCTCTGGAAAGTTCTCTGCGAAGTCATCATCCAAAGGGATTGGATGATTGTCTTCTGGCTCATCATCAAGCCATCCATCATTGTCTTGTTTGGGGAAGTACGGGTCGCCAGAGAGATTGAATCCAACCATGTTATCTACGTGAGAACAGTGTAAAAGAAATAGTTAGTAGACATACTACATAACATAATTATAGGGTGATCTTTATTAGTTACTTCAACACTTGCGTAGTACATACCGGTTACAAGTAATCAAAACAGGATAAACCTTGGAATAAGTGACCCTAGCTCCAAATCCACAACCAAACAAGGAAAAGGAAGTAAAGCAAAGATCACAGATTCTAAGTCTATGACACCTTAGTCACATATAACCTTAGTGTATACACTCAACGACTATTGACCTACTAATAAAGACCTTTAATTCTCAAACAAGCAATTATAGTAACACAATATGCTCCTATAGTATTTAAAGTTTATGTTCTGTTCTAATGTTTTCATTGTAGTAGTGTTGGTAAGTTTTTAGACTTGTTGCAACACCACAAACATTCTTAGGCACATGCTAATCACTTTCCGGAATAATATAGTTGATCAGGCTATATCATTCGCAGATCTGATTATATGTCTCTACGTCTACTTGTGTTGTCCAACAACCGCAATACTTTTTTTATGTCCTAGTGACACTAATTTTAGTATGAATGCATGTATGTATACTTCGGTTAAATATTTTCTTACTCAAAAGTATAAACTCTTGGTCAGAGTATTTTAATCCAGTTGTGTTTATAGTTTTATATCTTTTATGGGTTGATATACTCAATTCACTATAAACAAAGCTCTGATACCCATCTGTCACACCCTAAAATCGGAACGGCGGAAATGTTCTGGGGCGGAGGACGTCATGTACAATATCACAACAATGCATAATAGTAAACAAGAAGCAACATCATCCATTGTATTAATAATATAATTTTAATACAAGTGTGTTATGTGTATAGTTTATAAGACACCAAAAATGAATAATCAAAATAATGACGAGTCTTTGAAAGCTCCGTCTTCTCAAAACCTGGTCATCGGTACCTGTCTACTAGTAACCTGAGAATACAAGTTATTTTGAAAGAGTTGATCATCATTAAAGCTGGTGAGTTCATCAGTATTTTAGTTTCTTTGTTTGTATGAAAGTGTTTGTAAATGTCTAATGTAAATGTTTGTAGTAATTGTATGTACCTCCTAGTAAATCCTATATTTTCTATTGTAAATGTAGCCTTCTACCGAGGCCAGAATGTTCTGTATGTTTGTTCTTTGTAAAGGTGTGTAATTTTCCCAAGTATAACTATCATTACCAAAAGATAGAATACATTATCGGTTATGTGAGAAGATCACAATATGAATGTAATGGAAAAATAAAGATGTATTGTAGTATTGTATGTAAGTAACTATCGATGTACTAACTACCTTAAACCAATTTGTATAATTAAGGTAAAATGTGATATGATTGTAACCATACTCGATTGACTAGTAGAAAACACGACGCTCGAAGATGTCGAAATGTTATGACTTTCGTCACCAGTAGACCTGCAGGTCCCACTATAGCTAGCAACAAGGTGTAGTATGGTCAATCTAGTATAGATCTATACACAAACTCATGCTCTTCCTCCAGGAGACTCTGGTTACAAAACGTGACACAACAGTTTGATGCCATGCCATGAAGTAGTGGCTCACATTAATGTTATAGTATTCCTGTATACATAGTATGCTCTATCTGTTCTAGTGTATTGTGTGTTCTCCTTGTATAGTATGTTCTCTTTGTATAGTGTATAGTGTGTTCTCTCTATATACTGTATAGTATGTTCTTTCCATTTCTCGTTATAGTATGTCTGAGCACTCATGTATGAACTGACTCTTGTATGTGTCATTGTTTTAGAAATAGTGAGTAGTAAACCTCTAAACTATACCTATTGTAGTTTACTAGTAATGTTGTTTGAATGAATTTGTATGTTTGTACACCTTTGGTACCCAAAGGTGTTGAACTAAGGTAAAATCTTTTATATCTATACACATATATAATATATAACTAAGATTCAAATGACACTTGGACAAACTACCATATACCCTAAGTCCATAACCAAACAAGGAACATGAAATGAAGTGAGTTATCAGTCTTAAGCCCTTTCAACCTTACTTATATAACTATATCTATATAGACATGATTTTGACAATATATAAGTTTAAAAGAGTTTAATAAAGAGTTTAACATATAAAGGAATTTTAACCATTTGAATAGTAATAGATGACATGATGTCAGTTTATAAAATGTTTTGAAGAGTTTGTTTGATAAACAGTTTTGATGTATATGAAATCCACTGGTTTGATAGTTATTAATCACATGTGATTGATTCAATAACTGTAATGTTTCGACTTATATTCCCCCCTATAAAAGCATTTGAAATCATTTAAAAGGTAGATTAAGGGGTATGAACTCACCTGTAGTGAGTGGTTGAAATGTGAGATCAGAAAAGGATGATGAGTTCTAAGAGGAATCTCGGGCACAAACAGATCCTAATAGGCATATAAAAACACATATATTGATATAATTAGTGTATTTACAGCTAATCATGCAAGGAAACCACCTTAGGGACTAGGTAACACTTATATTGAAGTGTTACAATCACAAAGGATTGCATCCAAGGGGTTTACAGCCACACAAAAGAGTTTACGGCCATTGTGTTTACTGCCTACGTGTATACGACCAAGGAGTTTACGACCCTTGGTGTATACGATCCTGTAGTTTACGGCCGTACACTCATGGAAGGATTTGCAAACAAGGTGTTTTATGACCCTAAAAAGTATTCCCTAAGTGTTCACAGTCCTATGTTTGGACTTAAATGAGTTTGAAGGCCAAAACATGAATCAACTCAAGGGTTTACGACCATGCAAGGGTTTACGACCGTAAACTATTGATGTTCATGTGTTTTATGATCATTCAAGGCTATGAATCCAGTGATAAGCAAGCCTAACTAGAAGATAGAAGAGGTACTCATGTTTTTAAATCTTGGAAAGGGGTTCATGGACCAAGAACAGGTAGGTGTTCTTGGTGAAAGTCATTAATACTTGAAGATCTACCCAAAAAGGTGAATTTCATGGATGAAATCAAAGGGTGATACAAGATCAAGCAGGATATCAACTCGAAAATGGAAGAAATACTTACAATTTTGGAAGATCAAGGTGAAAAGCTTGATGATAGTTGAGAGAGGATCCGAGTTCTTGACTTGGAAGTGTAAGGAATGACTAGAAATGAAGGCATAACTCATATATGGATATGATTTTACGGCCAAGGAGGTGTTTACGGCCGTAAAATCCAATTCTTGGAGTTTCCGGCTTTGCAGTTTGCACACTGCACTCTAGAATACACTTCCTAACATTCATTCTTGAAGGTACTAGGCTTAGAACACTCAAAAAGACCCTTAACAAGGCTAAAAGATACTAAAAACGAGGCTTCCTTTGATTGAACTGAATGGTAGTACATGATAGAAAATTTGGGTTGTCACATAAAGTCATGTTTTCCTTAGTTTGAATGATATCAAACTTCTCAAGCACTTTTGGCCTGTAAACATGAAGGTGGGAATTTTGTGTGTGCACACATTCTGCAAAAATGAAGTTGTACATTGACAAGTTGGAAAGGATGAGTGTCATATTCCCAAAGGTACAAGCCAATGATTTCATTCTTTTTTTGGCATCCTAAGTCATACGGTCAGTTCATTAGAACTTTCATATGAACAATCTTGATATGACCCTAGTTGATCTGAAACAATATGTTGATGGTTGCTAAAGTAAAAATGATTAAGATCACAAATGAAGCATAAATGGTTGTAGGGTCTAATCCCAAGAATTCCACGTGCATTGATAATGGTAACATTAGTGATCTAGAAAAGATTTCTCTTCCCACTCGAAAGGGATCAACCAAGGTCTAAGTGTTTGATCGCATGGAAAAGAGAAAGGCTTGTTCAAAGACCATTCCTCATGTTGACCCCAATAAGTCCATTTGTTTCTACTACCAATTGAATGGAGATTGAAAGCGATGCTACCCAACTTACCTGAAGGATCTTGAAGATGGTAAAGTCAGTTTGTGTGACTCTACTTCAGGTATATGTAATATCTAACTTCATAAGTTCTTATTCTTAGACTCTTGATACATAATGTAATTATCACATTTCTATAGTTACAGGATGTAAGAGAAAGAACGAGATTTAAGCAGAGCGAGCTAAATTTGATCGCTAGAAATGGACTTTGGTTATATTTTTCGACGGTCGTAATTTGGATCTACAACTAGGGGTTAGGAAAATTTAATAGATTACTATTACTGCTTGGGTATGTCTGGAAATATACAATATATTTCAATAAAAGTGAAGTTTTGGTTTACATAGTTGGCTTACCTTATATACTTGCAATTACATTAACGAAAGTGTTGGTTATTTTAGAAAATGCCAGTAAGTAAGAAGTTGATTAATCGCATTATAAGTATAAGAAGGCCATAAATCACCATAGGCTTCACTACCTATCCCACCCTTCGAAACATCATCTAGTTACTCCATACCTACCCTAGCTACTCGTACTATATGTGACGTCAATTAGATTCATACTATCAATGATGAGTTAGGAATCATTAAAGGAAACAAAATGGACTTATCTAACATAACTCAAAGATTAGAGAAGGAACTAAATTGATAATACAATGCATTGAGACCCTAGGAACAAGTTGCGGGTAAAGGTCAAATACTACAATGGAACTAGCCTATACAAAAAAGATGATAGCCCATAGCACTTGCCCGAAGCTCGCTAAGTATTTCTACTAATTGCCCCTTTTAAAATAAGTTAGACTTACCCAGGCAGACCATGCCCTAGGATTCTTCAAATTATGAGAATAGGGGGAAAGCAGTATGTACAAGATTATAACGTTCTCACTATCTCTTAAGTATATTATTTTCAAGTTTTCACACTCCTAATCTAGAAAATTTTACGATTTTTTTTTAACATTAATATGTTTATTTGTTAATAGCCGTAGTTATAGAACTAATCAAAGACATAAAAAAACTAACACTCTCCTTATATAAAACATATCATAAGGAAAATCTCCAGAAACAACCCAGGACATAACGGAACCAACAACAATCGAGGTGTTTATCACCTAACGGGGTGTGGATGATGGGTTTTGAGCATTGCTACAAATCCTATATGTTCATGCAACCATATAATTTTGGATCTAGGTTTACACTAGTTGAAGATGCAAACTTGAAAACAAAAGATAAATATTAATATGTATCTATAACAATCGAAATTAACCTAATACTTGGGTTTAAATACATACCACTATTGTTATGTAGTAATAACAACTAATCCTTGTAGATCTTGAACTCTTGAGAGATAGTGCCTCAAATGTGACACCTCTAATGGCTTACAAACACTCTTTGGAAGAGGATGAGAGGAGAGAGTAGGAGATAGCACTAGAATTTCGGATATGCTAGGGTTAAAGGCAAGTGGCCAAAAATCCAAAGGGTTAGGCTCCATTTATACTTGAGGATGCTTAGTCCCAAAGCTAGGGTTATAGGTGGAAACCCTAATTTCCTGCTTAAGGCATAAGCAGCACATGGACTCCTCATCTAGAAGCCTTGGATGAAAATTTTTAGGGCCTCCCTATGATATTCGTCCACTCTTATCTAAGGAGTCCAAGAGCCCTATTTCACAACTATCAATTAATTTCAAACAACCCTTATACTTTTACTTAGTTCCTTTAATCCCAAAATTAATTCCAAATTAATTACTTATTAAATATTAATTAAGAGTAAATTATACGAATGGTAGCTATGGTTTGGTGTCATTTGTACGCTTGTTCCCTAACTTAATTTTTCCACTCGAAAGGTCCCTACTTGTTTGTTTTTGTTACACGTTTGGTCCCTACTATTTGTTTTTGTTACGTGTTTGTTCCTTTTCTTACCTAAAAAGACTATTATTTAAATAGAAAAAATGATGGGATAAGTAAGGTAAGGTGACGGGAGAGGTTGGGGATGTGTTTATTTAGATAAATTAAACTAATCAATGGCAAAATAGTCTTTTTAGGTAAGACAGGGACGAAGGGCATAACAAAAAAAACAGTAGGGACCTTCCGAGTTAAAAAAAAGAAGTTAGGGACCAAACATGCAAATTACCATAAACCATAGGGACCATTTGTATAATTTACGCATTAAGTTAGGGACCATTCATATCAATTTATCATTCTAAATAATAAATTCAACTTCTCTCCAAAAGTCATCTTGTCATGTTGCAAGAGTGAAGGCAACCTACAAGGATTGTGCTTCTATTAATTCAAGTATATACCAATTATAGTTATGGGCTTAGACACATAATCCAACAGTCTCCTACTTGTATAAGTCTACTAACTATAATTGCACGTACAACTTCAAAAATTGACCAACACATTGTATCTCTCAAAAGCCGCTTCCGTATTCTGACCTACTTAGTTACTTGTCCTAAGATAAGGGATCATATAATCCTCTGTTATACTAGATATCATGTGGACAAGTGACATGGAATAGAATCATTCTCATTGCCCAACAATTTGTTTCCTGATTTCTGATTTGTAATGACAATGAACTTAATTGAACACATCAATTCAGTCCTGACCGGGCCCCACACATAAGTCAACACCAAATCATCGAGGGGCCAAAGATATCGATTTGTAATGACAATGAACTTAATTGAACACATCAAAAATTGACCAGCACTTTAAATTATATGCTTGTACTATTTACTTATCAAATCGTACAAAACAATACGTTTTATAACATCAAGTTACTGATGCGTGTACGTATTATCAATGCGCAACCAACTCGTAAACAACAACTCATACATATCGGTTTAAAGATTATACGATATTATAATCTCATAATTACTCGTGATAAATTCCATGAATTAATTCCATGAGCATGGGTTAATCCAATACTCAAATCTCCATTTCAGAAGTACTCATGAATGTTGCAATAAACCATGGCTATGTCTAAGCACTTAGAAAATCTATAATCCAATTCATGACAATCTTAATTCACTACTTACTTCCAAAGTGTGGTCGACTGTGGATGTTTTGAATAATCCAGTTATTCGGGAAGTAAAAATGCAAAGATGAAACATAAAGACAAATAATTGACAAAAGATAGTAAAACAATACTCATAAATAAATCTCCATTTATTCAATCCTCAAATGTAAATTATATTTATTTGTTACAAGTTTCTAAATATCTATGTAATCACTAAAATTAATATCATCCTTCAGACCAATGCTCCTCGCATGTTGAACGTGCTTGATCCTACTTAGACCCTTTGTGAGGAGATCGACGGGATTTTCTTCTGATGATATCCTCTTAACGATGAGGTGTCCTTCTTCTACTCGATGTCCGATAAAATGATATTTTCTATCAATATGTATAGATCCTCCATGATCTCTTGGTTCCTTAGTCAAGGCAACTGCTCCTTCATTATCGCAAAAAATCTCCATTGTCTCCTTAATGGCTGTCATAACTCCAAGGTTTCCAATGAAGTTCTTCAACCATATATCCTCCTTTAACGATTCACTCGCATCTATATAATCCGACTCTGATGTTGAATAAGTTAGGGTCTCTTTCTTGTAACTTTTCCAAGTTATTGCTCCTCCATTAAGGGTAAACACCCAACCTAACTAAGAACAAAAGTTGTCTCTATCTGTTTGAAAGTTTGCGTTGCTATACCCAGTAACTCGTAAGTGAACACTGCCACCAAGCATAAGGACCCAGTCCTTCATCCTTCGCATATACTTAAGAATGTTCTTAACCGCTATCTAATGAGCTTTAACCGGATTTCCCCGATATCGACTAACCATGCTCGAAGCATAAGCTACATCAGGGAAAGTACATGTTATAGCGTACATGATCGGGCCAACAGTGGAAGCATATGAAACTCGACTTATCTCTGCTATCTCTGCGTCAGTACTCGAACTTTAAGTCTTACTCAAGTTGGTGTTACTCTGGATAGGTAACTCTCCATTCTTTGATTATTCCATGCTGAAACGCCTTAGCACCTTATCCAAACACGTGGTTTGACTAAGTCCAATTAGTCTTCTACTCTTATTTCATAAAATCCTTATTCCTAGAATATAGGCAGCCTCTCCTAGATGCTTCACAACGAAACACTTTCCAAGGTAGGACTTAAACTCCTGCAAAGTTGGAACATTGTTTCCTATAAGTAGTATGTCATCAACATACAATGCCAGGAAGGTGACTATACTCCTACTATCCTTGACATATACACAAGATTCATCTTCTCTCCAAGAGAATCCAAACTCTTTGACCTTCTCATCAAAGCAAAAGATTCCATCTGTGAGAAGCTTGTTTCAATTCATAGATTGATTTATCAAGCTTAGAAACTTTATTGGGGTCTTTAGTATCCAAAAAACCCTCTAACGGACTCATGTAAACATCCTTAGCCAACTTTCCATTAAGGAAAGCGAGTTTGACATCCATCTACCAAATTTCATAATCATGAAACGCAACTATAGATAACATAACCCTAATACATTAAATCTTAGTCACTGGTGAGAATGTCTCATCATAGTCAACCCCTAAGGTTTGAGTAAAGCCCTTCGCAAGCAGTCGAGACTTAAAGGTGTGCACCTTTCCATCCATGTCGGTCTTCTTCTTGATGATCCATTTGCACCCAACTGTTTTACGACCTGACACATTATCAACCAAATTCCAAACTTGATGGTTATACATGGACTGGATCTCACTGTCCATTTCCTCTTTTCATTTAGTAGACTCAGGGTCCATCATGGCTTCCTTGTAGTTAGAAGGATCATTGAAATTTATCAATGTAGTATCATTGATAAAGGTATCACCATCTATAGTAATACGGAAACAATAAAACTCCGGTTCCATTCTAACTCGAATAGAATGTCTAAGACGTAACGACTCATCATTTCGTTCAATGGGAACCTCTTTCTTGTGTTGATCACTAGTGTTAGAGGTTGTTTCATCGGTTGACTCTTTAATTTATCCAAGATCAATTGTGCTCCCACTATCCTCTTTTTTTTTAGCACTCTCTCGTGAAACACTCCCCTTTTTGCTACGTAGACCATGTTTTTACTAGATCTGTAGAACAAGCATCCAAAGGACTTTTTTACATAGCCAATGAAAGTAAATCGCTTACTTCGAGGTTCAAGCATATCGTGAGTCTCTCATCTAACAAAAGCTTAACAACCCCAAACCTTGATATGTGCCAATGAGGAAACCATCCATGTCCACATCTCGTGATGTGTTTTGACAACCTTTTACGTTGGGACTAGATTACGAATATGGGTGGCAGTCTCTAAGGCATACCCCCAGAATGATATCGGAAGCAAAGCTTGACCCATCATGGAACAAACCATGTCCAACAAGGTTCGATTACACCTCTCAACCACACCATTAATTTGTGATGTCCTAGGAGGTGTCAACTATGAAACAATTCCACATTCCTTGAGGTAGTCGTGGAACTCGCTACTAAGATACTCACCACCCCTATCGGATCTAAGCATCTTGGTCTTCCTACACAATTGATTTTCGACTTCATGTTTGAATTCTTTGAAATTTTCAAATGACTCTAACTTATGCTTGATTAAGTAGATATATCCATGGATGCTTTAATCATCAGTAAAAGTCACATAAAGTTAATATTCATCCATTGTGGTGGATCAGAAGGTCCCACACACATCCATGTGTATGAGATCAAACAATCCTTCACCCCTTTCACAAGAACTAGAGAAAGATGATTTAGTCATCTTTCCAAGCAAACAAGATTCACATGTATCATCTGACCTTAAGTCAATTGATTCCAAAACTCCATCCTTTTTGAGTTGGGCAATGCATTTCTTGTTGACATATACAAGATGACAATACCACAAGCATGACTTGTCTAAACCATTAGACACATCAATTTGTAACACACTATTTCCTAAATTGTCAACAACCATCAAAGTTTCATATACACCATCACAAGGAAATGCTTCAAAATAAAATACACCATTATAATAAGCCTTAATAGAACCATTATCATTATTAAAAGAATATCTAAAACCTTGTCTATACAAGCCATGAAATGAAATATTATTCCTTGTCATTTCTGACGAGCAACAACACTTATTTAAATCTAAACTTAACCCACTACTAAGAACTAAAGAGTAAATCCCAGTCTTGGTAATAGGTGACGATCGCCTATTGCCCATAATCATGTTCATCTTACTATGCTCCGCATCCTTACTTCTTCTTAGCCCCTTCAAGTCTGAATAAATATGAAAACCACATCCTATATCAAGGACCCAAGAATTAGAATGCGGTGAGTTTTTAGATTGAATAGTGTAAATGCATGCTGAGGTTGGCTTAATCTTGCCATCCTTTATATCTTGCAAGTACTTGGGGGAAACTTCTCTTCCAGCTCCCCTTGTCATGACAGTAGAAGCAGGTAGCCTCTTTAGGATCAGAGGCAGGGGGAGCTTCTGAACTAGATTTTACTTTAGTGTCATTGCTAGACGACCCGACTTGAGACTTTCCCTTATAGTTTTGTTTTGAGGAAGCTTTCCTCTTCTTCCCCTTCCCTCGCCCAATGGCCAAGACGGGAGCAATAGTAGGAGTAGGAGGAGTGGAGGTAATACTCTTTCCTTTCATCCCACTCTCAATGGTTCTCATCAAGCATTTGAGTTGACTTAATGTGACTTCCTCCTTGTTCAGATGATAAGTCATAAAAAACTGATCACAACATGAAGGTAATGAATGCACGACTATGTCAATAGCCAATTCCTCATCAAATTTAACATTAAGCTTCAAGAGACGATCCACATATCGTTGCATACATTGCAAATGGTTCGTGACAGACTCTTCGTCCTTCATCATGCTCGTTATGAGGAACTTCACAATTTCGTATATCTCTTGACGAGCTCATTGATGGTACTTTTCCATTATGTCCTTGTTTATCTCAAATGGCCAATAGTCCTCATAGAACCTTTGAAGGATGGGAGTCATAGTGGCAACCATGATGCACGACACTTTGGTCGCACCGTTGTAATGTCTCCTATACTCATCAATTTCTGTAGGAGTAGCTTTAGTTTCGTCGATCTCGTTCAACTCTTTTTCTAGAAAGTATTCCTTATCCTCAATCTCAAATACATCTTGATGTTGAGAATCTAATCATTATAATTGCATCCATCAAAGGTGACTGTTAAGCAGATTCCCAAGAACGAGAAGTGCTTAGAGTTTTTGTTGGAGGAGCCAGAAGCGTTGTTGGAAGTTGACATCTACAAAAGAAAGAGAAAATTTCGATTAGATAAGGAAATCATTAATATAACACCCAAATGAAATATTAAGGCTAGGATCCAACTATATAATTCACAATTCGGAAGAGGGATGTCGTAATCTAATGACAAATTATTTAAACGTAGGTAAATGATGATTTACCACATAAACGAAATTTAAACGAATTAGGTTTTAAATGAAATTCCAAGATCTTTTTGAGATTCATTGAACTATTCGATGGCATGTTTAATCTTGATTATGTCCTTTCCATTTGTGACTAGGATATCGGGGATCACAAACAAGGTATGAATAACCATGCAAATTAGCTTCGTACTCTCGATGTTATTTATCACCTAGTTAATGTGTCGATTAACCGCATATGCTTTATTAATCAATGATAATTTACGAGCTACCCATTGCCACCCTTTATTAGTCCATATTAGTGTGTCCGTTAACCACACACGCTCAACTAGCGGATTTTATAAAATGCAATGAGAAATTTCATGGATTAGCATCAAATTCACATTTTCCTAAAGTAACTAAGATTGAGAATTTTTTATGAAAACATTTACTTTCTTTAGTCATTTAATTATACTTATTAATGAGAGTTTAGTGTCTTATCAAACTTGTTCGGCTAACGACCCTCCACCAATCAAGGAAGAGGTGGGTGAAAATGGAGACCTATTCAACCGCCATTTTATAGGCAATTTCCTTATACCCCGTTATAGATCGGCTTCGTGAATGAGGTCTACCAATGGTAAGCCTGACCTTTTTATACATATATATATATATATATATATATATATATATATATATATATATATATATAAATATTAACTTTTAATTTTACTATGTATGTAAGGGTGTAATTTAAGATTTAAAATAATAAGGTTCTAAAATTTAGAATTTCCAAAATTAAAATATTCAATTTAAATTTTAAATTTCGAAATCAAGGGTGTATTTTTAAAACTTTTAAAAAATACTAGGTTAAATTTTTAATAATTAAATTAACAAATTAATTTTATTGATACAAATTTAAGGTAATTATCCTAATCAATCCATGAAAGATTTGTCAAAGCCAAAAATCTGGGATCTGACAGCTCAACTTGTTGAGTCTACGCAACGCACTCATCGAGTTCTATAAATAAAATGACGATCCTATTGGAATCTCCTTTGAACAATTCACAATTGCATCATATTCAACTGAAAAAGATCCTAGGCTCTGGTACCACTGATGGGTTTTGAGCAAAACTACAAATCCTATGTGTTCATGCGTCCCTATAATTTTGGATCTAGGTTTTCACTAGTTGAACATGCAAACTTGAAAACCAAAGAGATATCCTAATAAGCATCTATAATTATTGAAATTAACCTAACACTAAGGTTTAGATACATACCTCAATTGTTATGTAGTAGTAACAATTATCCTTGTAGACCAAAACTTCGACTATGCTAGGGGCTAAAGCAAGTAGCCGAAAATCCAAAGGGTTAGGCTCCTTTTATACTTGAGGTTGCATAGGCCCAAAGCTAGGGTTTGGAGGTAGAAACCCTAATTTCCTGCTTAAGGCCTAAGAAGCCCATGGACTTCTCATGTAGAAGCCTTGGATGAAAAATTATAGGGCCTCCCTAAAAGTTTTGTCCACTCCTATCTAAGGTGTCAAAAAGCCCTATTTCACAACTATCAATTAATTGCAAAATAGCCCCTGTACTTTTAATTAATTACTTTAATCTGCAAATTAATTCCAAACTAAGTTCTGATTAAATATTAATTAAATAACATGATTTCTAATTAATATAGTATTTTTATAGCTTATCAATAAATCATTCATGTTAATTTATCATTCCAAATAATAAAGTCAACTTCTCTCCAAAAGTCATCATGTCAAGTTGCAAGAGTGATGGCAACCCAAAAGGAATGTTCTTCTATCAATTCAACTATATACCAATCATAGATATGGGCTTAGAAACCTAATCCAACAGCGGATGCCCTAGCTAACCTTGAAACCAAAAGAAATGTCTAATCCAGAAAAAGAGTAGGAACCGAAAGAGATAGTACTCAGGGTGGTAGCGGAGGTCACCGAAGGGCTTGTACTTATAAGGAATTCATGAGTTACAATCCAAACACTTCTACGAAATTAATGAGTAGTAGAACCGACTTGTTCGATCGAGAAGGTGGAGTCATTATTTGAGATCAGCTTCTATGCTGAAAATAGAAAAGTTAAATTTTCTGCTTGTACCTTCTGTTGGACGATTGTTCAAGGTCATTAAGTATTGGTAATATTTTTAATAATAACAGTGTCCTTTTGGGTTGCCCTTAAGACTCAAATTGGGTAGAATAAATAAAGGAGAAATTGGTTTATTAATTATTATGTTTAATAATTAATTAGAAGCTAATTAAAAATATAGCTTGGGAATTTGTGACAACCCAAAATTATTGTCTTATAAAGTCAAGCCAATCAACCTTAAGTCAGACTCGCTCCTGTTATCTTTTAGCACTGTTTAGAGTCTATTTGGGTGTTCTAAGCCTAATACATTCAAGGAATGAGTGTTAGGAAGTACCTGCTAGAGTCATTGTTCAACATTCAAGCCTTAAACACCACCAAAAGGAGTTCACGACCACAACACATGAGTTTCCGACCGTAAACTCAAGGTGCGCTGTAAACTCCCCTCTTAAGTATCATTTCCTTCACTATTCTTTCATCCTTACACTTTTAACTCAAGAAACGTCCATTCTCTCTTAAGTATCATCGATCCTTTCACCGTGATCTTCAAATATGTAAGTGAATTCTTCCTTTGTTTAGTTGATTTACTCATTGATCTAGTATCACTCCATGATTTCTGTTAGGTCCCAAATCCGTGGGATCAATCTAATGATCAATCAATTGCAATAGAAATGTAGAAGAAGAAGATTAAACAACCAAGCTTGCATACAATTCAATCATGAAATGTTGAATACAACTTGGACATACCGAAAAATCTCTAGCACAACCGAGCACCCTCTGACAACCTGACAACATTATATAGTAACACACAAAGACCAAAAACAGGTTTTCGGTCAAAGCTTGACCAAAAACCTACCTAGACCGAAAACTCATGAAAACACAAAAGATGTTCAAAACACAATAATAACAACCCTAAACCATCCATGCATTAATGCCTAGCCCAAACCAATATATTGGTCCTTCAATCTCCCCCTTGGTTTGGGGCTAGCATGATTTAATTTTCGTTGACCAGCAGCACATCTGACGTTCCCATAGCTCCATACCACATCCCCTTCTATATAATGTCAACAACCATGCTTGTGTATTCCTTAGCAGCATGCTCAAAAATTTCTTCAGCCGCCTTGATCTGATGAATAAAAAGTTGATGTATATCCCACTTTCCGAATTTTAGCAAATCCCTTTTGTCATATAAGCGACTACATCCATGTTTATGTTTGATGACAACATAAGTTGTAGTCTCGTCAAACACCCTGTATAACATGGATTCTAGAGATCCATCTGGATGATTCTAAAGAATGAGAATCTGCTTTACTTGATTTGTTGCGGGCCACATCACAGATCGAAGAGGCTGATTGGTTTTGGGATCAATGACATTGGGATAAATCTTGATGATGGACGATGTTGTCTTCATAGACGGAAAACCCTTTGCCACTTGACCTTCTAAAACAATCTGAATTGAGTTGCCTTAGGTTCATTTGTTGGATTTGAAAATGGGGCTTTAGAAAATTATGTAAGATCAACGCTGGTCCAAGAGTTGAAATCGTGAGCATCCTTATACAGTTCAATATTTCCACTCTTCCTTCTAACAATCCACATCTTCAAAGGGTCATGGAATCCCCATGAGATGATACCAGACCTATCACCATAAATATCTCTGAAGTGATTCTCTCCAATGTCAGTAACGGTGATCTTAGGTTGACTTATGGGAGCATTCTGATTCAAGTTCTTTTTGAATAAAAGTTGACCCTTCTCAGCAGCTTTGTCTAACTTAGCACGTTTTAATGCCATGACACTTGGAGCCTATGCTGGTTATTTCTCAAAATGGTTGACAACCCTGGTTGATTTTGTAGCAGGTGGAGCTACGGGAGCGTCTTGACTGGGAAGATATATTCTGGGCTCACTGACGGGTGATTTAAACTTGTCACCAAATTCTTCTTCTAGCTTCTTCTTTAGATCATAATAGTTGGTGGTCAACAGACCAAAATACGTCTGTAGATCGGTGATCTGCTTTTTTTTTCTGAGCATTTTCCTCGAGAAGATCAGCAACTTGACTATTGAGCTTGACGTTCTCATTTTGAAGATCAACAACTTCAATATCAAGCTTGATATTTTTTCTGATTTAGCACACTAATCTCTTTTCTTAAATCAAGCAATGAGGCGCCATCATCTCCAGATATATTCTACGCAAAATATATACCTTTTCCTCGAGAAGAATGTGTTGGGCTTAAATTCTAAGCCAAATGCATGGCAAGCCTTTCAGAGGCAACATCATGATAAGGCCTTGGAGGAGACGCACTTAAGCAAGCAGATGAGCCACCAACTTCATGATTCAAGCTGGGGCCTTCCTGAGTGGGCAAGGATGAAGAAGAGGCAGCAGTTGTGAGTGGAGGAATCTCTGTGGTTTGAGTTAGGTCAGGAAAAATAACTCCCACCCTTGGATTAGTTCTTTGTCTTTTCATTAGGGGCTGGGAGATCAGGTCTGTCTGGGCTTCACTTACAATTGGCTCAGATGTAGAAATCACCCTTTTAAGGGGAGGAATCCCTGAAGAGGTGTCCATTTGAATTGAAGAATTAGTTGCTTGAACGGGAACAAGAGGCTCAATTTCTTGATTGTCAACAATTTTCCTTATCTCCGGTGTTGGATTGGCACCATCATTGATATCATTGAAGATATCATCGACATCTTCATTTGACAAAGTGTATTTAGGTCCAGTGAATTGATCAGCAATATCATCTTTGTTATAGTCGGATATATCAACTCTTTCATTCTCTTCTCCTTCCTCAGCTTCGGTGAATTCTTCTGTGGAACCTCCATCAAAGTCATTTTGACTAGTCACATTTGTGAAAATATGCTCCTCAGCAACAATGCCAGTTGGAGCAGCAACAGTTTGTTCCTCGGTCTAACCTGTCGAGTATATCATCATTTCTATTTGCATAATCTGATGATGCATGATCAGTTGAAGTCTGCTCAGGTGACCCATGCAACTTAGAGGAATCGCTCAGCTCGGCAAAATTTTTAAACTTCTCGAGGGGGTACTTTCCTTGGAACATGATTTTCCCTTTTTAATTTTGCTTCATCAGACTAATTGTGATTGGTCCAAAAGCTTTCATGTCAAGAATCTCTCCCGTCTTGACAAGGTCTGGAAAAAGGCAGTTGAGAAAAATCTGGATGAACTGAGGGTAAAGCAGGAATTGATCCTTCGTCTTCTTTTTGATATCAGTGACCATTTCTTCTAAGGTAAATCTTGAGAAATTGAAGTCAATTCCTGTTGCTAGTGCAATAATAGCTTGAGTATTCCTTGAAGAGATCTCGTCCACTCCACCCTTACGCCTGATATACAGTTGACAAACACATGCGCCAGAAACCTCCAATATAGGGGCAGCAGCTTCTTGAGAGTCGGTGGGAAAATGCCTTCATATCCCATGTTTTCAAGATACTCATCAACAACTCACAGATCAATGTCGGTAGGAAATGTAGCCTTGTCATCAATCTTCTATGTGTCTCTGATAAATTGCTCCGTGATGACAATTTTAGGTCCTTTGATAGTTGCTTCAATTGACTGCGCTCTGTTGTTTTCATTTCTGATGCTAGCTGAACTCCAGAACTCGTTGATTAAATCCAAGTAGATTATGGGTTCCAAGTAAGTGTTGTGAAAATGCAGCATTCATGCAATCTGAACATCATTGACTTGAATTCACTGTGCGCCATAGGAGGATCATCAAGCAAAAATGAAACATCGTGACTTTCTGTAACCTTGAACTTGCCATTTTATCTACACAAAACAAACCAGATGAAAAATCATTTGATTAAAATGCATTGATTTTATTTCTCAATATAATTCTTTTGGATTGGCCATTTTAATCAATTTTTATAAGTCAAATATTAGGTTCTCGGTCAAGAAAGTCAAACCGAAAACCTAAGGACCAACACACAAGTGAAGACCGAAAGCTATATTTCAAACCGAAAACAAGCTAGACCGAAAGCCAAGAAGAGCACTTCTCAGCTGGACCGAACTTCTCAGCTGGACCGAAAGCCGCCTGATCCAACTTGACCGAAAACGGATCGGCTTGAACCGAAAGCCATCTGAGCTGACTCGACCGAAAATAGCACGGCTTGAACCGAAAGCTGTAAGACCAAAAACACCGAAAGTTAATATAATCGCGATTTCCCATTGATTTCTCGGTTGGTTTTCGAATAAAGTTGCATATCTGTGGTCGGAATTGTAATACCTTTGAGGATTTGAAGTCGATTAAACAAAAGATCACAACAAGTTTTTCGATTTTTTAGAGAGAAATGAGAGGTTTTCGGTTTTCTCTGAGAGAGAAGAACCAAAAATGATTTCTTTTCATTCTTTAAGTACCCGGTTTAAAATTTGATCCAAACCCGGATCCCAAACCCAGTTTCTAATGGGCTGCAACATTATATTTAAAAATCGGTCCAATACCCAACATGTTTATTAAAAATAATACTCTTTGAGGATTAATTTAGAAAAATAAAATAAAGTAAGATAAAAAAAATTTGCTAAGATTTATAAATCCTAAAAGAATTAAAAAAAAAAAAAATAATTCAAACCTAAAATTAAGTCTATAACTAAGATTAATAATTTTCGTGATTTTGGGATCATAGTTGTTAGACAATCATTTTCCATTTATCAGTACCTCTCCTTTCATGAATAGATCTGGTCGATCACCAGTATTGTGGTCCACTTAAACACGAAAAATTGTGACAAATTTTGGACATGCTATAAGTGACAAGACAATATGATCCTATATTCCTAGATAAAACTTCCTAAGGACCATTCATCTGACGACCACCAAGGATATTGTTGTCCCCATAAATTGAGCAGCGAGATCTATAGACAATCTTGAATTGTTCAATTTTAGATGTACTAGAACGTGTTTCCCGCTTCCAGATATACCCCAATAATCAACAACTTCCGAGATACTCCTTACTTTAGGTGAGCAGACTATTATTCATAGAGAGGATAAATTCAGATTATTATTAGTTATAGTTATTACAGGGATTGAGAAGAAGAAGGTTGCATATGCTGTGTACCAGGTCAGATTATTAATCACACAAAGGAGACAACATATGGCTAACAGAGAATTTCATAGATATTATATGCAGAGAAATAGATTTGCATATGTTGAAGTCCAGGTCGGATCTCATCCAATCACGTTGAGGAGGAAACATATGACTAACAGTAAGAAACAAAGAAAATAATTTTCTACAGACCTACTTTATCGGAATTCCCCGGTCGCCCTATCAATACCGGAATTAAGGACAAAATCCGTACATTGAGGAAAAGTTAAACTACAGTTCTAGATACGGGTTCTTTAGTGTGACTGGTGGATTCTCATGTATAACTCCCTGCTCAACCTATTCGAGCGTCGTATTGTCAGGCTAAACGGATCTATGTAGGTCAAGATTTGTCAAGTCATTTGATTTCTTAAGTTCATATGCAACCTAGTTAAGTGCATTAAAATCCTTGATGCCTACCAACGCATCAAACGCAGAGCCTAGACAATTCAGCTTTGGTACTTTACACAAACTCAGATTACCTATTATCACTTGTTGATATCACTTCCCATCACATCACTTTCAGAGATATTTTTGATTTTTCTATTTTTCTAATGTTTTTGTATTTTTCTGTTTTTCTAAATGATTTTGGATTTTTTAATTTTTCTAATTTTTGTTTATTTCTCCCCCTGAATTTGTGTATGGGTGAGAATGAAATAAAAAATGCGCAAATTTAACCTAACCTAAACAAAAATTAATCCTCGAAGCGAATCATTTTCAAAAGATTGACCAGCACAATGAATCGAGCTTTGTTGAACGGCTTGGTGAACATGTCTGCCACATTATTAGCAGTGGGGACCTGATCTAGCCGAATGAGCGAACGCTCATAACAATCTCAGATAATATGTACTTTGATATCGATGTGCTTGGTCTTTGAGTGTTGGACTAGAATTTTAGTGATTTGGATCATAGCCTCATTATCACAAAATATAAGGGTTTCTTGAAAATTCAAACCGTAGTTTAGCAGTTGATGTTGGATCCATATAACTTGAGAACAATAGGTAGACCCAGCGACATACTCCGCTTCTGCTGTTGAGGTTGAGACGGTATGTTGCTTCTTGCGCTACCATGAGACCAGTCTATCTCCCAGAAATTGGCATCCTCCTGAAGTTGATTTTCTATCAAGCTCGCACCCGCCATAGTTGTTGTCTCCAAAAGCATAAAGATCAAATTCGGGATTTTTCGGATACCAAAGACCCTCTTTTAGGCAACCTTTGAGGTACCAAAAAATCCGTTTAACAGCAATAAGATGAGAAAGTTTAGGATTAGCCAGCGCATTGATAGAACGTAAACATTACATCTGGGCGACTAGCAGTCAGATACATGAGCGATTTGATCATTGATCAATAGTACGTCTGATCTACGGATTCGCCTTTAAGATCAGGAGCCAGTAAAGGTCTCTCCGCCATGGGTGTAAGAGCAGGTTTCGCGTCTCGGAACCCGAACTTCTCCAACATATCATCCACATACTTTGCTTGGTGAATAAGGATTTTGGTTGAAGATTGTTTGACCTGAAGCCCCAAAAACATGGTCATCTCCCCAAGCGAACTCATCTCGAACCGTTTCTTCATCATGTCTTCGAACTCTTTGCAAAGTTGATGGCTTGTCGAGCCAAATATAATGTCGTCCACACAGATTTGAACAAGAATTTGATCCGGACCGACATGTTTGATAAATAAGGTTTGATCAATGGGGCCTTGGTAATAGCCGTGATCGAGCAAATGCTGAGTTAGGGTAGCATACCAAGCTCTAGGAGCTTGACGCAATCCATACAAAGCTTTGTCTAACTTGTAGACATGGTTAGAAATTTTTGAGTTAACAAAACCGGGAGGTTGGTCAACATAAATCTCCTCCTTGACCTTGCCATACAAGAAACCCATCTTGACGTCCTTCTGGTATACTATAAAGTTCATGTAGGAAGTATATGCGAGGAAGATACGAATATCCTCCAAGCGCGCCACCAGAGCATAAACCTCCATATAATCAAAACCCTTAATTTTCTGAAACCCGCGAACCACTAATCTCGCCTTATTACGCATGATGACACCCAAGTCGTCTTGCTTGTTCCGAAAGAACCATCTGGTATCAAGAGATTTCTTTCCTTGGGGCAACTCCACCAACTTCCATACCTCGAGCTTCACGAATTGATTAAGCTCGTCATGCATGGCGTCAACCCAGATGGGCTCATTTAGAGCCATTTCGACATTCTTCGACTCTATCTAAGAAATAAAGGAGTAAAGACACATATTGACGACTCCACTCTGACTTCGTGTTTGAACACCTTCACCCAGCTGGCCAATGACCTTCTCTATAGGATGGTCGTGTTGAATGCGAGAAGGGATATCGTGGCTAATGTCATTGATAGAGACTGGAAGATTATGGATGTTAACCATTCCTTCATTTGCTGAATGATCCACGATAGATGAACTAGGTTCGTTTGTCGGATCTGCTACAAACTCATCAACGATTCTTTCTGGAAAGAGAAGTTCCATCAGATTTGAAGTTACATCAAAAGTCTCTTGGTTCATGAACTCTCTTTCCACCGGAGTTAGAGGAGTAACATCAGCATTTGGAGATGGTTATTAAGGGGAGGACTCAGAAGAATTAGTTTGAATAGAAGACACCGTTGGAGGATCAGAAGAAACCAATGGTGGTCTATAGATAACTTCTTCCTCTTCGTCTTCAATAAGGAGTTTTGAACTAGACGTAGATGCTGCTTGATTATCCAATGACACACTGAATGATTTGAAAAGAGATGTATAATCAAATAGCCAATCTGGACCCATTCTAGCGTCTGTCTCATTCTCTTCAAGTTAACGAACATCGAAAGACTCCACAATCTGTTTCGTCCTCTTGTTGTAAACCCTGTATGCAGTACGAGCAATGTATCCAACAAAATAATAGTCATCGGCTTTTGCATTGAATTTGGGGTTGGATTCCAAGTGGAGAAGACTGCAAGGGCATCAAAATACTCTGAAATGGCTGACAGATAGCTTGTGTCTGTATAAAATTTCATATAGTGATTTCATTTTGTCTTTGTCGATCAGCACGCAATTCTGAACATAGCATGCCATGTTAATCGCCTCCGCCCAAAAGAATACAGGAAGTTTGGAGTCACACAGCATCGTCCTTGCGGTGTCTTTAACAGTTCGATTCCTCCGTTCGGCAACACCGTTTTGTTGTGGTTTGCGAACAGAACTGAATTGACGCACGATCCCTTTCTCAGTGCAAAAATGGTCAAGAACAGCGTTCTTGAACTCCATTCCATTGTCAGTACGCAGTGCTTTCACTCGGTTGTTTGTATGATTCTCTATCATCACAATGAACTTCTTGATGAGGTCAGCGATCTTAAATTTTTTGGACAGAAAGAAAACCTAGGTGAAACGAGAATAATCGTCTATCACAACGAGGCAGTATGCATTGCGGTTGATACTGAGAACGTTATCCGAACCAAACAAATCCATATGCAACAATTGAAGAACTTGACTGATGGAGTTAACTTGCTTTCGAAAGTGTGGTTTCCGATGATGTTTTCCTTGAGCACATGAAACACACTTTTCAAACGTAATGAAATCTCTGACAGGTAGACCTCGGACCAAATCGTTCTTTGCATGCCGATTCAGATTATTTTTATTTGCGTGACCGAGACGACGATTCCACAACATTGCAGTTTGTTCTGATACTTTGGAGAATAGGAAAGTGACTTCATCAGGAATATTGTTATTCATATCTATGATGTAGGCATTCCCATCCCGCTTAGATTTTACAAGAATCTACTCCTCCAGAATGACAATGACCGATTTTAAAATAAGATATTCTTTGTCGGTAAAGTGCGTTGAATACCCTTTGTCAGAAATATGAGAGACGCTCAACAGACTATGCTTCAATTCAGGAGCATAGTTGACGTTTTCAAAACTAAGCTCTCCATTCGACACCGTTCCTTTTTGAGTTATTTTTCCACCTTCACCGCCCGCAAACGAGATATAGCCCCCATTAAATGTTTGAATGCCATAGAGTTGGGATATACTATCGACATACCAAGGTCTGACGATACTCCTCCACGACTGTCCCTGCACAAGGAGCGATTTTATTCACTTTTGGGAACCCAGGTCATCACAATCCTGGGTTTACCCTTTACATTCACATATTTTTCATTTGATTCTTTCCTTTCAGTAGAGTTAGAGGTTAATGGTGACTGATTTGAACTCAATTTTGGTACCCATTTAAAGTTAGATTTTGAAACTTTGTTAGTTTGCTTTCAGCCGGTGGACTTTCTGCTCAAAGAGTTTGAAGATCCGGTCCTGCCCTTTGACAAAATTGACTTAGGCTTAGCCTGAGTTGATTTTGGCAAACTATTATTGAATTTGTGGAAAACCTATTTATTCTTTTGAAAATTGGCCATTTTCTTGTTTGGCTTTATGCTTAAGTCACAATCCCGAGAACAGATTATGTTGGATTTTCTAGTTAAAGATCGTCCCCATAATTCATTCTCTCCTCTTTTTGATGTGTGAGATACAAATATCCAGTTTAAACAGTTTCTTTCAATGTGTCCAGTAGTGCCACAGTTAAAACAAATTTGTTTATTATCATTGGTTTTGACACTGCTTTTTACAGATTTCTTTCTTTTATTTTTATTTCTACCACTTTAACATTTTCAAGAACAATTACAGGATTTTGAAGCAAATGTGGAAGATGTAGAAGCATTTGAATCAGAAAAACATACATTCTCAAGCAAAACATTATCAGTTGAAATCTTATCATAAAAAAACAATACGACCAGACACAAAATTGTTTAAATTCGAATTTAATGCAGACTCATTATAGAAATTGACACCTAACTTTGACACATCATCATTGTTAGACTTAAGAACATCAAACTTTTCATCTCTCTGCTCCCCCTGAGCTATTGACTTATCTGCACTCAAATTTGAAACGTTAGTATCCAAAACTTTTCATTTGAACATCTAACTTGTTCAAAAGCAGGTTTTCCATAAACAAGAAAAGGTTCTCGATCTATTTCTTCCTGAGATAATAGAATAGTAGAATAATTGTGATTGTAAGGAGGAGGGACACTCTCAAAACCTAGTCCTACTTTCTTTTGGTTTCCACATGTGACATCCTTCCACTGCATTTGGTTTTCTATCATTTTCGCAACAACTTCTCTTGACCCATCAATTTTTTTAAAATTGAATTCAACATTTTCAAAACGTGTTTTCAATGAGTCAAGTTTAGTAGCCACAACTTCAAATTTTCATTTGATATGGTCATAGTTCTCACATTTGTTGCTGTAAACCTCTTGTAATTTCCTAAAGTCCTTTATTTTATTTTCTAGTTGAGTCTTTAAGGGATTTTGGTTTTTCCTAAGTATGTATCCCTCATATTTTAAGTCCTCGTTCTCTCTCTTGATTAACTCTATTGATTCTCGCAAAATTTTTATAGTTTTAGCACAAACTGGAGAGCAACCAGATTCACTTACCTCGGGCTTAGATGACATAGAATTGGTTTGCACCATGAAAGAAAACTAGAGGTTCATCATATCTTCTTCGGGATCTATCTCTGCCTCTTTCTCTTTCTCTTTGCAATCCTCAATCTGGGCCAAATAGGTATTTTCAGGTCCTGAAATGTTCAGGGCCTGAATTTGATCTTCCCAATCAAAGGATTGAGCCACCATTGCCAGATTTGCAGATTGATTGGTTGATGAGGATCCTTTGATGTTGCTGTGGACATAGGTAACTGGCACCATAGTTCGATCAACATTTTCCCTTCTGTCAGGCTTTGGACATTCCCTAGCAAAGTGCCCTGGCTCATGGCAATTGTAGGAGCGAACTTTGCCTTTGTTGAATCCGACCTTTTTGTCGGAATTCACACTCCAATTATTTTCGCCATTTTTATTAGAAAACTACTTTGCCCTAAACACAGCCATGGCCATCTGCCAGGTTATATCCATCTCTTCTACATCCTCAGGATGAATCTGATCAAGGTCGGCGAACAAAAGTTGTGGGGAGAGTTCTCCAGCCACAAAAGCATTATAGCAATTTACCAAACCCGTGGCAAGAGCCATATTTTCTTCTTTTTCTTTCATGATTGACATCTGAGAACTGAAACCATGAGACTGAGGAGGTACAACATTAGATGAGCCAGCACTGGGATTTACTTGTTGAGAAGTGATGTGAGGTTGAGAAACTTGAACTTGTTGCATGGAAGGGAAAACATAGGATGTAGGTTGAACTGGTTGATGAGTCATGAAAGGTTGAACTTGTGGAACATGTGAAGTTGGATTAACTTGAGGTGCTTGCGCAACAGTGAAGCATGAAAAAGCATTGTTGTTTGTGGCTTGTATCCCTAGATTCGCAGTCGAATAAGAATTAACATGATTAATTTCCCTCTGCTTGTCATCGAGATCACAAGCCTTGATGATAGCCATAGTCTCTGCCAGACTCAGCATGTTCATGTCTTTTGTGTTCTTGATCACTGAAACTTCATGTGCCAAGATTTTGGAAAGGAGTTTAGCAACTTATTGTTGATTTCTGATATTGTTATTGAAACACCTGCATAAATGATTTCTGTGGTAAGAGTAATGAACCTCTGGAGCTGGTTTTCAAGAGTTTCGCCTACGACATAGTTGAACATGTTGAACTTTTGTGAAAGCATGTCCTGAGGACTCTGCTTCATATCCTCATTACCCTCATAGACTTCTATTAATGCTTTTCAAAGTGCTTTCGCAGATGTATACTCACGGAAACCCTGGGCGATTTCTGGAGATAATGCCATTGTAAGTGTAGCAAGAGCTTTTTCCCGCTCTTCGACCTTTTCAAAATCCTCATCCGTATAATTTTCAATCCGTTTGTCGACAATTGTGTCATCCACTGTAGCAGTAATTCGAATTGGTCCCCTAAGTATACTACGCCAAATCTTGAAATCTTTCATTTTAATATACTTCTCGATCCGGTATTTCCATTCTGGGAATCCTTCACACTTAGGAGTCGGGGAATCCGAGAAGTTGTTCCCATGATGGTGTCAAGTTCCTGATGTACTCTCATGCTTTGAGAATCCATTTGTCCTTCTCCTTTTGATGATGATTTGTTTTTATAATTTTTATAATTTTAATATTTTTTTAATTTTCGATTTTATTTCGAAACAGAAATTGAAAGAAAAATAAAAATGATCAAACGGAGGTTTTCGGTGGAAAAGTTAGACCAAAAACTAGAATCAAGTGAGTTTTCGGTTTTTTGAAAATGTTTAGATTTTCGGTTTCTGAATGGGTTATCGGTTTCTAAGAAAACTTGGATTTTCGGTTACTGAAGAAGCTTGAATTTTCGGTTTCCTAAGATGAACAAAATAGTTCTCGGTTTCTGACATTGAGCCAAAAACTAAGAATTTTTTTAATTAGTGAAAACGTTTAGTCTTGATCTGATTGCTAATAATTTTGCACAACCAAATCTCTCCAAAAATTGCTTCCAAGTACACATATCTGATCAGAACACAAATGACAATGAGTTTTCGTTGAGAAGATACAACCGAAAACTGTAAGAATTCCTTCACAAACTCAAATTCGATGACACAATTGTCGACAATTGATAAACCAAACAATGATCCAGTCTTCAAACTAGAACAGTTTCGTACTTGTCAATGGACCGAAAATGAGAATTGCGAGTTGTTGATGAACCGAAAACTAAAGAACACAATTGATTGACAATAGAATTGCTATGATACCAATTGTTAGGTCCCAAATTTGTGGAATCAATCTAATGATCAATCAATTGCAATAGAAATGTAGAAGAAGACGGTTAAACAACCAAGCTTGCGTACAATTCAATCATGAAATGTCAAATACAACTTGGATAGACCGAAAACTCTCTAGCACAACTGAACACTCTTTGACAACCTGACAACATTATATAGTAACACACAAAGACCGAAAACAGGTTTTCAGTCAATGCTTGACCGAAAACCTACCTAGACCAAAAACTCATGAAAACACAAAAGTTGTCCAAAACACAGTAATAAAAACCCTAAACCATCCATGCAATAATGCCTAGCCCAAACCAATATATTGGTCCTTCAATTTCATCAATGAAAATCATCTTTTGGGTAGATCTTCAAGATCATCAACTTTCACCAAGAACAACAAGAACACACACTTGTTCTTAGTGGTCTAAAACTCCTCAAAGGCCCTCAAAAGTGTGGTTATTCCATCTATCATCTAGTTGGGCATGTTAAACACTAAATCATAGCCTTGAAACATCTTCAATCTCATCAACTTCAAGAGGTTATGGCCGTAAACTCTTGGTTATGGCCGTAAGCCCTTGTTTAGGTCTTAACTTGAGCCTTAAACACTTCTAGACTCATGCTATCCATAATGAACTCTTGAACCCCTTTAATTTAAGACCCAATGACCCCATTTAGAGAATTTACGACCGTACACTCTTGGAGTGGCCGTAAACACCTCAAAAGCCTTCCAAAGTGTTTGTTTTGCTTATCCTCTTGTTGATCCATAGTCCCACAAGCTTCCCTATCATTCTAACACTTGGTCTAAGTGTTTCCTAGTCGCTAAGCTTGTTTCCTTGAATGTTAGCTGCTTATAAACATTATATTCGTGCCAATACATGCCATATATGTCATTTAGGACTCGTTTGTATCTCGGGACTTCATTCATGGAACTTCTCATCCCTACGCACATATTCGGTTGAATCACTCATATAAGGTGAGTTCATACCCATATAAACAATCTTTTAAACTTAAATGCTTTTAATGGGGAGGGGGGAATACAAATTGAACACAATGATAATTGTGTAATTGTTTGTTATAGACATCTTTCAAAAGATTACTTATGTCTTTTATAAGTGATCAAAACATTTTAAAAACTCTGTTTAAGTTATGTTAGTTTATAGTTTATTGAACTCCATTTTTAAAGTACAATCACAACTTAGTAAATAAATGAGTCTTTTCAGTAGTAGTTCAAGTGAAGATACTAGTAAATTATAATAGGCATAGTTTAGTGGTTCAGTTCATACTAGATACTAGAACATACTATAAAGATTCAGGGAGGTAGATACAATACACGATAACATAGGGGTCATACTATAAAGAAAATCAGGGAGGAAGATACAATACGTGATAATAGAAAGAGCATACTAAGATACTGTAACAGAAAGAACATACTAAATGCTATAGCAGGAGAACAATAAAGGATCTAACTATATCAATAATCACTAACTCATTGTTCTAAACAAAAAGTGATAGTAAATTGGGTATACATGATTATATAACCTTAATGTGAATTTACACGCCCTAGGCAATTTGTTTGCGGAAGTCGTGTTTGGTCCCAAGAATCTCTTGCAGGGAGAGCGTATTGTATGGGTACTATCCATCACATTATGACCTTAATAAAAGAAACATGTTTTAAGGTAATCAGTACGTCAGAATGTCAATTCAAAAGGCAGCTGTGTACTTACATTTTCCCATTACTTTCATATTGTGACAGTTCCACTTGAAAGTTAATGCAAAGTATTTTTGTGTTAAGATAGTTATAAACTAGGGAAAACTCACATTTTACAAACGAAAAATAGAACATTAGAGTCTAGTACATTCAGTAGAAATGGGGGGCCTATAATGCTAACTTTATGATTCCTTAGTGTATACATCAGGAATATATATTAATCGGATCCGACAGGTAGTAGGGTGTGTGCTTTCTACTTCATTTCATGTTCCTTGTTTGGTTGTAAGCATAGAGCAAATTTGCCCAGCCTATTATCTATTCGATCTTAGCTTTATATATATTCTGTATACACCAAGTAATCATAAGGAGTACCAGGTATGGGCCAGGTCATAGGACACTAATTCAATGCACCATTTTCTAGTACAAAACATACTTTTCAATTAGAACATTTGATATACAAAACTAGAAACTCACCAGTAAAGGGTTTAATCCATTTTATTAAACTAGTATAAACTTAAGGGACCTTAGGGGGTTGACTCTCTAATACCTTAGTTTATACATTAGGGCTATATATAATTAACTATCTATTTCGTATTAGATTATATATAGCTAGTATAAACTAAGTGATTATAGAAGGAACCACTGTGGTTACCATTTTTACATAAAAGAAATAAGGGTTTTCTTAAAGAATTTTTTCATCAAATATAAAGGAATTATTACAGTTAACTCCGTGAGTACCAAGTGAATACACCAGGGTTATATACAACGAGGATCTAACAAAAAATGGGATGTGTGACTTCCACCTCATTTCCTATTCCTTGTTTGGTTGTGGGCTTAGGGAATATACACCCCACCAATTCTTTGTTTACTCTGGGTTTTATATAACTTGTATCCATTTAGTATTCATAGAAAGGATTGTAGATTCATTTTTACTTATCTTTCATCAAAGCAAGAAATATAGGATTTTCTGGAGGAACATGCGAACTTTTCTAAAAGAACTTACAACCTACTTACAACTTTCTTACAACTTACATTACATCAAAATCTTATGAACTCACCAGCTTAAGTTCTGATATAATCTTTCAAAATAACTTGTATCCAGAGGAGACTAGTAGACAGGTACGCGTACTGGGATTCAAAAGATGGAGCAATATAGCTTTAAGTCTTGTTTTGTTATTTACTTTGTAGTCTATGTTATGTGAACCATATACTTTGTAAACACCTTCTTTCTAATGAAATAGTTGTCCATTGCTTTGATTGCTATGATGCATGTCTTGTGATACTAAACATGATGTCCTATACCCCCGAATGTTTCCACTGTTACGGTTTTGAGGTGTGACAGATTCGTATCAGAGCATTGTTTATAGTGAACTAAGTATATCAACGGATAAAAGATATACAACTATAAATACAATGGGGCCAAAGTGCTCTGGATAATAATATATATTAAATATATAACAATATCTTATAAAAGTATACATTCGTGATTATACATATATACATACTAGACCAGGTATCACAAGAAGAACATAACAGAGGTATTTAAAGGTTGAACACTGCGGTCAAACCTGGATAGTCTTAAAACATACCTAACTCTATTCAAGGAAATTATATATCAGAGCATAAGGATAAGGTACCATGTGAGTATTTTATGATGCTATAACACGATAACAAGTTTAAACATACCAAGTAAATTACATTAAAATACTATATGAGTATTTTAGGCACTATATAAATAACTTATGTGATAACTTAGAAGACCATTACAGATAGGTCTATAATCTTGCAATGTATATTCCCAAGGTTTTATACAATTGAGATTTTATAGACTAAGAATTTGTGATCTACGTTTCACTACCTGTTCCTTGTTTGGTTGAGGTTTTGGAGTAGGATCACTTATTCGAAGGTCTATTTAATCTTAAATTATATACAACTTGTATACGTTGTGCAATCATAGAAGAACTTTGTAAGGATCTCCCCATAATGTTTCACCTATATCTCATAGATTCTTTAGACACTTCCATTGTCGCACGACAAACCCAGATAGATGCAACCACTTCCTTATACCAGTCAACAGAAGATTTAAGGAGGAACAAGAGCAGGATCATGAGAAGATTTCAAAGAAGGATTAGCCTTATTAACCAAAACGTCGTATGCGTCACACTAATAAATAATAGTCTTGGTTAACTTAATGAGTTAGTGGAAACACTGCTCACATTATGTGTTAGGATTATTTTCTTTCATACAACTTATAAAAGTTATTCAGGTCACATATATTCATTTGAGGATAGACATTTCTAATTCATAATGTTTATTTGGTATAGAGTCTTTTATGAGCTGTTTCCAGAACCCTATGGAAGTCAGGACCAGATACCCTTAGAACTAGTATAACCTTGTCTTTCAGCTTTCGGCTTATATCCACTGCTATAGATTTATTCCATCTAATCTTTGTCTTCTTTTAGCAAAGATGCATCCTCGCAAATCAAGTAGACGCACTACTCCGATAACTCCAACTCAACCGCCACTACCTCCTCCATAATTCGATCTCGCTGCTCTCTAAGTAGCGATATCCTCCACAGTGGCAACTGCTCTAGCTCACTTCGATGAAAGTGGTACCTTCGGATCTGGTAGTGGTACCCACTTAGCCAACCCTGGAGGTTCTCACAGACACCCAAGGGAGTGTTCACATAAGGGATGCATGAACTTCAAAGCTAATTCCTTTAATGGAAATGGTGGATTGATCACTCTGATGCGATGGTTCGAGAAAATAGATTCGGTCTTTGAAATATGTTCATGCCCAGAAGGGAGCAAAGTAAAATTTTATGTCTGAACCTTCTCCAATAGGGCCCTGATATGGTGGAATTGCCATGTTAAGTCAACGAACCTATCATTGGCTAACTCAATTGGTTGGGAAAATCTGAAAGAGTTAATGCTGGAAGTATACTGCCCATTAGGCGAAGTTCAAAAGCTGGAACAAGAACTATGGGAGTTCACGATGGTCGGCTCAAAATAGTGGCCTACACTAACAGGTTCAGTGACCTAGTAGCACTATGCTCCGAGATGGTTACCCCGGAGAGCAAGAAGATAAAAAGATTCATCTGGGTCTAATTGCCCTGATCCAAGGAGATGTGTTGTCTTCTAACCCAACCACATTCGATAGTGCCAAACGCCTGGCTCAGCTGCTCATCGACCGTGGTGTCCGCCATGATGTAGAATTCCCCATTCTCTAGCCATCAAAGGGAGAGGAAAATAAACGGAGGTCGGGGAACAAAAGGAAGAAGAAGTGAACAACACAGGAAATGCCGCAGGAGTAACAAACAAGTACTATTTACGCCGCCACAACACCTTCTAGTCCAACACCTACCAGTCGATATGCTGGAACCCTCCCGAAGTGTGGAAATTCCAACTATCACCACACTGGAATATGACGGGAAATGCAGTGTCTAAACTGCCACAAAAAGGGACACACAATCCGTTTCTGCAGGGCACTGACTCAACCGATCTCCTAAGTCCACAGAGTTGAAGAAAACCAAGCCTGCTATGGTTGTGGTGAGATAGGACAGTACCAGAGGGAATGCCTGATAACAAAGAACTCAATAGCAGATGGAAGAATTATGATGATCACCGTAGGAGAATAAACCCTGGAGTCGCCAGAGAGCAGCGGTACGTTTTCGAAATAAAATAGTAATTACTTTAAAAATTAATTTATATTTATATAAGATTAAAACTTGGGGGAAAACACTCAAAAGTAATTATAATAACTCACTTATTGGAACAAGTCATGGTATTCAGGAGAACTAAAAGATCCGTTCAGAGAAGTTATGATGGCTTAGTATGTACATCAGGGTTGTGTATAGCTAAGATTTTGTAGACTTAGAGTGGTTGATTCAGCCTTAATTAATGTTCCTTGTTTGGTTTTGGATTTGAGGCATAGTTACTCATTCGACTGTCTTATTCATCTTAATTATTAAAACTTGTACATGACAGGCGATCATATCGGTACCAAGAAGGATCGTAGTATAAAGTATCGACACTAGTTATCAACTCACTTTCACAGTATGTACTCGCTCATCGCGGTACGATACATAGAAGTGTTAACATCGAGGGGAAATCAGAAAGCACTAGAACATTTACAAAGAGTAGATTGTTGAGCACACTAGGGGTACGTCATCATATAACAGACGTTTCTTTCATATCGGCCAAACTTTGTTCAGTAAAGAGTCCGTTTCTATCATTCTTCATGAGTTGGCATGGTCCTCACCATACTAAGTTCATATGTTTCTATCACCTTGACCGTCAAATTCACAAAACCTTCTTCATTCATAACGACAATCCGACCTAGACCTCAGTTTTGTCCTTTATATTCCACACCCCAAAGTACTCGTGCGAAGAGTGCTTTGCCTTTTGAAGCCTTGCCATCGTAGGTTCAGCAAACGTTTCCGAAATACCACTTTTCCAACAGTCCAAGTTCGAGCACAGAGGCTAAGGTCAAATATAACCCACCTATGACTATTCAGAATACACACTAGGGTGGTATATGATTATGATTACACAGATTTAGTATGTGTGCTTCCGCCCTATCTTATTTTCCTTGTTTTGTTGTGCACTTGGGGCAGAGTCGCACATCCGACTGTCTAACTAATGATAGTATGAATCCTATCCAGGACATCAGGGCACTATTTCCCAGGTCTACGAGTGAGTGTTCTATCAATCAGAGGAGCACAAACCCAGTAGTACTGCTAAGAGAGCTAATTTCGGGACGAAAGTCCATCAAACATGGGGATGATGTGACAACCAAAATAATTTTCTCTTATAAATTCAAGCCAATCAACCTTAAGTCAGACTTGATGCTGCTATCCTTTATCACCGTTTAGAGTCTATTTGGGTGTTGTAAACCTAATACTTTCAAGGAATGAGTGTTAGGAAGTACTTGCTAGTGTCACTGTTCAATATTCAAGCCTTAAACACCACCAAAAGGGGTTCATGGCCACAAAACATGAGTTTACGGCTGTAAAATCAAGGTGGGTCGTAAACTCCCCTCTTAAGTCTCATTTCCTTCACTTTTGTTTCATTCTTACACTTTCAACTCAAGCAACTTCCATTCTCTCTCAAGTATCATCGAGCCTTTCACCTTGATCTTCAAATATGTAAGTGAATTCTTGCTTTTTTAGTTGATTCACTCTTTGATCTAGTATCACTCCATGATTTCATCAATGAAAATAATCTTTTGGGTAGATCTTCAAGATCATCAACTTTTGTCACACCCCCAAACCAAGGATAGCGGAAACGTCCGAGGGTGGAGGACTTCATGTAGAGTATCACAACAACGAGTATAATAGTGCTCAAAGTAAATACAATCATCATAAATATAATTGAAAAAGTTACACCAAAGTATATGTTTACATGATTTGAATAAATTACATTATGAAACAAAATGAACTGTTTGACGATTTATCGTCCCATCCTCAAAACGTTGTTGATTTCCTGTTTTCACTGAATTCCTGAGAATACAAGTAGTTTTGAAAAGTGTCAACACAAAGGTTGGTGAGTTCATAAGAGATTTTATTGGAGAAGTAAACCGTTTTCCTTGTAAAAGCGATAGAATATGTATCCAGAAAATCCGATATTTTCTTTATAAAATTTATGTAATGCAGTCTTACAACCGACGACCAAAATGTATAAGTAACCTCTCTTACTAATAGAAAATGATATGTGTTTGAATTGACATAAACGCGCTTGAATTAAATGAAATTCCCGTAAATTCTTATGTTTGTTAATACTCTATGTATATGTAGTCCTAAATCTCAGGACCGAGAAAATAACAAGTATTGTCCATACTTAAAGTTATAAATGTGGTTTCAAATGATGTGTAGTCATAAATACCAAAACCGAAAGTGTACAGTAATATCTGTACTTATTGAGATAAAAAGTGATTTTAAAATCGACATAAACCCATTTAAGTTTTATAAAAATCCCGTAAACTTTATGTATTGTTATATCCCTATGTGAGTCGCTATAATCATACTATGACTAAATGAACCTGCCACGACGTTTCTCAGGCGTCGTAAAACTGAAATGACATTTGTCACCCGTAGACCTGCAGGTCTCACTGTAGCTAGCAGCAAGGTGTGGGGTGTCAAACCCAATATAGATCTATACACAACTATCACGTTCTCCCTCCAGGAGACTCTTATTATAACTAACAGGAATTTATATCCCGTACTCGGACGTACGGAAAGAGATTGTCTCACAATTTAGGTTAACAAGTTTACAAGTTGTGTGCGTGAGTGTAAAACCTTTCTGTATGAATGTACCCTTTTTGTACGTGTGTGTTATGTGATGTATCATAAACTATACCTATTATAGTTTTATCCAAAATGTTTGTAATATATAAGAACTCTTTTATGAAAAAGCGTTAGTGTTATGAAATCCATTAAACTATGTTTATTATAGCTTATATACGTGTTCTAAATGAATGAATAATCTTATCATGAATGACTTATTTTCAGTTTATGATGATAAAATTTGCAAAGGAACACGTTCAATACTTAGAATTATTTATTATACACTTTGCTCAACATAATACAAAGTGTTATGAAAATTATATGATGTTAACTAAATTAGACCTTCCTGCACTGTTTTAGAAAAGCCATAGAAAAATCATACGAAGTCGAAAACTAAATCCGTAAATTCTGAAAGTTCCCAAAATGTGTCTAGTTTACTCATAATTTTTATCATGATTTTTAATGACCTCCAACTTGGGTGAAAAAGTCCATAATCACAGACTGGTCCGGATTGGTGTTTGAAATGATAGGCAGTTTTGTAAAAATCACCATAAATTGTAGAAAAATCGTATGGAGATCTGCGAGTATTCATTTTAAAGCTAAGAACTGGAGCTACTTACACCTAAAACAGTTTTTCAAACAAAAATGTTTAAGTCATCCAAAACAGTCCGTGAATGGAGTCCAACTTTTCTGATGAAAGCTGTTAGAAAAATTTAGTTATGTTCTTGGTGTTTTAACTTGTATTCCCCCCCTAAAAACTTGAGAAAACATGAAAATGTAGGGGTATGAACTCACCTTAAGTGATTTCAGTAGGTAAGTGTTGAAGAAGAGAAATGTTCAACCCAAGAACACTTGAAGAATCACTTGAAGATTCGAAAATCTAACACAATTATAATGGAGTTTGTGTAAGATATCCATGATTTGAGTGGAAATAATTGAGATAATCATAAAGAGAATGGATTATTCTTACCAAATGTGGAGGAAATCCAAAGAATCAGCCCTCAAATCTCGAGTTCTAGAGAGGGAAAATGAGAGAGAGAAAAGAGTTTGCTCTTTTTGGTGAAAAGAGAGGAAATGAGAGAAATGAGGAAAGAGGGTGCATATTCAGCTCTCAAAAACGTGGGAAAGAGTGACGATTGAGTGGAAAGTACATTGATGTGACCTAGGTAAGGTGGGGAGGTGTGGCTGGTCATAGAGTGGGTGTGGGAGTGGTTGCTTGTGTCATAAAGTAAAGCAAAGTCAACACTCCACCTCTTTGTACTTTACCCACTTGCTTTTATTATTTAAATAAAGATTTTTATGAAAATATGATTAAATTGTGAATATTTAGGGTTTATTATGTTAAAATATGATTTTGGGTGAAAACTCCGCGTTAAAATAATTAAAAACGGGCTTAAAACGCAAATTTGGTTGAAAACCGGGAGAAAAGTGCTTCCCAGCGAGACCTCTCGGTCCTAGGCCGAGGTTCGGTCCCTAGGCCGAGGCTCGGTCCTTGCTGGTGCTGAGCCGCGAAGTGGGTTGCGAACCAGAAGCGAGAGGCGAGGGGCGAAGGCGAGGGTTCGGTCAGAAGGCTCGGTCCGAAGTCAGAAGTGAAGGTCAGAAGGGAAGCTTCGGTTCGGAGATGAGAGGTTAGAATGTCAGAACCGAACGGACTGTAGTGAACAGTAGTGAACAGTACCTTCGGTTCGGTTCTTCCTTCATCAGGAGGTTCGGCTAACGAACTGTAGTGAACAGTAGTGAACAGTACCTTCGGTTCGGTTCTTCCTTCATCAGGAGGTTCGGCTAGTGTGAACAGTACCTTCGGTTCGGATCTTCCTTCATTAGGAGGGTTCGGTTCCTAAGAGGGGTTTCGGTTCCTAAGGTCCGTTTTTCGCGTAGACTTCCGTTTTTGGACCGTTTTCGCCAAATTCGAGGGTCGGGATGCCCCGAGTGATTATAGAAAGTTGGGAGAGATTTCGAGAGAGATTTGAGAGAGATTCCACATACTCAGAGAGATTTGGGAGAGATTTGACATACTTGGGGAGATTTCACATACAAAGAGATATTTGGAAGAGATTTCACATTCTTAGAGAGTTTTGGGAGAGATTTGACATTCTTGGAGAGATTTCTCATTCAGAGAGAGATTTGGGAGAGATTTCACATATTTAGAGAGATTTGGGAGAGATTTGACATACTTGGGGAGATTTCACATTCAAAGAGATATTTGAAAGAGATTTCACATTCTTAGAGAGTTTTGGGAGAGATTTGACATTCTTGGAGAGATTTCTCATTCAGAGAGAGATTTGGGAGAGATTTCACATACTTAGAGAGATTTGGGAGAGATTTGACATACTTGGGGAGATTTCACATTCAGAGAGAGATTTGGGAGAGATTTCACATACTTAGAGAGATTTGGGAGAGATTTGACATTCTTGGAGAGGTTTCTCATACAAAGAGATATGTGGGAGAGATTTCACATACTTAGAGAGATTTGGGAGAGATTTGACATTCTTGGAGAGATTTCACATACAGAGAGATATGTGGGAGAGATTTCACATACTTAAAGAGATTTGGGAGAGATTTCTCGTAGAGAGAGATAAAGTGAAAACGATTGAGAGAGGTTTCATTGGTGATCTTTTTGAGTGTTCGGCTTCGCAATGCAGGGTCCGTAAGCCCCGTTAAGCCTTGTTTAAGGATCTTGTATACTCCCGATGAGTATGCAACATTGTTTTATCGGTTTGGCTCTCCACGTACCACCGTTTTAGGTTAAGGAGATCTAGATGTACACACTTTTCGACTTATGATCTCTCATTAGAATAGAGAATTGTTTAGAAATTACATAACGTAAACTCTAGTACCTACGGGCAAATTGAGTTGACCGGTTTGACTTGTTGACTTTGACTTGACCGAAAATTGACGGTTGTCACAACTTTCACCAAGAACATCAAGAACACACACTTGTTCTTAGTGTCTGAAAACTCCTCAAAGGCCCTCAAAAGTGTGAGTATTTCATCTATCATCTAGTTGGGCGTGTTAAACACCAGATCATAGCCTTGAAACATCTTCAATCTCATCAAATTCAAGAGTTTACGGTCGTAAGCTCTTGGTTGTGGTCGTAAACCCTTGTTTTGGTCTTAACTTGAGCCTTAAACACTTTTAGACTCTTGTTATCCATAAATAACTCTTGAACCCCTTTGATTTAAGACCAAATGACACCATTTAGAGAGGTTACGGAAATACACTCTTGGTGTGGCCGTAAACACCTCAAAAGCCTTCCAAAATGTTTTTTTTTCTTATCCTCTTATTGAGCCATAGTCCCACAAGCTTCCCTATGATTCAATCACCATTTTGTGCACCTTTTACCATGAGTTTACGGACGTAAACTCCATGGCTGTAAACCCATGTCCGTAAAAACCAATTGGTGGCCATAAACATCCCTTTGATGAATCACATGTTATTCTACACTTGGTCCAAGTGTTTCCTAGTCCCTAAGGGTGTTTCCTTGCATGTTACTGCGTATAAAGACTACATTCATGCCAATACATGCCATATATGTCATTTAGGACTCGTTTATGTCTTGGGACTTCATTCATGGAACTTCTCATCCTTACGTGCATATTCGTTTGAATCACCCACATAAGGTGAGTTCATTACCCTATAATCAATCTTTTAAACGGTTTTAAATGCTTTTAAGTAGGTGTCGCTCATACACCCTCAAGTAGGTGTCGCTCGTACACCCTCTGGCGTACTCGGAGCTCTATGACTTCGGCTCATGATTCAGCTAGTGCTTGCAGAAGGGTTTCACGGTATCTCTCAGATCTCTCACGAGCATCTTCTAGGCGATAGTGCGTAGGGTATGCATTCTCGCATTGGTGACAACTTTTGTGATCTGATGTAAGGCTGTCATGCCTTGGATCTCATTTCGGGCCACTCTACGGACCATGATTGGTAAGATTCTGTCTGCTGAGCGCCCATTGCCTAGGTCATAAAAGCTTCGGTCACCATTAAATGGCATGGGCTGATCTTGTCCTTGGCTCCATGTTTCCAAGCATTCCACCCATGGAGGCGTCGGGCCTTGAAAATCCAGACGAGGGTTAGGATTTGGAAAGGGAGCTGCCTGGGGTAGGTTCTCAACCTCAGGTTCAGAGTTAGCACCGTCCGAAAGGTATTCATCATGGGGATCATTCAAAGGGATAGGATGATCATTCTCTGGTTCTTCTTCAAACAATCCAGCAATGACTTCGTTCGAAAGGTACTGATTGTCGTGGGGATGGAGTCCAACCATGTTATCTAAGAGAGAATTGGGGTAAGAACATAATTATTAGACGAACTATCTAGATAATTATGTAGAAAATCTTCATTAGTTACATCGCTATTTGTGAAGTGCATACCAGTTATATGAAATCGAAACAGGATAGGCCTTCGAATAAGTAACCTTAACTCCAAATTTACGAAGAATAGGGGTAAAGCAAAATTTTCACAGATCCTAAGTCTATAACTTCCTAGTTACATATAGCCTTACTGTATCCACTTAGCAACTATCAACTTAGTATTGAAGATCACGTTTAGTTCTCAAGTATGAAGTACTTATAGTTCTCATTGTGGTTTTGTTGGTAAGATTTTAGACTTGTTGCAACCACACAACTACACTTAGGCACATGCTAGTCAACCCTCGGATAATATAGTTGATCAGGCTATATCTTCCCAGTTTTGACAATATGTCTCTAAGTTCACCTGTGTTGCCCAACAATCGTAATTCTTTTGTACTATCCTAGTGACACTGATTTTAGTATAAATGCAGGCGCGTATACTTAATTAAATATTTTAATATTTAAAGTATAAACTATTGTTCAGATTATTTTAATCCCAATGTATTTATAGTTAGTATATCTTTTATGGGTTGATATACTCAATTCACTATAAACAATGCTCTGGTACCAATCTGTCACACCTCAAAACCAGGAACGGCGGAAACGTTCTGGGGCGGAGGACATCATGTACAATATCACAACAGTGAATAGTAGTAAACAAACAACATAATCATCCATTGCATTAATAATATACTTTTAATACAAGTGTTCTGACATGTTTAAAAGGCACTAAAGTATGAATCAAAATGAAAGATGAGTCCTGAACGAGCTCCATCTTTTCTAAACCTTGCATCGATACCTGTCTATTGTTGACCTAAGGATACAAGGTATTTTGAAAGTGAGTATTAGCTTTAAAGCTGGTGAGATCATAAGTATTTTAGTGTCTGTATTTGTAATAATATATTTGTAAGAATGTATTTGTAAGACTCTATTTGTAAGTATGAGTATATAAAAGATTTGAGTAACCTAGAAAACCCTATACTTCCTACTAAAAGTAGACTTCTACCAAGGCATCTAGTAACTGACTGTGTCTCTTGTAAGATTGTGTATTTTCCCAAATCTGACTATCATTAACCAAAAATATAGTTTCTACATTACCATGCATCGTGTGAATGTTCACGAAGTGAATGTAATGGGAAAGTGAAATAGTACTATGGTGTAGTATCAAATAACTACAACCGTACTAACTACCTTAATTCTATGGTAATTTCGTAAGTACTATAGTATTTGTAATAAGTGACTACCTCTGTACTATTTTGCCTTATTTGAGGGATAAGGCATAATGTGATTGCTAGATCCCAGGCTAGATGCTCTCCTGTCAAAGAGATTTTGGGACCGATACATGACCCCTGCATATCTGTAAGCTGTGAACATCCACATTACTATGATCACGTATACCTAATATAACTATCACAATGCGTTGTGATTCATTGGTATGGTTAGATCCTGAAATCGTTCCATGTTATAGCACCTAGTGATGTCTGTTCTATTATCGTATATGTAAACACACTCATGTAAACGTATCTATGTAAACGTACTTATGTAAGCGTAATCAGGTAATAGTATAGTAGTGTACTGTAATGTTCTGCGAGTGCTAGCTGTACCGTGTGTTCTCTCTCTATCTAGCATGTATGTTTGTTTCTCATCACTGTGTATTATGTTTATTTCTCATCACTATGTATTATGTTTGTTTCTCATCACTATGTATTATGTTTTTTTCTATTCACTATGTATTATGTTTGTTTCTCATCACTATGTATTATGTTTGTTTCTCATCACTATGTATTATGTTTGTTTCTCTTCACTATGTGTTATGTTTGTTTCTCATCACTATGTATTATGTTTGTTTCTCATCACTATATATTATGTTTGTTTCTCCTCACTATGTATTATTACTCATGTATGAACTTACTCTTTGTATGATTCATTGTTCTAGTATTAGTATTAGTAAAACCCTAAACTATGCTTATTGTAGTTTACTAGCAATATAACTTGTATGTATGAACATGGAAGTATACCCTTGCTACCCAAGGGTATTGAATTGATTGGAAGAACCTTTATGACTATATATTTACACTTGATATATAACTAATAGTTAAACGACCTTCGGACGGATACCCGATACCCCACTAGACCACATCCCAACCTGGAAAAGGAAATAAGGCGGGTTAGCCTTCCTAAGCCTTCAAACATTACTTATATAACTATACATATATAGGCATGCAATTGACAATAAAAAAGCATAAAATAAGTTTTGTAACATCTTTGAACGTGATTACTATCTAAGGAAAATGTCAACTTGATGTCAGCCTATAAAATGGGTTGAAAGTATTTGTTTGATAAAACAGTTTAAGTATAAAGAAACATTTGTTTGAAACACAACTGTAAATGGGTTTGAAATGAAACATGCAGTGTATAATGAACAGTTTTATAAGGATTTTTAAACATATAAAATGTTTATGAAAATCATTTGAAGGAAACCGTTTGGTAAAACAACTAATGAGTAGTAAATCATTTGAAATGTTGCTTATTAATCACATGTGATTAATATAATAACTAGCATGATTCTACTTGTATCACCCCGACCATAAAAGCATTTAAAAACATTTAAAACATTGATTAAGGGGTATGAACTCACATGTAGTGAGTGGTACCGATGAATTGAAGATGTAGGATTGCTAGGTGTAAAGTGAAGTCTGGAACACACTCTATGATCCTAGTTAACATATAATATCACATATATGTATACAATTAGTCTTTAAACAACTAATAAACAAAGTTAAGACACCCTAGGACATGCTAAACACCTTATACAAGTGTTATAAGTCCCAAGGGTTGCATCTAAGTGTTGTAGGGAAAGGCTAGTGTGTTTGGGGTTCAAGGAAAACTCCATTAGGGAGTTTACGGTTTTGTGGTCATAACCAAAAGCGTTTACGGTCATAAAACCTTGGGTTTATGGTCGTAAGCTCATCCTCTTTGTGACCATTTGTTGTTTGAAGCTTTAAGAGTCCCTAAAAGCTTTTCTACTTGATGTATGTGACCAAGGATGGTACTAGGGCACCATTTCACTCCTAATTGGAGTTTACGGTACCTAAACCATTTTCCTTTGGGTTTACTATCGTAAAACCATAAGGTTTATGCTATTTGGGGCTTTTCAAGTCCTTAGCTCATCAAGGTAATAATCTAGGTTAGATTCTAGGCATAAGGATTAAATATGGGACATTTATACAACTTTTGGGGTGTTTACGGTTTTGGGAGATCCCCAAACCGTAAACACATGTAAATGTGAGGTTTTTGAGCTTTTGTGTGGTAAACTAATCAAGGATGGATCTAGACAAGTTCCTAAGGCATTTTGAAGCATCTAGGCACCCTAAGGCACCACTTTGCACCTTACTTGGTGTTTATGGTTTTGGCAGCCTCCCAAAACCGTGAACACCTTGTTCTTGGTGTTCTTTGGACATTTTCTTGTTATTAAGATGTATAGCAAGCTTTAAATGACTCTAGGATAGAAGTACTTACTTTGTGGAAGCTTGAAATGAACTTACAGTCCAAGAACACTAGTTTGTTCTTAGTGTTCTCGGTGTTCTTGGTGAAAAGGAAGAATCAACCTTTTTGGAATGATTTCATGGTTAGAAGTGTGTTAAAACACTAGATCTAAGCATATAACCACTTAAGGAAGCTAGAAACACTTACTAGATTGAAGATCTTGGAAATCTTTTTGGATGATACTTAAGAGAGAATGGTTTTTGATCTTGAGAAGTTTTGGAAAAAGTGAAAATAGTGACTAGATCTTCTATATATACTCTCAGATTTAGGGTTTTTGTCAGAAAAGATTTTATTCAAGCAGTAAACTCTAATTCCCTAGAGTTTTGGAATAACTGCATTGCACAATAACCCTAGTGCATCCTCTCTCCTGTTATCACTAAAGTGTGAAATCCTGAAATACTCAAACTTACTCTAAAAAGTCTGAAAATTGACAGTAATTGTTCTGACTTCTATTGACTTGATATGTTTGTACAGAATAAAAATTTCGGGTTGTCACACTATACCTATTATAGTATGAATGGTTTGTTACGTCCACGTACTATTCTGAAAACTCTACAATTAAGTTTAGAAAAACATCCCTTATGCTCCGGATATTATAAAAGGGATAAAGTATCTAGATGTTTGATGTAAAACCGTTGAAATTGCATTAGTTTTAACTAAAGAAAAACCTTTGCGTTCGGCTTGTATTGCCCCCCTTGAAAACGTTATAAAAACTTATAAAAGCGTAGGGCTATGAACTCACTGTTTAACGTAGGATTCGTGTGTCAATCAATAGGAGTTACTGGGTGTTAGAGAATGTCTCAGACACAAACGGATCCTATTTAACATATAAAGGCACATATATGTATTAGATGAGGAAATAACACTATTTGTTATAGAAGGAAACCACCTTAGGGACCAAGAAACACTTGAAACTAAGTGTTAGAATCACATGTGACTGAAGATGGGGAGTTTGCGGCCGTAATTAGGAGTGTACGGTAATGGATTTGCAGCCCAACAGGGTTTATGGCCCAAGTGTTTGCGGCCCATGGGTTTACGGCCTAATGGTTTACGGGCGTAAAAACTTGGTGAGTGGAGCGATTTTCAATGTTTCAAGGTCCTTTCTAGCCCCTTGGAATTGTTCTAAGCCTTGTTTATGGCTCAAAGTATGGTTTGAGGCCACCAACCGACCAAAAAGGGAGTTTACAGCCATTGAAGGGTGTACGGCCGTACACTCGAGTTTACAGCCGTAAACCCATTTCATGTTCATGATTTGCGTCGATTTTAGGTGAAAAACCAATGATTTCTAGTAGATATCAAGCATAGATGGTAGTTACTTACTATAAGAGGCTTGAAATGAGGTTTTTAGCCACCAAACACTAGTGTGTGTTCTTGGTATTCTTGGTGAGAGATAAAATCTAGAACAATACGAAATTCATGAGATGAAACATGAATTCAACACTAGAAAAGGGATTAAAGCACAATCAAAGTGAAGAATCACTTACATTTTTGATGGTTCTTGAGCAATTTCGAAAATTGTAGAGAAAGAGAGAGAGAGTATAGAGAGAAGGTCCTTAGAGTGTGTAAAGGTTGGAATGAAGGACACTCATCCCTTATATAGGGGTGAGTTTACAGCCACAGGGTGGGGTAAGGGGTGTACGGCCGTAACCCCAAGTTTGCGGCCGTACACTCCTCTCGAAGGGGTGTTTGGCCCGGATGTTATGCTTCGACATGGAAAAACTCGTTCTTGGACCCAAGCTTCGATTTTATTGAGTTTAGTATATTTTAGTGGACCCGAGAAGTTGATGGAAAACTTAATAAAAATTAAATTTTATTAACGGAGGCGGGTTAAAATAATGGAATATATTTTGGGTCGTCACACCAGCGGGGTCGGATCCAGTGCAACGTTTGTAGAAACTGCATGATGAAGTTTGGTTTCAAGGGTTTGGATTGTCATTGGGACCGGAATGAGGTGTTCATCATGCTCTCAGGGTGGTCGATGTATCACAGGGGGAGGTGGTTAGGACCCCTTCAAATATTTGCGTATATGCTATCTTCGGCCATTTCCGGTGGATGTTAGGTATTTGTCTCGCTTGGGAAATTGTGATAAGTTGGATCACGGGTCGGATTTCTGCTATTATATGGGTTAGCAAAGGTTGTTAGATGCCATTCAGCATGTCAAGGAATCTTTGAGAAATCTTCAGACAGTTGTATCTTGCGGAGCAGATTCCGTATGTACCGTGATCGCTTTGATTTGTTGTCAGAATCTGTTCAGTGATCTAGGTTGTTAATGGTGTAGCAGGTTTGGCAACATCTTTAGGGATTGCCCATAAGGAGTAGGCCCGTTATATTTTCATTACGTTCATGCAGACGGAAAGGAGGTCGACTGTTTGACGGTCAAGGAGGAGCAGTGAGTGCACCTACTCCAGTCATTTTCGGGGTTGGTCCAAGGGCTTAAATGAGGGAGATATGACTAGTTTTTAGTATCCTTGGTATTTATGTTTAGGGAATCCATCGGGATTTCCGAGGGAAAAGAGAGTTGTCGGTGAGGTTTTGGTTAGACTATCTGTTTGTTGGACTCCGAGATCTGAGCATGATATCGCTTTTAAGCATTTGAAGTCATTGATGTAGTAGGATACAAGATGTGTTAGCGGGATTTCAGGTAGTGTGCTATTTGGGTAGGGTGATTTACGGCGTTCTAGCTTTAGTAAGCATCGGTCGTCAACAAGGTGAACATTGGAACGTAATAAGGATCGGGAATCCTTCAATTCTCGTGTGCTGAGTGGACTTAGTTAAATTAAAGTGGGGGAGAACCGTCCAGGTATCCAGGACAAATGCAAGGGTAAAAGTGATGTAAGACTACGGGTGAGCCGTAATATTCACTAATGGTCAGTTAGAGTATATTATTGAAGACTTCAAGGGAAACGTATCATTCACTAGCAGTAGAGAGTGTTGTAACATTGTGGGGGCGAGTCTGTATGGTTATGGGAATTTAGGATTGAACTGGTAGAGACTGCTGAGCTAAGGATTGGACCTTGTGATACAGGATCTTGTAGCGAGTAGTGCATGTTTCTATAAGGCTATGGCTGGGTGGCCCTATAATTGGATCTCATAAGAACCTGGTGGTTGCACCAGGTGCGAGACAGGAAGTCTCAGGGAATCGGCTAAGAGTATTTATTAATCGGTCAAGTAAAGGATGATGGGGAGTCATGGTGCATTATGTAAGTGACAATTCGATGATCTCTGAATAAGAGCGGAGTCAAAATTCAAAGTTGAGTAGGAACCTGAATCGGAACTCGTGTAGGATTTTTTTCGGTGAGATGGGAAGTGTGACATCTATATGCCAAAGGCATCGAGGGCAAAATTACACAGTGGTGAACGGGCTGGTTCAATGTTAGTTTAAGCCATTATGAGGAGTATTGGGTGGCTCTATCTGTAATAGAGCAACGACATGTCGGAATCAGGAAGCGGTGGGTTGAAGGAGGTTGGGTATGATGTAAGGCTACAACTATTTTGGATGTATTTACCTTTGTGAGTCGGATTCAGTGGCGATAGGTTTTCAGTCTATCTCTATCGGATGGATCAAAGGGATTGAAGGAGAAAGGGGACTACTAAGTGTGTTTTTGGTTCGACAATCAGATAGGTGTACGGTGTTATGGACAGTTGGTAGACAAGTTGGGACCAGGGAGGTCCCGGGTGTTCTCCAGGAAAGCAGCCATGTGGCAGCAAGAGAAGTAGATGCGACTTCAGTGATTTGGGGTATGTATGTGGAATTGTTGGTTATTCGATAGTCGTATTTGACTGATGATTTTGTCCTTTAGGAAACCTTAAGGTATTACGAGTGGTAAGTATTCTATCTAGGCTGGTTTCTTATGAAATCAGTTCGATGTGGGCAGTCTGTTAGGGAGACAGAGCATCACGAACTTCAGAGTTCGGACGAAGTAGATGTGATTAGGTTGCAAGGAATTTGTTCATATTTGGGTTATAGAACCCTGCGAGAGTTGGTTTCAGTTGCCTTAGGAAGGTTGTGTTTTCTCGGGTTTGTGGCGGTGTTGTGCAGGTTGCCTTGTATGACGGCGATAGTAATGCATGATTTTGAGGACGAAATCTAATTTAAGTGGGGGAGAGTTGTAACACTTTGTTCCGAATTGACTTCTAGTCTGAGGTTATGGGCCGAAAGTTGGTCATCATAAGGAGTATGGCTCTAGGGAAGGTAAAATCTAGGCCCATTTGGGTGTGGGTGATTATTAGAAGTGATCCGAGTGTTCAGTTCATGTTGTGGAGCTTAGGGGTACTTCGGTAAAGTGGCAGTTCGGGCTTTTGTGGAAAATGGATTTTTTTAGAAGGTCTTAAGAAAGGTTTGATTTGTTAGAAGTGTAGGTCTTCTTGTTATCTTTTCGTGGATATAAGGATCGCCGAAAACAGATTTATAACGAAGAAGTTATGGCCTTTGGAAGTTTAGTAGTTTCAGGCTTCGTCGAGTAAGTTGGGCGTATGCAAAGAGTACGTCGGACATAATAGTGAAGAAGGCAGTAAACTGGGCATACTTTTGGAGTACGATGGGCATACTGACCAGGATGGTCGCAAATGTTCTTTAGAGTACGTTGGGCATACCATATGAATGATAGGCATACGCCAATCAGACCTGAACCCAAATTTAGGGTCTTGGACCCTATTTAAGCTCCATATCTCATAACTTAACCCTAATACGTTCAGCCTCCATCCCTCCAAACCCTATAAATCGACCCTTAGCCCCCATTTGAGTGATTATAGAGCTTCAAAGTGATTTTTCGTGTGTTTTGGTGCTAGAAGAGGAAGAAGGAACTTCTTGAAGAACCATTGTTTGACTTGGAGCTTTGGATCCAAGCTTTGTGCACCCAAATCTATCTTTTGGAGGTATAAATTCTCAACATTTTACAACTCTTTCATGTAGATCTAGCTAAGTGGTACATTGTTATGCTTTTGGTCCCTTTGAGGTGGTTCTTGAGAGTAGAAGTTACTCGAGAACCTTTAAGCCTCTTATTTGGACCTTACTGAGGTTATAGAGTCATAAAGTTTGGATCTTGAGGAGTGTAAACCTTCCATGCATGATTTTGTAGTTATTTGATGCAATTTTGGGACTTAGGGTTTAGTTTTAGACCCCATTGAGTTATGCTAAGTCATAAAGTTGGAAACTTTAAGACTTAAGAAGTCCCTTGAAATAAGATCTGAAAGTTTGGACTGAGGTCTCAAGGTATTAAGAAGTTTTAAGACATTTTGGGAGTGATTTTGACCTTTTTGAATTCATCATTGGTGTTTGGGATTCATTAATCCATGCAAAGGCTTCAAGCATTCGACTTTACGGATCTAGTAACTTATATTTAGCCATTTTGAGGTTCTGGACGTCTTGGCTTAATGTATTATGAACTAGGATTGAGAGTTGGTCAACATGAGGAGTACACTAGGTGTACAAGCCTGTACGCGTAGCGTACAAACCCTTAAGCTAGTATGCTTAGAGTACAAGCTGACTACGTCTCGCGTACTCAGCATAAAAGGATTTTGGTTTTTGGGCTTCGGTTTGGGCCATCTTCTCGGCTTTGTTGTTTTAGGCACTATTGGACCATCAGGTTTTGGGTTGATATTTTATTTGTGGAGGCCCAATATGGTCTTGGGCCCAATTTGGAAAGTTGGACCATTGATGGATTTATAGACATTATAGTGTTGGGCTTTTGGTTTGGGTTTGGGCCTTAGTTTTGGATCATATTGGGCCAGGGGCAAAATGGTCATTTTACCCCATGCATGGATTAAGGATTATGGTATGGGACCCAATTTCTAATTGGGTATATTGATTGGTAGTGACAAATCGGGTAGCTAGCGGGGCAACAACTAAGGAATTCATGCGGGAAGCTTGTACAGTGCGAGTTGAGTCTCCTCACCATACCAATGGGTCTAAGGCACCAATGTCGGCCAATTTTATTATATGTGATACACTATTTGGAGTGGTATTATGTGGCATGTTAGCTAGTTATGTGATAGGGAGTATGCTAGTGATTATGTGGTGTGTTACTTGATTTTGTGGTATGTGATATGCTAGTGGTCATTTTGATACTTGCATGGAAGACCTCTGGGGGGTTCCCGTGGAACTTAGGTGTAAGTCCTGTGAGGGTTGCCTTGGCATCCTAGGTCAAGAACTCAGGGGGTTCTCGAGGCACGTGTAAGTCCTTGGAGGGTTTCCTTGGCATCCTAGGTCAAAGACCTCTAGGGGTTCCCGAGGCATTGGGCTAAGACCATGTGGGGGTTCCCATGGCACCTAGAGTAAGACCCTAGAGGGTTTCCAAGGCTTCCTTATGTGTTGTTTTTCATGGCTTATGTGTTCTGTATAGCTGTTTAACTAGCATTATATGGTGTTCGTGTTTGTATGTCGGTATGCTCTAGGGAACTCACTAAGCTTCATGCTTACAGTTTTTTTATGGTTTCAGGTATCTTCGATTTGGAAATGAAGAACTCGGATTGATCGTAGTGCACACACCTATGATTTCCGTAATGAATGATTTTGGGACGAACTCTGATAAATGTTTTACTTAACGATGATTTGAAATGTTTGGAATAAACGGTGTCAATGTTTTGGAATGATTGGAATAAATGATATCTATTTTTGGGTTATATTAAAAATGAAAATTTTACCCCTGATTTTTGGGTCATTACAAGTTGTATCCTAGTATTAGGTTTATTGCTTTGGAACTTCTATTTGCATGTATAACTAGAGAAAAACTTAGATCCAACGCAATTAAGGTTGCATGAACACATATGAATGTTGTTATGCTCAAAATCCATCAGTGGTATCAGAGCCTACGATGTTTTTGTGTTATATTTGATGCAATAGTGAACTATCCAAATCGAAAACCAAAAGAGAATCGCATTCTGCCTGATGATCTCGACGAGTCCCATGAGGAAATCGACGAGTTGAATGAACTCGACGAGTCAGTGATATGACTCAACAAGTTGACTCGTCTGTTAGCAGACTTTTTGAATTTTTGATCTATTTTGGATTAGGATAATTACCATTAACCATTTTTATTACTACAATTTGATTTTGTTAAATGGTAATCTGATTTTCATATCCAAATAGATTGGTTTGGTCAAATTTTAAGATAATGGATAATTATATGATTAATTAATTATTTAAAATTTGATTTGAATAAATTTTGAAAAATTTTAAATTGCACCCTCAAGTTTTTGAATTTAAATTTTACTTTAAAGGTTTAATTTTGAAATATTAAAATTCTAAAATCCTAGTTTTTAAAATTTTAAAATACAACCCTTATACTATTATAATATTAAAACATTAATACTTATATATATATATATATATATATATATATATATATATATATATATATATATATATATATATATATATAATATGAGTCAGTCTTACCGTTAGTAGGCCTCATTCATGAAGTCGATCTATAGGGGGGGGGGGGGGTATAAGGAATATGCCTATAAAATGCCAGTTGATTAGATGTGCACTCTCACCCACCGCTTCCTTGATTGGTGGAGGGTCGTTAACCGAACGGGTAGGATAGGACATTAATCCTCTCACAAATAAGTACAATGAAAATTATAAAGTAACTAAATGTTTTATAAATTCCCAATCTTAGTTACTTTAGAAAAATGTGAATTCTATGCTAATCCATGAAATTGCACATTGAACCTTGTCAAGTCGTTAGTGGAGTGTGTGTGGTTAACCGGAAAACTAACTTAGACTAACAAGGATGGCGATGGGTAGCTCGTAAATTATCATAGATCAATGGATGGAGTGTGTGTGGTTAACCGGCACAATTATTAGGTGGTAAATGATATCAAGAGTACAAAGCTAGTTTGCATGGTTATTCACAACTTGTTTGTGATCCTCGGTATCCAAATCACAAACTTGACGTGCATAATTGAGATTAAACATGCCATTGAAAAGTTCAATGAATTTCAAAAGCATCTAGGAACTTCATTTCATTTAAAACCTGATCGTTTATATCTTTTTTCGTAGTGGAATTGGTAAATCGTAATTTACGTACCTTCAAATAATTTACAATTGGATTATGACATCCCTCTTCTGAATTGTGAATTATTGTATTGGGTCATAGCCTTAATAATTCATTTGGGTGTTATATTAAATAATGCTTATCTAATCAAAACATTGTCTTTCTTCTTTTTCAAATGTCTGGACCAAACAACGCTTCTGGCTCAACCTCCAACAACAACTCAAACAACTCCTCACCCCTGAACATTTATGCGAGGATTAAGTTTGATGGTGCCAACTTCAATCATTGGATCCAAAATATTCGTATGGCCTTGTGCTACGAGGACAAAGAATATATCCTCGATAAACCGTTGAAGGAGATCGATGAATCAAAAGCTACTCCCGAAGAAATATCTAAGTGTGGGGTTCACTACAAGGATGCTACTAAGGTGCCATGTATTATGGTAGCCACCATGACTCCAAAGCTACAACGGCTCTACAAGGACTACTGGTCCTACGAGATATGCAAGGACTTGATGGAAGAGTACCATCAAAGAGCACGTCAACAAAGGTATGAGATAGTCACCTTGTTCATCACCATTAATATGAGGGATGCAATGTCCATCACGATCCACTTGCAAAGAATGAAAAGATATTTGGATTGTCTCTTGAAGTTGAATGTGAACTTCGACGAAGAGTTAGCGATTAACAGATCCCTACACTCTCTACCTCCTTGCTATGATCAGTTCAAGATGACTTATCATATGAGCAATGAAGAAGTCACATTGAGCAAGCTTCAGGGCCTGCTAAAAATTATTGAAAGTGGATTAAATGGAAAAAGTGTTGAATCCACTACCATTCTTGCTGCTGCTTCTATCATGGCAATTGGATAAGCAAAATGGAAGAATAAGAAAACTCCTTCAAAGAACTGGAAGGGAAAGTCTCATGATAGATCTTCTTCTAATGGATCTAAATCAAAAACCGGTTCTGCCACTCCCTCCTCCGATCCTAAAGAAGCAATTGTTGGATTAGTGTCTAAGCCTCGAACCATATTTGGTAAGTACTTAACCCGGTTGTGCATGGTCTTTTTGGGTTCCCTTCACCAAAGCAACTTGACTGAAGAAATAGTTGAAGAGAGAGGTTATTATGATTTATTAATATGTTATAAGAATAATATATTAAAGGAGAAATCATATTTGTTTAATTAATATTGGTCAATAATTAATTAGGAATTAATTTTGTGATCAAGTGTAATTAATTAAACTAGAGGGGCTGAATTGTAACTATGTGATAGTTACAAATTAGGGCAACGATTATCCTTATCATAGGTTGGATGAAATCAAGGATAAGATATCCTTGAAATCGTCCAAGGGATAGAGGATATGGGCTTTTCAAGGCTTATCTTGTGATTGCCTGGTGGGCAAGTAATTGGATAATGATAAGGACTGAGACCCTAATCATAACCCTATAAAAAGACCCTTAGGCCTTGAGAAATCATCCTACCCATTCTTTAGAGATACCAAGGCCGATTTCTATTCCTCCTCTCTCTCGCTCTCTCTATCTCTCTCTCTCTCTCTCTAGTTTTTCCAATTGCTTGTTGTGTTTGTGAGCCATTAGAGGCATTACACTTGTGGTGCTTGCTTTCAAGACAAAGAGTTTGGAGATTTGAGTTGTTATTACAATATAACAACGAGAGGTATGTGATCTAACTTTATATGTGAATTTCAAAAATAGCATTGTACATTAGGGTTTTATTCTTGTGTTCATAATGTTGTATATCTAATAGTGAAGACATAGATCCAAAGCTAGGGTTGCATGTACACATAGGATTGTTTGTATAAAACCTATCAGTGGTATCAGAGCCATTCGTTTACTTGTTTTCAATTAGTATATTCAAATGTATGAACTTGACAAATTAGGGTTTATAGCCAATAAACCCTAGGAGGCTATAGATTTCGAGATTAGGGTTTCCTAACCCTAATTTGCGAAAAATATCATGAAAGGTTTTGTGAATCCTTTCCTTTGATCCAAGATTTGGAAATCTAGGGTTTGCAAACCCTTAGATTTCGAGATTAGACTCCTTCCCCAAGATAAGATCCTAAATTTTAGGGATTTGGATAATCGCATATCTTGTAATTATCCTTTAATTGTTAAATATGGTAATTGAAGATCTTGCATTATCCTATCCCTTATTTTCGAGATTTAGAGAGGGATTCAAGGGATTAGGATATTTTAAATGTATAAATGGTAATTATCCTCATGATTTAATAAATCCCTTGTGATTTAACAATTCAAATTAATTGTTTAATTTATGGTAATTATTAAATCAAGAGATTTTTAATATTTAAAATTTTAATTTAAATTGAATTAAATTTTGAAATTTTAAATTGTAGATTCAAACCCTAGTATTTTGAAATGTTTAAAATACACCCTATACTAATATATTATTACAAGTTTAATAAATATATATATATATATATATATATATATATATATATATATATATGTATAATTAAAAATGCTAGTCTTACTGTTAGTAGGCATCATTCACGAAGTCGGTCTATAAGGTGGGTATAAGGTTGTTGCCTATAAAATGACGCTTAATGGGTGTACAGTCACACCCATCGCTTGCTTGACTGGTGGAGGGTCGTCAGCCGAACGGGTAGGATAAGCCAACTCTATCTCCTCATTAAAAGTATAATGTTAAAATACAAAGTAACTACATGTTTTCAAATTCCCAATCCTAGTTACTTTAGGAAAAGTGTATTGATGCAATTCCATGAAATTACACTTTGCGCCCTTGCTAAGAAGTTAGTGGAGCGTGTGTGGTTAACCGACAACTAATTGGTTCTAAGCGAAGGCGGCAAAGGGTGATTCATTGTTTATCATAGTTCAGTTGAGTGTGTGTGGTTTATCGGCACATCGGATAGGTGATTGTAACAACGAAGGCACCATGTAGATTTGCGTGGTTATTCACACCCACTTTGTGTTCCTCGGCATCCCAGTCACAAACGAGAGGGGCATATCGAGATTTAAACATGCCATTGAAAGGTTCAATGAATCTCCAAGAAAAATCTAGGAATTCTCAATACATTTAAAACATAAGCCTATGTTTTTCATGATGAAGAATTAGTGAATCGTCATTCACTTACCTCCAAATTATTTGCGTGTTGGATTACAGCATCCCTTTTTCTAATATGTGAATAATGTTGTTAGGTCCTAGCCCTAATTTTTCATTTTGGGTGTTTAATTAGGGATTCAATTCTAATCAACCTTGTCCTTTCTATTAGAGATGTCGAACGCAAACAACACTGCTGCTAACTCATTCACGTTAATGAGTCTTTGCCAAAAGGTGACTTTTGATGGAACGAACTTTAGCGAATGGATAAGATACATTCACACTATTGCGCGCTACGAGGACAAAGAGTATATCCTCAAAAAAAAAGCTCAAGAAGATCAATCCAGAAGTCGCCACTCCTGCTAAAATGGTTGTCTTTGAGACCCACGAATGTGATGCAACGAAAGTACATTGCATCATGATAGCCACCATGAACCAAGAATTCCAAAATTCCTATAAGGACATGTATCCGTATGAAATGCATCAAGACTTGATGGAGAGGTATCATCAAAGCACGAGGCAAGAGCGCTATGAGATCATTACGAATATGATCACCGCTAAGATGGAAAGTGGAGAATCTCTAACCGCTCACTTGCAAAAGATGCAGAGATATGTCGATCGTCTTCGCAAGTTAAATGTTAACTTTGGGGAGGATTTGGCTATTGACATTGTTCTTCACTCCTTGCCTTCATGCTACAACCAATTTAGGATGACCTACCATATGAACAAGGAAGAGGTCACCCTAAGCAAACTCCAAGGACTCCTAAGGACTGCTGAGAGCAACCTAAAGGACAAGTCTGTTGCACCAACTCCCAATCCATCCACTGCTTCTGTTTTGGCTATAGGTTAGGGAAGGCAAGAAGAGGAAGGCTCCGTCAAAGAGCCACCGCAAGGGAAAGTCCCAAGATGGTTCCTCTTCTAGTGGGACCAAGGTTGATCCTACTAAGCCTAATCCTAACCCAAAGGAGGCAGAGTGTCATCATTACCACGAAATAGGGCATTGGAAGAGAAACTGCCCAGAATACCTGCAAGCCATCAAGGATGGAAAGATCAATCCATCTTATGCAGGTATATACACAATTAAATCTAATGATTCATCACATGCTATTTCTTGGGTTCTTGATACAGGATGTGGTTACCACATTTGTTCTGATTTGCAGGGACTAGGAAGAAATAAGGATGTGGAGCATGGAAGAATAAAGCTAATCATGGGGAACAGAAGAACATCGGCTGTCACCAAGATTGTAGTGTATTCTTTAGTGCTTAGTAATGGACTGAATTTAGATTTGAGTAATTGTTGCTACTCGCCAGATATGGTAAGAAACATCATTTCATTTCATGGTTTATTTGGACAGGGATTTAGATATTCGTTTAATAATGAGAATGGTTCTATTTATGCTTATCTAAATGGTGTCTTATACTTTGAAGCAATACCTTGCAATGGAATTTATGAAACTGTTATGGTTGTAGATAACCTAGGAAATGATGTGTTGTGTATAGATTCTTCCAATAGTATGGATAAAGCATCTTTGTGGCATTGTCGTCTTGGACATGTCAACAAGAAGCGCATAGCCCAACTCCAAAAGGATGGAGTGTTGGAGTCATTCGACCTTAATGAAGATGATACGTGCGAATCTTGTTTGCTTGGAAAGATGACGAAGTCACCCTTCATTGGCACTTGTGCGAGGGGTGAGGGTTTATTGGATCTCATACATACCGATGTATATGGGCCCTTTAGATCCACCACAAAGGATAGAAACCACCTCTATGTGACTTTTACCGATGATTATAGTAGATATGGGTATATTTACTTAATCAAGCACAAGTCAAAAACGTTTGAAAAGTTCAAAGATTTCAAGCATGAAGTGGAGAATCAATTGGGCAGGAAAATCAAGATGCTTAGATTCGATCGAGGAGGAGAGTACCTAAGTCTTGAATTGCATGATTATCTCAAGGAATGCGGAATAGTTTTGCAATTGACGCCACCTAGGACACCGCAGTTAAATGGTGTGGCAGAAAGGCGTAATCGAACCTTGTTAGACATGGTCCGTTGTATGATGAGTTGTGCTTCACTACCTATCTCATTCTGGGGGTATTCCTTAGAGACTGCCGCCCATATCTTTAACCTGGTCCCTACAAAGAAGGTTGCCAAAACACCTCACGAGATGTGGACAGGGAAGGCTCCCTCGTTGGCACATATCAAGGTTTGCGGCTGTGAGGTTTTCGTAAGATGAGAAACTCACGACAAGCTCGAGCCTCGTAGTGAGTGATGTATTTTCATCGGCTACACACGGAGATCCTTTGGATATCTCTTCTATAGACCGAATGACAATGTTGTCTTCATTGTGAGGAGAGGGGTTTTCCGAGAGCGAGAACTCATAAGCCAAGTAGACAGTGGGAGGCAAATCGATCTTGAAGAGATTCACGAATCGAGTGATGAAGGAACCTCTACCGCTGGCGCTCAATCCGAGGAGGAAACTCCGGTTGAACCAATTGACGAGTCCTTACCTCTTAGACATTCCGAAAGCGTTAGAGTTCAACCCCAGTTTTATGGTTTTCATATTACTACTGAAGGGGACACATATATTAGTGATGGTACACTAATAAATTTAGATGAACCTAATAGCTATAAGGAAGCCATGGCAGGCCCAGAGTTTGAGAAATGCAAAGAGGCGATGGACAGCGAGATTCAGTCCATGTATGATAACCAAGTCTAGAATTTGGTTGACAATGTACCCGGACGTAAGACGGTTGGGTGCAAATGGATCTTCAAGAAGAAGACCGATGTGGATGGGAATATACACACTTATAAGGCGCAATTGGTGGCGAAGGGATTTATTCAAACTCCCGGAGTTGACTATGATGAGGCCTTCTCACCAGTTGCGAAAATAAAGTCTATTAGGGTAATGCTAGCCATTGTTGCATTTCATGACTATGAGATATGGAAAATGAATGTCAAGACCGCTTTCCTTAATGGGAAGTTGGCTGAGGATGTTTACATGGCTCAGCCACAGGGTTTTGTCGATACGAAGCATCCCGATAGAGTGTGTAAGCTTGAGAAGTCCATTTATCGTCTTAAGCAAGCATCTCGCAGATGGAATCTTTGCTTTGATGAGAAAGTCAAAGAGTTTGGATTTGTACGAAGCGAAGATGAATCATGTGTATATGTGAAGGCTAGTGGGAGTATAGTTAGCTTCCTTGTTTTGTATGCCGATGACATACTGCTCATAGGAAACGACATCCCGACTCTGCAGGAGGTTAAGTCCTGGCTTGGGAAGTGCTTCGCTATGAAGGACCTCGGAGAGGCTTCCTATATTTTGGGAATAAGGATAGTGAGATAACGAAGTAAGAGACTAATAGGACTTAGTCATAATACCTACTTGGAAAAGGTACTAAAACATTTTAGTATGGAAAACTCGAAGAAGGGAGAACTACCGATACAGAGTAATGCCAAGTTGAGTAAGACTCAAAGTCCGAGTACCAAAGACGAAATAGTAGAGATGATTCGAGTACCTTACGCTTCCGCAGTTGGCTCAATCATGTATGCTATGACTTGTACTCGCCCTGATGTGTCCTTTTCTTTGAGCATGGTCAGTAGATATCAAGGGAATCCAGGCAAAACTCATTGGATTGCTGTCAAGAATATACTTAAGTACCTTCGGAGGACGAAGGAATGGTTCCTAGTCCTCGGAGCGAGTGATAACTTAAAGGTGCGAGGGTATAGTGACGCCAACTTCCAAACCGACAGAGAGAACTACCGTTCGCAGTCGGGCTAGGTCTTTACTCTAAATGGTGGAGCAGTGACTTGGAAAAGTTCCAAGAAGGAAACTATAGTTGATTCAACGTGCAAATCAGAGTACATTGCAACGAGCGAAGCGTCAAAGAAGGCGATATTGTTAAAGAACTTCATTGGTGACCTTGGAGTTGTGCCTACCATAAAGCAGCCTATGGAGATTTTCTGTGATAATGAAGGAGTGGTTGCCTTGACCAAGGAACCAAGGGATCATGGTACATCTCGACATATTGACAGAAAATATCATTTTATTAGACATCGAGTAGAAGAAGGACACCTCATGGTTAAGAGGATATCATCAGAAGATAACCCAGCAGATCCGCTTACGAAGGGACTGAGTAGGGTTAAGCATTTGCAACATGCTAGGAGCATTGGACTGAGGGATGATATTAGTTTAGATTACATAGTTTTGAAACGTGTAATAGATAAATGTAATTGACATTTGATGATTAAATAAAGGAGTATTATTTGTAAGTAAAGTTACTGTCTTATGTTAATTGTTTAACTATTATTTCACTTTGCATGTTTTGACTTCCAGAATAATTGAGTTTATTAAGAATAATCGAATTATTCAAACAGTCCACAATCGTTCATATGTTGGAAGTATGTATGAATGAAGACTGTCATGAATTGGTGTGTAGATTGTCTAAATGGTATTAGGCATGACAAATGTTTGCTAAAACGTTCATGAGTGCTTATGAAAAGGTTTTGAGCATTGGAATAAACCTGCACTTGCTGGAATCACTTTATGGAATATGACAAAAAGTGATCGAAAGATGATAGTATCATATGGTCTTAAAACCTAGATATATGGTTTATTATTTTCTTATTGGTTGTGCATTGATAATGCAAAACCGCATCAGTAAATTGATGTCATAAAACGCATTGTTGTGTATAATTGATTGGTGAATAAGTAAATGCATATAAGTAGAAGTTTATCTATTACTTCTATCCTAAGAGGATAAAAGCGATATCACGGCCGCTCGATGATTTAATTTGACTTATGTGTCAGGCCCAATCAAGACTCAATTGATGTGTTCAATTAAGTTCTATGTCGAATAAATCTGAGATCGAGAAACCAATTGCTAGACAATCAGTTCCATAAAATTGTCAGCACAATACCTAAAAAGAGGACTGTACGATCCCTTATCTAAAGGAAAAGTTACTGATAAGATCAGAATTCAGCAGCGTCTTTGAGAGCTACGATTGCTAATCGAGGTGTACGTTACATTTGTGGTTACCAGACTTATCCAAGTGGGAGACTTTTGGATTAGTGTCTAAGGCTGTAACAGTATTTGGTAAGTACTTGACCCGGTTGTGCATGGTACTTTTGGGTTGCCTTCACCAAAGCAACTTGACTGAAGAAATAGTTGAAGAGAGAGGTTATTATGATTTATTAATATGTTATAAGAATAATATATTAAAGGAGAAAGCATATTTGTTTAATTAATATTGGTCAATAATTAATTAGGAAATAATTTTGTGATCAAGTGTAATTAATTAAACTAAAGGGACTGAATTGTAATTATGTAATAGTTACAAATTAGGACAATGATTATCCTTATTATAGGTTGGACGAAATCAAGTATAAGATATCCTTGAAATCGTCTAAGGGATAGAGGACATGGGCTTTTCAAGCCTTATCTTGTGATTGCTTGGTGGGAAAGTAATTGGATTAGGATAAGGACTGAAACCCTAATTACAACCCTATAAAAAGACCCTTAGGCCTTAAGAAATCGTCCTACCGATTCTCTAGAGATACCAAGGCCGATTTCTATTCCTCCTCCTCTCTCTTTATAGTTTCTCCAATTGCTTGTGGTGTTTGTGAGCCATTAGATGCATTAGACTTGTGGTGCTTGCTTTCAAGACAAAGAGTTTGGAGATTTGAGTTGTTATTACAACATAACAACAAGAGGTATGTGATCTAACCTTATATGTGAATTTCGAAAATAGCATTGTACATTAGGGTTTTATTCTTGTGTTCATAATGTTGTATATCTAATAGTGAAGACATAGATCCAAAGTTAGGGTTACATGTACACATAGGATTGTTTGTATAAAACCCATCAGCAACATGCTTCTACATTCATGATAAGGGGCATTGGAAGAAAAGTTGCCCGAAATACTTGGAGGACATCAAGGATGGGAAGATAAAGCCCTCCTTTATAGGTATTTATACAATTCTATATAATAACTCATCGCATGCTAGTTCTTGGGTCCTTGATACAGGATGTGGTTTTCACATTTGATCTTATTTCCAGGGTCTAAAAAGAAGTAGGGATCTGGATCATGTGATGATGAACTTGGTTATAGGCAATAGGAAGTCATCTCCCGTTACCAAGATCGAAGTTTACTCTTTAATGCTTAATAGTGTTAGATTTGAATGAATGTTGCTTCTCATCAAATATGATGAGGAATATTATTTCTTTTCATTGTTTGTACAGACAAGGCTTTAGATTTCCGTTTAGTAATGAAATTGGTTCTATAAATGCTTATTATAATGGTTTATTTTATTTTAAAGCATTGCCTTCTAATGCTGTATATGAAACTGTGATGGTTGTAGATAAATTAGGAAATAATGTGTTGCTTATCGATTCGTCTAATGGTTTAGACAAGGCATGCTTGTGGCATTTTCATCTTGGACGTGTCAACAAGAAGCGCATAGCCTAACTCTAAAAGGATGGAGTGTTGGAGTCATTTGACCTAAAGTTAAATGACACATGTGAATCTTGTTTGCTTGTAAAGATGACTAAATCACCTTACAGTAGCACTTGTGAAAGAGGTGAGGGGTTGTTGGATCTCATACACACGGATGTGTGTGGGCCCTTCAGATCCACCAACAAGGATGCAAACCGCTTCTATGTCAATTTTACTAATGATTATAGCAGATATGGATATATCTACTTAATCAAGCATAAGTCATAAATTTTGAAAAGTTCAAAGAGTTTAAGCAAGAAGTGGAGAATCAAATGGGAAGGAAGATCAAGATGCTCAGATCCGATAGGGGTTGTGAATATCTTAGTATCGAGTTCCATGACTAACGTAAGGAATGTGGAATTCTATCAAAATTGATGCCACCTCGGACTCTGGAGCTGAATGGTGTGGTTAAGAGGTGCAATCGAACCTTATTAGACATGGTTTGTTCCATGATGAGTCAAGCTTCGCTTCTGATATCATTCTGGGGGCATGCCTTAGAGACTGCCACCCATATCCTTAATCTAGTCCCGACAAAGAAGGTTCCAAAACACCTCACGGGATGTGGACATGGAAGGTTCCCTCGTTAGAACATATCAAGGTTTGGGGTTGTGAAGCTTTCGTAAGACGAGAGACTCAGAACAAGCTTAAACCTCGAAGTGAGCGGTGTATTTTCATTGGCTACACATAGAAATCCTTTGGATATCTTTTCTATAGACCTAATGATAATATGGTCTTCGTAGCGATAGGAGGGGTTTTCCACGAGAGGGAACTCATATGCCAAGAGGATAGTGGGAGGCAATTTGATCTTCAAGAGATTCAAGAGTCAAGCGATGAAGCAATCGTCTCGCAAATGGGATCTTTTCTTCGACGATAAAGTCAAAGTGTTTGGTTTCTCTAGAAGTAAGGATGAGTGATGTGTATGTTAATGCTATTAGGAGTATAATTATCTTTCTAGTATTGTATGTCAATGACATATTGCTCATAGGAAACGACGTTCCAACCTTGCAGGAGCTTAAGTCCTGGATCGGGAAATGTTTCGCTATGAAGGAGCTAGGGGAATCTTCATACATTCTTAGGATAAGGATCTTGAGAAATAGAATTAAGAGACTAATTGGACTTAATCAAAGTACTTACTTGGAAAAGGTGCTGAAACGTTTTAGCATGGAGAACTCCAAGAAAAGGGAGTTATCCATCCAAAGCAATACCAAACTGAGTACGACTCATAGTCTGAGTACCGATGCTAAGATAGTGAAAATGAGTTGAGTGCCATATGCTTCTACCGTTGCCTCGATCATGTATACTATGACATGTACTCTCCCCAAGTAATATTGGGTCCTTATACTTGGAGGCAGTGATGACTTGAGAGTGATAGGGTATAGCGACACCATCTTTCAGACCGACAAAGATAACTTTTTCTCTTAGTCAGGTAGGGTGTTTGCCCTAGATGGAGGATCAGTGACTTGGAAAAGTTCCAAGAAAGAGACCGTGGTTGATTCAACATGTAAATCAGGGTACATAGCTGCAAGCGAAGCGTCAAAGGAGGTTATATGGTTGAAGAACTTCATTGGAGACCTTGGAGTTATATCATCCATATAGGACCCTATGGAGATTTTAGGTAATAAGGAAGGAGCGGTTGCCTTAACAAAGGAACCGAGGGGTCATGGCAGATCCCAACATATCGACATAAAATATCATTTCATTAGACATCGTGTAGAAGAAGGACTCCTCGTGGTCAAGACGGTATCGTCAAAAGAGAATCCTGCAGATTCCATCACAAAGGGTCTGAGTAGGATTGTGACAAACCGATATTTCAACTCTTTGTAATGGCCTAATAGGTCAAGTATTGTAAACATGTTTGAGTTAATAAAATTAACTTTGATAATAAAATGTCCAAAAAGTTTCTATTTAAATTCTTCTATGTTTAAATATCATTAAACCATGATCGTACGTAAAAAGAACGCCCAAATCCGACTTCGTATACTGAAGTTATGATTTTTCCAAGTTCAGCTTAGCAACAGACAGCTAAAAACTCGAAACGGAGATCGAGCGACATTTGGCCGGAATGACCTAAACGAGAATCGAAGGTCTCGACAATGGTATTTCAACGGTAAAAAGTCTGGCAAAAACCGACGTCAGATAAAGAAGTTATGAATTTTTAAAGAAATTCCTTAATCACGTCATTTTAATAATTAAATAATAAAAATAATTTCGGAATTTGCCAACGGAATCTAAACGAAAGTTGTAGATCGTAGTCTAACCTTCGTGGGGATATAAAGAACGTCGAAAACGGAGTTCGTATGAAGGAGATATGAATTTTTGAAGTTTGATAAATAATTTATATATAATTTTTATTAAAAAATCGGTATTATCCGAAGAGGAGTCAGCCTAGGGCCGAGGTACGCGCCGCGTACCCTCGTACGCCCCGCGTACTCGAGGCCACGGCCTCGGATCGTCCATCTCGCCCTATGCGAAGCTACCCGACCCGCCGTCCCATCCGACCCGCCCCATCCGAAATACGTAAGCAGTGACGTCCCGTACGCGCCGTGTACGGGAGTACGCCCCGCGTACGAGGGCCTTCTAGCCCCCTATAAAAGGGGTGCGAGGGATTCCGGAAAAATTGCTCATTCACTCTCCTTTTTCTTGCGTTTTACCTCGTTTTCCGTGCTCGCACTACCCCGAAGCCCTGGTCATTTTTGCTCAAGTCCCGAGGGTCGATTTTACTCCCGAGATTCCCGAGAATCCCGAGAAAAATCTGTTTCCCGAGACGAAACTCTACCCGGTTTTCGATCTCGCTATCTTCAAACTTCCAAGTGAGTTCATACCCCTTTATTCAACCTTTGAAATGCTTTTAAATGTTTTAAATACTTTATGGGGGGGGGGGGGGAATACAAGTTAAACACTTATAGTTATTGCTTCGATCACATGTGATTGCATTAATCACATGTGATTATAACTAGGAAACCAATGATTTTATCACTGTTCAAACTATTTTACTTCAAAATGTTTCACAAACTCTTTTACTTATCAAATGCTTTTATTTAAACTTTGTTTTACTACTTATAAATTGCATGCCTATATATGTATAGATATATAAGTAATGTTTAAAGGGCTTAGGAAGGCCATCCGCCCTATTTCCTTTTCGCGCACTGAGATGTGGTCTGGTGGGATTTCGGGTGACCATCCGAGGGTCGTTTCAATATTAGTTATATATCATATATACATGTATAGACATAAAAGTACTTCCATATTCATACTTATTAGCACATCATTAGTAAGTTACCATCGGGGTAACACAGGATCATACTACTACAATTTCTAGATCAACGAGTCAGTTCATTCAGGAGTCAATACTTATTACTAAGAGAACATATACAAAGATACTAGAACAAGTAATATTATATTGCATATACACGAATACGTTAACAATTGTGATCCACTGTATGGGAGCATGTCTTAATTGTCATGACCCGAGTTGTAGCCAGAGTCTCTTGGAGGGAGAGCGTGAGTTTGCGTATAGATCTATACTGGATTGACTATCCTACACCTCGCTGCTAGCTACAGTGGGGCCGACAGGTCTGCGGGTGCCAAACATCATACCTTATTTTTCGACTATACGTTGTCGATGTTACCAGTCGATAGTATGGTGCAATTTATCACATGATACCTTAATATAAACCCGATTTAAGGTAGTTAGTACAGCAGTAGTTCCTATAAAACAAAACTACAGTACTACAATAATTTACCCATTGCATTCTGGTGATAACCTCACTTAAACTTTAATGTACAAACTATATTTTGTTAAATGATAGTTACACTTGGGAAATTACACACTTTTACATCAAACGAGCATACAAAACAGTTAAGCCTTGGTAGAGGGCTACTTTAACAGAAAATATAGGTTTTTCTGAGAGATTCAAACTTTTACAAACACTTACATACATTTACAACTCATACTTGCGACAGGTTCAAACGTTTTGATAATAAACCTCGACACTAAAATACTTATGAATTCACCAGCTTAATGCTGATAAACTCTTTCAAAATAACTTGTATTCTCAGGTCATCAGTAGACAGGTACCGATGCTAGCTTTTGAGAAGATGGAGCGCATTCAAGACTCATCATACTATTTTGATTTACATTATATTTTTGGTGTCTAAAACTATACGGAACATGCTTGTATTAAAATTTTATATTTAATGCAATGGGTGATGTTGTTTGCTTATTTACATTTACTGTGTTGTGATACTTTACATGACGTCCTCCGCCCTAGAACGTTTCCGCCATTCTTGGTTTTGGGGTGTGACAGATTGGTATCAGAGCATTGTTTATAGTGAAGCAAGTATATCAACCCATAAAAGATATACTAAACTATAAACCCATTTGGGATTAAAACACTCTGACCAAGAGTCTATACTTCAAATACTAAAATAGTTAATTAAGTATACTAGTCTGCATTCATACTAAAACCAGTGTCACAACAACAAGAACAAGAGTATTACGATTGTTAAATATCACAGGTAAGCTAGGGGATGTATGGTCAGTCCTGGGAATGGCATAGCCTGATCAACTATGCTGGTCCGAGGAGTGATTAGCATATGACCTAGAATAGTTGTGATGTGTTAACAAGTCTAAAAACTTACCAACAATGCCACAAAAAGATCAGTGGAACTTAAACTTAAAATACTATAGGTGTATTTTGTGCTATTAACTACATACATACTATATCTTTATACCTCTCTTCTCGCATAGATTTAAATGGCTGGATTCCATCACGACGACCCGTACTTTCCAAATGAAGGCAACATAGGAATGCTCGAAGCAGAGTCTGATGATGAACACCAAATTCCGTTGGATGATCATCAAGCTGAAGGCTTCTCAGATGGATCAGACTCTGAACCTGAAGTCAACAACCTACCGCTCGTAGGTCAACCCCCGAACAACAACCCTCGACCAGCTTTTCCAGGTCCTACTCCCTTATGGGCAAACAACTTGAATCGTTGGAGTGATGAACAGGGTCAACCCTTACCATACTTTGGGGACCGAAGCTTTTACAACGTCAGCAATGGTGGCTCTGCTGACCGAGCCCTGCCTGTCATTATCCGAAGAATAGCTCGTAATGTCGAGCAAGGTCGAGCAGCCATCGACCGGGTCATGGAGATTGATGCCAACTCAGGTGTCAACACAATCCGCATCCGCCGTCTTGAAGAAGACATGGAACGGACCCGGAAAACCAATGAAACCCTACAGCAACATCTGGTTGCCTCTCAAGCTGAAGTCATGGAACTCCGAGCTCGTCAAAGTGCTCATGAGCAACACCTTCAAGAGGTGGTCCGTCAAATGAGAGACCTCAGGGTTCTCCCGAGGAATACTCATCGCCGTTAGATGATGTCTAGTACATCATTATCTTTTGGGTTAATGATTAGCTTTTAACATCTGTGCTCTAAGTAGCACTTGTCTGTAAAATATTCCTAACTTCCAGTACTCTAATTAGGACTCTAACAACTGTCAAGCTTTTCAATATGGTATGATGTAAGACCTACTGTTAGGTCGATTTTCCTTGAACTTATTACATCAGTGATACCAGTATTATTGAAATCTATCTAAATTGTGGGAAAAATCTATACACTTGTGTTTTCCTACTAATATTTCTTGTTGTGATTTCAAACACTCATTCAACTGTTGGGCTATGGTTAGTTAGTCCATGTATCACTCTCACGTTGCTTACAAAATGATTCTTACCATTTTTCTTACCTTTATAAACTTATAGCTGAAAGATGCCTCCTCGCAAATCTCCCAGGAATAATCCTGCACCACCACCTCCTCCGCCTCCGGTCATCGATGCTGCAGCCCTAAATGCTGCCGTAGCTGCAGTAGTGGCAACTGCCATGGCTCAGTATCACTCTTCTGATGCCAGCAGAGGTGGAACCCCTGTGGAATCAATCCCGGTTGAAACCCCTGTGCGCTCGAAAGAGTGCTCTTACAAGGATTTCACCAACTGCAAGCCGAAGTCCTTTCATGGGACCGGCGGAGTCATTGCCCTCTCGCAATGGTTCGAGAAGACTGAAGCGGTCTTCGAAATATGTTCATGCCCTGCTGCGAGCAAAGTGAAATATGCCGCATGCACCTTTGAAGGAAAGGCCCTGACGTGGTGGAACGGCCACGTTAAATCTCTAACTCTCGTCGTAGCCAACGACATAGGCTGGGAAACGATGAAAGATCTCATGATTGAGGAATACTGCCCGAGGGGCGAGATCCAGAAACTAGAGCAGGAGCTTTTGAGCCTGACCATGAAGGGCACCAATATTGTTGCTTATACCGCCAGGTTCAGCGAACTGGTGGCCCTCTACCCTAATATGGTTCCCACTGAAGGGAAAAAGATCGAAAGGTACATATGGGGGCTTGTGCCTCCGTATCAGGGGAATGTTCTAGCATCAAACCCCGCTACCTTCGACAGTGCCAAACGATTGGCACAACAACTCATTGACCATGGAGTCAAAACCCCTGCAACCACAATCACCCTAGCCATCCCGGAACCCTCCAAACCCGCTGATACTAAGCAGAAATTCTGGGATGAAAAGAAGAAGCAACAGGCTGCCAAAAAGCAGCAAATTGTGGCAATACATGCCGCAATAACCCCTGCTGCTGCTACTACTACTCCGGTGGGTGGGTATGCTGGAAGTTCGCCCAAGTGCAAAAAATGCAACTACCACCACAATGGCCCCTGCCATGAAATGCAGTGCTCTAACTGCCACAGGAGAGGACACACAGTCCGTTTCTGTAAATCTCCGGCGAGACCGATCGCCCAAGTCCCCGGCTCTGGCGCGAGCCCGACCTGCTATGGATGTGGCGAAGCAGGCCACTATAAGAGGGACTGCCCCAAGACGAAAAATGCTGGCGGAGCAGGAAGGGTACTAGCTATAGGCCACGGGGAAGCAGTTGCTGACCCGACAGTGGTGACTGGTACGTTCCTCCCCGATGACTCCTATGCATGCATTCTATTCGATAGTGGAGCGGAGCGAAGCTTCATTAACCATAAATTTGCTTGCATGCTTAATCAACCACCGCACGCACTCAAAGAACTATTCACAGTAGAAATGGCTAATGGAAAAACTGAAAGTACGAGTAGCATATACTTAGGTTGTACCCTAACTCTAGATAACCATTCATTCCCAATCGACCTCATGCCAGTCTCAATAAAAAGTTTCGACGTTATCATTGGCATGGATTGGTTAAGCCTTCATCGCGCCGACATCATGTGCTACGAGAAAGCAGTCTGTTTAAACCTTCCGTCTAACGAAACTCTTATAGTCTACGGCGACAACCCCGGTGCAAGCCTTCGCATCATATCAAGTATTCAAGCACAGAAGTATCTGCGTAAGGAATACCATGCATTCCTTGCTCACGTCGTCGACACGAGCCTCGAAACGAAAGAACTAAAGAACATCCCTGTAGTGAACGACTTCCCCGACATTTTCCCAGAAGAACTACCCGGGTTACCTCCGCAACGACAGGTCGAGTTCAGAATCGACTTAGTCCCAGGAGCTACCCCAGTAGCCAAGTCGCCCTACCGCTTAGCACCAACTGAGATGCAGGAACTCTCTGGTCAACTTAACGAACTGCTCAGCAAGGGCTTCATAAGACCAAGCTTCTCACCTTGGGGAGCACCGGTCTTGTTCGTTAAAAAGAAAGACGGATCATTCCGTATGTGTATTGACTACAGAGAACTCAACAAACTAACGGTCAAGAAACGTTACCCTCTGCCTCGCATAGATGATCTATTCGACCAACTGCAAGGGGCGAACTATTTTTCTAAGATTGATCTGAGATCCGGATATCACCAGTTACGAGTGCTAGAGGAGGATGCGCCGAAGACATCCTTCCGAACTCGTTACGGATATTACGAGTTCGTGGTGATGCCATTCGGATTGACCAATGCGCCCGCAGTCTTCATGGATCTGATGAATAGAGTATGCCGACCTTATTTGGATCAGTTTGTCATCGTTTTCATTGACGACATCCTGATCTACTCCCGAAGTAAGAAAGAGCATGGCGATCACCTGCGACAAGTTCTAGAGACATTACGAAAAGAGAAGCTTTATGCGAAGTTCAAGAAATGTGAATTTTGGATCCGGAAAGTCGAATTCTTAGGACACGTGGTAAGCGAAGAGGGAATCCAGGTGGACCCATCCAAAATTAAAGCCATTGAGAACTAGTCAGCACCTAAGACGCCGACAGAAATTCGTCAATTTCTAGGTCTTGCTGGCTACTACCGCAGATTCATTCAGAACTTCTCCCGAATAGCGAAACCTCTTACATCCCTGACCCAGAAAGGCATGGCCTTTGACTGGGAAGAGAAACAAGAGAGAGCGTTCCAAACGCTCAAGCGAGCCTTGTGCACCGCGCCAATACTATCTCTCCCCGAAGGGATAGAAGACTTCGTAGTCTATTGCGATGCATCGAACCAAGGGCTCGGGTGTGTTCTGATGTAGCGAGGTAAGGTCATCGCCTACGCCTCGAGACAGTTGAAGACACACGAGGTTAACTACACGACCCACGATCTTGAACTAGGAGCAGTGGTGTTTGCTCTGAAGATCTGGAGACATTACTTGTATGGAACGAAAAGCACTATCTTTACCGACCACAAGAGTTTACAACACATTTTCGATCAAAAGGAGCTCAACATGAGACAACGACGGTGGGTCAAGCTACTTAGTGATTACGAATGCGATATTCGTTATCATCCGGGCAAAGCCAACGTAGTAGCAGACGCCCTAAGTCGGAAGGAATATTCTGGTCGAAAAATCAAGTCATTGTCAATAACCATCCATTCACACTTGTCTAATCAAATTCAGACGGCCCAACTTGAAGCCATGAAACCTGAAAATGTGAGGAGTGAATCCCTCAGAGGAATGGACAAGAATTTAGAAGCCAAGGGTGACGGAGCCTTATATTTCATGGATCGGATCTAGACACCGAAACACGGTTGTTTTCGAGACTTGGTCATGACCGAGGCGCACAACACTCGGTATTCCGTCCACCCAGGTTCAGATAAGATGTATCTGGATCTTAAAAAGCTATACTGGTGGCCTAATATGAAAGCAGAGATTGCTACCTTCGTGAGTAAATGCCTTACTTGCGCAAAGGTTAAGGTCGAGTACCAGAAGCCCTCTGGTTTATTGCAACAACCAGAGATCCCAGAATGGAAGTGGGAGCGGATCACTATGGATTTCATAACCAAGTTGCCCAAGATAGCAGGTGGACTTGATACCATATGGGTCATCGTCGATAGATTGACCAAGTCTGCACACTTCCTACCTATCAAAGAAACCGACAAGATGGAGAAACTGACTAGGACATACATTAGGGAAATCGTACGGCTACATGGTGTGCCTATATCTATTATCTCCGATAGAGATAGTAGGTTCACCTCAAGATTCTGGCAATCACTACAAGATTCCCTAGGAACAAGGTTGGACATGAGCACAGCCTACCATCCGCAGACCGACGGACAGAGTGAGAGGACCATCCAAACTCTGGAAGATATGTTGCGAGCCTGCGTGATTGACTTTGGGAAGGCATGGGATACTCATTTACCCCTTGTCGAGTTTTCCTATAATAACAGTTATCACACGAGCATCAAGGTTGCTCCATTTGAAGCTCTCTACGGCCGAAAGTGCAGATCCCCTATGTGGTGGGCTGAGGTGGGTGATACCCAATTAGCTAGGCGGCAAGCTTCCGACAGTATTCTCACCGGTCCGGAGATCATTCGGGAAACGACAGAGAAAATCGTTCAAATCCGTGAACGATTGAAAGCCTCTAGAGACCGACAAAAGAGCTACGCAGATAAACGAAGGAAACCTTTGGAATTTCAGGTGGGAGACCGAGTCCTTCTCAAAGTCTCACCCTGGAAGGGCTTGATACGCTTCGGCAAGCATGGGAAGCTTAATCCGAGGTACATAGGGCCTTTCGAAATTCTTGCAAGAGTCGGCCCCATAGCTTACAAACTCGATCTACCAGTTGCACTTCGTAACGTACATTCCACATTCCACGTATCTAACTTGAAAAAGTGTCTATCCGACGAGACTCTCGTAATCCCACTCGACGAGATCGAGATCAACGAGAGCCTCAATTTTGTGGAAGAACCAGTAGAAATCATGGACCGAGAGGTCAAGCAAACAAAACAAAGTCGCATACCCATCGTGAAGGTTCGCTGGAACGCTAAGCGGGGACCTGAATTCACATGGGAACGCGAAGATCAGATGCAACGCAAGTACCCACATCTGTTTCCCTAATCCACGAGTGTTCTCTTACTTTGAATTTCGGGACGAAATTCCCTCTAACGGGGGGATGATGTGACAACCCGATATTTCAACTCTTTGTAATGGCCTAATAGGTCAAGTATTGTAAACATTTTTGAGTTAATTAAATTAACTTTGATAATAAAATGTCCAAAAAGTTTCTATTTAAATTCTTCTATGTTTAAATATCATTAAACCATGATCGTACGTAAAAAGAACGCCCAAATCCGACTTCGTATATTGAAGTTATGATTTTTCCAAGTTCAGCTTAGCAACAGACAGCTAAAAACTCGAAACGGAGATCGAGCGACATTTGGCCGGAATGACCTAAACGAGAATCGAAGGTCTCGACAATGGTATTTCAACGGTAAAAAGTCTGGCAAAAACCGACGTCAGATAAAGAAGTTATGAATTTTTAAAGAAATTCCTTAATCACGTCATTTTAATAATTAAATAATAAAAATAATTTCGAAATTTACCAACGGAATCTAAACGAAAGTTGTAGATCGTAGTCTCACCTTCGCGGGGATATAAAGAACGTCGAAAACGGAGTTCGTATGAAGGAGATATGAATTTTTGAAGTTTGATAAATAATTTATATATAATTTTTATTAGAAATTCGGTATTATCCGAAGAGGAGTCAGCCTAGGGCCGAGGTACGCGCCGCGTACCCTCGTGCGCCCCGCATACTCGAGGCTACGGCCTCGGATCATCCACGTCGCCCTATGCGAAGCTACCCGACCCGCCGTCCCATCCGACCCGCCCCATCCGAAATACGTAAGCAGTGACGTCCCGTACGCGCCGCGTACGGGAGTACGCCCCGCGTACGAGAGCCTTCCAGCCCCCTATAAAAGGGGTGCGAGGGGTTCCGGAAAAATTGCTCATTCACTCTCCTTTTTCTTGCGTTTTACCTCGTTTTCCGTGCTCGCACTACCCCGAAGCCCTGGTCATTTTTGCTCAAGTCCCGAGGGTCGATTTTACTCCCGAGATTCCCGAGAATCCCGAGAAAAATCGGTTTCCCGAGACGAAACTCTGTCCGGTTTTCGATCTCGCTATCTTCAAACTTCCAAGTGAGTTCATACCCCTTTATTCAACCTTTGAAATGCTTTTAAATGTTTTAAATACTTTATGGGGGGGGGGGGGGAATACAAGTTAAACACTTATAGTTATTGCTTCGATCACATGTGATTGCATTAATCACATGTGATTATAACTAGGAAACCAATGATTTTATCACTGTTCAAACGATTTTACTTCAAAATGTTTCACAAACTCTTTTACTTATCAAATGCTTTTATTTAAACTTTGTTTTACTACTTATAAATTGCATGCCTATATATGTATAGATATATAAGTAATGTTTAAAGGGCTTAGGAAGGCCATCCGCCCTATTTCCTTTTCGCGCACTGAGATGTGGTCTGGTGGGATTTCGGGTGACCATCCGAGGGTCGTTTCAATATTTGTTATATATCATATATACATGTATAGACATAAAAGTACTTCCATATTCATACTTATTAGCACATCATTAGTAAGTTACCATCGGGGTAACACAGGATCATACTACTACAATTTCTAGATCAACGAGTCAGTTCATTCAGGAGTCAATACTTATTACTAAGAGAACATATACAACGATACTAGAACAAGTAATATTATATTGCATATACACGAATACGTTAACAATTGTGATCCACTGTATGGGAGCATGTCTTAATTGTCATGACCCGAGTTGTAGCCAGAGTCTCTTGGAGGGAGAGCGTGAGTTTGCGTATAGATCTATACTGGATTGACTATCCTACACCTCGCTGCTAGCTACAGTGGGACCGACAGGTCTGCGGGTGCCAAACATCATACCTTATTTTTCGACTATACGTTGTCGATGTTACCAGTCGATAGTATGGTGCAATTTATCACATGATACCTTAATATAAACCCGATTTAAGGTAGTTAGTACAGCAGTAGTTCCTATAAAACAAAACTACAGTACTACAATAATTTACCCATTGCATTCTGGTGATAACCTCACTTAAACTTTAATGTACAAACTATATTTTGTTAAATGATAGTTACACTTGGGAAATTACACACTTTTACATCAAACGAGCATACAAAACAGTTAAGCCTTGGTAGAGGGCTACTTTAACAGAAAATATAGGTTTTTCTGAGAGATTCAAACTCTTACAAACACTTACATACATTTACAAGTCATACTTGCGACAGGTTCAAACGTTTTGATATTAAACCTCGACACTAAAATACTTATGAATTCACCAGCTTAATGCTGATAAACTCTTTCAAAATAACTTGTATTCTCAGGTCATCAGTAGACAGGTACCGATGCTAGCTTTTGAGAAGATGGAGCGCATTCAAGACTAATCATACTATTTTGATTTACATTATATTTTTGGTGTCTAAAACTGTACGGAACACGCTTGTATTAAAATTTTATATTTAATGCAATGGATGATGTTGTTTGCTTATTTACATTTACTGTGTTGTGATACTTTACATGACGTCCTCCGCCCTAGAACGTTTCCGCCATTCTTGGTTTTGGGGTGTGACAAGGACTAAGAACCTTAAGCATGCGAGGAGCATTGGACTGAAGGATGATATTAGTTTTAGTGATTAGATAGGTAGTTAGAAACTTGTAACAATATAAATGTTATTGACATTTGATGATTAATTAATGGAAGATTTATTTTTGAGTAAAATTTACTATCTTTTGTCAATTGTTTATCTTGTGTTTCACTTTGCGTGTTTTACTTCCAGAATAATTGGATTATTCAAATTATCCACAGTCGTTCATACTTTGGAAATAAGTTATGAAGTAAGGTTGTCATGAAATTTCTTGTAGAGTGTCTAAGTGCTTAGACATAGAAAAGGTTTGTTACAAAGTTCATGAGTACTCCTAAAATAGGATTTGAGTATTGGATTAAACCCACACTCATTTGAATCACTTCAAGGAATTTATCACGAGTGATTGTGAGATGATAATATCATGTAATCAATAAACCAACACATATGAGTTGTTCTTTATGAGTTGGTTGTGAATTGATAATATGTAAATGCATTAGTAACCTGATGTTATAAAATGTATTGTTATGTGTGACTTGATGAGTAAATAGTACAAGAATATAAATCAAAGTTTATTTGTTCCTTTTTCCCTAACGAGAAAAGTGATATCTTGGGCCCCTCGATGATTTTGTGTTGACTTATGTGTCGGGCCCGGTCAAGACTAAATTGATGTCTTCAATTAAGTTCAATGTCAGAAAAATTAGAATTCAGGAAACAAACTGTTGGACAATGAGAATGATTATGTTCCATGTCTTTTTCCACACGATATCTTGTAGAACAAATGATTATATGATCCTTATCTAATGGATGCGTCGTTGACTAGGTTAGACTTCGATAACAGATTCTGAAAGCTATGATTTCTAGTTAGATTCTCAAGGCATACCTGTAGTTATAGTTATTAGACTTATCCAAGTGGGAGACTGTTGGATTAGGTGTCTAAGCCTGTAACTATAATTGGTATGTACTTGATCTGACAGTAGCATGGTCCTTTTTGGGTTGCCTTCACCGTAGCAACTTGACAAGATAACTTTGGAGAGAGAGGTTATTTAATGATTTATTAATATATTATAAGAATAACATATTAATTAGAAATCATATTATTTAATTAGTTTAATTAGAAATTAATTTGGTGTTAATTTTTGGGATTAAAGGAATTGATTAAAAGTGTAGGGAATGATACTGCAAATCACTGATAGTTGCAGTGTGAGGCTGATGGACTCCCTTTGAAAGGGTTGGACGAAATGTATAGGAGACCCTATAGAAATCATCTAATGCCTTCTAGAAGGGAGGTCCATGGGTTGCTTGGAGCCTAATTTAGGAATTAGGGTTTTCCGTGGAAACCTTAGTAGCCACAAGTATTTTAAGACCCCTAGACCTCTCAATTTTGGCGACTGCTTCACCAGGTGTAACCCTAGCCTAAATTCTTCCCTCTCTCCCACTCATCCGTTTTTTGGTGTTTGTCACTCCATTAGAGGTGCAACGTGTGAGGCACTCAAGCTTTCGAGAGTCGAGATCGTCATTGGATTACTTGTTATTACGAGATAAGAAGAAATATATTCATCAAACCCTAGTTTCATATTGAATTTCTGAAATTGTATGCTAGTATTAGGGTTATTTCTTTGGAACTTCTATTTTCATGTATAACTAAAGAAAAACTTAGATCCAAAGCAATTAGGGTTGCATGAATACATAGGATTGTTGATATGCTCAAAATCAATCAATTGGATGGCTAACTCTCAGTTGATTATTGGAGAATTATTGGTCATCGTATAGTTGTTGACTTGTCCAACTAGGAGACTGTTGGAAAAGTGTCCAAGGTCATTAACTATTGGTAATATTTCTAATATAACTGAATTCTTTTCGGTTGCCCTCAAGACCCAAATTGAGTAGAATTAATAAAGGAGAATTTGGTTTATTAGTTATTATGGTTAATAAATAATTAGAAACTAATTATAAATATATTTTGGGAATTAATTAACAATTAAATAATTAAAGGGTTGAGTATTCAATTAATCAATAGTTGGTTGATCAGGAATAATGCAGAACCCTTATGGAATTAGGGTGGATGAAAATTACTCCATTCCACATGGGAAAGGGAGTGAATTTTGTTCTATGCTCCTTATCCCACATTCACCAAATGTGGAAAGTTGTGATGTCTTGGATAAGACAAAGACCAACTAGGCCCAAATTTTGTGAAGTTTTTTGTCTTGATAAAAGCTATACTAACTCTTGAATATTTGTTTGTCGAGAAATGTTTATTGACAAGAGAATCTTATATGTCAAGGAGTCAGTGGGAGTCTTAATGGTCTTGAAAGGTTTGAAGAAAAAATCAAGAATAAACCTTATCGATCATCACTAGCACACGACTTAAGGTTTATAACCTATCGTGTTGACATTATTTTGTTTCTGTGCCATTCCAATTGAGTTAATTATGCACGTGAGTTCTATTAGTTCTCATTTGAACGCATAAAAGGCAAGGACCTTGGTCAATGAAAAGTACATTGATAGGAAAGGGTGAGCTGCTTAACTGCTTGGAAGACATGGTGGGCACTCGTGTTACCATAAGGCAAGAAATCAAGATTAAGAGTTCGGTCCATATGAGTTTGGATTTGTCGCAAACTTTGGTTTTGACAAATTCATATGGATAGGAACACATACACCGTTAAAATCTAAGTGTCATAAGATTCCCTCCTTCATGCAAATGACAATGAGGAAATGCTTTCGCTAAGAGAGATTTTAAGAAGATAGTGATTGTGAAAATTGCATTCTTAAATTCGATTATGGTTACGGTATCCCTTTCCATGATTCGAATTGTGAGATTTGGCAATTAGTCTAAATTGTTTAGACACACATATGAGCTAACTAAGGCAAATGTGTATAAGCTTAGATAAAGGATTATCAAAGCATTAGGTATTAGAAATATGAACTTAAGAAATTCAATAGGTATTGTTTTTCTGGAAGTTAAGCAGTGTTCTGAATACATGTCAAAGCTAGTGGGAGCATAAGAGTTATGCTTATATGATAATAATCATCATGATATTGGGAGCATAAAATTTGTGATTGTATGATTATTATGGCAAGTATTGCAAGTTAGCAATATTAATTATAGAAAACAAGAGTTATACTTTGCAAAGTCGCAAGGGTTGAAAGGTTGTTTTGCTATAATCAAGGGAGAGAATATTATGCTTCATTTCAAATCTAAAGGCTTAGGTTGTGGAATCTTAATAAATTTAGTCAAGAATACATAGTGCGTTCTCAAAATTTCGATTATGATTATGGCATTCGTCTTCATAGTTCGAATTGTGAGAACGTGACACATTAAATATTATGGCAGAAGATTGATAAAGTATCGTATCTTTATGTAAGACATTATGCATCGTGTCCCATACGCTTCGGGTATAGGAACGATTTCAAGTTCTATAATATTTGACCATTCTAAAATTTTCCAAATGTCTAGCGCATTTAGAGGGACAAAGGACAAGAATCGGTTTTGACTAAGATAATTAAACAACTATCAAAGCACGATCCAAAGCTCGCTGAGGATTGGTCGCTTGTGAGTAGTTGGAAGTATGGTATTGGATAGAACATATCGACATTATTATGAATAGATAAGATTCTATTAAGAATGAGTTGTCATATGGCAAATATGGAAATGTTTCCATATTGGGAGTTGGATATTGAGAATCTGTATCTAGATTAGAAACTTTTATGCAAGAAAGGATGTTCAAAGGAATATACTTTGAGTGAGAGACATCCTATCTATAGAATTGTTTCTTATATAGATTGGCCAAGTCTTGATGATTTTGAGCTATGACTTTACGAAAGAATCATTGCATAAAATGTTAGAATCTAGCATAAGTAACAAGAATTTGATGTTCTTACACTTGTGATAGGGATTGGGAGTTGTGAAATGAGCATGATTGGAAATGTGTTCATTTGATCTATTTCACAAAGAAAGGACCATAGGTAAACATTGTGTGCATGCTAAGAGCATGGGACATGTGTAGTGAGAATTCAAGTAAGAAGTTGATTACCTGAAACAACAAATAATGAGTAACCGATATGGTGATAAATAAAAGGTGTTTTATTTATACTCAAGGGTTTGGGACCATATAGGATTAGTATCATTCTTATGTTTCACTTTGCATGTTTTGACTTCCTGAATAATTAATTATTTTAGAATAATCGAATTATTCGAACGGACCACAATCGTTAAATTGTTGGAAGTAGGTATGAATGAAGACTGTCGTGAATTGGTGTGTGGATTGTCTAAAGTGTATTAGACATAAGCAAATGTTTGCTGCAACGTTCATGAGTGCTTATGAATATGATTTGAGCATTGGATTAAACCCACGCTCACTTGGATCACTTCATGGATTTTATCACGAGTGATTGGTGAGATGATAATATCTTATATTCTTGAAACCGAGATGTGTGAGTTGTATCTTGCAAGTCGGTTACACATTGATAATATGTAAACACACTAGTAACTTGGTGTCATAAAACATATTGTTGTGTGTGATTCGGTAAGTGAGTGCAAGCAAGCATTGAATCAAAGTTTATCCATTCCTTTTATCCAAAGTAGGATGAAAGCGATATCTGTGGGCCCCTCGATGATTTAATGATGACACCTAAGTGCTTGGCCAAGCCGAGACTAATTTGATGTGTTCAATTGTAGTCTATTGTCAGTAGTCATAAATCAGAAATCGGGAAACAACACATAGACAGAGAGAATGATTTAAATCCATGTCTTAGTCTATACGATATCTAGAATGGAGGAATATATGATCCCTCATCTAAAGGACGCGTATCTGATAAGATCAGAGTTGACAACGGCTTTTGAAAGCTAGGATTGATGATCAGGATTTCAAAGTCATACGCAGAATAGTTATTAGACTTATCCAAGTGGGAGACTGTTGGATTATTGTCTAAGTCCATAACTATTTTGGTATGTACTTGACCCGATGGTGCATGGTCCTTTTGGGTTGCCTTCACCAAAGCAACTTGACAGGATGAATTATGGAGAGAGAGGATTAATTATGATTTATTAATATATTATGAGAATAATATATTAAGGGACTGGAACTGTAATTATAAGATAATTGCATTTGGGCTATGGATTACTTAATAAGATATAAGTTGGACGAATTCTATGGGGAAGCCCATTAGAAATCGTCCAAGGGATATGACAAAGGAATCCATGGGTTGCTTAGGGCTTAAGCAGTCAGATTAGGGTTTCCTAGTTTAAAACCCTAATAGCCTACATCTATATATAGTACCCTTAATCGCTAAAAACGTGGATAAGAGTTTCCTTAGGGTTTCCACACGTTTTTGGGTGCCTCCTCTCTTATCATTCTTCATCCTCTTGCTCTTGCTGTTTGTGAGCCATTAGAGGAGTGACACTTGTGACCCTAAGCTTTCTAAAGCCATTACAAGGAGGATTTGATTTGTTATTGCAATATAACAACAAGAGGTATGTAATCTAATCTTCTTGGTGAATTTCGAAAATAGTATGATTCATTAGGTTTCTTTTTGTGTTCATAAAGTTGTATAACTAATAGTGAAAACATAGATCCAACTCTAGTGTTGCATGCACACATAGAATTGTTTGTATTAATCTCATCAGTGGTATCAGAGCCATTGGTTTTTGGTTTCTATTATCTTTTATTCAAATGTATGAACTTGACAAATTAGGGTTTATAGCCAATAAACCTTAGGAGGCTATATATTTCGAGATTAGGGTTTCTTAACCCTAATTTCCAAAAATATCATGAAAAGGTTTTATGAATCCTTTCCATTAGTCCAAGATTTTGAAATCTATGGTTTGCAAACCCATAGATTTCGAGATTAGCCTCCTTCCCTAAGATAACATCTTAAATTTTAGGGATTTGGATAATCCCATATCTTGTAATTATCTTTTAATTGTTAAATATGGTAATTAAAGATTTTGAATTATCCCATCCCTTATTTTTGAGATTTAGAGAGGGATTCAAGGGATTAGGATATCTTAAATGTATAAATGGTAATTATCCTCATGATCTAGATAATCCCTTGTGATTTAATAATTTAAATTAATTGTTTAATTTATGGTAATTATTAAATCAAGAGTTTTAATATTTAAAACTTTAATTTAACTGTCTTAAATTCGAAAATTTTAAGTGAGATTAAAACCTAATTGTTTTGAAGAGTTTTAAAACTTTCCCTCAAGTTTTGGAATTTAAATTGTTGATTAAAAGTTAATTTTGAAAGTCTAAATTCCAAAACCCTAATTTTGAAAGGTTCAAATTACACCCTTATGGTTTTATTAAATTAATTAAGTGTATAATTAAAAGAAAGTTAATAAATCCATAATGATTTTTGTTAATTAAAAGTATAATTTAAACAGCCTAGTATTTTAAAAGTGTAAAATACACCCTTATACTATGTATAACATTAAAAGTTTAATATTATATATGTGTAACTAAAATGGTAGTCTTAACGTTAGTAGGCCTCATTCACGAAGCCGATCTATAAGGGGGGTATAAGGGTATGGCCTATAAAATGGCCGTTTAATGGGTGTCCACTCTCACCCACCGCTTCCTTGATTGCTGGAGGGTCGTTAGCCGAACGGGTAGGATAGAGCAAACCCTTTCCATTAAAATTATAATGAAGTATAAAGTAACTAAAAATGTTTTACAAAATTCCCAATCTTAGTTACTTTAGGCAAAAGTGAATTGATGCAATTCCATGAAATTACACTTTGTGCCCTTACGAAGACGTTAGTGGAGCGTGTGTGGTTACCTACCTTCAAATATTCTGCAACTAGATTACGGCATGCCTTTTCTAGGTTGTAGCGTATTGTGTTGGGTCCTAGCCTTAATATCTCATTTGGGTGATTTATTAAGGACTCAATCAACAAACTTGAATTTGGTTTCTCCCGTTTTGTAGATGTAAAAGTATGACAACTATGGTATTCCCAAATCTCATGGAACAAGCTTTCCACATGAAGATGATATTCCATGATTTGATCGAGGAACAAGAGATCATGCTTCACTTCCTCCACCTCCACCAATTATTCTCCCTAACCCAAAAGTTCAAAGGCTTGAAAAGTTCAAGCTCACTCAAGACCTTTTGGCAAATAAACATGGGAAACCTGTGTGTGTACACGTCTTAGAGATGAAGTCACACATTGAAAGGTTAAGGATGTTGGGTGTCGAGATTTCAGGTAAGTTGGCTGTTGACTGGGTTCTTCAGTCGCCTCCTGAATCATATAGTGAGTTCGTTAGAGAGTACTTTATGATGGATCATATTATTTATTAATATTAGTCAATAATTAGTTGATAATTAATTTTTTCGCAAAAAGAGATTAATTAAACTTAAGGGATTGGAACTGTAATTATAAGATAATTGCATTTGGGCTATGGATTACTTAATAAGATATAAGTTGGACGAATTCTATGGGGAAGCCCATTAGAAATCGTCCAAGGGATATACCAAAGGAATCCATGGGCTGCTTAGGGCTTAAGCAGTCAAATTAGGGTTTCCTATTTTAAAACCCTAATAGCCTACATGTATATATAGTACCCTTAAGCCCCAAAAACGTGGATTAGAGTTTCCTTAGGGTTTCCACACGTTTTTGGATGCCTCATCTCTTATCATTCTTCATCCTCTTGCTCTTGGTGTTTGTGAGCCATTAGGGGAGTGACACTTGTGACCCTAAGCTTTCTAAAGCCATTACAAGGAGGATTTGAGTTGTTATTGCAATATAACAATAAGAGGTATGTAATCTAATCTTCTTGGTGAATTTCGAAAATAGTATGATTCATTAGGTTTCTTTTTGTGTTCATAAAGTTGTATAACTAATAGTGAAAACATAGATCCAACTCTACGGTTACATGCACACATAAGATTGTTTGTATTAAACCCATCACATAAGAGGTATGATTGTCTTCCTTATGTTTTTATGTTTTATTAGGGTAGTTGTCATTAGTATGAAACCATGGATCCTAGGGTGCATGTACACTTAAGTATATCACGTTTGAATTTTCAGCTACATAGCTTAAGTGTATTTGATGCATAGAAAACCAAACACCTTAGAAGATGCAACATTGTCATGGTGGAGCAGGCATGCGAAAACCATGAGAATTAGAACAACTAATGTCATCTCTTGGGATGATCTAAAGTAGCTATTGATGGATAAGTACTGCCTCAGAAAGGAAATGTAAAAGCTTGAGTAAGAGCTCTGGAATCTTTCCAGGCAAGATTCAAACATTGTAGCTTATACCAACCGCTTCAATGATATCATTATTTTCTGCCCCAGCCTTGTCACCCCAGAGTACCCAAAAGATATAAAGTTACATATGGGGATTAGTTCAACCTATTCAATGGTTGGTCACTACATCTAGACCAACTACATACAATAGAGACTAAAGGCTAGCCTTTAACCTGACAAATTAGCAAATTTACAAGGGCATTATGGTCAAGAAAGTTGACAAATGTCTGGAAACAGCAAGAGGAAGTCTGATGATGACCCAGAGCAACCAGTAAGGATAAAACAAGACTTAAGGAAGTTTACCTAGCAACCATCCCATCATACACTCCACTAATACAATATGTAAGAGATCTTCCATTATGTAATGAGTTAAACTACCACCATGTATGTGCATGTAGAGAACAAATCTGCAAAAATTACGGTAGGAAGTGCCACACCATTAGGTTTTGTATAAGCCCGAACCGCACCCCAAACCAAGGAATTGTTATTGATAGAAATTGTAAATTCTATAAATGTGGAGAAACTTGCCACTTTAAAAGAGTGTTCCCTAAACTGGCAAATCAATGAGGTAACGCTCAAGTAATACCATTTTTCATTGGCACGAGAAACGCTACCCAGGATCCACTCCTAGAAATTTATATTCCCACATTAAATGATATTATAGCTATATGAACAATAGAATTAAGCACTCGCATAAACATAAAATTTTTAATAGTTAAGAAACACATGTTATTATTTTTTTGAGGATACATGAGTTACATGATTCTAGAAGTAAATAGTTTTAGAAAGTCTGAGTTAGGTCTATTGCACAGCTCAAGTATGATTCTAACCGTAGTAGGGAGGAATCATAAAGTCGAAAAACTATTAATTTTAGTAGTATGTAACAGTATTTGCCTGATTATTAGATAACATTAAGTAGAACTCTCTCTCCCTCTACGAATAACAATCCAAGGAAAAAGTAATCCTTGTTTAAATTCTCGTTGTAATACTTGAATCCCTACAAAATTTTATAATGAATTATTTCGAAAAGCCTTCGAAATATAATAAGGATTCGATATGTTTCAGGTGCAAGTATCACTATTACTACCATTATGTTTCAGGAATAACTTCTTTGAAGGGTCTGTTTCACTACCAATATATATATATATATATATATATATATATATATATATATATATATATATATATATCAGAAAGTACTTGTCTAAGGGATCACTATCACTACCACTTTATATCAGAAAGTACTTGTATGAGGTATCACTATCACTATCACTATGTATCAAAAAATACTTATCTAAAGGATTGTTATCACTACCACTTTGTATCAAAAACTACTTTTCTAAGTGATGACTATCACTACCACTATGTGCCAGAAAGTATTTGTCTAAGGGATCACTATCAGTACCACTATGTATTAGAAAGTACTTGTCTGAACGATCGACACCACCACCACTATGTATTAGAAAGTACTTTTCTGAGCGATCACTAACACTACCACTACCACTATGTATCATAATGTACGTATCATAAGGATCACTATTACTACCATTATAAGAAAATACTTGCTTAAAGATACCATCACTATCTCTCACAATGCAATCCAAATTGATTCCAAGACTTCATTGCAAAGAAGAACCCTAGGGAGTCAAGTTACTCTATATAGAACTAAAATATAAGGATGCTTCATAGTGATTATGAGGAAACTCTAAAAATCTTAATCTACAAGGATTCTCTTAATCGTGCCTCCGCATCGGGCAGTACAAGTTGAATTTCAGGGAAAAAATTCTTCAAACATGGGGGAATGTAACAAATGCAAAAATTATCACCACTCGTTAACCGCTAAAAGTGACAAAATGCCAAGTATGACAGAGGTTACAAGTATGACAAAATGCCAAGTATGACAGAGGTTACAAGTATGACAAAATGCCACAGAGGTTATAAGTAATATTTATCAATCTAAGACAAAACGACATGGTTTCGTAATGTTATTTGTAACATATTCTGAGATCAAACATCGTTCCGATCTTAGAAATATAAATGTCATAGAAATTTGACTTTGTATGAATTAGATATGACTTTTCTAAGATATATAAATCAACTGCGCACAAAAATTTACAATGTCAAAAAGTTACGAAGAAAACGGTTGACTTTTAGCTAAATTCACCAAAAGGATAGTCGTAGTGCTCCACGAGGTAAGAATTTTGAGAAAAATAACACGAAAATCGAAATCAATGCAAGAGAGATATGATTTTCGCAAAACCATTTAAACGTATAAAAATAAGGGCTAAAAATAAAGTCAGAATTACGCAATGCAACCTAAAGGAAAGTTGGAGTATGGGTCAATAGCTACGTCTAGATATAACGAATGTCGAAAACGGAGTTCATATTAAGAATTTATGCAATTTACAAAATCATCATTTCTAGCGCGCATAATGGCACCATGGCACACGCAAGCTTCAAGATGGATGCATCGCAGATCAGGGAGAATAATACACCTATCAGCATGAGAATGGGCTACGTCGATAGGCACGACACGCCCCCTATGAAATTTTACTATAAATACCCCCAACAAGTCCCCTTCAGTTCTCATTCTTTCACAAATCAATCTTTCGACTGATTTCTTTCTACTCACTATTATATATATATATATATATATATATATATATATATATATATATATATATATATTATTTTTATTATTCCCTCGAGTCCGGTTGATCCTAAGCTCCTAATGTAACCGGTCGCGGTTGTAGAGTCTAGTAAGGCATACATCAATTGTGAGTTTCATGACCCTTTTTTTCAAATTTTTATCAAAAATAGGGGGATACGTGGATAATTATTATAATAATTATTATACCGTTATTATCATTGCGCTATAAAAGTTGATATTTTTATACATTATATTTTATATTGTCACTCTACTCAAATAATATAATTGATATTATACCTTGTCTCTCCTCTGCTTAAACCTTTAGGATATAATATTATGCCTATTATATACTCTTTCAAAATTTCATAAATAACATTATACATTGTCGTTATACTTGCTTAATTTTTAGGGTAACTTGGTACCCATCCGTTCTTCTGTCCAAATCTCTCGGATAACATTATACCCTGGATGTTACTCTGCCAAATTCGCATAGATAATATTTAGAGTACATCATCGTTATGCTCGATCTAAATGGATATTAGTATGTTGTCGCTATACGCGATTTAAATGTAAAATAGTAATATATGATCTGAAGCCACTACGCTCGATATAAATGGATAATAATAGTATATTATGTTGTCGCTACAATATAGTTAAACGGATAATAATATTATATTATGTTATTGTTTCACCCGATTTAGACGGATAATAGTAGAAAATTATGCCATCACTACGCTTGATCTAAAGATATAATAGTAGTATATTATTTCGTCACAACACTCGATTTAATCGGATATTATCCCCTCATTATGCCCGATTTAAACGGATACATGTATAGTGTTTTTGCTGTCACTCAACTCGAATAATGGTTATAGCACCACTCTACTAGTAGGATTTACTAAGAAAACCAGTTTAAATATAATTATATATTAATTATATTAATACAATATAACATTGAGATTCTATTTCATCATAAATACACCATTATATAAGTTAGCGTTAATAGGTATCCGGTTAACATACATTGAGTATGAAAGTATACTCTCCATCAGTACACTCTATAGATAAGGATACCTTCCTTCCACAAATGAACACTTAAGACCAGGAATACACTACTAGTATATAGGATGAGTGAGAATCACCGCATCCATACTACCTATAAATTGTAGAACACTACTTTCAAATTAAATAATAAAAATACTTATACAACTTAACAAAGTTACGTATAAAAGGGATTTTTCAAATTATAATAATCAAACTTGTGAACTCATCAGTATTATGTTGATGTTTTCAAAACCACATGTATTCCTATGAAACAAAGAGATAGAAGATTCCACTCCGGAAAGTAGTGGTTGATTGACGAAGCTACCGAAAACTTGTTATCGTTATAATTATGCCTAACTGTCAAAGAACTTTTTGTATTAGAATTTGTAGTATTTCAAGAAATACATTCTGATAAAATATTTGTATCCATTATAGAAGTAATATTTATCTTTTATATTGTTTTGTATTGTTCAATGTATGTTTAATATGTGTGATCCAACATTCTAATTCCGCACAGCCTGACGTTTCCACTATCGGACGGGGGTACGACAGTTATGTTTATAATAACAGCAATATTAATTATGATTTGATTCTTCTGATATTCCTTGTGTTACTCTTGTAATTGGCCAAGTGAAGAGAAATCTCATCACTAACTGGACATATATTTGGAGTCGTACATTTCAAATTGTATAATATATGAGAATCTTGTTCATTGGAATATTATGACTTATATCATTGTTCACATGTTTATGTAAGACAAGTGAAATACTAATGGATCTAGTACACGTTGATATGGACTCTTCAGGGCCACCACAAGGGACGATAGCTCTATTCGTCATGATTTACTGATGCTTCAATAAATATGATTTTATTTAGAGGATTAGACAAAGTTGTAATACATTTGAAAAGTCTGTGAGTAGCAGGATGAAGGGAAGAATATATTAAGAAGAAAGATAAAAGATTCTCCCATCTGAAAAGAATGGGGAGTACTTTAGTATCATGTTTTATTATCATCTTAGTAATTATGAAATTATAGCACAATTAATCCTTCAATAACATCTTAGTCCAATTGTATAACTAAGAAGAGGAATCAAACATTATTGGAAATGGTTCGATCATAAGATGAGTCATAGTTTGTTCCCAATCAAATTTTAGGGGCATGCTCTAGTATCTGTAAATTGTGTCTTGAAGCTCATTGTAAAATAAGAAGGATGTTAACACCTCATAATATATAGAGTAAAGAATTCTTTCCTCGATCTAGCACATTTAGAATTGGAGTTGTGATGTTTTTTGAGAAATAGAAGATAAATTGAGTTATATTTTATGAAGTGTTTTTCTTGTTGAGAATGTAGACGAACTTTTAAATAATTGTTTTAGCTCGTCAAGGAATGTTCCTTGAGAGAAAAATCATACATTAAGAATTCAACGGGAGTCATGTTGATCTTGATCTTGGATAAGTCAACCGATAATGATCCTTTCATTTTTCATTAGCACGCGACCTAAGATTGAAAACTTGTTGCGTTTAATTGACATATTCTTATTTATGTACACTTATAGTTGATTTAAAAATGCTTATAAGTTATATGTTCTTCATTTAGCTGCAAAAGTAAAGCACATTGGTCATTGAAAGTACATTGATCAATATAGGTGACCTGATAACAGCATGGAAGCATTGGTAGGGGCTTAAGCTATCAAAATGCAAGAAATAAAAAAATAGCAAACTTCATTCCATGAAGGGTAACTGAATTTGAATTTGATTTTTCATGAACCTTGTGTTGTGAATCTAGGGTGGAAATGTAAAATTCACATGGATAAAATGTATGCACCTTGAAAATATAGGTGGAAAAGGCTTCTCTCTAAATCATGAAAATGATTATGAGAAAACCGTTTTGCCGATAGATTTTAAATATCTAATAAAAATCAATATGAATATTGGTTGTGTTAATTGCATTCTTAAATTAAAAATATGGTTACAACATCCCTCCTCATATTTCAAATGTGAGAAATGGCAAGAAGTATTTTGAACTTTTAGTGTTTGTGTGTGTGTGTATATATATATATATATATATATATATATATATATATATATACATATATATATATATATATATATATATATATATATATATATATATATAAATCATAAAGGTTTAAGCACACACACATACACATTATCCAACTAAGGTCTATAATCTTTAGGAGTCTAGTTAGAGACTTATCGAAGCATCACGTAACATAAATCTACACTTCTATAAGAAAGTCAGAAGGGTATTGATTTCTAGAAGTCCAGTTGATTTCTGAGTACATGTCAAAGCTAGTGGTAGCATAATTGTTATGTTGGAATTGCATGTTGACAATACTGTTCGTAGGAATCAATGTCTCTATTTTTGAAAATTACAAAGTTCAGGAACTATTTCACTATTGTGGACTTAAGGGAGAGGACATTCATACTTCATTTCATTTCTAACAATTTAGATTGTATAATTTAATAGAACTTAGTCAAATACATATATGAACAACATGTTGGAATATTTCAACATTGGAGATTCTATGTATGTAAAAATTATAGCAAGAAATTAAACAGATATTAGACCCTTGTAATAATGAGTGGGGCCCTATATGCTTTCAATATAGGATTGATTACATATGCTACAAAATTCACACATTCTAAATTTTAAATGGCTTTAGAATTCTGTTAAAAGTTTAAGAATTTCATGTAACTAAAGTTGTTAAACAACTATCAAGAACATTTTGGGGTTTACTGAAACATCCCAAAATACGACCCAAAAATTTTTTTTTAACAATTAAAGAAAGTATCAAAATAATATCACAAAGTAAAACTCATACGTCAATATTTCAAAACAGTAACTAATAGTTATGTAGAACTGTATCAAAACTGTTGTAACGCCCGTAGATCCGGGCTAGTCAATTTAGAGGCAATAGGGGTCGAAAATGACTTTTCGAAAAAAGATTATTTAGAAATAATAATCTTAACCAAGTTGTGGAATATGTCATAAGGTTTCCGTACATATAAAGAACGCCGAAATCCGAGTTATAACGAAGAAGTTATGGTCCGTCGAAGTTTTACGGCAAAACCAGCACGGCACCGGGAAGCGTAAATAGTGAATTTACGATAGAGCGAGATTTATCCTTAGCAATCTAAACAAAAGTCTTATAATATGTTAAACTAAGAGCGTCGATAAAAAGAACGCCCAAATCTGACTTCGTATGAGGAAGTTATGATTTTTCTAAGATTCGGCTTAGCAATGTACAGCCCGAAACTCGAATTTTAGTTCGAGCGGTTTTTGGCTTACGCGACCTAAATGAGAGTTGAATGTCTCATTAATAGGAACTCAACGGTAAAAATACAGAGGAAAACGGAGTCCGTATGAAGGAGTTATGATATCTTCGTGGTCATTTAACAGTCTAAACGCCTCCTACTGTTAAATTTGAGATCGGTCGAGAATTAGCTGAGGGAGTCTAAATGAAAGTTGTAGATCTTGATTTTACCTACGCGTGGATATAAAGAACGTCGAAAACGGAGCTCGTATGCGAAAGTTATGATTTTTCTAAGTTTGAAGGCTGATACGCGATAGGGGGTGACGTGGCACCACCAGAATTGGACACGTGGCACCACCAGAAGGTTGCCACATGCACCAACTTGGCGAGTCATGACTCAGACTCGGCGAGTCCATCAGATTTCTCCCCTATAAATAGAGGTGTCGGGTTCCATTCATTCTCACACCTCAACCCTCTTCTTTCTCTCTCTAAACTCTCTCTCTCTCTCTCTCTAAGCCTCCCTAACCCCCCAAAGCCTAGGGTAACTCCCTAGCACGAGGCGGAAGCCCCGGAGCACCCGACGGCTCCGAGAAAAGAGCCTTTCGGCTCAGGAAATGCTGCTCCAGCGAAGCCCGGTTTTGCGAAAAACCCGCTGTAAGTGAGCTACGCCTACGCTAGTTTTAATATAGCTTCTAATTAATTATAGTAACATTATTAGGACCTTAAAATAATTGTTTGGGCTATTATTGTGAGTTATATTGAGTGTTATTTAACGCTTATATAATAATGATAATAGCTATACTATTAATTAGTCGCGGTTATCGTTAGACTAAACCCTAGTGGTGTTGATACTAGGTTTTATCGAAGGAAATTGTGTTGAGAGTATCGAAGCGCTGTCCGAGTGTTGAGTCACCACCTATCAAGTGAGTGCATGGTCCCTTTCATCTTACACATAGATATGAAGTATTTTATTATAAATTACGTGCTATGTGTGCATATTGTCTGAATACTTGTTGTCTATGCTGATGAAAGATTTTATACATGTTTTAAATGATTTAAACTGTATATGTATTTTATATCTACAATAATGTTGGCGTAAAACATGGGTAGATATAATAGATGAAATATGAGTTGGATGATGAGTTGAGAGGTGATATAGACTATGAGGTGTGGGTGAGAGGTGTACGATGTGAGAAGCCTTTCTCCCAAATGATAGCCCCGTCATTCAGCAGAGTATGGATGACAACCACGGACTATTCTAGACAGTCCAGTGGAACACTAGCAGGCTCGCAACCTGTAGGTGTTGTGAACGATGTGTTCACCCGGTGTACTCTAAACCTTGGTGATCATGCAGACTTGATACCTAGACCCTGGCGATCATGCAGACTTGGTGCCAAAACCATGGCGACTATGCAGACTTAGTGCCTATTGTATAAATTCTAGCGACTATGCAGACTTAGTGCCTAAACCCCGGTGACGATGGACTTCGTGCCGATTCCTTAGGATGATCCTTAGGAATGTATGAACGAGGAATAGTTGATTCTTAGGGTAGATCCTTAAGAATAAAACAGATAATGGGGATGGGTAATTGGGTTGATTGTTTGATTGTTTGAAAATAATAATTATATTATTGTGGGTTGAAAACCCTACACTCACCAGGTTTCCCAACCTGACCCACTCAGTTTATTTATATCACAGGTGTTGATACGAAGTCACTTTACACTGAGAGATTTAAAGAGATGTAGATCACTAGTGTAAATAAATGTAAGTTATGTTTATGCTTATGTTTCTATATTAACGATGACATCCCAAACGTTTTGAAATGAATAAAATACATTTCTCCGAAAATGTTTTAATAACGTATTTATCATGTTTTTCTGGGAACAAATTCCGCAACATTTTTATTAAAAGAAGAACTCTGATTTTTATAAAGCATAAACAAAATCGGTCATTTCTGGCCGTGAAAATGGGGATGTCATAGTTGGTATCAGAGCATTAGTTTAAGCGAACTAGGAATATGGAGTTATTTCTAGACTTAAACTTAGAATGCTAAGCAATGATTGTGAGGAGTGTGTTTAATAAAATTTAGGTAATACACCTGAATAGACACAAGCACTAGCTTATTTAGGGAAAATTCCTAACATGCTTTTATGTGCTAAATGATTTATGATATGCATTATATGATCGGATCTATGGTCTGTTGCCGACCGGATAAGGAAATTTTATGTGCTCAGGTTTCTAAACGTTTAATTACGATATTAGAACTGGCATGTAACTTTTTGGAGTAATAAGGAGGAATATGTGTCTAATTCTTCCTCTATCTATATTCTCGTCTCGATACACCAAACGCTTTCTTTGGAGAATAGAATGCCATGATAAGGACTCATAGAGAATTGAGTAAGTGGATGAAATGAAAAGGCTTACGATAGTGAATGACACCTATCGGAAGATATCATAAGAGTGGTATCTTACCTTTAGAATATGTCATGCAGTACGTTTAGAGGAGTACAGTACGTCCGAAGTACACCTTCGATTGGCAGGATGATGGAATGATTGGCGTAATTCATGAAGTTGACCCATCGTATGGTATTTCCACCGAGCTGAAGCAGAATTGATGATTGAAGATACGCATAGAAGAAGTCCTAGTAGAGTCTAGGGAAGATTTTGTGATTGTTTGGACACATTTTTATGTGTTAAAAAAATTGTTTTCTGATAATAACTTGGGAAACTGCGAGACAATACCTGGGACGAGTATGAGTAGGTGTGAAAGGTAGTAGATGCATATACTACCGGAAGCACATGACTCACGCTTGGATCAGGGAAAGTCACAAGGTTACCAAGAAACTAGTAATTGATTTCGATTTATTCAAGTGTATTGTTACCATTGTTTCGGTAATGACTAAGACGATTGTTGATATTCCGACCCTAGTGGTCATATCGAATTGAGTCCGACTACGATGAGTATGTTACGTGGTTCAGAGAACCAAGTTTGATGTAGCGTCCGACTTAAACCAAACGATTGAAATCAAAGCGATCAATAGAAGTATCGCACTCGTTGTTAAAAGAAGATGGTTGCTAGAGATGCTACCTTTTTAGATGTGACTAGAACATGAAGGAAGGTATAGACTGTTCTGGAATTTGACTCTAAGAGACATGAGTCTGAGCATTGCAACATACGATGAGAGGTCATTAGAATATAACACATCGGTCCATTGTATTAATAAAAGAACTTATCTTAAGTTCGTATCCAGTGAGGATCGAGATTGTGACTTGAAGGTCATAATTTGCAGTCTAACGTGAGATAGAGAGCGTATGCAAGATCGAGCATCGCATGTAGTCAAGGAGTCTAAGAGTTAGATACATGTTCGAAGAAACCTCGAAGTTATGACTTAGGATGAATAGATAACAAATGGAGTCATCATGTGAGCCCTGTTTCGTTGATGATTCCGGGACGTAATCATTCTAAGGGGGAGATAATTGTAACGCCCGTAGATCCGGCTAGTCAATTTAGAGGCAATAGGGGTCGAAAATGACTTTTCGAAAAAAGATTATTTAGAATAAATAATCTTAACCAAGTTGTGGAATATGTCATAAGGTTTCCGTACATATAAAGAACGCCGAAATCCGAGTTACAACGAAGAAGTTATGGCCCGTCGAAGTTTTACGGCAAAACCGGCACGACACCGACAAGCATAAATAGTGAATTTATGATAGAGCGAGATTTATCCTTAGCAATCTAAACAAAAGTCGTATAATATGTTAAACTAAGAGCGTCGATAAAAAGAACGCCCAAATCTGACTTCGTATGAGGAAGTTATGATTTTTCTAAGATTCGGCTTAGCAATGTACAGCCCGAAACTCGAATTTTAGTTCGAGCGGTTTTTGGCTTACGCGACCTAAATGAGAGTTGAATGTCTCATTAATAGGAACTCAACGGTAAAAATACAGAGGAAAACGGAGTCCGTATGAAGGAGTTATGATATCTTCGTGGTCATTTAACAGTCTAAACGCCTCCTACTGTAAAATTTGAGATCGGTCGAGAATTAGCTAACGGAGTCTAAACGAAAGTTGTAGACCTTGATTTTACCTACGCGTGGATATAAAGAACGTCGAAAACGGAGCTCGTATGCGAAAGTTATGATTTTTCTAAGTTTGAAGGCTGATACGCGATAGGGGGTGACGTGGCACCACCAGAATTGGACACGTGGCACCACCAGAAGGTTGCCACATGCACCAACTTGGCGAGTCATGACTCAGACTCGGCGAGTCCATCAGATTTCTCCCCTATAAATAGAGGTGCCGGGTTCCATTCATTCTCACACCTCAACCCTCTTCTTTCTCTCTCTAAACTCTCTCTCTCTCTCTCTAAGCCTCCCTAACCCCCCAAAGCCTAGGGTAACTCCCTAGCACGAGGCGGAAGCCCCGGAGCACCCGACGGCTCCGAGAAAAGAGCCTTTCGGCTCGGGAAATGCTGCTCCAGCGAAGCCCGGTTTTGCGAAAAACCCGCTGTAAGTGAGCTACGCCTACGCTAGTTTTAATATAGCTTCTAATTAATTATAGTAACATTATTAGGACCTTAAAATAATTGTTTGGGCTATTATTATGAGTTATATTGAGTGTTATTTAGCGCTTATATAATAATGATAATAGCTATACTATTAATTAGTCGCGGTTATCGTTAGACTAAACCCTAGTGGTGTTGATACTAGGTTTTATCGAAGGAAATTGTGTTGAGAGTATCGAAGCGCTGTCCGAGTGTTGAGTCACCACCTATCAAGTGAGTGCATGGTCCCTTTCATCTTACACATAGATATGAAGTATTTTATTATAAATTACGTGCTATGTGTGCATATTGTCTGAATACTTGTTGTCTATGCTGATGAAAGATTTTATACATGTTTTAAATGATTTAAACTGTATATGTATTTTATATCTACAATAATGTTGGCGTAAAACATGGGTAGATATAATAGATGAAATATGAGTTGGATGATGAGTTGAGAGGTGATATAGACTATGAGGTGTGGGTGAGAGGTGTACGATGTGAGAAGCCTTTCTCCCAAATGATAGCCCCGTCATTCAGCAGAGTATGGATGACAACCACGGACTATTCTAGACAGTCCAGTGGAACACTAGCAGGCTCGCAACCTGTAGGTGTTGTGAACGATGTGTTCACCCGGTGTACTCTAAACCTTGGTGATCATGCAGACTTGATACCTAGACCCTGGCGATCATGCAGACTTGGTGCCAAAACCATGGCGACTATGCAGACTTAGTGCCTATTGTATAAATTCTAGCGACTATGCAGACTTAGTGCCTAAACCCCGGTGACGATGGATGATTTACACAATCAACCCACATATTTAATGAGTCTTCTTTTAATCACTTAATTAATCCTAGATTAATTCTTGATCAATACTAATTAAATAATCTTATTATTCTTATTATTAATATACTAGAACTTATAATATATTAATAACCATAAGTGTCTTATTTCTCTCAATATAGTCTATCCAAGTGCATGATGGTATGCAACCCAAATGGACCATGCCGGGTCGGGTCAAGTCTTACCAATTATAGTTATGGACTTAGACATTAATCCAACAGTCTCCCACTTGGATAAGTCTAAAACTATTATTGCGTATGACTTCAGGAACCAACTGGCAATCGTAGCTCTCAAAAGCTTCTGTCGAACTCTGACCTTGTAGATGAACTCTGACCTTGTCAATAACTTGTCCATTAGATAAGGGATCATATATTCCTCCATTCTAGATATCATATGGACTGAGACATGGATTATAATCATTCTCTCTGTCCATTTGTTGTTTCCCGATTTCCGATTTATGACGACTGACTAATTGAACAAATCAAATCAGTCCTGGCCCGGCCGAGCACTTCCATTTGTCATCATCAAATCATCGAGGGGCCCACAGATATCGCTTTTATTCCGAAGGTAAAAGGAATGGATAAACTTCGACTCATATGGCTTGTTCTACTACTTGTTGAATCATACACAAAGGCACGTTTTATAGCACCGAATTACCAAATGCGTTTTCGTGCAATCAATGTACTATCAACTCATAGTAACAACTCATATCTCTAGGTTTGAAGAATATAAAATATTATCGTCTCATGATCACTCGTGATAAAATCCATGAAGTGATTCCAATGAGCGCGGGTTGAATCCAATACTCAGAACTTATGAGCACTCATGAGTGTTGTAGCCCTTTGTCCAACACCTTAGACCTCTACAAGCCAACTCATGACAGTCTTAATTCATATCTACTTCCAACATATGACCGACTGTGGATGGTTTGAATAACTTAGTCATTCCTGAAGAATAACCTAGTTTATTCGGGAAGTCAAAACATGCAAAGTGAAACACAATAATAATTGAATCCAATATGGTCTCAGAACTTATGAATATAAATAAAACACCTTTTATTTATCACCATATGATTACACATTATTCATTGTATACTGTTTCAGCTATCAACTTTATTCTTGAATTTAAAACAATAGTTGTCCCATGCTTCAAGCATGTACACTATGTTTTCTAAACACTAGTCATGCCATACACCAAGTATGCATACTATGTTTGTCTATGATCCTTTTCTTTGTAAACTAGATCCATTGAACACAACTTCAATGATTCTCTTTTCACACTCCCAAATCCTTACTGCAAATGCAAGAATTCCAAATTCATGTCATTTACTGAAATCTGTTAGATTCTAAACTTCTACGCATTGATTCTCTTGTAATGATTATGCACAAAGTCAGAAAGACTTGACAACAACCATTATAGACCATTCCAAAGGAAATCATCTCCTTGGGAACATCCTTCTTGCATTAAGTTTCCTAATCTTAAACAGATTGAAAATTCTAACTTTCAAACATTTCCAGATTCCATTTTGACTATCACTTCTGAACAAGAGTTGCCCCCTTATAGATTATGTCAATATGGTCCTTCCAGAATTATCACTATACTTCCAAATGTCCTTGAGCAACCAATCTTTGGTAAACCTTTAGATTGTCCTCGACAATTGTTTAATCCTTTTAGTCATATCCAGTTCTAAACCTTTTCCCTTCTTAATGCCCCAGGCATTTGGAAAATTTTACAAAGGATGAATATAGCACATGTAATCGATCCTATATCCGAAGCATATGGGACACGATTCAGGATGTCTCACATAAAGACCAAACCAGTCTTTTGCTATAACATTTCCATTTTTATTTGCCAAGTTCTCATAATTCAGATTATGAAAAGGGATGCCATAATCATAATGGAATTTTAGAACGCAAATAATAGACCCATATACAGAATTTCCTTATGTTGAGCCACTCCAACATGAAATTCATATATATCCTTGACTAAATGATTAAAACCTCACGATCTAAGCTTATAGATTTGAGATGAAGTATAATTTCCTCTCCCTTAATTATAGCAAAACCATTCTTTCCCAATTGAAACCTTGTTTTCTATAATTAACATTGCTAACTTGCAATACTAATCATAATTATCATGCTCCCACTAACATGATGATTATTAGCATAACACTTATGCTCCCACTAACTCTGACATATTTCCAGAAATCTGCTGGACTTCTGAAATTTAGATTCATACACCCTTTCTTAGATAGCTCACATATGTGTATAAACAATTTTCAGAACTATGAAAAGGGATGCCATAATCATAGTCTCAATTGCTTAGGAATTTTCCATTTCTCACAAGTCCATGTTAGTGTGCCGGTTAACCACACGCGCTCCACTAACGACTTTTGAAAATGCAAATAACACAATTGCTATCTACGTAAAATCTACTTAGTGAAAGCGTTTCCTCACCATCATTTTCATGAATCGGAGAGAAACCTTATGACACTTAGATTTTATAGTGTATGAGCTCCTATCCATGCGAATTTGTCAAAACCATAATCACAAGATAAGGTTAGTGACAAATTCAACCTTACATGGATTAAACTTATTCAATCTTACTTTCTTGTCACCTTGGTAGCACAAGGACCACCAATGCTTCCAAGTTGAACTCTGATAACTCACATGCAAATTCAACTTATTTGAAGTAGGTACAGAAATAAGAATTATGTCAACACGATAGGTTGCAAACCTTAAGTCGTGTGCTAGTGATAAATTACAGGTTTCACTCTTGATTAAATCTTGAAACTCTTCCAGGATCTTTAAGGCTCCCACTGTCCCATTGACATATAAGTTTTCCTAGTCAAGAACCATTCCTTGACAAAACAAATATTCAAGGGATAGTGCGGATTCTTATCAAGACTAACACTTCACACAATTGGCCTTAGTTGGTCTTTGTCTCATCCTAGACATCACAACTAACTAATCTCAAATGTACAAGAGTAGAAACATTTTACACTACATTTGATAAGTGTTTTAAACCTTACTTTATGTCACTCAAGGTTACAATCTTGGAGTAAGACTCTAAGAATTGTTTTGGAACGAAGTATGACTCATCTTCTTGATTTTAACCAATCCAACAATTCATGACCTCTCTTCTTAGCCATAACAATGCACTAAGACGTCCTTAGAGTATGAATTTGTGATATGGTTTCTAAATCATTAAGATGATCATAAAACTGATACTAAAGTACTTGATGGGTTTTGAGCATTCTAACACTTCCTAAGTGTACATGCAACCCTAATAACCTTGGATCTATGTTTGTCTAATTATCATGCTAAGTTGAATTCCAAGGTTATATTCCTATCTAGCATACATGGGGAAACAATTTTAACTTGAATCATAGATAGAATAACTTACCTTGTTGTTGCTTGTGTTCCTTGAAACCTTATGAGCCTAGCACCCCAAGTGTGATGCCTCAAATGCTTCACACAACACCAAATGCTCCTGGAAAGACTCTTGAGATAATACACACTTCTTAAAATCGGCCAAGCCCTCTAGTTTCTTAGTGTAGCCGATTTTGGTGGAGAATATGATTCTTATATAGTGTTGACACATCTAGGGTTACACCATGTAAACCCTAATGTGTCATGACTCTTCATTTCCATGACCCATGGGTTTGTAACTCCCATGGAGCATCCTATGGGTAGAACCCAACTTGATAATCCATGGAGCCTCTTAGCCCACTATACAAGATATGGATGATTTACATAATCAACCCATATATTTAATTAGTTCTCTTTTGACCACTTAATTAATTCTAAATTAATTATTGATCAAACTAATCAAATAATATTATTAATATATTAGAACTTGTAATATATTAATAATCTCCAAGTGTTATTTCTCTCATTTAGTCTATCCAATTGCATGGTGCCATGCAACCCAAATGGACCATGCCGGGTCGGGTCAAGTACATACCAGAAATAGTTATGGACTTAGACACCTTATCCAACAGTCTCCCACTTGGATAAGTCTAATAACTATTTCTGCAAGTATGACTTCAGGAACTGATCGGCAATCGTAGCTCTTTTCAAGGTTTCTCGGAACTGAGAAGATGATGGTACGCCATTTAAGATAAGTGATCATATAATCCTCCGTTCTAGATATCAGCCGGACAAATACATGGAACACTGTCTTGCTTATTGTCCAGCATTTGTTTCCCGATTTCCGATTTGTTTGACAAAGAACTCAATTGAACACATCAACTTAGTTCTGACCGGGCCCGGTACATGGGTCAAAACAAAATCATCGAGGGGCCTAGATATCAGCTTCTAATCCAAGAAGGAACAGATAAACTTCGACTCATATGTTTGTTCTACCACTCATTGAATTACACATAAAAGCACGATTTATAACATCGAGTTACCAATGCGTTTTCTCGTACAATCAATGCATAACCAACTTGTAAGTAACAAATCATATCTCTAGGTTTGAAGACTTATACGATATTACCGTCTCACGATCACTCGAGATAGAATTCCATGAAGTGATTCCAGTGAGCGTGGGTTGAGTCCAATGCTCAGAACTTATGAGCACTCATGATTGCTGTAGCCTTGTCCAAGACCTCTACAACCAAACATGACAGTCTTGATTCATACCTACTTCTAACATATGACTGACTGTGGAGGTTTGAATAATATGTTATACCAAACAAAATTATTCTGGAAGTCAAAACATGCAAAAGAAATATAGTAAACGATCGACAAGAGATAGCAACACCTTACTCATAAATAAAACATTTTTATTCATCATCAAATGTCAATTACACTTTACAAATTTCGAGGTTATCTAACTACTAAATCTAATATCATCATTCAGCCCTATGCTCCGAGCATGCTGAAGATGCTTAACCCGAGTCAGTCCCTTTGTGAGGGGATCTGCCGGATTCTCATCTGATGATACCCTCTTTGCCACGAGGAGTCCTTCTTCGATCCGATGTCTGATGAAATGGTATTTTCTATCGATGTGTCTGGATCTCCCGTGATCCCTTGGTTCCTTGGCTAAGGCAATAGCACTTTCACTATCACAAAAAATTTCCATTGGCTCTTTAATAGATGGTACAACTCCAAGGTCTCCAATGAAGTTCTTCAGCCACATTGCCTCCTTTGCCGCCTCGCTAGCTGCAATATACTCTGATTCACAAGTTGAATCAGCAACTGTTTCTTGCTTGGAACTCTTCCAAGAGATTGCTCCTCCATTCAGGGTAAAGACCCAGCCCGACTGAGAGCGGAAATTATCCCTATCAGTCTGGAAGCTAGCATCACTATACCCTACTACTCTCAAGTCATCACTCCCACCGAAGGTAAGGACCCAGTCCTCAGTCCTCCGTAGGTACTTGAGGATATTCTTTACCGCAGTCCAGTGTGCCTTTCCAGGGTTCGCCTGATACCTGCTAACCATGCTCAGGGCATAGGCTACATCGGGTCGAGTACACGTCATAGCATACATGATCGATCCTACAGCCGAAGCATAAGGTGTTCGACTCATTTCTGCTATCTCAGCCTCAGTGCTAGGGCTTTGTGTCTTACTCAATCTGGTGTTACTCTGGATGGGTAACTCTCCTTTCTTGGAATCCTACATGCTGAATCTCTTCAGCACCTTATCCAAGTAGGTACTCTGACTAAGTCCAATTAGTCTTTTACTCCGATCTCTCAAGATCCTTATCCCTAAAATATAGGCAGCTTCACCAAGGTCCTTCATAGCAAAACACTTCCCAAGCAAGGACTTTACTTCCTGTAGGGTTGGAATGTCGTTTCCTATGAGTAGTATGTCATCCACATACAATACCAAAAAGCTAACTATACTCCCACTAGCCTTGACATACACACAAGACTCATCTTCACTCCTAGAAAAGCCAAATTCCTTGACCTTCTCATCAAAGCAAAGATTCCATCTGCGAGGTGCTTGCTTCAATCCATAAATGGATTTCTCAAGCTTATACACTCTATTAGGGTACTTGTTGCTGACAAAACCCTCTGGCTGACTCATGTAAACATCTTCAGCCAACTTTCCATTAAGGAAAGCGGTTTTGACATCCATCTGCCATATTTCATAGTCATGAAATGCAGCTATGGCTAACAGAACCCGAATAGACTTAATCTTGGCTACCGGAGAAAAGGTCTCATCATAATCCACTCCAGGAATTTGAGAGAAGCCCTTTGCAACCAGTCTAGCCTTATAAGTGTGTACTTTACCATCCATGTCGGTCTTCTTCTTGAAGACCCATTTGCACCCTACTGTCTTACGACCAGGTACATTTTCAACCAAGTTCCAAACTTGATTTTCATACATGGATTGTATCTCGCTATCCATAGCCTCTTTCCATTTAGCAGACTCGGGGCCTGCCATGGCTTCCTCGTAGCTGTTAGGGTCATCTTGACTTACTAGTGTCCCATCACTAATAAGTGTCTCACCTTCTGCAGTAATATGGAATCCATAGTAATGCTCAGGTGCACTCCTAACTCTCGTGGAACGCCTTAGAGGTACAGGTTTGTCAATTGGCTCAACAGGAGTTTCCTCCTCAAGTTGAGGGCTAGAGTTTGAAGTTCCTTCACCACTTGATTCTTGAATTTCTTCAAGATCAATTTTCCTCCCACTGTCTCCTTGGCTTATAAACTCTCTTTCTCGAAAGACTCCTCTTCTTGCTACAAAGACCACATTGTCACTGGGTCTGTAGAAGAGGTAACCAAAGGATCGCTGTGGGTAACCGATGAAAATACACCTCTCGCTTCGAGGTTCGAGCTTATCATGAGTCTCGCGTCTCACAAAAACCTCGCAACCCCAAATCTTGATGTGGTCTAGTTTAGGTACTTTACCAGTCCACATCTCGTGAGGAGTTTTGGCAACTTTCTTTGTAGGGACTAGATTAAGAATATGGGCGGCAGTCTCTAAGGCATACCCCCAGAATGAGATTGGTAGCGTAGCTCGACTCATCATGGAACGAACCATATCTAACAAGGTTCGATTACGCCTCTCAGCCACACCATTCAACTGTGGTGTCCTGGGAGGTGTCAATTGTGAGACTATCCCACATTCCTTTAGATAGTCAAGGAACTCTGAACTAAGATACTCACCACCACGATCGAATCGAAGCATCTTAATGTTCCTGCCCAATTGATTCTCAACTTCCTGTTTAAATTCCTTAAACCTTTCGAAAGTCTCTGACTTATGCTTGATCAAGTAGACATATCCATATCTACTGTAATCATCAGTAAAAGTCAAATAATAACGATTAGCATCCCTTGTGGCATGTTTGAATGGTCCACACACATCCGTGTGTATAAGGTCCAACAAACCTTCACCCCTTTCACACGAGCCTGTGAAGGGTGACTTTGTCATTTTTCCAAGTAAGCATGATTCGCAACTATCATCTGACTTTAGGTCAAACGACTCCAAGACTCCATCCTTTTGGAGTTGGCCTATGCATTTCTTTCTTATATGTCCAAGACGACAATGCCATAATGATGCTTTATCCAAGTTATTATTATTCATAGAATCAATACACAAAACATTATTTCCTAAGTTATCTACAACAGACACAGCTTCATACACACCATCATAAGGTAATGCTTTAAAATAAAGAACATTATTAAAGAAAGCATCAATAGAACCAATTTCATTATTAAACGAAAAGGTAAACCCTTTTTTGTACAAAGCATGAAAGGAAATAATATTTCTTGCCATTCCTGGCGAGTAACAACATTTATTCAAATCTAAACTAAACCCACTACTTAGCGATAAAGTATAAACTCCAATCTTGGTAACAGGTAAAGCTTTCCTATTCCCCATGATCAAGTTTATTCTTCCTTGCTCCACATCCTCACTTCTTCTTAGTCCCTGCAAGTCACAACAAATATGAATACCACAACCGGTATCAAGGACCCAAGAATTAGAACGGGGTGAGTTATTAGAAATGATAGTGTAAATACCTGCATGGTTGGGTTTGACTTTCCCATCCTTCACATCCTGCTGGTACTTTGGGCAGTTCCGCTTCCAATGAGCCTTTTCATGGCAATAGAAGCATTCAGCCTCTTTTGGGTCAGAAGAAGGAGTAATGAAACCTTTCTTGGTTCCACTTGAGGAAGATCCATCAAGGGTCCGAGCCTTGGTACCCTTCGAAGATCTCCTTCTCTTCCTCCCTCGACTTTTCCCGATTGCCAAAACCGGAGTTGAGTTTGGAGTAGGAGTGATAGCAACCGACTTCCCCTTAAGACCTGATTCTGCGGTCTTGAGAAGTCCCTGAAGTTTGCTGAGGGTGACTTCTTCCTTGTTCATTTGATATGTCATGCGGAATTGATCATTGCACGATGGTAAGGAGTGCAAAATGATATCTATTGCAAGATCCTCCGGGAAGTTCACATTAAGCTTCAGCAAACGATCCACATACCTTTGCATTTTCTGCATGTGGCTCGTGACGGATTCCCCGTCCTTCATCATGGTTGTTATCATGGAGCAGATGATTTCATACCTCTCTTGTCTTGCACTTTGATGGTATCTTTCCATCAAATCTTGGTGCATTTCATAAGGGTAGAAATCCTCATAGGACTTTTGGAGTTCTGCTGTCATCGTGGCCATCATGATGCAAGCCACTTTCGTAGCATCCCTTTCATGTGCCCGAAAGTCAGCGATCTCCTGAGGAGTTGCAGTGGTCTCATCAATCTCCTTAAGCTCCTTGTCAAGGACATATTCTTTGTCCTCGTAGCGGGTAATCATCCTGATGTTTCTGATCCACTCATTGAAGTTGGATCCATCAAAGGTGACTTTCCCACACAAGTTCATAAGGGTAAAGGAGCCATTAGGATTAGAGCCAGAAGCATTGTTGAAAGACATCTGAAGAAAAAGAACAAGATTAGTTTAGAAGTAAGAGAGTCCTTAATAAAACACCCAAATGTAATATTAAGGCTAGGATCCAATCACAATATAATATAACTTAGAAGAGGTATGTCGTAATCTAAGCTATATCATATTTGAAAGGTAGGTGAATGACGATTCACCAATTTCCACCACGAAAACCGCAATATTTTAGTATTAGGTTTTTGAATGGTTCTTAGAAATTCCTAGATTCTTTGAGATTCAATGAACTTTTCAAAGGCATGTTTCAATCTCGAGTGTGCCCTCCAAGTTTTGTGACTGGGATACCGAGGATCACAAAACGAGGTGTGAAGTAACCATGCAAATCACTTGGTACCCTTAAAGTTTATCACTCAATCGATGTGTCGGTAAACCATACACGCTCCGTCGATACTATAATAAACCCTAAGTCACCCTTTACCTACCTTGTTTAGTCCAAGTTAGTGTGCCGGTTAACCACACACGCTCCACCAACGACTTAATCAAAGTGTAAAGTGTAATTTCATGGAATAGCACCTTATTCACATTTTTCCTAAAGTAACTAAGATTGGGAATTTAATAAAACATTTAGTTACTTTATAATATTCATCATACTTTGAATGAGAATTTGTAAGTCCTTGTCTTACCCGTTCGGCTAACAACCCTCCACCGGTCAAGCAAGCGGTGGGTGAGAGTGGACACCCATTAAGTCACCATTTTATAGGCAACAACCTTATACCCACCTTATAGACCGGCTTCGTGAATGAGGCGTACTAGCGGTAAGACGACTTTGTTCTTATACATATATATATAATTATTAAATCATAGTAATATAAGTATAAGGGTTGAATTTTAACTTTTAAAATTCTAGGGGTTGGAACTAAAGTTTTAACTTAACTTTACTTGTTCCAAAACTTGAGGGCAAGTTTTGTAAACTTTCAAAACTTTTTCATTTCTTGTAACTTATGAGTTTAATAGAGTAATAAAATGAGGACTTTTCATTTTTCCTAACTCTTGTGTTCTTTTAATGGTTTTTAATCCAAGAGACTTTTGGTTTTCCATAACTTGAGGACAAGTTATGGACTCCATTAAAACACATTATGATCATGAATTAAACTACCACATAGGTTACAAATAATTCCTATGATCATCTAAACATCATAAGAACAAGAATATGAATATGAACACCTTCAAGAATCAAAATCACATTTAATCTTTGTAATTTTGATAACTAGTTGTTGTAAATGAGTTAGAAAAGACATTACACCTTCTAAAACAAGTTTTCAAGTACCAAAACAATTTAGGGTAATGTTTCTAATCCATTTCCAGCAACTGAAGTCGAAATTCTGCACTCTGTCGACCCTACTCGCCGAGTGCTTAAACCTACTCGCCGAGTAGGTTGAAGATACAAGTGAACTCGACGAGTCCTCCCCATGGACTCGCCGAGTCCATCAGTCAGACAGCAAGATTTTCGACTTTCTTCAACTTTTAAGCACAAATAACAAACAAACAAGCCTAGGCTCTGATACCACTGATGGGTTTTGAGCATTCTAACACTTCCTAAGTGTACATGCAACCCTAATAACCTTGGATCTATGTTTTTCTAATTATCATGCTAAGTTGAATTCCAAGGTTATATTCCTATCTAGCATACATGGGGAAACAATTTTCACTTGAATCATAGATAGAATAACTTACCTTGTTGTTGCTTGTGTTCCTTGAAACCTTATGAGCCTAGCACCCCAAGTGTGATGCCTCAAATGCTTCACACAACACCAAATGCTCTTGGAAAGACTCTTGAGATAATACACACTTCTTAAAATCGGCCAAGCCCTCTAGTTTCTTAGTGTAGCCGATTTTGGTGGAGAATATGATTCTTATATAGTGTTGACACATCTAGGGTTACACCATGTAAACCCTAATGTGTCATGACTCTTCATTTCCATGACGCATGGGTTTGTAACTCCCATGGAGCATCCATGGAGCATCCTATGGGTAGAACCCAACTTGATAATCCATGGAGCCTCTTAGCCCACTATACAAGATATGGATGATTTACATAATCAACCCATATATTTAATTAGTTCTCTTTTGACCACTTAATTAATTCTAAATTAATTATTGATCAAACTAATCAAATAATATTATTAATATATTAGAACTTGTAATATATCAATAATCTCCAAGTGTTATTTCTCTCATTTAGTCTATCCAATTGCATGGTGCCATGCAACCCAAATGGACCATGCCGGGTCGGGTCAAGTACATACCAGAAATAGTTATGGACTTAGACACCTTATCCAACAGTACTCTCCCATCGTTTCAGATTTGAGAAACTTTTATCCTTCTGCCTAATTTGATTCTTCTTATTCGCTCTGCCATACATTGGAACATTTTTCAATGTTACAGAATTGTACTTAACCTTATAAGTATAATCATATTTACTAATCTTTAGTAAATCATGACAAATCAATCTTTGTGGTGGACCTTGACCAGTGCACACCCAGTGTACCTAATTCCTTAGTCCTTCAATTGACTCACATATACATGTGATCAAAGAATTAGTCTTAATTTTTCAAAGATTAAAATTCTCATTCATCATACAATACAACTTGTATGATTCCAAGTTTCTGTCCAATTGAAACTTGGGTGATGAAAAACTTTCTTCATTTGGTAAATTCAGACACTACCACAAATGAAAGAATCAAATCCACTTTCCAATATTGCTATTACTGGAAACATATAAGCAACAATTTTCCACAGATGCCATTGTAAGGATATTTTTAAAATAAATAAAATTAAAACCCTTTTTTTTAAACTTTGCGGAAAAACTTATCCTTACAATCCACATGAAAACCTTGTTGTTATCTATTCACAAGCAATATATTATAACTCTTAAGCAACAACTCAAAATTCTGATTACCGAACCATGTGATCGAAACCCATCTTCGCAATCAAAATCACCATATACTTCTTTAAGCTTCCTATCTTTTCTTTGATTCTTAAAAGACATCAACATGTGACCCATTCACATTATGTAATAAGAATCTCCAAATAGAAACTTAATAGAGTTAGACAGTGGACTTTACCCGAAGTAGAGTCAAACCTCTTGACTTGATCAACCCTATGACCTTTCAGGTGAATAGGGCAGCTTTGCAACCAATGCCCCTTCCTTTTGGTAACAAAACACATAGACCCTTTGGTAATGGCACATGAGACTATCTCAGACTTAGCCTTTCTCTTTACCATTTGGTCAACCGAGTTGACTATGGCCGATCCCTTTCCATTGGGAAGAGAAATTCTTTTCTAGATATCCAAAGCTACCATTGCCAATGTCCATTTAAGATTTGGGAAGTTGATTTTCTAATAAAATTTGCTTTACTAGTGTTCCAAATCATTGCTGATTCCGCAACACAAAGCAAATAGATAAGATCATTAAGGCTCGTGTCATAGTCTGTCTCATAATAGTCCCAAAGAGACTCGCTATGTTACTAAGAAAGTGATTGAACATCCAACTTTCACGAGACTTTGACACCCAACTCTCCCGGCTTGTCAATATGTGACTTTATCTCCAAGATGTGAGCACACATAGACTATGCTTGCCAATAGGGATTGAGTGACTTTAAACTTTTCAAGAACTTGTGGGTGAGGGAGAATAATTGGAGGAGATAGAGGAAGTGAAGCATGATGTTGAGGAACATCATCTTCAAGAGATTTGGGAAGATCATAAATGTCTAAACCAGACATGTTTTGGGAGATATTCAAGATAGTTGATTTAAAGTCCTTAATATAACACCCAATATAAAATATTAAGGCTAGGACCCAACACAATATTTTATAACTTGGAAGAGGGATGCCGTAATCCAAGATATAAAATATTTGAAGGTAGGCGAATGACGATTCACCAATTTCCACTATGAAAAACGAAATAATTTATTAGGTTTTAATTGGATTTGAAATTCCTAGATCTTTTGAGATTCATTGAACTTTTCAATGGCATGTTTCAATCTCGAGTGTGCCCTCTCAAATTTTGTGACTGGGATGCCGAGGATCACAAAACAAGGTGTGAATAACCATACCAATTCACTTGGTACCCTTAATATTATCACCTAATCAATGTGCCGGTTAACCACACACTCTCCATTGATCTATGACAAACATTAAGTCACCCTTCGTGATCCTTACTAGTCCAAGTTAGTGTGCCGGTTAACCACACACGCTCCACCAACGACTTGGTAAGGTACAAAGTGTGAATTCCATGGGCTAGCACCAAATTCACATTTTTCCTAAAATAACTAAGATTGGGAATTAAATAAAACATTTAGTTACTTTATAATATTCATTATACTTTTAATGAGAATTTAAAGTCATTGTCTTACCCGTTCGGCTAACGACCCTCCACCGATCAAGCAAGCGGTGGTTGAGAGTGGACACCCATTAAGTTGCCATTTTATATGCAACAACCTTATACCCACCTTATAGACCGGTTTCGTGAATGAGGCGTACTAGCGGTAAGACTGACTTTACTCTTATACATATATATATTATTAACTTATAATGTTATAAAGTATAAGGGTTGAATTTTAACTCTTTTAAAATTCTAAGGGCTAACTTGGAATTAAAGTATTCATAAGTGAAAACTTTTCAAATTCCAAAACTTGAGGGCAAGTTTTGAAACTATTCAAAACTAATTAATTCCATAACTTATGTGTTTAAAGTAGTTTTAATCCAAAAAACTCTTCAAGTTCCATAACTTATGGAAGACTTTAAACAAATAAAAGAACTAACTTTTCTTTATTTTTATAACTTACGGAATTAATTAAGGTTACACTTTTACTCTTTAATGAAGTGACTCTTGAACTTCCATAACTTGAGGACAAGTTATGGAGTCATAAAAAAAACAATGACACAACACTCTTCATTTTGTAACCATTACCAACTTTTATGAGTTTTATGAGTCTTTAATGTGACTCTTCATGTAACTTGAGGACAAGTTACACAAACACATTTTATACTCAACTCTTAGATTAAAATGGATTGAAAGCAACTATTTCAATTAACTTTTCTATTAATCTAAGCAACTCATAAGAACAAGATAATTCAAATCAAACTTTCTCATGTAATTAGTCTAAACCTTAAACTAATGCAAAGCATGAATCTATTGACAATTATCTTTGAAAATGATTACCATGAACATTACCACATTAAAAACAAGTTTATAAGTTCAAAAACAACTTAGGGTAATGTTCCTAGTCCATTTCTAGCCAAAAACCTCGATAATATGCTGTCTGGGGTTCCAACTCGTCGAGTGCATGAACCGACTCGGCGAGTTGGATCGTTTTGATCATTTTTTAGGCATGGACTCGCCGAGTCCCTTGATGGACTCGCCGAGTCTGATGATCAAACAGCAACACTTTCGATTTTTAAGCAGTTTTGCAGGTATAACAAGAAAACAAGTCTAGGCTCTGATACCACTGTTGGGTTTTGAGCATTCTAACACTCCTAAGTGTACATGCAACCCTAAATACCTTGGATCTATGTTTCCTCTATTATACATGCAAATAAGAACATCCAAGGTATTATCCTAATCTAGCATACAAAACAATGAGTGTAACAAGATAGAATACATACCTCTTTGATGTAGAAAGTCTTCATGAAGCTTGAGTGCCTAGCCCCAATAATGTGGAAGCCTCAAATGGAATCACAATCATCAAAACACTTAGAATAACTTGAGAGAGTTCTACACTTCATGAAATCAGCTAGCCCTTTTCTTCACTTTCTAGTGTGATTCTAGTGGCCGATTTTGTCAAGAATAAGATCTTTATATAGTTTTACAATGAGGGTAAATCCTTAATTGTCATGGCTTTCCATTTCCTTGGATCCATGGGTTCAAATACACCATGGAGCATCCATGGACCATCCTATGGGTTTTAGCCCAACTTGATTATCCATGGAGCATTAGCCCACTATATAAGTATGGATGATTTACACAATCAACCCATATATTTAATTAGTCTTCTTTTGATCACTTAATTAATCCTAGATTAATTCTTGATCAATACTAATTAAATAATCTTATTATTCTTATTATTAATATACTAGAACTTATAATATATTAATAACCATAAGTGTCTTATTTCTCTCATTATAGTCTATCCAAGTGCATGATGGTATGCAACCCAAATGGACCATGCCGGGTCGGGTCAAGTCTTACCAATTATAGTTATCGACTTAGACATTAATCCAACAAAAACATGGGTAGATATAATAGATGAAATATGAGTTGGATGATGAGTTGAGTGGTGATATAGACTATGAGGTGTGGGTGAGAGGTGTACGATGTGAGAAGCCTTTCTCCCAAATGATGGCCCCGTCATTCAGCAGAGTATGGATGACAACCACGGACTATTCTAGACAGTCCAGTGGAACACTAGCAGGCTCGCAACCTGTAGGTGTTGTGAACAATGTGTTCACCCGGTGTACTCTAAACCTTGGTGATGATGCAGACTTGATACCTAGACCCTGGCGATCATGCAGACTTGGTGCCAAAACCATGGCGACTATGCAGACTTAGTGCCTATTGTATAAATTCTGGCGACTATGCAGACTTAGTGCCTAAACCCCGGTGACGATGGACTTCGTGCCGATTCCTTAGGATGATCCTTAGGAATGTATGAACGAGGAATAGTTGATTCTTAGGGTAGATCCTTAAGAATAAAACAGATAATGGGGATGGGTAATTGGGTTGATTGTTTGATTGTTTGATTGTTTGAAAATAATAATTATATTATTGTGGGTTGAAAACCCTACATTCACCAAGTTTCCCAACCTGACCCACTCAGTTTATTTATATCACAGGTGTTGATACGAAATCACTTTACACTGAGAGATTTAAAGAGATGTAGATCACTAGTGTAAATAAATGTAAGTTCTGTTTATGCTTATGTTTCTGTATTAACGATGACATCCCAAACGTTTTGAAATGAATAAAATACGTTTCTCCGAAAATGTTTTAATAACGTATTTATCATGTTTTTCTGGGAACAAATTCCGCAACATTTTTATTAAAAGAAGAACTCTGATTTTTATAAAGCATAAAAAAAATCGGTCTTTTCTGGCCGTGAAAATGGGGATGTCACAACTGTATCAATCACATTTATGAAAGACTAGAAACATCTCCCAGGACAACTGAAATTGTGGTGTATGCGATGCCATCAACTCGAGCTCTTCCCTTTGCTTGCGGAAGTACGTGAAACCAAAACTGAAACTGTAAGCACGAAGCTTAGTGAGCTCCCCCAAACTACCACATACCATACAATACATATAAACACATACTGGGCCTCGCCCACTGCATCGGACCGGAGTCCCGAAACTGCATCGGACCGAAGTCCGGAACTAGCCAGGGCCTTGCCCACTGCATCGGACCGAAATCCGGAACTACTGAGGCCTTGCCTCCTGCATCAGACCGAAGTCCGGAACTAACTGCATCGGACCGAAGTCCGGAACCATTGATCATAGCATAGCATAAACATATCAACTAGCATGGACACATAAAGAGCATACTGCATCAGGCTGTAACCCGGAGCACATAACACATAAATCCTGTCTGAGTCACGAACGCATCAGACATCATAAAATCTGCATCGGACCGAAATCCGGAACTACTACTTGCTATACGGGCCGAGATTGTGGCCTTAGATCCTTTCCTACTGGAAGGAAACTCACCTCATGATCTGGCTGCTGAGTGTATGGCTCTGGAAACTATCTGTTGCTGCTCCGGTATCTCCCCATCTCAAAATACTCTGAAATGGGTGCAAAAACTTGGATCTCCTTCTTCTCCTTTGGATCTAGCCTCCTTCTTCTCTTCAAAACTTCAAGATTTACACAAGGAATGCTCAAATACTCAATGAAATGGTTAGGGTTTGCTAAATAATGCTTTGAGGGTGAAGGGGACGGGTTTGGGGGCTCATAAGATGGTTTAAATAGGGTCCAAACCCGGAGATTTAGGGATTCTACCTGGCAGACCGACTCGCCGAGTCCCGAATATGGACTCGCCGAGTCGCCGATTTATACGCTGCCCAAGAACACGACTCTACTCGACGAATCGGGCCATAGACTCGTCGAGTCCCTCTACAAACTTCTAAAATAAATAATATAAAAGCAACATACCAGAGACAGGTCATTACAATTCTCCCCCACTTGACTCAGACTTCGTCCTCGAAGTCTGCTATGGCTGAATCTGCAAATAACTCTGGGTAGTGCTCTTTCATCTCATCTTCAGACTCCCACGTCCACTCAGAACCCTTCCGGTGCTCCCACTGCACCTTCACTAGCTGAATTACCTTGTTCCTCAAGGTCTGTATCTTCCGGTCCAGAATCGCGACCAGCCTCTCAATATAATTCTAGCTTTTATCAACCTGAATATCTTCTAAGGGAATAACTGCTGACTCATCCACCAAACATTTCCTCAACTGAGACACATGAAAAGTGTTGTGGATCTGGCTAAGCTCTGCCGGAAGATCCAATCGATATGCAACCCGACCCACCCGGGCCAAAACCCTGAAAGGACCAATGAACCTGGGGCCCAGCTTGCCCCTCTTCCGAAACCTGATGACACCCTTCCAAGGTGAGACCTTTAGAAGGACCATATCGCCTACCCGGTACTCCAAGTCTGAACGCCTCCTGTCGGCGTAGCTCTTCTGCTGACTCTGCGCAGTCTGCAGTCTACTACGAACCTGCTGAATCAACTCGGTCGTCTTGAGCACCACCTCCGTGCTCCCAATGACTCGCTGACCGACCTCGCCCTAACAAATTGGGGTCCTGCACTTCCTCCCATAAAGCATCTCAAAGGGAGGTCGATCAATGCTCGCATGATAACTGTTGTTATACGAAAATTCCGCTAACGGAAGATACGTATCCCAACTGCCACCGAAATCTAGGACACATGCACGAAGCATATCCTCGAGAGTCTGAATCGTCCTCTCGCTCTGCCAGTCCGTCTGAGGGGGGAAAGCGGTGCTGAAATGGAGACGAGTACCCATCTCGTCATGAAACCGCTTCCAGAATCTGGATGTAAAATAGACGTCTCGATCTGACACCACTGATATCGGCACTCCATGACGTGCAACTATCTCCCGCACATAGATATCGGCTAACTTTTCCGCCGATATGCTCTCCTGGATCGGTATGAAATGAGCACTCTTCGTCAACCGATCCACTACTACCCAAATTGAATCTACCCCACGTGCGGTCCTGGGAAGCTTGGTGATAAAGTCCATGGTGATGTCCTCCCATTTCCACACGGGAATGTCTAACGGCTGCATCTTGCCGTGAGGTCTCTGGTGTTCTGCCTTGACCTTCCTGTAGGTCAGGCACCTCTCTACATACCAAGCCACATCCCGCTTCATGCAGGGCCACCAATAATTGGGTTGAAGATCTCTATACATCTTCGTTGCCCCTAGGTGGATGGAAAATCGAGACTTATGAGCCTCATCTATCAACACCTGTCGTACTCCACCCTCGTACGGTACCCACACTCTCCCATGAAGGGTCAACAACCCCCGACTATCATAATCAAACGAAGCTACTCGGCCCACTATCCTCTCACACTTCTGCCTCTCCTCCTTGAGGCCCTCAACCTGAGCCTCTCTGATCTGATCCAATAATGGAGTAATCACTGTCATCCTCAGACATAAGTCTCTGATAGGGGCTGCTGACACCTTTCGGCTCAAGGCGTCGGCCACTACGTTGGCCTTCCCTGGATGGTAAAGGATTTCACAATCATAATCCTTAAGCACATCCAACCATCTCCTCTGCCTCATGTTTAGACTCAGCTGATCCATAAGGTATCTCAAACTCTTGTGGTCCGTGTAGATGGTACAACGAACCCCATAAAGGTAATGTCTCCAAATCTTGAGGGCAAACACCACTGCCCCCAGCTCTAAATCGTGGGTAGGATAGTTAGCCTCGTGAGGCTTCAACTGTCTCGAGGCATAAGCTATCACATGCCCCCGCTGCATCAATACTGCTCCCATACCTGTGATTGAGGCATCACAGTAGACTACAAAATCCTCTATTCCCTCTAGCACGGAAAGAATCGGAGCCTCGCATAGCCTCTGCCTGAGGGTCTCAAATGCCGCCTGCTGCTCAGGCCCCCAACGAAACACCACCGACCTCTTAGTCAGTCGGGTGAGCGGTACTGCTATCTTGGAGAAATCCTGAATGAATCTTCTTTAGTACTCTGCCAAACCTAGGAAGCTCCGAATCTCGGATGGAGACTTCGGGACCTCCCACTGCATCATGACCTCTATCTTGGCCGGATCTACCAAGATACCCTTCTGGTTGATGAGGTGACCAAGGAATTGCACCTCACGCAACCAGAACTCGCACTTTGAGAACTTTGCGAAAAGTCTCTCCCTTCTCAAATCTTCTAGCACCTCCCTCAGGTGTTCCTCATGCTGCTCCTGAGTCTTGGAATATACCAAGATGTCATCTATGAATACTATCACAGACCGATCCAACATCAGTCTGCATACACGATTCATGAGATCCATGAATGCGGCTGGAGCATTAGTGAGCCCAAAAGGCATCACCACAAACTCATAATGACCATATCGGGTCCTGAAAGTAGTCTTCTGCACATCTTCGCCTCTAACTCGCATCTGGTGATATCCGGAGCATGAATCGATCTTGGAGAACCAAGACGCCCCCTAAAGCTGATCAAATAAATCATCTATCCTCGGGAGGGGGTAACGGTTCTTCACCGTCATCTTATTCAGCTCCCTGTAGTCAATGCACATATGGTGCGACCCATCCTTCTTCTTCACAAACAGGATCGGCGCTCCCCAAGGTGAACTACTCGGCTGAATAAAACCCTTGTCTAGCAACTCTTGCAGCTGCGTAGACAACTCCTGCATCTCAGGGGGAGCTAACCGGTACGGTGCCTTAGCTATCGGAGCCGCACCAGGAATTAGGTCGATCCCAAACTCGATCTGTCTCTCAGGACGTATTCCTGGTAAATCCTCCGGGAATACATCCAGAAAGTCTCGCACTATCGGAACATCGTCAACTGTCGTCTTGCCCTTCTCCCGGGCATCCAAGACATAAGCTACGTAACCAGCGCAACCCTGCTGAAAATAGCACCTCGCCCTCGCGGCTGAACAAAAAGCTGGTCCACGCTGTGGCCTCTCGTCCTGAATCACTAACCCTCCCCCACTGGGAGTGCGAACCCTCACTAGCTGTAACTCGCAATCAATCACTGCCCCGTTTGGACTCAACCAGTCCATACCTACTATAACCTTATTCCCTCGCAGGGGAATAGGGACCAAATCCACCGGGAACTGCTCGTCGAACAACTGAAGAGAACATCCTCTATGTACCCTGGCGACTCTTACGGTCCTGTCATCTGCTATGTCGACCTCTAGTGGACAATCCAGCTCCCCTGGAGCTCTACTAAATCTCTTGCTAAGCGCTAGCGATACAAACGATTGGGTAGCCCCCGAATCAAATAATATTGTAGCAGAAATGTCGTTCACAGAGAACGACCCTATACAAAACATATAACCATAAGCAATAATCAATAATAATATAGAGATGAAGGGAAGATGCATACCAGTCACCACATCAGGAGTCGCTCGCGCCTCCTCTGTTGTCATCTGAAAAGCTCTACTCTTTGCCACTGGTGCCTCTTCTCGACCCTGCCGGCCATCAGTAATCCTCAAAGTAGCAGGGGCAGGTGCAACCACCTTCCCTGCTGCAGCTAAACTCGGACACTGGGACTTTTTATGTCCCCTCTGATTGCACTGAAAGCAAATCAGATCTGATGCTGCAATAGCGGTAGCAGGAGCCGTACAATCCCTGCTCAAATGCCCAGTCCGACCGCACTTGTAGCAGCCGGAACTCCCTGCCTTGCACACCCAGTCGTGCAATCTCCCACACTTGCCACATCAACCGTGGCTCTGCTGACTCCTGGATCTGTGATCTGAAACCTTGGGCTTTTTGCCCGAACTGCCTGTACCCAAAACCGCCTCCGGTTTCCTCTTCCTCTCTATCTCAAGGTCAATCTCCCTCTCCCGATCCCTAGCAATCATGTCATCCAGCGTTTTACAACTGGATCGGCTCACAAACTGGCGGATATCGCTCCGCAGCATCTCATGATAACAGGCCTTCTTCATTTCCTCATCGGCTGCATACTGAGGAACGAGAAGAGCCCTCTCCCTGAACTTGGCGGTGATCTCCGCCACGGTCTCCATAGTCTGGGTGAGGTCCAGAAACTCCTTGGCTAACTGTTGCACCTCGATGACCGGTGCAAACTCCGCCCTGAACCTGGTGGAGAAATCAGCCCAGGTCATGGCATCTAACACTGCATCATCTCCAATGGTATGTCCGACCTCCTCCCACTAATCCTGTGCCCTGTCCTTAAGAAGACAGGACGCCAATCTAACCTTGTCCCCCCTCGGGACACCTACTCGTGCGGAAAGGGCTGGCCACATCCGCCAACCATCTAGTACTCGCTATGGGGTCCCGCGCCCTGTGGTAATCTGGAGCTCCACATGCCCTGAACTCCCTGAATGTAAGTGTGCACGACCCCATCATGGCCGCCACCTCGGCACGGAAGGTGCCCAATCTCTCATCCATATGCTCTAGAATACCCTACTTAATCGAACCGAAGATCACAGGAGTCTGCTCCAGTATGATACAAGTAACCTCAGAAGAAAGGAACTCTCTGGTCTGCTCATCCAACTGCCCGGCCTCCGGGCCTGGTCCTGATCCCCCTCCGGCACCTGAATTGTCGACTGCTGGTCTCGAACGCAAAACTACCATTCTGAAACAAATCATAGCAACATCAGAAAACTGAAATATCTCAAGGGATCACTGATACCAATACTAGTTTCCTGATCTTGTCTCGGCCTCCCTTGATTCAAGTACGGATCCTCTGCTTTCATTAGTACGGGCCCATACTACCTTCCACATCTATCCGTACTTTCCTCAAGAACTGCCTTGACTCCACCAAGTCACTTCTACTACTACTGATCTTTGCTACTCTCATCCTAGGCTTGCCCTAGGGGAAATCTCTAACTCCATTCAAAACAGTCCTCAGCTGCTGAAGGCCTCCTTGTAATTCTAATTAGTCATTACCTGAACACCATCACATGTAATGAGGCTCAAATAATCCTTCGAGTAAAAGACTCGTCCCTACGACGGTTAGACTCAAACAAGAGTTGCGCAATAGGGCCAAATCCAACACTCTGAGATTATTCAACCTTGATCCCATGTGATGTGACGTGTTCACCTAATGGCTAACTCCCATCACTCAGAGTCCCACAAAGCACAAAGCACAAAGCAAGCAACATTCGGATACAGAAAGTTATTCAAGCAAATCTATTCTCATAACTAGATACTGTACTAGCATTCAATGCTAAGCTCATACTATCAGGCATAACCCTAATAGGCTATCTACTATTGTCTACTCAATACTAGCATGCAAATTTCGAAAAGCTGAAACTCATATAGCAGGTACATAAGGCATCCTCCTAGATCCTTAGTCCTATTCTAGCATGCTATTCTACTGAAATCAAAATTGGTAATCATAACATAACTTGTATGGGTAATTTGGGAGTACTTACTTGAGCTCGGTTGATCGCATACGCCACACCATTTTCCTTTTATAAAACTCTTCTTCTTTCTAAGTTCTTTTTCCAAAATCATTTTCAAAACATTTTTCTTTTGAAAATCTTTATCGTTTTCCTTAGTTTGAGTTCAGACACACCCGAAAGTTTATTCGAATCCCTCAAACCAAGGCTCTGATACCAACTCGAAACATCCCAAAATACGACCCAAAAATTTTTGTTTAACAATTAAAGAAAGTACCAAAATAATATCACAAAGTAAAACTCATACGTCAATATTTCAAAACAGTAACTAATAGTTATGTAGAACTGTATCAAAACTGTATCAATCACATTTATGAAAAAATAGAAACATCTCCCAGGACAACTGAAATTGTGGTGTATGCGATGCCATCAACTCGAGCTCTTCCCTTTGCTTGCGGAAGTACCTGAAACCAAAACTAAAATTGTAAGCACGAAGCTTAGTGAGCTCCCCCAAACTACCACATACCATACAATACATATAAACACATACTGGGCCTCGCCCACTGCATCGGACCGGAGTCCGAAAAATGCATCGGACCGAAGTCCGAAACTAGCCACGGCCTTGCCCACTGCATCGGACCGAAATCCAGAACTACTGAGGCCTTGCCTCCTGCATCGGACCGAAGTCCAGAACTAACTGCATCGGATCGAAGTCCGGAACCACTGATCATAGCATAGCATAAACATATCAACTAGCATGGACACAAAAACAGCATACTGCATCGGGCTATAACCCGGAGCACATAACACATAAATCCTGTCTGAGTCACGAAGGCATCAGACATAATAAAATCTGCATCGGACCGAAATCCGGAACTACTACTAGCTATACGGGCCGGCATTGTGGCCTTAGACCCGTTCCTACTGGAAGGATACTCACCTCGTGATCTGGCTGCTGAGTGTATGGCTCTGGAAGCTATCTGTTGCTACTCCGGTATCTCCCCGGCTCAAAATACTCTGAAATGGGTGCAAAAACTTGGATCTTCTTCTTCTCCTTTGGATCTAGCCTCCTTCTTCTCTTCAAAACTTCAATATTTACACAAGGAATGCTCAAATACTCAATGAAATGGTTAGGGTTTGCTAAATAATGCTTTGAGGGTGAAGGAGACGGGTTTGGGGGCTCATAAGATGGTTTAAATAGGGTGCAAACCCGGAGATTTAGGGTTTCTACCTGGAAGACCGAGTCGCCGAGTCCCGAATATGGACTCGCCGAGTCGCCGATCTATACGTTGTCCAAGATCACGACTCTACTCGACGAGTCGGGCCATAGACTCGTCGAGTCCCTCTACAAACTTCTAAACTAAATAATATAAAAGCAACATACCAGAGACGGGTCATTACATTTACCAAAGACTGGTTGCTTCTGGAGAGTTGGAAGTTTGATATTTTTTAAAGGACCATAGTGACACATTTTGGATTGAGATGAATCTTCGTCGGAATTGTTGGTCATAAGGAATATGGAAATGTTTCCATAATAGGAGATGATTCTAAATTCTAAATGTGAGTTGGAAACATTAATGAAAGAGAAGTGTTATAGGAGTTTACCTTGAAATTGAGACTTCAAAACCATGGAATTTTTTCTAGTAACATGTTCTAGTGGAACATTCTATAATATCGAAGCCTCAGTCCCCGTGACTATAGAATCTTAACATCACAAAAATACAAGGCATGTAAAGATGAAACTCCACTACATCTTGGATAGTGATAAAAATCTGGAATTGTGAAATCATCGTCATTGGAGTAATGTCCATTCAATCTATTCACAACGGAAGGGCCATCAAGAGGCATGGTATACATGTTTATAACATGGCATCACTTGTTTTATTTAGTTCAAGTGGTGATTTCATTACTTAAAACATTATACAATGAATAAATTCGTAATTGTTATGGTGATTAAAAAATAAGGATTTATTTAAAATTAGTGGAGATAACACCATAGTTAATTAATTTATTATTGTGTTTCACTTTGCATGTCTTACTTCCCTAAGTAATTTAAATACTATCCAAAAATTCCATAGTCACTCATACTTTTTTAAGTGAGTAGTGAAATCATACTATTATGAATCAGTAGTAGATTATCCGTAAGGATTGGACATTGCATATGGATTGCAACAATATTCATGAGCACTTGGAAATTGGGATTTTAATTGTTGGATACACACACTTAGAGATTACTTTAGATTTAATCATGAATTCTAAGATGATGATATCTTTTATTATTCAAACAGAGATATATAAGTAATATTTTGCAAATAAGTTAAGCATTGGTTTACTCCAACGCATCTCATAACTGGTGTAATAAAGTTAACTTTATGTATGATTTGGTGAGTAAAATGAATGAGGATATAGCTAAAGTTTATTCATTCATTTTGCCTTGACAGTAAAAGCGATATATGTGGACCCCTCGGTGATTTCAGTTTATCTATAAGAGCTAGGCCTCGTCCGGACTAAACTAATCTGTTCAATTTTGTAGTCTGAGTTTTATCACAAATCAGGAAATCGGGAAACAAATAAATGAACATGAGGTTGATCATTTAATCCATGATTCTATTCATACGATATCTTGAAGAACGAAAGAATAGTTGATCACTTATTTTAGGGCCCACGTTTGATTTGAATTAGAGTTCGGCAATGGCTTTAGAAAGCACTACTTGATGTCTTGTTCAAGGTTATAGTTTCAATTGTATTTATATACTTATCCAAGTGGGTGACTATTGGATTAAGGTGTCTAAGCTCATAACTAAATTGGTATAAACTTGTAATTAGAAGCAAAGGCCTTTTTAGTTTGCCCTGATAACTAGAACTTGGTTACAATGATATTTGCGAAGAAAGGATAACTTATTAGACTAATATATAATTAATAAATTAATTGGAAATTTTGAAGAAATGATTTGTTAATATATTATATGATTAATATATTAATCGAAAAATATGTAGTTGATTTCTTAATTTATTATGTGATTTATAAATACATATCAGATCAATTATTAAATAATTTATTTGTTAATTTACATGATTAATAAATTAATATGAAATCAATTATGATTGATTAATTATTAATCATAGTTAACCTAGAATTAATTCAGAATTAATCGAAATTAAGTAAAAGTGCAAGGGATGAAGTGTAACTATTCAATACTTGAATAAAAAAGGTAATTCTAGAACCATCTAAGGGTGGAGGGTTTTAGGAGAACCTTTAGGGTTTCTAGAAGCCTTCTTATAGTTGGAAAGGAAAGGATTTGAACTGCAATTAAATATATTATTTAATCATTCAAATCTTGTTTTTTCCTAAGTTACCTAAACTATAATTAAATTTGTAGTTACTCTTTCCAATGAACATATCTTAGATTCGGGCGTGAGCCATTAGAGATATCATTCTTTTGTTGCTAGCTTTCCAATCTGTTCGAAGAAATTATTAAAGTGATTTCTTTGATACAAAAAATCAAAGATATGTAATCCCTTAACCTTAATTTCTTAATTTCTAAATTTCTAGGGTTCACGTTAGTTTTTTTATTCAAATTAGGTTGCCTTCAAAGTGTAAGACATAGATCATTTACGGTTGAATGCGCTCTTCTTGGATGTGAGCCATTAGAGGCATCATCCTTTAGGTGCCAACTTTCCAATCTCTTCAAAGGAATGACCGAATTGATTTGTTTGCTACAACAAATCAAAAGCTATGCAAACTCTTAACCTAAATTTCTTAATTTTGAAATTTCTAGGGTTCATGTTAGCTTTTGTTACTCGAAGTATGTTTCCTTTAAAGCGTAAGACATACATCCTTTTAGGTTGCATGTTTCCTTCTTAATTGTTAAGTAGTTTTCCTCATTGTGCATATTGTTGTAACCTAATAAATTCATCACTACTTACAAGAGGATTAGAGGAGGAAAAGAAAAAAAAAATTGAAGCGATAGAGGTTATAAGGCTGTCAAGAGGGCAATGAAACATTCCCTGGCTAGACATTGTATAGAAGTGCACTACAAAGTAATTGCCAAGTTGTTCACCATGAAGAAGTATACGAACTAATACGAAAATTCATAAAATAGATCATTAGAACCATATACAAGTTCTCATGCGAGTGAAGCACACTAAAAAATGTAACAAGGAAGTATGGTATTTTTATGATTATTTTTGTATTCATTAATAGTTCTATGAAATCTTAGTAATGCCTTTTTTCAGGCTCCTTTTAGTAAAAAACAAAACTGGAAAGGCAAAACATATCTAGGAGTTGAAGAAGATTCACTATAAAGAATGGAGTGGATGGTGTCATCACCGGGGAAAAGAAGATTGGGTAAGTAAAAATTCGCATTTGTATGTTTTAGTATGTTGTTATTTTATGTAAACTATTATATTGAACTTAGAGTACATTTCATGTATTTCTATTTAAAGTACATTGCTTATATGGTTAGTAGATTGTCATTATAGTAGGTATATTGAAATTTGTGTATTTTTATTCTCATTATTTATAATTGAACATGTTGGTTGTCACTTTTATCATTTTGTTTACTGCAGGATAAATTTGACGACAAATAAAGGAAAATGGAGTATGAGGCGGATGGTGTTGAGTTGATCAATGAGATAAAATGCTTCAAATGTGCACTTGGAGTAAGCGTAGTCATACTTGGGATGTTAGAAAGAAAGTGAAAAATAAATCATCTTAGTCCGTTTCAAGTACTTCAACAAATGCTCAAAACATCAATGCATCTTCTCAAAATATTTGACTAAACTAATGAGCAACAGTTTATTCAATAAATGCAATAAATGATGTTGTCTCAAAACCGTAACTTCTAGCAACCCCTTTTATCGTTTCAATTTTATTTTGACCCCTCACAAGTATGACTTCCAAACAATCATGTCAATCAAGAAGCTTACGTAAGTGATATTATTTTTGTATTTGAATTGAATTTGGTTTGTAGAAAAATTAAATTGTGTTTACATGATATTTTACGATTACATTTACTATTTTTAAATGTTTTTATATGATAAAACTCGAAAAAAAAAGATGATAATTTTTTAAATGGTCTGTATTGGCTACAACAACGACTTGTCATCGGTGCACATTTTTTTTGTTATTTCTCTTTATTTTTAAAAATATATGGCAACTAAATAATAACATCGATATGTCATCTCTGAAAGGGACATGTAGCGACGAAATCAATGTCGATGACGGAATAGTTCTATAGCGACTAAGTTGTAGCGACTACATCCATGGACTATGGCGACGACATGTTGTTACCGGCACCTATAGCGACAAGTTTTAAGCCTAAAGTTTAACTCAAGACCAAAATACAAGAAACAAATAAGATCATATGGTATTTAATTAGGGTGGTTTGGTTTGGTAACAAAAGTCAAAAGAAGGCGGTTAATATGCATTAAGACTTGTTTATTCAACAAAGAGAAAAAGGCCACTTTAGTTTAGGATAAGATTGAAAAACATCAAATGTTGTACACTGTTAGTTAAATTGGGCGAGTCAATATATACTCAATAGTGGTTCTTGTGGTTGGTTGACCAGGAAACTTGGGTCATCCAACGTGGGACAGTTTGAATATCTTAGTGCATATGTGACGTGCAAAGTTGGAATGACAACACATTCAAACAAAAAAGAAAGCAATCGATACGTATATACTGCGTTGCATGTGATTACGTATATGGTACACTTGGTTCCTAAAATTTCATCATCACAAATATTTAATATCATTTTAAAGGTTTAAGTGTATACTTTTTATTTAATATCATACAAACTTTAATCATGAACGTGCTAAAAAGTACTCTAGAATTTTTGGATTTGTTAATACATCTGGTTTATTTCCTTTTAATTATTCTTTGATTTTGTGGGATTCTTATGGACAAAATCCGATGTAATAAAAACAACCCCATAGTTGTCTTTATTGTCATGCCCGAGGTCACATGCTAATTAACAAAGAGTAGGGTTGCAAATGAGCCGAGCCGAGCTCGAGTCTGATCAGGTTCGGGCTTGGCTTGTTTAAATATTTATAGGCTCGAGCTCGAGCTCGGCTTGTTTTGAGTCTTGTGGTATGATGCTCAAGATCGGCTCGTTAAGAATTGTACGGGCTCGGACTCGGTTTGGGCTCGGCTCGTATACAATATATATTCTAATTTCTTAAAATAATATTTATTAAATTATTATTTATTTTAATATATATAAAAATAATTTTTTTTTATTATATATGTGTAGGTTTGTTTAGGCTCGCGAGCCTAATCGAGCCAAGTAACAGAGCCTCGAGCTCGAGCTCGTTTAATAAACAAGCTTAATATTAAGCTCAAACTCGGTTCATGCTTATTTAAAATCGATCTCGAATCGAACTTTTAACGATTTGATCTCGAATAGCTCACGAGTAGCTTGACTCGTTTGCACCCCTACCAAAGAGGTTATATAAGGCAATATGTTGTATTGTTTAAAAGAGGTATTTTGTTTATTACATGTATTATCTTATAAGAATGAATGTCGTTTTTTACTTGTATGAAATCTTTGATTGTTAATTAATATATATCATCTTGAAGAAAACTTTAATTTGACAAATTTTTTATGTGGTGACATTAGGTTTTATTTCATTACTTAATTAGTTAAACCCACGGATAACAGTGTGTCATAAAATGTAAGAAAAGGGGAAACACCATTTGAGTGTATTGCTCATTATCCGATCCACAACAAGAATGACATAAATATATCATAAACGAAGGTTATATTAAGAATTGAACCTGAAACATCATTTTAGGTTTTCGACTTTTTAATGTTAGGACACAAGTATACCAAAACAACTAGATTGTGGAATGAATTTAATAATGTGCAACTTCGGGTAACTATTCTTTCTATTTTTTTATTATTTTTTTGTTTTCTAATCATATAATACTAATTTTTATGTAGGAATCAATTTCATTTTCATTATGTATATATTGCATAATTTCATCTACATAACATTGTTACTTTAGTAGTGTTCACTAGTGCGCATAAACCATTTACTGGGGTCGTTAAAATCATTTTGAACACCCCTATATAACGATGTGGGTATAGAACCGCACCAAAAAAAGATGACACCCACACCATTAAACATCATCAGAACAGTAACTTCCATGTTCAAAATCTCATATATTGGTTTATTGTTATGTGGAATTGAAGAATCAAGAATTCGATCAATTATCAATTTAACAAAGATATATGAACATGAGAAGTAAATAAATCTCATTCAGCTCATATTATATGGAGTGTTGCAAAGGTATAAGTATTCAAGAATGAGAGTGAAAAGTTACAAATAAAATGTACTAGGAGGCTTTGACACTAAACACAATATATAAAAGCTCCTAGAAATACATAGATATATCAAAATTACGTAAACGTTGATTTGGACAGCTACACTACCTTATCACATTACAAAACAAGACTTCTCATATGAATATCTTCGTCCCCATTTGCGAAGAGTATTCAAGTCTTCAAACATTTTGTATTGTCTTTACCTTCCATCAGCGTCTTCTTATTTCCAAGTACCAACATACAAGTTTAGATAGATTTGTTGTTGAGTACATATCCTTCCCATCTATGTAGAAGAAATGTTTCTTTTGTTTTCCCTTAATATTCTTTCCTTAAAAAACTACTCCCAAAGGTTTCAAGACAATTTCCCCATCATCATATTACTCCAAATCCAAATTACCAATAGTAACCTTTGGATTCTTCTCATGCTTATTATATGCCTTTTTATCTCAAATTCTGACAGACCCAAATGTGCTAAAGAGAAATCGATGCTTATCATCTATCTTTTTGATAATGTAAGCCAACGAGGTTGATGGCCGCGCGTTGTGGCGGGAGTTTAAGGAATTAATTTTTTTTGTATAAAGTTTAAGTCCGCACAATGTGTTAGGGTTTTTCGATCTATAATGTTGGCTGAAAGTTGATAATATACGTATTTGAGTTATGTTATACTTTTTTAATTGCCAAGCAAAAAGCTAAGCATTTATTGATAATAATATACATAAAAAAGAAGTAATATTCAATGCACAGTTCTAGATCGTGTTGAAATGTTTATAATTCACTAAACGTAAACACCACTACGTCTTAAAAGAAGTGCATGGAGTACTCTAGAATGCAATTTCCTTTTACAATGATAGAAAATAAATAAATGAAAGTAAGATGTTTTAAGTGACAAAAAATGGAGTTCATATACACATGAAATAGCAAGACATTTTCATTTTATTTGTTTATTGTAAGCATCATAATTCTATTCTTATATATCAATTTTCAACCCTAAATTAAAAATATTATAATATTAAAGTAGGACGTTATGATTATAGATTAATATAAATATGTTGCTATTTCTTTCTTTCATGTGGCACTCTTTTGCTAAGAGTTATTAGCCTCCATGAAGATCAGCAACATAAAAACCCATATCACAACTTCAGCAGCTTCAAGAACCTTTTCTAAATGCATAATAAAAATTTAAATAGTGAGACTTTAAGTTGCAAAATTTAATCATGCATGTAACTAATTTGTCGTCTATGATAATAAATTTGGTTCCATAGAGCACAAACTATTAAATATTAAATGCCATGATTAATGAGAGAGAGAGAGAGAGAGAGAGAGAGAGAGAGAGAGAGAGAGAGAGAGAGAGAGAGAGAGAGAGAGAGAGAGAGAGAGAGAGAGAGAGAGAGAGAGAGAGAGAGAGAGAGAGATTTCATATTATGATTTGGATTTTCAAAAAAACAACTAAAATAGTTTTACTATATTTTGTACAATTATTCAACTTTTTTTTTCAACAAAGTACAAATTAATCTTATCCATTATCATGTCAATGTTATATATTTTAAATAACTATAGTTAAATATAATTTACCATCAAACCTATATTTCTTTTTTTCATATATTATCACCTTCGTTAGAAAATTTTAAAAATGAAAAACTATTATAAGAAAAACATTGGAGAAAATATAAAAAAAGTGGACTCTGGTAGATAGAATTTATAACAAAAAAGTGGACTCTGATAAATACAATTTATAAGCAAACCATTGGAGAAAAATAAGCTTAAATTGAAATTTTACATACATGAGTTTCTTGAAATTCAACAAAATAACTTACCTTAAGCCCTAACTTATAGTTTGTCCTCTAACTGTCTCCTCTGCCCTTTCAACAACTTCTTCTAAGTAATAATAACATACACAAAGTGTATTTAAAATGATCATACATTCATACCTCAGGTTATGGTAATATTCTCTGACATGTTATTTGCATCTCTACTGGTTCGTTTAAATTGTAACTTTCTGTATATATAACATTCCATTTGATCAAGTATTGGAGGAGAATACCGATATGTCTTTACTAAGTACAATATTTTGAAAGCTTAAAAAATAGGAAATCTCAAAAAAAAACCTAAAATTTTAGTTCAATTTATGAAAAAGTCCCAAACTAAATTTTGTTTACAGAAAAGCACAGAATACTGGTTAAAACTTCGAAAAAACCTTTTCGGCCGATTTCGCAGATTTTGTTGATTTTCTGTCATTTTTCGTTACTTTGCTCAAAATTTTGGGATTTTTCTAAAAATTACCTGATAACCAAAATATAGAGACTTTTCTAAAAATTACCATGAAATTAATGGATATTATTATTAATTTATAAACATAAAAAATAGTTTTATTTAAAAAAAAATACATTTGTTGCTAATATTTAGGAAAAAATTGGTGGTCCAAAGACTCGTCTATTGCTTCTTGAGCACTAAAACTCTCTACTTTCTTCCTATACATTGTTGTGGGTATGATGTCTAGATATACTTAGTTAGCGTTCCTCTAATATTGGTGTTCCTCTTATGTTGTTTAACTTAACTACTACCCAACATTCATCCCTCACATATTAACAACCATCAGCTAACACACATTTATAAAATGTGAAAAGTGAACCGTGAATGATAATTTATACGGAAACAAATGAAGGGTGATTAACTATTTAAACTGTCAATCAAAGTTTACTTTTCACTCTCCATAGATGTGTGTAATTTTATAGTTGTTACCAAGTAATGTTTGGAGGTTAAGTGGTAGTTAGGTTAAAAAACATATTAAAAGATCTATATGTTCGTGTAATGATATTTTCTAATAATATGTGATCATATAGCATCATACCTAATAGAAAGTAGATATTTATTGATTGTGTATTAATAAATATTATCAGCTCTTGTATTGGTCACACCTAACAAAGTAATTCTCACTATGACACCAACAACGATACATAGGAAGAATATAGCGACTTTGAAGTGGTCAACAAACAATAGAGAAATACATAGTCGACCATTCTATTCCTAAAAATTAGCAACAAATGTATTTCGTTGTTTATAATAAAAATATATTTTTATGTTTATAAATGATTTGTTAATAATAATATCTATTAATTCCATAATAATTTTCAAAAAAGTCCCAATATTTTGGTTATCGGGTAATTTTCAGAAACGTCATAATATGTTGAGCAAACTAACGAAAAAATGCAGAATACCGACTAAATCTACGAAACCGGCCAAAAAGGGATTTTCCGAAGTTTTAGCCGGTATTCTGTGCTTTTGTGTATACAAATACTAGTTTGGTACTTTTTCATAAATTAGACTAAAATTTTAGGACTTTTATAGAGATTTCCCCTTAAAAAATAGACCAAACATTTATTCAAAGTATCAACTGAAGATCCCTTTGTAGTCAATGTGCACACAATTCTATCCAATAATTCATGTCACACCCCAAAACCAAGATCGGCGGAAACGTTCCGGGGTGGAGGACGCCATGTGAAGTATCATAACAATGTAAAGTAGTAAACAAGCTACAACATCATCCATTGCATTAAAAGTAAAGTTTTAATACATGTGTGTTCTTTCATTGTAATAAGACACCAAAATATGTAATCAAAATAAAAGACGAGTCTTGTCTGTGCTCCGTCTTCTCAAAACCTGGCCATCATACCTGTCTACTGGTGACCTGAAAATACACGTTATTTTGAAAGCGAGTATCAGCGTAAAACTGGTGAATTCATAAGTATTTAAGTGTTATTGCCTTGTTTTGGAAAGCTGTTATGAATGCCATGTAAATCCTTGAATGAAACAATTGATATAAGTATGAAAACCCTAGAAAATCCCATATTTACTACTAGTATATGAGTAGTCTTCTACCAAGACCTGTATGTTTTGCTCTACAAAGATAGTTTTTCCTCTTTTTGACTACTACTAACAGTAACTAGTCTACCTCATCGTTTATGTGAATATATCACAAAATAAAGTAATAGGAAAAATATAGCCATGTAAGTGTTATCCTTTTGTATTAGGATCAACTCGACATCGCGACTGCCGAAATGTATAACCTTGAACATCCGTAGATTGTTCATTTTGCTCTGTAGCTGGCAGTAGGTTTAAGGAATGGTTAGTCCCGTAAAGATACACCCAATATAAGTATCAACCGTAGGCATCCATAGATGTTCATTACCTCTGTTGCTAACAGGTGGGTTTCGGAATGGTTAGTCCCGTCTAGTTATCCTTTTGCATTAGGATAGGCAGAACAATTTACACGTATGGTATGTACTAGTAACTCATCATATTGAATCTAGGTACAAGTATCCATTTAAGTGTATACAAATAAATGTATATATATATATATATATATATAAATGTATTCATGTAAGCGTATCGATGTAGACGTATTCATGTAACATGTAATGTATAGTATAGACTCATGAATGAACTGACTCTTGTGTAATTCCTTGTAACAGGAATAATGTTTTGTATCTCCTAACTATCCCTATAATAGTTAACTGGAAGGCAATTGATTATCCAAGTAGGTTTATACACCCTTGCTACACAAGAGTGTGGGAAACTGAATGAAGGATGAAAGCTATCATATCGATACATATATAAGAAACTAAGTGTATAGATATAGTTTTGATCAAGAAGATTATAAAAATGGTTTTGTAAGATATCTTAGAGTTTTGAACAATAATTAACAATGACTTGATGTCATTTTAATAAACTTTTCAAACGTAATACATTTGATAACAAGGTATTTTTAAGATAGAAAACCATTTCATGCATCACATTTTGAAGTATGTGAAATCTGTTGGATGAAAACACAGTTATAAATCACATATGATTGATTCATTAACATGTTGTTTTCTACTTGTATTCCCCCCCCCCCCCCTTTAAAGCATTTAAAATCATTTAAATCATTGATTAAGGGGTATGAACTCACCTATAGATGGTGGTTTGAATGAACTGAACGGTGTAGGATTGCTAAGTGTCAAGAGAAAACTTGTACATACCTAAAGATCCTAGTTAACATATAATCACACATATATGCACCCAATTAGTCTTAAACTACTAATTGAAAATCTTAAGACATCCTAGAACATGATAAACACTTTATAAAAGTGTTATAAGCCCTAAGGATTGCATCTAAGTTGTTGTAGGACAAGGCTAGTGGGTTTAGGGTTCCAAAGGACCCCATTCTTGAGTTTACTCTCCAATACCATAACAATAAGGAGTTTACGGTCGTCAACCCTTGAGTTTATGACCGTAAGCTCCTAAGCTTAGGTTTATTTGGTGTTTTGAAGTCTTACATGTCCTTTAGAAGTATTGCTACTTGATGGCTTAGTCCTTGGAAGAGATTAGGGCACCTTGCAACTCCTTTGAGGAGTTCACGGCCCTGGGACCAATTCCCTTAGAGATTACGGCCGTAATCTCTTATAGGTATGGTGTTTTTGGTGATTTCAAGTCCCTAACTTAACTAGGAATGCATCTAGGCTAGTGTCCAAGGCTTATGGAGAGTTTAAAGCACACTTTGGCCCTTTTTTTTGGAGTTCATGGTCCAAGAACTTCTTGGGCCATGAACACCTTACTCTTGGTGTTCTTGGGGTGTTTTTTACTCCTACATACATTAGGATACGATTCTAGGCTAGTTTCATTGCAAAAGGAAGGGACTTGGGCATCATTTGTCCCTTAAAAAAGGGTTTACGGTCCAAGATGTTCTTGGGCCGTAAACTCTTTGATCTTGTGGTTTTTATACGATTTCTAGTGTATTAGACACATAACAAGCTCTATTAGACTCTTAGATAGAAGTACTCACAATTCGGGACGAAAGGCCGAAGATCCGTGACAGAGAATTTGGCTTATCTCTAGTTGGAAATGGAACAAATGAATAATTATGGCTAAGGATCATATATATACCCCTAGGGTTTCGGACCGCAAATTCCATGTTCAGGTCATATAAATTCCAATTTCTTAGATTATGAAATGTCATTGCTACACAATAACCCTAAACGCATCCCCTCTCCTGGCATCTCCCTAAGTGTAAATCATAAAATGTCCTGACTTATCCCAAATCGTCTGTAAATTAACAGTAACTGTTCTGACATCTATTGACTTGATACGTAGTACAGAATGGAAATTTTTGGTTGTCACAATTCATTTGGTAAGCAGTTGATGTAAATCTAACCTTTCTCTCAGATACATCATGTAATAAACTAGGAATGTCTAATGTATTTAACAAGTAAAAAACAATTTCAACACAAAAATATAGACCTCATCCTTGATGATCAGAGAAATATGTCACCATGTTTCAAATGGTACATAAACATATAACAATCTGAAATACTAACCCATAATTACTAGAGAAAAATCCAATAGATATAAATAAGAATACAAAACCATAATTATTGGAGAAAAATCCAACATATATAACGATGTGAAATACTGAAATCTCTAGCAAAATATAGAATAAACATATAAAACCGTAATACCTATCAACTTTCTTCATAACATCCATCAATTTCCCCTATTTCTTGAAAGACCCATTAAAACAATAAGATCTAGCATTGAAAAATAAACCTAAAAAGTTTCAGACTTGCAACCAATTAATAGACACGTTATCATTTGTTTCTAGACCTAACCTTATATAGTGAGAAATGAACAGTCGAACCTGTAAGAATTCAAAATATATGTAGGATTAAAACATTAATCTAGCACACAATTTGAATGAACATACCAATAACTTATAGATTTTTTATTCAGGTTTTATTTAGTAGTCTTCGGGTGAAAAACAGAAGTGAGGAACGAATCACGCAGGAAGGTGGGATATATGGCATTTTAGGAAATGTAGGGTTGGAGATCGCTTGGATTTTGTTTCGTAATCCAAGGAGTGGTACAACTTATTAGTAGCATTGTAGGTCTGTCTGATGGGATTGTGGTGGCAGAAAGGGTAGGGATGGGATGATGATGTTAGTTGAGTTTAGGTTTTTACGATTGTAATGGTTACTGGTATCAACGGTGAGGTGTGGTTGTGATGAGCAAAGGAGTAAAGGGGGAAGAGTGGGTGAGGGTGATAGGTTATCACACCGATAACAAAAGAGGACAGAGCGTAAGAAGGAGATATAAAGATTACCTTGAAGATGTTGCTAACACCTATGGGGTGGGTGTGTACGTGTGTAGAGGTCGTGAGGGATAATGAGGGATATTTGTGCAAGATGAAGATGATGGTTAATTCGATAAATCTTTGAAGAATTAAATAAAATGAGGATTTGTTACCTTTTTCTTGCTCTTTTTCTGTTTTGGGAGCTCTGTTTCTACCACCATCCTTCCAGTTGCTCCTTTTGTGGCCTTTAAAGTCTAGCACCGATTGCAAGGATGGTCGGCAGAAGGGCTCTCGATGTCGACTGAGAGACAGTATGGAGAGGATTTCTTGATATCAAATTTCAAATCAAAATAATGAGAAAGAGGATTTCTTGTTGTGAAAGATTAACAGTTTAACAGAGAGACATGTAGGGTGACCGGCAGAAGAGTGTTGAGGTATCCAAAAAAGGACCGAGACGGGAACGGTGGAAGCATGTTTTTCTTCAAACCGATAGTGAAAAGAACTATTAAAATTATTTGACCTTAAAAATAGTAAAATAACATTTGATAAATGTCAATGTTTACAATGTGATTATATCGTTTAATTTCATCAATGGGAAGTCTGCAATAGTAAACTCACAATGCACTATTGTCCGCTCTTATCACATTATACAGATAGTTCTATAATTTGTCTTCGAATAGAACATCCTTTGATATTGAGAGCAGGTTAATAATCCTCATTAAGGACTAGACTTGTTTTTTATTCTGTCCCAAAACTACATGAGACCTCATCTTCAAAAATTTTGAAAATTTCACCTTTATGAAAATTATCAGCAAGTTTGAACTGTGCAAAAGTGAACATTGATGGATTGAAGGGGAAATCCAGTTAAGACATAGGAGAATTCTCAGTTAAAACTCTCTTTTGGAAGCTTCTTAAATGATTCTACTTCTCCAAACACTACAAATTTTATTGTTTCTTAATTCCACACCTCATTTACATTACCCTTATTCAAACCAGTTAGATCATTTACTCTGCGTATTAAGAAATTATTTAGTTGCCTTGGTTTCTCCGCTTTAATTCTCTTAATTTCTTATTATATTCCTCTATTCGTTAATATCCCTTCCTTTTATCTTTACTTGCAGTACGAACATGCTTGACTATCAAAGATTTTCCTCCTTCATTGATTGTTAACCCATGCAAAACCAACCACTTTTCCTTTGTTATCACCTCCAAGCTTTGACAATCCACCACTCTATTCCCATGTGACACTTGTGTAGCACGTGGAGCATTTGTGGGTAGGCAAACAACAAGATCCAAAATTGGTGCAAGCTGGGATTTGAATGAACGTTCAATTCAATACACTGCTTTGGTGACATGTTCATCAGATAGCAAAGAACTTGAATCTAGTGCAACCTTCTAGAGTTTTTCCTTGAAAGTATTGATTGAAGACTTAATACCTTTTAACAAGGTGTCATCATCATCTTTCTTCTTCACAAGTGATTTTGTATAATCAATATTAAATGCACATACATCTTCCACCAAAGTGCAAGTAGTAGCTAACAAACAATCAACATTCTTTTGAACGCCAAGGAACTAACCATCAATCTTCTTCACTCCCTAATTGAGCAAATCATAAAATTCTTTCATCTTGAGTTCAATATACTTCTTAAACTCAGATAAATTCTTTCCAATGATTTCATGTCGTTCCTTGCAACATTGCAAACTTGAGTGAGATCAAATTGAACAGTCCTCAAATTGTTATCTATCTTTTCATGAAGTTTAGTCACTACTCTTTGCACCAAACTTTTAACCTTCGACTCATGGGAATGCTGCAAAGACCCAACTTCCACCTTGTTGAATGACGAAGAAGTATTCCCAGTAAAAACATTTATGAACTGTAGAATCATATTCATCTTAGAGTTAAGGAATTTGTATTGCTTCCCTGACATCAAAATTTCACTCCCTAAAACTAAATCATTCATCTTCATCGCCTTCCATATTCTGAGGACTATCCTTCCATTGTTTAAAAGAGTGATTAGTAGATTGCGAAGAAAAATAATAGCAGTATTGATCATTTCATGATATCGAACCAAGACAAATTTTGATAATGAGACTAGCTCTAGAATCGCATCAGGGTTCTTCTAATAACTGGAATAGCTTTAGGATCATCAACTAAACTTTTAGGAATATTAAGATAAAAAATACACCCACTTCCACTCTTCTAGAACTTGAATGTATGTTTGTTGATAGGTTGTAATAAGAACTACACTCTAATATCGTAGACTTGCAATCACAATTGCCTTCCTCGAGTGACTAACATCAGTAGTAAATTCTTCCCATAGCAAAGATGCATAATACACCTTCATGTGATAATACATTCTTGCTAAAAGATAATAGAACTGAAGTTTTTCCTTATCTTGTGTATAGATTCTTCCAGGTAAACAGCGAATCAACACCCTAAAGAAGAAACTGATGGGTTTTATATAGATAACGAAAATCATATTTATTGGAGGAAAACATAGAAACCTAAATTCACATACACCATAAAGGATCAATGTACTCACTGTGATATGCAAACAACATTTTGAAGTCAAGAATCCTAAAGTAGATTGCTATTTTCAAAATTCTAGTAGGGTTATTAAAAACATACCTTTTAGTTAATTATTGTACATAAACTCGAATTCCTTCTTTGTAGAACTTCAGAAAGCTAGCACCAGAAATCTTGTGCCTCTGATGGCCCACACCCAAACACTAGAAGTTGGAGGCTATTGAAGACAAAAGAGATGGGACATGATTTTTGGAATTCCTTAGAGGATTAATGTGTGCCGAAAATATAAGGCATAAGGTCCCTTTATATAAGTGACTAGATGGGCTAGGATAAGGTAGGTTTCCTTGGATAAGCGTAATCCTTTTTGTTTTCCATGAAAGTTTCCTTAGATCCCAAGATAAGCCTTAGAAACCTTCCAGATGCTCCTTAGAATTCGTCCAACCTCTAGTGAGGCTCTATAATTGGTCAATGCTCATTCTTTTGAACATTTTCACCTTTATTCCTTCCACTTTTAATTATTCCATTTAACCCCAAAATTAATTCTAATTAATTTCTTATTAATTTATAATTAAACAATATAATTTTGAATTAATATATTTTTCTCAAAACATATTAATAAATTATTTATTTTGAAGTATAATTAATTTATTAATCCTATAATAATTAATAAATCAGTCTCTCTCTCTCTCTCCGTATAGCATTCCAGTCTCTTATTAGGTTTGAGGGCAACCGAAAATGAATTTGTTAACAATTTAAGTTTATAATAATTTAGTTAACGGTTTAGACACCTAATCTAACAGGCTCCCACTTGGACAATTTTATAAGTAAATTACAACTTCCAAATTAAACACCAAATTTTGCTTACCGAATCAACTACAAAACTCAGATCTAAAAACACATAGTTCTTAGATAAGTGACCATTCTACTAGATATCATATAGACATGATACATGGATTAGAATCAATCTTATTGTCCAAATTTTGTTTACCGATTTCCTGATTTATGATGATGACATAAGACTTTAAATTGAACACATCAATTGAGTCATGCTTGCGCCCAACACTATAAGTCAACACTAAATCACCGTAGGTCCCACATATATCACTTTTCCCTTTAGGGAAAAAGGAAACAAATAAACATTGACTTGTATGCTTTTATCCTTTACTCACCAAATCATACATGATGTTGTGTTTTATAATAGCATGTTACTGATGTATTATGCAACACAAATGCATAATGGATTTGTAAATTCCAACTCATATATCTCCATTTTAAGAATATAAGATATTATTGTCTCATAATTACTCATGATTTAATCCATGAATTAATCGTCTAATCGTGTGTTTATCCAATACTTAAATCTCAATTTCTAAGTACTCTTCAATGTTTTATCAATACAATTGCTATCTCTAACTCCCTTAAACAATATACAATCCAATTCATGAAAATTTTAATTCGCTACTTACTTCCCAAAGTATGAGTGAATAAGGAATTTGAATAATTAAATTATCCAGGAAGTAAAACATGCAAAATGAAACACAAGAATAAATAATTAACAAACGCAGTCACGACACTTGTAAATAATCTCTATTATTTAATCACCAAGAGTCAGTTACATTTATTTTGTTAGAAGTTTCAACCTAATCATTTAACTACTAAAAAAATGTCATCTCTCAACCCAATGCTTCTAGCATATTGTCTATGCTTAATCCTACTCAGAGCCTTTGTGAGAGGATCTGCAGGATTTTCTTCTGATGAGACTCTTTTCACTATGAGATGAACTTCTTCAACTCTCTGTCTGATATAATGGTATTTTCTATCGATATGTCTTCATTTTCCTTGATCTCTCGGTTCTTTGGGTAAAGGAACCGCTCCTTCATTATCGCAGAAAAGTTCCATTGGTTCCTGAATAGTTAGAACTACTCCAAGATCTCCAATGAAGTTTTTCAACCCTGCTGCTTCCTTTGATACTCCACTTGCCGATGCGTACTTTGATTCGCAAGTAGAATAAGCCACTGTGTCTTACTTGCAACTTTTCCAAGTAACTTCTCCTCCATTTATTGTAAATACCTAGCCAAATTGAGAATGAAAGTTGTCTCTATACCTAGTCACTCTCAACGTATCACTACCACCAAGGACTAAAACCATGTCTTTTGTCGTTCTAAAATACTTAAGAATGTTCTTAACTACTGTCCAATGACATCTGCTAGTATTTCCCAGATAGCGAATGACCATGCGTAAAGCATATGACACATTAGGGCGAGTACATGTCATAGCGTACATGATTGATCCTACAACCAAAGCATAAGTAACTCGACTCATGTCATCTATCTCTTCATTTGTACTTGCGCTTAGAGTTTTAATCAACTTGGCATTACTATGAATAAATAGCTCTCCTTTCTTGGAATTTTCCATAGAAAACCATTTTAGGACTTTTTCCAAGTATGTACTTATACTAAATCCAATTAGCATGTTCATTCTATCTCTCAAAACCCATATCCTAAGAATATAGGCAGACACTCCTAGACCCTTGATAGCGAAACACTTTCCAAGCCAAGATTTTAGTTCTTGCAAGGTTGGAATGTTGTTCCCAGGTGTAGTATGTCATCAACAAACAATACTAGAAAAGTTACTATACTCCCACTAGTTTTGACATACACATAGGACTCATCCTCACTCCTAGAAAAACAAAGTTTTTAACTTATTTTATGGAAGCAAAGATTCCACTTGCGAGATGCTTGTTACTATCTGTAGATGGATTTCTCAATCTTACTCACTCTATTGGGAAACTTTGCATCAACAAAACCCTCTGGATGACTCATGTAAACTGTTGGATTAGTGTCTAAGTCTATAACTATTTTGGTATGAACTTGACCCGATGGTGCATGGTCCTTTTGGGTTGGCTTCACCAAAGCAACTTGATAGGATGAATTATGAAGAAAGGATTAAATATAATTTATTAATATATTATGGGAATAATATATTAGAGGAGAAATCATATTGTTTAATTAATATTAGTCAAGAATTAATTGATAATTAATTTTGTGGCTAAAAGAGATTAATTAAACTTAAAGGACTGGAATTGTAATTATAAGATAATTGCAATTGGGCTATAGATTACCTTATATTATAAGGTTGGACAAATTCTATGGGGAAACCCATTGGAAATCGTCCAAGGCCTTTAAGAAAGGAATCCATGGGCTGCTTAGGGCTTAAGTAGTCAGATCAGGGTTTCCTAGTTTAAAACCCTAATAGCCTACATGTATAAATAGCACCCTTAAGCCCCAAAAACATGGTGAACTAGTTCTCTAGGGTTTTGGACGATTTTGGGCAACCTCCTTCTCTTCACTTCTTCATCCTCTTGCTCTTGGTGTTTGTGAACCATTAGAGGAGTGACATTTGTGACTATAAGCTTTCTAAAGCCATTACAAGGAGGAATTGTAATTGTTATTGTTACATAACAATCAAGGTAATATCTTAAACCCATTATTATGTTAATATGGATTATCATATGCTAGATTTAGGGTTTATAGCCTTGAATGAATTGCCTTTACAATAAAGAAACCTAGATCCAAGCATTAAGGTTTGTATGAGCACATAGGATGTTCTTATGACTAAAACCCATCAGTGGTATCAGAGCCTAGATTGGTTTCTATTGTATTGATGCATTATGTAGCTGAAAATCTTTTTTTGGCCTTCTGTTCGACTTGACTCGGCGAGTCACTACCTGGACTCGGCGAGTCAGCCCTACTCGGCGAGTTCCAGAGTGTGAATCGGCGAGTCGGAGCATCAGACAGAGGAAATTTCGGATTTTGTTGCTGTTTTGCTTAAGGATAATTACCATATTCGTATTAAACCTATAAAATACGAATTTTATTGTTTCTTAAAGAATATCCTTGCCAAAACACAAGATAATTACCAATTGATTAGATAATAACTTCCTTATATGATAAAGATTGGATTATTTGTATTAATTGGATAACTTATTTTGCAAGAAATTGAAATTAGGTTAAATATAGATAATGATGAAATTAATTGTTTAATTTATATTATTTGTTATTTGATCCTTGTGTTATGAAAAATTTCAATTTTCCCCTTTAGGTTTTATAGTTTAAATTTGAACTCAAAGGTTTAGTTTTGAAATTTAAATAGTTGAAACCCTAATGTTTTGAAAAGGTTTCAAAACTTACCCTCAAGTTTTGGAATTTAAGTTTTGATTAAAAGTTTAATTTTGATGTATATTTAAATTCTAAACCGTAATGTTTTGAAATATTTCAAAACTTGTCCTCATGTTTTGGAATTTAAAAGTTGATTTAAAAGTTTAATCTAGGAATGTTAAATTCTAAAACCCTAGTATTGTTTTAAAAAGTTCAAATCACACCCTTATGGTTTTATTAATTAATTAAGGCGTATAATTAAAAGAGGTTTAATAAATCTATAAAAGTTTTGGTTTACATTTAATTGAATTAAAAGTATAATCGTTAAATTTGACCACCTAGTATTTTAAAAGTGTAAAATACACCCTATACTATCTATAACATTAAAAGTCTAACATTATATATATGTATGAGTAAAAGTTACGCTTACCGTTAGTAGGCCTCATTCACAAAGCTGGTCTATAAGGGGTGTTTAAGGAAATTTCCTATAAAATGGTGATTGAATGGGTATCCACTCTTACCCACCGCACTCTTGACTAGTGGAGGGTCGTTAGCCGATCGGGTAGGATAGGACAAAACCTTCCATTATAAGTATAATGAAGTACAAAAGTAACTAAATGTTTTAAAAATTCCCAATCTTAGTTACTTAGGCTAAAGTGAATTAATGCAATTCCATGAAATTACACTTTGTGCCATTGCGAAGACGTTAGTGGAGCGTGTGTGGTTTACCGGCACACTAAATGGTTCTAAGCAAAGGTAGAAAAGGGTGACTCAATGTTTGTCATAGTTCGGTGGAGCATGTGTGGTTTACCAGCACATTGAATAGGTGATCGTAACATGTGAGGGCACCATGTAAGTTTGCATGGTTATTCACACCTGCTTTGTGATCCTCGGCATCCCAGTCACAAACTAGAGGGGCATATCGAGATTTAAACATGCCATTGAAATGTTCAATGAATCTCAAAGGATCTAGGATTTTTCATAGATTTAAAACCTAAATTTATTCATGGTGGAAATTAGTGAATCGTCATTCACTTACCTTCAAATATTCTGCAACTAGATTACGGCATCCCTTTTCTAGGTTGTAGTGTATTGTGTTGGGTCCTAGCCTTAGTATCTCATTTGGGTAATTTAGTAAGGACTCAATCAATCAACTAACTTGAATTTGTTTTCTCCCGTTTTGTAGATGTCAAAGTACAACAACTATAGTCTTCTCAAATCCCGTGGAACAAGCTTTCCATATGAAGATGATATTCCACGATTCGATCGAGGAACAAGAAATCATGCTTCACTTCCTCCACCTCCCCCAATTATTCTCCCTAACCCACAAGTTCAAAGGCTTGAAAAGTTCAAGCTCACTCAAGCCCTTTTGGCAAGTAAACATGAAGAGGGAAAGTCGGTGTGTGCACACGTCCTAGGGATGAAGTCACACATTGATAGATTAAGAATGTTGGGATCCGTTGTCTGTGAGGAGATGGCTGTTGATTGGGTTCTTCAGTCATTTCCTAACTCGTATAGTGAGTTCGTAAGAGAGTACTATATGATGAACTGCGACGTGACCCTTATAGATCTCACCTATATGCTTATTTTTGTTGAATCAACAATGGTTTGGCGCAATAGAAAAGCAAAGTTGATTGGTGAATCTGCCTTCAAGACCTCTATGGATATAGACAATGGCAACGAAAGACATGCTATGATCGAAAAGTTTGATCATAAGAGAAAGGCAATGTCTGAAGTAGTTCCATGTCCTGTTCCAAAAGAGTCAATTTGCTTTTATTGCCAAGAGAAGGGGCATTGGAGACGAAGCTGCCCTATTTACCTAAGAGATCTAAGAGATGGGAGAGTCAAAACGTATGGCTCTACTTTAGGTAAAATCCATTGACTAACTCTTTTAAGCTCCTATTCTAGATTCTTAATACATAATGTGATAAGATTACAATTGATGTTTTGTAGGATCGAAGAAAGGAGAGGAAGCTTAAGGGAAGAAGTGAGCAGAATCTAACCGTGAAGAAATGGATTTCGATCGGATTATTTGAAGATTAGATTCTTGAGCTACTACTTAGATTTAGAATTAGATTGCTAAGAAATATGTATTAGCATAGTTTTTCAATGAATTACATTGTAAGGACAAAATTTTTCTGCAATAAAATAAATTTTGACTTTATATTATTTATTTATCCTTGCAATGGCATGTATGAAAAATTGATGTTTGAATGTTTCTATTATTAGCAATAATGGATTTGATTCTTAATTATGAAAATGTCAAAAAAATTACCAAATAAGGAGAGTTTCTCATTGCCCAAGTCTCAAGTGGACAGAAACTTGGAATCATGCAACTTGGTTGCACGATGAATGAAAAATCTCATATTTGGAAATTAGACTAATTCATTGACAAAGTGTCAAGTGAAGGACTAGGAGATCAAGTACAAAAAGTTGCGTATTGATCAAGTCTACCATAAGAGTAACCAAGATATTCGTCATGATTTAATAAAGGTTTAGTAAATATGATTATACTTATAAGATTAAGTGTAATTCTAAATTGATTGAAAATGGTTTAATCAATAGCAGAACGAACAAGAAGAATCAAGTAGGCAGAAAGATAAAAGTTTCTCCATTCTAAGAAGAAGGGAGAGTAACTTTTATGCTTTATGATAGGTCTTAATGATTAAGAACCATATCTCAATTGATCCTCTAAGTAAGTCTTAGTACAATTGTGTGTCTAAGAAGAGGAATCAAGAATTGAAGAAATGGTTAAATCAAGAAGTCAATCATACTTCGTTCCAAAACAAGTCTTAGAGTTAAGATTTTGACATTGAGTGATAAGTGTTAAGAAGGTTTATAACATTCATCAAATGTGGAAAGTTGTGATAAGACAAAGACCAACTAGGACCAATTTATGAAGTGTTTTGATAAAAACTACACTAACTCTTGAATATTTGTTTGTCAATAAATGTTTATTGACAAGAGAATCTTATATGTCAAGGAGTCAGTGGGAGTCTTAATGGTCTTGAAGGGTTTCAAGAACAAATCAAAATAAACCTTATCGATCATCACTAGCACACAAGTTGAGGTTTACAACCTATCGTGTTGACACTGTTTTTGTTTCTATGCCATTCCAATTAAGTTAATTATGCATATGAGTTCTATGAGTTGTCATTTGAACGCATAAAAGGCAGGCACCTTGATCAATGAAAAGTACATTGATAGGAAAAGGTGAGCTGCTTAACTACTTGGAAGACATGGTGGGCAGCTGTGCTACCATAAGGCAAGAAATCAAGATTAAGAAAGTTCGGTCCATATGAGCTTGAATTTATCGTAAACCTTGGTTTTGACAAATTCACATGGATAGGAACACATACACCATTAAAATCTAAGTGTCATAAGATTTTTTTTCATGAAAATGACTGTGAGAAAATGCTTTCACTAGGAGAGATTTTAAGAAGATAGCAATTGTAAAATTGCATTCTCAAATTTGATTATGGTTATGGTATCCCTCTCCATGATTTGAATTGTGAGATTTCGCAATTAGTCTTAATTGTTTAAGACACATATGAGCTATCTTGGATAAAGGTTTATGATATTAAGAAGCCTTGATAAAGGATTATCAAAGCATTAAGTATTAGAAACATGAACTTAAGAAATTCAATAGGTATTTTTTTTTCTGTAAGTTAAACTATTTTCTGAATACATGTCCAAGCTAGTGGGAGCATAAGTGTTATGTTTATAATAATCATCATGATAGTGGGAGTATAAATGTTATGATTATTTAGGCCAGTATTGCAAGTTAACAATATTAATTATAGAAAACAAGGGTTATACTTTGCAAAGTAGTAAGGATATAAAGTTGTTTTTCTATTATTAAGGGAGAGAATATTGTACTTCGTTTCAAAATCTAAAGCTTAGATTGAGAAATTTTAATATATTTAGTCAAAGTATACATAGTGCGTTCTTAAATTTCGATTATGATTACAGCATTCCTCTTTATATTTTGAATTATGAGAACGTAGCACGTAAAATATTATGGTAGAAGATTGATAAAGTATTAAATCTTCATGTAAGACATTGTGCATCGTGTCCCATACGCTTCGGGTATAGGATCGATTGCAAATGCTATAATATTTGACCATTCTAAAATTTTCCAAATGTCTAGCGCATTTAGAGGAAAAAAGGACAAGAATCGGTTTTGACTAAGATAATTAAACAACTATCAAAGGACAATCCAAGGTTTGCCGAGGATTGGTCGCTTGTGAGTAGTTGGAAGTATGATATTGGATGGAGCATATCGACTTTATTATGAATAGATAAGATTCTATTAAGAATGAGTTGTCATATGGAAAATATGGAAACGTGTCCATATTGGGAATTGAATATTGAAAATCTATGTCTAGATTAGAAACTTTTATGCAAAGGATGTTCAAAGGAATGTACTTGAAGTGAGAGACATCATATCTAAGGAATTGTATTGTAACAATCTCCGATAGAGGACTTTGTAATATCGTTGGCAATAGTCTTTGTGACTTTTTGTGCTATGACATTACGAAAAGGATCATTGCATAAAATGTTAGAATCTAACATATTCTATAAGTGGCAAGAATTTGATATTCTTTCACTTATGAAAAAGGATTTGGAGTTGTGAAATGAGTATGATTGGAAATGTGTTCATTTGATCTATTTCACAAAGTAAGAACCATAAGTAAACATTGTGTGCATGATAAGAGCATGGGACAAGTGTAATAATTCAAGTAAGAAGTTGATTACCCGAAACAACAAATAATGAGTAATCGATATGGTGATAAATAAAAGGTGTTTTAATTATACTCAAAGGTTTGAGGCCATATAGGATTAGTATTATTCTTGTGTTTCACTTTGCATGTTTTGACTTCCTGAATAATTTAATTGGTTTAGAACAGTCAAATTATTCGAATGGGCCACAGTCTTTCATATATTGGAAGTAGGTATGAATAAAGATTGTCGTGAATTGGTGTGTGGATTGTCTAAAGAGCATTAGACATAAGCAAATGTTTGCTGCAACGTTCATGAGTGCTTATGAATATGATTTGAGCATTGGATTAAACCCACGCTCACTTGGATCACTTCATGGATTTTATCACGAGTGATTGGTGAGACGATAACATCTTATATTCTTGAAACCAAGATGTGTGAGTTTTATCTTGGAAATCGGTTGCACATTGATAATATGTAAACGCACCAGTAACTGGATGTCATAAAACATATTGTTGTGTGTGATTCAGTAAGTGAGTGCAAGCGAACATTGAGTCAAAGTTTATCCGTTCCTTTTATCCAAAGTAGAATAAAAGTGATGTCTTTGGGCCCCTCGATGATTTAGTGATAACAAACGTAAATGCTCGGCCGAGCTAGGGCTAATTTGATTTGTTCAATTAGTCGGTCGTCATAAATCAGAAGTCGGGAAATAGTATAGAGAGAATGATTAGAGTTCATGTCTTACAATATCTAGAATGGAGGAATATATGATCCCTTATCTAAAGGACATGCGTATCTGATAGGATCAGAGTTGACGGCGGCTTTAGAAAGCTACGATTGCAGATCAGGATCTGAAGTCATATGTAGAATAGTTATTAGACTTATCCAAGTGGGAGACTGTTGGATTAGTGTTTAAGTCCATAACTATTTTGGTATGAACTTGACCCGATGGTGCATGGTCCTTTTGGGTTGCCTTCACCAAAGCAACTTGATAGGATGAATTATGGAGAAAGGATTAAATATGATTTATTAATATATTATGGGAATAATATATTAAAGGAGAAATCATATTGTTTAACTAATATTAGTCAAGAAATAATTGATAGTTAATTTTGTGGCTAAAAGAGATTAATTAAACTTAAGGGACTGGAATTGTAATTATAAGATAATTGCAATTGGGCTATGGATTACCTTATATTATAAGGTTAGATGAATTCTATGGGGAAACCCATTGGAAATCGTCCAAGGCCTTTAAGAAAGGAATCCATGGGCTGCTTAGGGCTTAAGCAGTCAGATCAGGGTTTCCTAGTTTAAAATCCTAATAGCCTACATGTATAAATAGCACCCTTAAGCCACAAAAACATGATGAACTAGTTCTCTAGGGTTTTGGACGATTTTGGGCAGCCTCCTTCTCTTCTCTTCTTCATCCTCTTGCTCTTGGTGTTTGTGAACCATTAGAGGAGTGACATTTGTGACTCTAAGCTTTCTAAAGTCATTACGGGGAGGAATTGTAATTGTTGTTGTTACATAACAATCAAGGTAATATCTTAAACCCATTATTATGTTAATATGGATTATCATATGCTAGATTTAGGGTTTATAGTCTTGGATGAATTGCATGTACAATAGAGAAACCTAGATCCAAGCATTAGGGTTTGTATGAGCACATTAAGGAAAGTGCTTTTGATATCCATTTGCCAAATTTCATAATCATGAAAGGCATCTATGGCAAGCATTATTCTAATATATTTTATCATAGCTACTAGTGAGAAGGTCTCATCATAATCAACCCCTTGGGTTTGACTAAAGACCTTCGCAACCAGTCGTGCCTTGAAAGTGTGCACATTTCAATCAATGTCAGTCTTCTTCTAGAAGATCCATTTGCAACCAACCACTTTTTGACCATGTCATTGATCAATGAAATTCTAAGCTTCGTTGTCATACATGGATTTGATCTCGTTGTTCATTTCCTATTTCCATTTGGATGCCTCATGGCCTACCATTCCTTCCTTATAGTTAGCTGCCTCATGTAAGTTTATCAATGTTTGATCATTGATAAACGTATCACCATATGAAGTTATATGGAAACCATAGAACTCAGGAGGCATGCTAACTCTACTGGAACGTCAAAGATCTAATGAATTGTCAACCGGCTAAAATGGAATTTCTTCCTCTGGTTGAGTGTTAGCATCTTCTAAGGTTCCTTCATTGGTTGACTCTATAATCTCTTCAAGGTCAACTGTGCTGCCACTATCCTCTATGCATATGAGCTCTCTCGTGAAATCTTCGTTCTACAAAGACCATGTTTTCACTAGGTCTGTAGAACAAATATTCAAAGGAGTTTTGTCAGTAGACAATAAAAATACATCTCTCACTTTTGTCTTCTATATTTTCATGAGTCCTTCGTCTAACAAAAGTTTCACAACCCCGGACTTTGATATGTGCTAACGAGGGAACTTTCCTTGTCCACATCTCGTGAGGTGTTCTGGCAACATTTTTTGTTGGGGCAAGATTGAGGATATGGGCGGTTATCTCTAAGGCATATCCCAGAAGGAAATGGGAAGAGTGGCTCAACTCATCATGAAATGAACCATGTCGAATAAGGTTTGCTTGTGCCTCTCAGCTACACCCTTAATTTGTGGTTTATTAGGACGAGTCAATTGTGAAACAGTTCCACATTCCTTGAGGTAGTCGTGGAACTCAATACTAAGATACTATCCTCCTCTATCGTATCGAAGTATCTTTATCTTCCTACCTAAATGATTCTCGAGGCCATGTTTAAATTGTTTGAACTTGTCAAAGGTTTCTGATTTATGTTTGATAAACTAGATATAACCATATCTACTAAAATCATATGTAAACGTTACATAAAATCGATTATCATCCCTTTTGGTGGATCTAAAGCGCCACGCACATCTATGTGTATGAGATCCAACAACCATTCACCTCTTTCACAAGATCTAGTTAAAGGTGATTTTGTCATCTTTCCCAAAAGAAAAGATTCTCACTCATCATTTGTCCTAAGGTCAAATGTTTCAAACAGTCCATCTTTTGGAGTTGGGCGATGCGTTTCTTGTTGATGTGTCCATGAGGAAAATGCCACAAGCATTCCTTATCTAATCCATTAGACGAATCAATATGAAATGCACTATTGTCTAAGCTATCAACACAAGTCATAATTTCATAGACACCATTACAAGGTAAATCTTAAAAAATAAAATGTCATTTTTATAAACTAGAATTGAACCATTTAAATCATCAAAAAAGAAGCGAAAACCTTGTTTAAATGAGAAGATTGATAACTCCTAATATTGGTAACATGAGAAGGTTGCCTATTTCCTATGAGCAGATTCATCTTTTCATGCTCTACCTCATCACTTTCTTTTAGCCCTTGCAAATCAGAACAAATGTGAAAACCATATCCTGTATCAAGGAACCAAGAATGAGTAGATGGTAAGTTATTAGTTTGAATAGTATATATACCTATCAACGATGACTTCACCTTACGATCCTTATTGTTTTGTAAGTATTTTGGGGAAACTCCTCTTCCAATGGCCCTTTTATTCCAATAGAAAGAAGTGGCCTCTTTGGGGGTCACTAACAGTTGGAATGTCTTAGTTCATCTTCGCCTTTGTTCCATTGCAATATGACCTTACATGGGCCTTGTTCTTCCAGTTATCTTTGGAAAAAACCTTCCTTTTCTTCCCTTTTCCCTTTTCATTAGCAAGAACGGGAGCATTAGTACCCCTTTAATCTCGACTCAACAGTCTGTAGCAAGTTAAGGAGTTGAGCCAATGTGGTTTCTGTGTTGTTCAAATGATATGCTAATATCAACTGATCATAACAACTTAGAAAGGAGTTTAAGGCCATGTCAATGGCCAACTCCTCATCAAAATGCACATTGAGCTTAACGAGACGCTCCACGTATCCTTGCATTCTCTGCACATGTTTGCAGACAGACTCTCCCTCTTCCATCTTGCAAACCAAGAGAGCCTTGACCACTTTAAAGTTCTCTTGACGAGCTCTCTTATGGTACTTTTCCACAACGTCATTGTTCATCTCAAATGGCTAGTAGTCCTCATATAACCTCTGTAATTCAGGAGTCATTATGGCGACCATGATAAGAAACTTTTGTTGCATCATCTTAGTCTTTTCTGTAGGAGGCTAGTTGTTTAGGAGTAGCAGTGTTTTCATCAACTTCAATGAGTTTTTCTTCAAAGACATGCTCTTGGCCCATGAATCGAAGAGGCGTACTTATGTTGCACATCCAATCATTATAGTTGGAGCCATCAAAGTTTACTTTGGACACGACAGATAGTAAGAAAAACCAGAGTGGTGGGTAGATGACGATGGAGCACAAGAATTAACAGTAGTAGACATCTATGTTACGAATAAATCCGAGAAGAGGAATGAAGAATATCAAGAAATATAATGAATCAATCACCATCATATGCAAGTAATCTGTCAAAGGGTTTGTGTATATTGATTTTGATTTGAACGTACACGGAAAAACCTTAATCAGGAAAAAGATTACATCAAAAGCTAACCTAATGATTATTTATAAGGAACATAAAATATTTACCATTAGTATAAAACCCTAAAAAGGCTTCCCTAAATAACCAAAGATGCCAAATCAATTTCAATATCTCAAATACTCAACAATCTCCCCTAGATGTTGAAATTGATGAAGATCACTATTTTCGATCTTCTTGGCATTTCTCCCTTTAAATTCTAAGACTCATCGGTACACGGGGTCTTCGAAGCAAGAGAAACAAATATTAACTTCCAAATATGAACTCCCCCTTGAATCTTCAACAAATACCATCGAGAGAATGTGGAAAGTTAAGAAGAATGACCAACAATCTTTGTTATCTCATAGAGTAAGTCGTATACCCTGCTCTGTGATAAGGAGCGAGCTTGCCAAAATAGATCTCCAAAACCCGTCAAATTTGATGAAATCAATCCTTTTTGAATATTCACGATTCTCAAAAATTAAAACCGGAAAGATAACAAAAATTAATTTGTGTTTTTTGGTTTTGAATATTAGACAAAAAGAAAAGAATAAGAAGCAAGTATTTAGAAGGGTTTGAAAAGAATAAGACCAAAGAAAAGGATAAGAAGTGAAAATATTTTGATAAGAAGGGGTTAAAATGGTAAAAATCCATTTAATTTGTATAGAATTTTTAGAGCTGGGGTAGTAACTGTCATTTGTGTAAAGACGAAGGGACTGAATTGAAAACTGAAGCGTCTTCTTCCATTGAATCAGTTACAAACACGCTGTTGACTCAAAAAGTCAAAACAATTTATCTCCTATCGAGTTAATTTCTATCTCAAACTTCCGATGCCAGTAAACTCCGAACGACAATCACGAATTTAGAATAATTTGAATTTCGAATCGACAATTGCGAATTTAGAATAAGAAAGATTCGTATGTGATTATTGGTTCTGATCAACAGTAAACTCCGAACGCATAAACTCCGACCGCAGAACTACGAATGACTCCGAGTGTTCGGAGAGATTCAAAATCAATTTGGAGAACAATTTTCGAATACGAGTCTCCGGTTCCGAGTATTGATTTTGGGTTGCGAATTTGTCCGTTAATTCCGAGATTGTGACTTCCGAATCTGATTTTATTCGTCAACTCCGTTTCACAGGAACGAACTTAAGCTATTGAACAAATCCTCAGAAATGATCCCTTGTAATTGAAAGAAATGGCAGATTATGCCCACAATGCCGAAATTAACAAATTATGACCAAAGTTTCAATAAATTCCAAATATAACCCCCATTTTTCATTAGTTCCGAATCTGAACCTCCTGTTAGAGTACACTGACTACCTTACACCCCTTTTGCGGAAATGTGTCAGATGGCAACCCTCTTTTTGCCGAAAATGTCCTTTTTCACCCACTTTTTCAACATTTCACCATTTTGTCATTACCAACCATTAAAAATCAATACAAATTGATTTCTTCAAAACAATTTCATATATTTGACTGAATTTTCACCAGATTTTGTTACAGTTTTCAAAAATTTTAAGATGAACTTTTATGAGACCTTTGGTACCCATTTAAGATTCTAGATTGAAGTTGGTTTCTTGCAGACTCATTTATTTGAACATAATCAATCATCTTCTGAAAATAATACCCGCTTTTTAGTTGGAAAACAAAACTTTCCAAAAACATCGTTAAACCAACCAAATACTATTGTCTCTTTTCTCCTACTTCTAACATATTCATCTGAAGAAAAATGAGAATTGAATTTTCTTTGAACATTCTTGACTTCAGCTTTATGAACCTTTTCACATGCATTAGGTACTTGTACCTTATGCATCCAAACCTTCCTTATTTTACTCTTGTTCCTCTTCTTCCTCTTTCTTTTAAGATTATGAGGCTTCAAATATGATTTTCGGATCTGAACATGTTCATTACATTTTAGATTCTGAACATCACAAGCCTTTGGTACACAAACTTTTGGAGATTGGTAAATTTGAACATCTTGAATTGTTGGCCTTCTGTAAGGAATCATTCCTTCAAAAATATCATCAGAACATAAAAAATCATCTATTTGAGTTCCAATTGAACAAAACTTCACGTTCACGATTTCAGAAGAATCTCTTTGAGATTCATCTTCTAAAGTACCAAATTTGGAATGTAACACTTCTGAAAAACTTAAACCACTTGACTCCCCTCAACAGTACATATGAAGTCACTTTTTCTTTAGAAACATGAAGAAAATTCTGAACTTTACCAAGAACACCAAGAACATTAAGAACAACTTTCTCTATCTTCTCAGCTATTTTCATCTTCGAAATCTGTTGTTTATTTTCTCGATTTAAATGTCTATGGATAATAGAAAATTGTTCTACTATTCTCTCATCCTTTTGTAACTCACCCATATCAACACATGAATATTCAGATATTTTTCGATCAACAAAAAGATTATATAACTCAGTAACATCCATCAACAGATATTTACCAAGAATATGAAACATAGTCACTTTTTTGACACCATAGATTGGTTTAGTAACATTTAATCCAAGTTCTAAAATAGAGTCAAAGAATAAACGATCCATTGGATCTTTAACAAGAAGCTGAACTTGAAGAGACAGAAAGTAGATCTGATAATATTTCTAGAGAGAGAAAATAGATCTGAGATGATTTTTAGAGAAATAAAGTAGATCTAAACATGAATATGAGAAAAAAAACACGAAATTCTTCTTCAATTTCTCTTCCAAAACACGAACTAAGAACAAATTAGAAGAAAGAATGTGTAGAAGACAGCATAGATGAACAAGATTTTGCAATAAAACGAGCCATTATATTTTTCTTTTCAAAAAAGATGCAAAACTTGAAGAACAAGGTGAGATTCTCGAAAAAAAAATATCTCCATAAACAAGATCGATTATTGTAATAATCGCTGAGATCTACCTGAACCGCTCTGATACCACTTGTGACGAATAAATCTGAGGTGAAAAATGTGGAATATCAAGAACAATCATGAATCAATCACCATCATATGCAAGTAATCCGTCCAAGGTTTTGTGTACATTGATTTTGATATGAACGTACAAAGAAAAACCTTAATCGGGAAAAAGCTTACATCAAAAGCTAACCTAATGATTATTTATAGGGAACATAAAATATTTACCATAAATATAAAACCCTAAAAAGGCTTCCCTAAATAACCAAAGATGCCAAATCAGTTTCAATATCTCAAATATTCAACAATCTATAGAGAAAAAGAATAGTTTTAGTTAGATGACATTTATCCTTAATATTTAACCCATAGTAAATGATTAAAGCTAAGATCTAAAATAAAAATTTACAAATATGAAGAGGGATGTTGTAATCTTATTGCGAATTTATGAAGGTAGGTAAAAGGAATTCACAAATTGCGAACTATGAAATTCCTAAATCTTCGGAGATTCATTGAGTCTCTCAATGACATGTTTAATCTCAACTTATGCTCTACTATTTGTGACTGGGATACCGAAGATCACAAACTAGATGTGAATAACCATACAAATATGCTTGTCACTCTCGATGTTATTTATCATCTCATTTTAGTGTTCCGATTAACCACACACGAACCATTAATTAATGATAATTTTTAGATGCCCATTATTACTCTTTATAGTCACTATTAGTGTGCCAATTAACCACACACGTTCCACTAACTACTATAAAGTATAATGTGCAATTTTATGGATTCGTATAATTTTGACATTTTCCTGAAGAACTAAGAGTTAGTTTTATAAAAGATGTTTTAGTTACTTTAATAGAATTATACTTTTAAAGAACTTAATGTCCTATCAGATGCATTCTGTTAACGACATTCCACCAAACAAGGAAGCAGTGGATGAGAGTGAACACTCATTTAACTACCATTTTATAGGCAGTTTCCTTATACCCCTTATAGTTCGGCTTTGTGAATGAGGCATACTAGAGATACAAATGACTTAGGCTTATACATATGGTAATTAACTTATAATATTATATATATATATATATATATATATATATATATATATATATATAAGGTGTATTTTAAAAACCTTTTTCAAAAATAGTAGGTTTAATTTACAAATTTTAAAATTAATAAAATTAATTCAGTTTAAATTAAACCAATAATGATTAAACAATTTATTTACTATTAATCAATTAATCAAATATATTGTAATCAAAAGCTAATACCCTCTAATTTAGAAATTAAGTTTTGGGATTTACCAAATAAATAATACTCCAATTTTAAGGCATTTAAAACTAATAATTATCCAAAACAAAGAAACCCTACCAAAACTCTAGCAATTTCAAAAATTAAAGAAGGAGGTTAGGAGTTCTAAAATCCTTGCCCAAATCGAAGACCATCAAAAGGGTTTTTGACCTTATTCAAATTTGTGTAAGATTACGGGGAACATGTGCTCTGATACCACTGATGGGTTTTATAGATCACAAAAATCATATTTTTGGGGGAAAATATACAACCTTAAATTTGCATACACCCTAAAGGATCTATGTTCTCAGTATGATATGCAAACAAAAATTTGAAATCAAGAATCCTAAAGTAGATTGCTATTTTTGAAATTGGAGAAGGGTTATTAGAAAACATACCTTTTAGTTTTTTTTATTGTAAATGAACTTGATTTCCTTCTTTGTGGAACTTCAAAAAGCCAGCACCAGAAATGTCGTGTCTCTAATGGCTCACACCCAAACACTAGAAGTTGGAGGTAATTGAAGAGAGAGTAGAGGGAGGAGCATTTTCAGAATTTTTAGAGGAATAATGAGTGTTGAAAATGTGACGCATAAGGAACATTTATATAGGTGCTAAAGGGGCTTGGATAAGGTATGTTTCCTTGGATAAGCGTAATCCTTTTTGCTTTCCCCCATGTTTCCTTACAAGCCCAAGATAAGCTCTAGAAACCTTCCAAAACCCCCCATAGAATTCGTCCAACCCTAGGGAGGTTTTAGAATTGGTCAATGCCAATCTTTTGAACATTGTCACCTTTAGTCCTTCCACTTTTAATTATTCCAATTAATCCCAAAATTAATTCTAGTTAATTTCTAATTAATTTATAATTAAAGAATATAGGTTGGAATTAATATATTTTTCTCAAAACATATTAATAAATTATTTATTTTGATTTTTAATTATTATATTACTCATATAATAAATTAATAAATCAGTCTCTCTCTCTCTCTCTCTCTCTCTCTCTCTCTCTCTCTCCCTCCCAATAGCATTCCAATCTCTTACTAGGATTGAGGACAACCAAAAGGACTTTGCTAATAATTTAAGTTTATAGTAATTTAGTTAATATCTTAGACACCTAATCCAACAAAAACACCATATAAAAGGTAAATTAGATTTGTGAAAAGCACTGATAAGAGTAATAGGAGGTAATGCCTCATTTCATTTAACATAGAAAGAACGTGATCAAGCGTTAGAGTTTCAAACAGACCTTTAGATTTAAGCTTCATAATATGAGTAAACTGTATCTTAGTGATATTCTTCTTGCCTTTTTTTCCATCTGAAACGTAATCAGTTCACAATCCTTGATGTAGAAAATAGTTGAACAAGCTAAGGATAATCACTTCATCGGAATGGCAAAGGAAGTAGTTAACGCATAATAAAGAACATCATCATTGAAACAATAAACAAGCATCTTCAATTCTTCATGATAGGGAGCAAGATCAAGATTAAACCAAATGCTATTAGACTGGATCTACATTTGAGGATTTGACCATTCTTCATCAGTAGTGTTAAACTGATCGACATTAGACGTGATGAGGATTTACGTTAAGACTTTTGTAGAAAACTTGAACGATTTAAGGTTACCGTTCTTGAGAGAAATACGGAGGTTAGAAAACTTCATAAGAACAGTCAAAACCCTTTTTATAAGTAGCTTCAACTTTCAATTTGAACCGTTAACCAATAAAAATCGCCACGTGTAGAGTGAAAAAACTAAAGAGACATCGTCATTATCCAACACATGTAATATTCATAAGTTTTTCCCCTCGATCAAAGAGAAAGAAACAATAGTGTATGACCTACTCCAAAGTGGTCACATAGTGTTCCCATAACTGAAAATATTAGCAACTGATTATCGAACATGAAATAGTCTTTGATATTTATTATTGAGAGGGTTACATTTCATCCACTTATAGGTAGAATACATGGAATCATGAAACAGACTTTGTAGAATCCTGGTACAAGATGGTATTACTTGTAACCTCAAGGATTCTAGTGCAATTATGTTCCAAAGAAAAAGGTACAATCAATTTGAAGAAAACTTTGGATAAGTCGTGATATCAAATATTACTTCAATATAAAGGTAGTAAGATCCGGGGAAAAACCTCTTCCCTAGATATCAACAAAGATATCAAAGTGTTTGTGTGGTTTCTCATGAATTACAATCAAATACTTATAGAGAAGTATCAAAGGGCCTCTTTTACTCAGTATTAAGGGTATTCTACATTTTCAAACATGTTTGCAATTTAACATAAGAACAAAACAATGTACGAAAAACAATGAGGGATCAATGTAATTGATTTGAAGTAATCATGGATTTGATTGGAAGTAATAAAAAGGATAAAAAAATGTTCAAACAAAAATCTCATTTCATGTAAACAAAACCTTGATCTTCTTAGGTAGTAATGACATGGTATTGGTCAATTTTAGTAAAAGACCATGCATAATAATGATAATGTCATTTTGAACATCATGCAAAGGCATAACTATAAGAAGTTTCTTTTGTTAATTCCTTTGTAAAATCTAGAACAATGAATTGTCCATCGCTAATTCCTTAAAGTGTATTGATTGGTGGGTTTCATTTTCATCATGCTGATAATTATTTGAAAATCATAAACACAAAGTTTGGGCACACCTCGATTCTAGTTGGTTTTTACGAAAAATCTTATGGGTAATGCGTCGAAGAGTCTGCATAGTACAAGAAGATAGACAATCGAGTCTCTCTCAAATTCATGGTTAAAACAAAATTGATCATTAAAACAATTTTCAAATAACCAAAATTATAAGTTGGTGTAAACTCAAAATGTCAAGGTTTAACCAAAAATTATGGTTTGTGCTTCCGTCAATTCCATGATGTGCAAAATCAAAATGAAAAGAAAAATATTTTTTAATAGACAGAAATAAAGAAATTTTTTTTGGAATTTTTGATTTTTGAAATACACAAAAGAAAAACATTTTTTTGGTATTTTTAATTTTTCAACAAGAATAAAAAAATATTAAGAATAAAATGAGAATTCTACAAAAACTTTGATTGGAAGCTAGTAACTCCGAATGATTCAGCGCAAATTGCAAATGCAAAGCTCTGTGAAGTTCTAAACATGAACAACAACTTCTGAATTATTCAACGAACATTGCAAAGTTGCATGCATATCAAAATATGCATTAAGAAAAATCAACATTATTATCAATACTACAATCTTTAGCTTGATTTTGGTACGTAACATGATTCCATAATTCCCAATCCATTTAAGATTCTTAAGAATGATATTTCCTTAACTGGTTTGGTAGAAATTTCCGCAAGTTGATATGTGGTATTCACAAAATAAGCTTCAATATTTCCATCTTCGACATGATCTTTGAAGAAATGGTATCTAAAATCAATATGTTTTATATTGAATGTTGAATCTATTTATGATATATGTGCATTGCACTCGAAGAATCAGACAATTAAGCAATTTTCTTCATATTGATTGCATAGTCATGCAACTGACTTTGTATCTATATAACTTGCAAAGTGCATGTAGCAACAACAACACCAAACTCCACCTCTTCAGTAGATATTAACACAGTTTTTTGTGTAACACCCCGACTCCCAGGTACAAGTTTTAAGAATTAGATGACATATTTATGGACCTACTTGACAAGTTTGTTTCCCCTTAACTCATCATGTAGAGGCGGGTAACCCACGCAGATTATTGGATCTACTTGACGAGTCGGAGGACCCGGACTTGACGAGTAGGAGCTGGAAGATGAAACCCTAATTTTTAGGGTTTGCACCATATTTAAAGGACCTTAAGTCCCTTCCTTCATCCCTTTCGCACCCCCTTGATAGCTCAGAGAAACCCTAATCAATATTACCTTGTTCTTGAGTGTTTATGAGGTTTAAGATAGATTTTGGTGCTTTGTGTGAAGAAGGTGTGAAGTATAAGAAGCTTAGAGAAAAAAGGAGCTTGTTGATCTGACTCTACTTCACCTTTGCATCATTTTGAAGGTAACAAGTCATTACCTTGGTTTATCTTTAGCTAAATCTCTTCATGGTTGGGTTTAGGGTCATCTTTAGTACATTTGGGATTCATTTCGAGTATTGCGGCAACATCTGAAGTTGTAACTTCACATCTGGAAACCCTTTAGTCCCTATAGCTATAAAGTTATGAGATTTACCAAGATTGGGACTTTCCCTTCGATTTAACCTTTCCCTTAGTCTGGTTTTGGCATTTAGGACAATGCACGTACGTAAAGTTTGCAACTTTACGTGGAAACCATGTCCTAGGAGGTTGGATCTGCCATATGGAGATTTGGGGTGGCTTAGAAACATCTATATAAGTGATGGACTGCATGAATTCAATGAGTCGCTTAGCCGACTCGGCGAGTCGGACGAAGGGTTCCCGTATTTGATTCTGCATGAACTCGGTGAGTCACTAGGAGGACTCGATGACTCAGTTGCGGTTTTCCCCGACATCTAGGCATGCATGGAATCAACGAGTTGGGTGGAAACTCGGTGAGTCAATTAGGGTTTTAGGGACTTTTGAGTTCTTAAGGAACTCGACAAGTTGATAGCTACACTTGACGAGTCGGGTCAAAATGGACTGTTAACTTTCACCGTTGACTTTGACTTTGACCTAGGGTTGACCAGTTTGATTTCTGCGGTTATTTTGGTAATTGGGAATTTATGGAAGTGAACCATTGGTAGATGTAGGTGTTGGACTTGGAGTTGTGTTTGGTGGAGTTTGACTTTATCACTTCGAGCTACTTGTGAGGTGAGTTTTCCTCACTATACTCAAGGGTCTAAGGCACCAAGGTCGGCCCTTTTGAATTGTTATCCCGATATGTTATGTTAGTAAGATTCATTAGATCAGTATCCTGGTAGATAGTATGGTATTATGCTATTATGTTATGTTATATCAGTATCCTGGTAGATAAGATGTTATTATGCTGTTATGATCCGTTAGATCAGTTTGTCTGTCTATAGAGTGTTATGTGATTATCTGTTATATGTGCACATATTTGATTGGTGGTTGAGGCTTATCTGCTTTGTGTGAGAGCCAACAGACCTGGGCATTTTAATCCAATGGTTGTGAGCCTTGAGTATTCCACCTTGAGGATGATTAGACTCGTAGTATGTGGGCATTCCATCCTGATGGTTGTGGGACTGGGCTATTCCATCCCTAGGATGACTAGACCCATAGTATATTGGCATTTAGACCTGATGGTTGAGGGCCTGAGGTATTCCAATCCGATGGTTGACTAGACCCATAGTATGCTATTTGTGATTATATGTATATTGTTGTGTGTATGGGTAATTTGTGGGAACTCACTAAGCTTCAGGCTTACAGTTTCAGTTTTGGTTTCAGGTATATCAAATAATCGCGGGAAGGCGAAGGCGTGATCATACAGCTCCTCACATTTTATGATTTTGATTTATGGGATACTCTAACATGGAAATATTTTGAAAACACTTTGTAATAATTAATGGTTTTGAAATGTTTTAAAAAGTTTAAATTTGGCTCAAATTTTACGGATGTTACAAGTTAGTATCAGAGCCTTAGTTTGAGTGAATTGGAGGAACACTCGATTGAATTCAATATCAAATTAAGGAAAGATTTCCTAAAATGGTTTTCAAAAGGTTTTTAAAATAATTCAAAGAGGATCCAGAGCGTGCAATCAGTCAGAGCCAGTAAGTAGACCCCAAAATACCATGCAGTTATTTGATTTTTTGATATGTTAGAACAACATGCTAGTACTATGCTAGGGATTCTCGGGAATTGCATGATTGTATGATGCCTAATAGCGTAGGGTTTTCTTTATATGAAATTGACATCATTACTGTAGTTGCTTAGTGTATGCATCACAACCGTACATAATTAAGATCTAATAGCCTGAGAATGTTTGGTTTAGCCTTATTTCCTGTTCTTTTTTGATGAAGGGTTTAGGGTAGGATCAGGTATTCGAAAGTCTATAGGGTCCAACGTTATGTATGGCTAGCATAACGAGTGCTAAAGGGTTGGTGGAAGTTTCGTGGTTGAGTTGTGCGAGATCAGTAGACCAGTTATGAAATAGTTAGCTTCCTTCTAGAAGTGAGGATTGAGTAATCACCATGCATATGTATATTGTTAGGTTGTTGTGATGATACTTAAGACAAATATGGGTAGGTGTGGAAGCTAGTATGGGCCCGTACTACTGAAAGCACATGACCCATATGCTTGGCAAGGAAGTCACAAACCCTAGGGTTTAGTTAGGAGTTGGATCCCTGTTATTTGTGTGGATTATCTGATATCTTCTTGGTGTATTTTTTAGTATGGTGGTTATGAGGTGTTTTGTGACTGGATCCGGATCGGGATCAGGGCAGGGCGGTCAGGATGTCCCTACAGCGCCCGAGACTATCGACAAAGGTGGGCCAGTGTTGATAGAGGATCGTGTCAGGGAGATCATCCGCAAGGAGGTGGTCGAGATTGTCCGGGTCAGATTCCGGAGATGTTTGGGTCTATTAAAACCGCCATGATGGAGTATTTTGATGACAGATATGCAGCCCTAGTTGAGACGGATGCCGCAATAGCTACAACAACTGTAACAGCGGCAGGGGGAGGAGCCAGTCAGGGTTTTCAGTACCGGGACTTTGATAACACGAAGCCCCCGACTTTCGATGGTACTCAAGATCTGATCATAGCCATGAGGTCGTTGTATGACACGGAGAGATGTTTCTTCATGTGCTCATGTCCTGCTGACCAGAAGGTCAGATGTGCCCTGAACTTGTTGAGGTCTGGGGCAAACGACTGGTGAAGGTTGATGACTGGGTCGTAAAAGGATTACCGTAGAGTTGTTGTTACTTAGGAGCAGTTCATAGATATGTTTCGCGCTCGCTACATTCTATGGGCCGAGCATGAGCGGCTGTCACAAGAGTTTTTGGATTTGAGAGAGGGCATGGAATCGGTGACAGAGATCACTCGCATGTTCACTGAGAGGGCGATGTTTTTCCTGGAGTTTGCTTCTGAGCAGGCGCAGATGACATGTTATCTGAGCATGCTTAAGACTGATATCCATCAGTTTGTTGCTACCCAGCAATGTGGTACACTGCTGGAGTTATTGGAGGCCACTAGGCAGCGTGAGATAGAGATTAAGTTACAGTGATGCGAGCAGAGGCAGGCCTCAGTGCAGTCGCAGCCGGTGCCGAAGCGGTCCAAGACTGCCGATAACATGTATGGGGGACAGTCGGGCCGCACTTGTGGGATTTATAGGAAGGCTCATTCGGGAGTTTGTCGAGTAGGGAGCGAGTGCCACAAATGTGGCAAGCAAGGCCATCTTGCAAGGGATTGCAGACAACAGACTCTAACTCCTAGAGTTCGACTTTGTTACCATTATGAGTAGGTGGGCCATCTGAAGGCCTAGTGTCCCCTACTATCCGCCAAGCCGGGGAAGGCTCCAATGTCGGCTACACTGAGGATTACTGAAGGGATTCAGGGTAGAGCAGCGCCCTCGACTGCTCAGGGATGTGCCTTCCAGCTTACTACAGAGGAGGCCAAGGCAACACCAGACGTGGTTGCTGATATGTTTCTATCCCTCATCTTACTGTTTTTATTTGTTTTATGCTTAGATGTTTGTACCTGTGATTAGGTACGTTTTTAGTAAACTCCTTACCTGCTTTGGTATTATTTGACTCCGGGGCGAGTTGGTCGTTTTTTTCTTAGTCTTTCAGTAACGAGTTCAGATTGCCAGTAAGAGAGCTAGCGTGTACATTTTGAGTCTCTATCTCTAACAAACATGGGGTTTCTACTTCTTCAGTCTATCGGTGTTGTGTGTTAGAGATCTTCGGGGTATCTTTTCCGATCGACTTGATTCTGATTCCCATGGGGGATGTATGTGTGATTGTGGGTATGAATTACCTTAGTCGCTTCAGATCCATGATTGACTTTGAGCGCCAGTGTGTGGTAGTTCGAACCCCAAGTGGGGGAGAACTGATTGTCTATGGCAAGGGCACGAGATTGGGACCATGGTTTTGTTCAGCCACCAGGGCTCGACGGTACATTTAGCACGAGTGTGCAAGTAATTTAGCGTATGTGGTGGATACGCAGGCTAGCGATCTGATTTTAGTTTCAGAGGTTCTAGTAGTCAGGGAATTTGCTGATGTGTTTCCGGAGGAGTTACCTGGAGTGCCTCCGAAGAGGCAGGTCGAGTTTAGGATCGACCTATAGCCAAGTGTGGCCCCTATCGCCAAGGCGTCGTACCGTTTGGCACCACTTGAGATGCAAGAGTTGTCATCACTGTTACAGGAACTGCTAGGCAAGCAGGTCATTTTTCCGAGAAGTTATCCATGGGGAGAGCCAATCCTCTTCGTCAGGATGACGGATGGTTCACACCGGATGTGCATTGACTACCGGGATTTGAACAAGTTGACGGTGAAAAACCGTTATCCACTTCCGAGGCTAGATGATCTTTTTGATCAGTTGCAGGGAGCATCTTGGTTCTCCATGATGAACCTGAGGTATGGAAGACCGCGTTCTAGACTCGTTAAGGAAATTATGAGTTCGTGGTGATGCCGTTTGGGCTCAACAACGCGTTGACGGTATTTGTGGACCTGATGAATCGGTTCTGTAAGCTGATACTTGATCGCTCGGTTATTATGTTCATAGATGATATCTTGGTGTACTCCAAGACCCGAGAGCAACATAAGGAGCATCTTCAGGAGCTATTGGGAGTTTTGAGGTGAGAGCTGTTGTATGCCAAGTTCTCGAAGTGTGAGTTTTGGTTACGAGAGGTTAAGTTCATTGGGCACCTTGTTAACCAGGAGGGGATTTTGGTCGATCCGGCCAAAATCGAGGCGGTTATGCAGTGGGAGGTTCCGAACTCTCTCTCGGATATTAGGAGCTTTTTGATGTTAGCAGGGTACTATAGGGGATTCATATAGGATTTCTACAAGATTGTAGTACCTCTCACTCGTCTGACGAGGAAGGGGGTTGATTTCCGGTGGGCCCCCGAGCAGCAGGGGCGTTTGAGACCCTCTGACCGCGATTATGTGAGGCACTAGTCTTGAATCTCCTAGAGGTAGTTGAGAATTTTGTGGTGTTCCGTGATGCATCCATCACTGGACTAGGAGTGGTCCTCATGTAAAGAGGATGGGTGATAGCTTATACATTGCGGCAACTGAAGCTTCACGAGACGAGATACCCTACTCATAATCTAGAGTTGGGAGAGGTGGTATTCGCTCTCAAGATTTGGAGACATTACCACTATGGGGTCCGTTGCACCATATACACGGACCACAAGAGCTTGAGACACATCATGGATCAACCAAACCTAAAGATGAGACAGTGCAGGTGGTTAGATGTAGTCAAGGACTACGACCGTGAGATCCTTTACCACCCAGGTAAAGCGAACATGGGTGCGGATGCTCTGAGCCGCAAGTCAGCAGGATCTTCTACCCTAGTGGCATCTATGAGGATATAAGTGGATTCTTCACTTGTAAGCTTGATCAGGGAAGCTCAGGCAGAGGGTATGTGTCAGGAGAACTGGAAACTTGAGAGGATTAGGGTTGAGAACACCCGATTTGTGCAAGATAGCCAGGGATTATTGACCAATTGTGGTCGGTTCTGGGTTCCGATGTCTGGTGGAGTCAAACATACTATTTTGTAGGAGGCTCATATGTCTCACTTCTCTATTCACCCGGGGCAACCAAGATGTACCATGATTTGGGACTGAGTTACTCATGGCCATGCATGAAGCGATAAATCACTTGGTACATGGAGAGGTGCCTGACCTGCAGAATGGTCAAGGACGAGCACTAGAGGCTGCATGGTAAGCTGTAACCTCTAGAGGTTCCCATGTGGAAGTGGGAATAGATCACGATGGATTTTATCACCAAGCTACCGAGAACGTCGAAGGGATTCGACGATATTTGGGTCAGTGTGGATCTATTGACCATGAGTGCCCACTTTTTAGGGATAAGGGAGAGTTCATCGGTGGAGAAGCTGGTCAACTTGTATATCCGCGAGATTGTTACTTGCCATGGGGTTCCGGTCTCTATTGTCTTAAACCGTGATGTTCGTTTTACCTCCCGTTTCTAGCAAAAGTTCCACGACGAACTGGGCACGCGGATGCTCTTCAGTACAGTCTATCATCCACAGACAAACGGCCATAGGGAGACGATCATACAAAATCTTAAGGATATGCTGAGTGCTTGTGTCATTGACTCCGATGGGAGCTAGGACTACTACCTACCCCTTGTAGAGTTCTCCTACAACAACATCTTTCATTCCAGTATTGGTGCTCCACCATTTGAGTTGTTGTATGGACGAAGATGTCGCACCCCAGTTTGTTGGGGTAGGGTCGGTCACAGGGTGATAGTTCGGACCGAGGTAATTATGCAGACTACCAGATGATTCAGCAGATCAGACAGCGGTTGCAAAATCGCACAGAGTCGACAGGAGAGCTATGCCGACTGGTGCCAATCTGAGTTGGAATTTCATGTCGGTGAAAAGGTACTCCTGAAGGTGTCACCCTGGAAGGGTGTGATTCGCTTCAGGAAGAGGGGGAAGCTGCGTCCCCGATACATCGGACCATTTAGGATCATTGACAGGGTTGGCAAGGTAGCATACATGCTAGATCTTCCATAGGATCTTAGTCAATTCCACAACACTTTCCATGTGTCATAGTTGTGAAAGTGCATAGCAGATGATTGGCCAGTGGTACCATTAGACGATATACAAGTCAATAAGCATCTGAATTATATGGAGAGGCCAGTGGCCATTCTAGATAGGAAGATAAAGGTTCTACATAAAAAGGAGGTGCATTTGGTAAAGGTACAGTGGGAGAATAAGAGGGGATGCGAGTGGACATGGGAGCTGGAGGCAGAGATGCGGGAGCACTACCCAGACTTGTTCGCCGCAGTGGACTTTGAGGAAGAAGTTTAGTTCAAGTGGAGGAGAATTGTAACACCCTGACTCACAGGTACAAGTTTAAACCATTATATGACATATTTATGGACCTAATCAATGAGTTGGTTGCCCCTAACTCGTCGTGTAGAAGTGGGTTAGCCTACGTGGATTATTGGACCTACTCGACGAGTCAGAGGACCCAAACTTGACGAGTAGGAGCCGGAAGATGTAACCCTAATTTTTAGGATTTTCACCGTATTTAAAGGACCTTATGTACCTTTCTCCAGTCCTCTACCACCCCCTTGACGGCTGAGAGAAACCCTAATCAATATTACCCTGTTCTTGAGTGTTTGTGAGGCTTAAGAGTGATTTTCGTGCTTTGTGTGAAGAAGGTGTGAAGTATAAGAAGCTTGGAGATAAAAGGAGCATATGAATCTAACTGTACTTCACCTTTGCATCATTTTGAAGGTAACAAGTAGTTACTTTGGTTTATCTTTAGCTAAATCTCTTCATGGTTAGGTTTAGGGCTATCTTTCCCACATTTGGGAATCATTTCGAGTATTACGGCAAGATATGAAATTGTAACTTCAGATCTGGACACCCCTTGGTCCCTATAGCCATAAAGTTATGCGACTTGGCAAGCTTGGGCCTTTCCCTTTAAGTTAACCTTTCACTTAGTCTGGTTTTGGCATTTAGGACTATGCATGTACGTAAAGTTTGCAACTTCACGTGGAAACCATGTCTCAGGAGGTTGGATCTGCAATATGGAGCATTTGGATGGCTTAGAAACATCTATATACATGATGGACTGCATGAACTCGACGAGTCGCTTAGCTGACTCGATGAGACGAAGGGTTCATGTATTTGATTTTGCATGAACTCGGTGAGTCACTAAGAAGACTCGACGAGTTCATTAGGGTTTTCCAAGACATCTCGGCACGCATGGACTCGGGGAGTTAGGTGGAAACTCAGCGAGTCAATTAGGGTTTTGGGTGACCTGTGAGTTCTTAAGAAACTCAACGAGTTGCTAGCTGCACTCGGCAAGTTGGGTCAAAATGGACTGTTAACTTTGACCATTGACTTTGAATTTGACCATGGGTTGACCAGTTTGATTTCTAGGGTTATTTTGGTAATTGGGAATTTATGGAAGCTAACCATTGGCTGATGTAGGTGTTGGACTTGGAGTTGTGTTTGGTGGAGTTTGACTTTATCACTTCGAGCTACTTGCTAGGTAAGTTTCCTTATTATACTCAAGGGTCTAAGGCACTAAGGTCGGCCCTTTTGGATTGTTATCCTGATATGTTATGTTAGTAAGATATGTTAGATCAGTATCGTGGTAGATATGATGGTATTATGCTATTATGTTATGTTAGATCAGTATCCTGGTAGATAAGATGTTATTATGCTCTTATGATCCGTCGGATCGGTTTGTCTATCTATAGACTGATATGTGATTATTTGTTATATGTGCACATATTTGATTGGTGGTTGAGGCTTATCTGCTTTGTGCGAGAGCCAACGGACCTAGGCATTCCAACCCTATAGTTGTGGGTCATGAGTATTCCATCCCGAGGATGATTGGACTCGAAGTATGTGGGCATTCTAACACCATGGTTGTGGGCCTGGGGTTTTCCATCCCGAGGATGACTGGACCCATAGTATGTTGGCATTCCAAACTTATGGTTGAGGGCCTGGGGTATTCTAACCCAATGGTTGAGTGGACCCATAATATGTTGTTTGTGATTATATGTATATTGTTGTGTGTATGGGTATTTTGTGGGAATTAAAGTTTCAGTTTTGGTTTTAGTTACATTAGATGATCGTGGGAAGGCGAAGGCTAAATCGTACCACTCCTCACATTTTATGATTTTGATTTTTTGGGATACTCTGACATGGAAATATTTTGAAAACACTTTGTAACATTTAATGGTTTTGAAATGTTCTAAAAATTTTAAATTTGGCTCAAATTTTATGGATGTTACAATTTGTGTTTTTAATTGCAAACTCACCAGTTTCCCATTAAGAAATTGACAACCGCCAGTTGTACTTTTTCTCTCAAGTTGACAACCACCTAAATCAGCATTAGAATAGGCTTGAATGAAAAATCCTTTTTTAGTAGGATACCAAATTTCCAAGCATAAATGTTCGATGTAGACATCAAAAAATATTCTTTAGAGTAATGAGATGTGGTTCTCTTACCTGACATACTTACATACATAAAACATGCTATTATGTTGACATGTAGTTAAATATAACAATGAACCAGTCATGATTCAATGTCTTTATATCAACAACCAATTTATCCATACATGGACTCAGTCGATTTCTACCTACCATAGGTATTTCCACATCTAATCAGTTGGTCATGCCAAATCGCTCAAGAAAATTCTTCGTATAAGATTCTTGATTGATAAATATGCCTTCTTTTCTTTGGAGAATATTCAACCCCAAGAAATAGTTAGTTTTGCCCATCATGCTCATCTCAAACTAATAGCAAATCAAGTCCTCAAATTCCTTTGAGAAAGCAAGGCTAATGGAATGAAAAATAATATCTTCTACATAAATTGGAACAAGCATGAGATGATCCCCTACTTTCTTGAGAAATAATGTAGAATCAACTGATCCTTTATTAAATTTATAGAACTTCAAAATTTGGTTAAAGTTGCATACAAGGCCCTTGATGCTTGTTTTAAGCCACAAATAACCTTATTAAGAATGTAACAGTGATTAGTAAATTTATCATTGACAAACCCAGATGGTTATTGAACATACACAGTTTCTTCGAGTACAGCATTAAGAAAAGTACACTTAACATCCATATGGTGAACATCAAAGTTCTTGTGATTTTCATACGCAAGAAAAATTTGAATAACTTAAAGTCTTGTCGCAAGAGCAAAGGTTTAATCATAACCAATACTTTCTTGTTGACAATAACCTTTAACAACAAGTCATGTTTTATTGCGAACAACATTACCTTCCTAATCTACATTGCTTTTAAAATCTCATTTAATAGCAATCATAGAAACACTTCTTGGTTTAGGAACCAATCTCCAAACTGTATTTCAATCAAACTCATCCATTTCAGCTTGCATAGTAGCAACCTAATCTGGATTTTCCAATGCAATCTTAACAATCTTAGTTTTGATTTTTGAAATAATAACATTGAGCATAAAAAAGATTTTGGTGAACATTAAGGATTTCATTTCGTGCTCTAATTTGTGCACGTGTGAAACACCAGACTTGAGATTACCAATCACTTGTTCTTTTGGATGATCATGTTTCCATTTTCCATTGGAGGATAAGATGGATCAAAATCCTTATAGATGTCATTTGCATCATAAAATTCTTCTATAGCAGAAAGAGTATCATTAACAAAATATGTATCTGCTAAAGCTACATTGTCATCTTCGACATGTAATGGTCAACTTCGACAGAAGTTCGACTTTCCTCCCCTATAAATGTGTGTCTTCAGTATGTTGTTTCCCCTCAGAATCAGTATTCGACATCGATTGCTCCCTCTCACCATGAGTAGCAGATATCAGTTCCCCCTTCCCCCTCACAACTAATACTTGTGTCGAATGTTTCTCCCCCTCGACAAGATCATTTGGTGTCGAAGTTACACACTCATCAATTATCTCATCTATGATTATTGAGTCAACTGAATGTGTGAAGCTTCGGGAACTTGACTATCTTCAATATTCACTTCAACATTGATTGACCTATCATAAATACCAAAAATCAAATTATAATTAATATCAAAGTTAAGAATTAGATCAACATCTTCTTTTGAGTTAAAAGGAATTGGATTCTAAGGAAAATAATTTCCACTCTTTTAATAGAATAATCATCGAATGTCATATTAAATATTACTTCGAACCTTTATATTATTTTGCTTAGCAACCTATATGAGATAGAGTTTTAACAATATTCAGGAAATATTCCTTCACTGGCTCTAACTTGAAATTTGGAAAGATGATCTTTTAAATTCATGATAAAGCGTCTACAACCAAACACTTGGAAAAATTAACATTAGGTTTCCTTCTGTTAATGTTATAATAAGGTTTGATATTGAATCTTCGATACGAAGTGACATTACACTGAGAGATTAAAGAGATGTAGATCACTAGTGTAAATAAATGTATGTTCCGTTTATGCTTATGTTCCTGTATTGACAATGACATCCCAAACATTTTAAAATGAATAAAATACTTTTCTTCAAAAATGTTTTGATAACGTATTTATCGTATTTTTCTGGGAACAAATTCCGCAAGATTTTTATGAAAAGAAGTACTCTGATTTTTATAAAGCATAAACAAAATCGGTCTTTTCTGGCCGTAAAAATGGGGATGTCATAGTGAACTAATTCTAATTTGGGTAATTTGTGTATTCAGTTTGAGATTTTGAGCAGTAGCCGAGCAGTTGGTAATTATCAGCAGACGTAGGTGAGTCTTCTCACTATATTAATGGATCGAAGGCACCGATGCCAACCCATTACTTGACATGTGGAATACTAGTTGACTATGAGTTTGCTTGTCTGAAAGACCTCGGGGGTAGCCCGTGATACTTGTATGGAAGACCATGGGGGTAGCTGATGGAAAGCTAGAGCATGGGGATAGCCCATGACACTTAGATATCAAGCCATGGGGGTAGCCCGTGGCATTCTAGGGAAAAGACCATAAGGGTAGCCCATGGAAATTATATGTATGTTTTGTGGTATTTTGCGATTATATATTATGTGGTATTTAGGAAACTCACTAAGCTTTTGCTTATACTTTGTATTGTGGTATCGGGTGCTTTCGGTACTAAAAGGAACAGACCGACTAGATGGCGCAACATTCACTTCGCACTATTTTCTGCACTTACTTATGTTGTTACTATGATAACTTAACATGTTTATTTGTAATGGATTTTGGAGATGAGTTATGAATGTAACTCTTAATTAAAAATGAAAATTTTGTATCAGTATATTTTTAGTTGTTACAACAAGGGATCAAAAGTGCAATAAAATCAAAATCTAAGGACTGTCTGAGTGAAAAAAAAACACATAGGGACCAAACCTGCAAATTTTGCAAACCATAGGGACGATTTCTATAATTTGTGCATGTTACTATACCTTCTCGGAGGATTCAAAATCGAAATGTATCATATGGTGGTGGTTCGTGGTGGGTCTTCTCCGTCTCTTGGAAGGAACAAAAAGTAATTATGACCTATCTGGATTCTGGTGACTTATAAGAAACATTGATGTTGGAAGCAAGGCAACCTGCGGAATGAATCTATTCATCACAGACGCGACGGCGGGGGGGCTCTAGGTTGAGCTTGTTTAAGCAAGGGCTTAGGGCCCCCAATTGTAAGGGGCCCCATATTCTCCAAAGTCCAAAAGTTTAGTACATTAAAAATCGAATCTGGTAACCACAAAATAAATAAAGCGGAAAAATAAATCATCGACCGCTGCATTCATGAAACTAAAATAACATTGCATTCTTCTACCGATTTTGATTTTTGCGACATATTCATCTTTCGAGTATAGCAAACGCCAAAGGGCCCCAAATTTTTGGTTCGCTTTGAGCCCCCATAATGGTTGAGCCGTCCATGCGTGACGGTTAATATAAAAATATCTTTATTAAATTGTATATCAACTAAAGTATTATGATTAACGGAGGTTCAAACATATTTCTTATTATTTGTTTAAACAAATCATATACGTACTAATTAATATATAAATACCTTTATTAAATTATATATCAACTAAAGGATTATGATTTATTAGGATGTCTATAAACATCTTAAAACTACCCAATAAAACAGGCTTGGCACACCCAAGAAACTACGCTTCATAGGACAAACTTTCGTAACACAATACATCAATATATATATTCATGACTTCGATATAGATTCGCCGCCAAATCACTAAACTTGTATTCTAGTATTATATATTATTACTTTTTCGTGCAAATTTTGTTGTGATACATGATATCAACGTATACAATACATTTATTTAAAAGTACCTAACAAACCAATATGAAACTTATATACCCATAATTTCTACCAAATATGCAGATCTATTGACTTAAAGAAGGCTAAAGGTTGCGGTTTGGCATCGACCACCATTGTCCTTTGACATGTTATGTGTCGTGTAAAGTGGTATAATATATCTATGGATAATCTTTTTTCTTGAAATATCTCTCTTTTTATTTTGCAAAAAGATTTCTTGTCACCCCCTTTGAGCGTAAAGTGAGAGAAGCATTAGGGAGGATTCTCTTTGAAAATATGGCAAAAACGTAACGCATTACATGTTGAATTGGGATGGTTAAAGGCTACATTACTGATATTTAAATCATTTCATTGTTCTATTTTTTTTTCTAAAGCCACTTGTAAAACGGAATAATAAGGTGAATACCGTACAATACCGATTTATTTTTGATAAATACTTTTACCATTCTAACTATAATTTCTATAAAAAAAAATCTATCAGTACAATATCAAATATATTTGGTAATAACTTGTTTAGTTGTTTGACTATAAGTTTGGGTGGTGAAAAATGTTAATGATATATTAGCTACTTTTTTTTTATATATTTTTAATTTTCAGTTGTAATAATTAAACACCATTAATGGCATAAGACAATTTTACGGTCTACTAAAAGAAATTAATAAATTATTTATTTTAGTCTAATAAAAAATACAATTTAATAACTTTGAGGTGACCTTTTTAGTTTTTTTATGATATAACTTGGTAATATCTATTAAATACCATTAAATGGATAGTATCATGCTCTTAAAACTATACAAAGTAAGGTATTGTTTTTTTTTCTCCATTAAGTCTTGAATTTATAAAGTGCGCAAAATGGATAATGATATCCGAACCGATAAAGTATTAGTTGTTATTTTTTCAAATTATTAATTTGCTCAAACAACACTATTTTATCAAGGGATAATGACTTAGGAGGGTAATAAGGTTTTCAGTTTGTCCGTATTATGTCACCAATGTTTTTTTTGTGCGTATTAGACCAATATGGTTGTTATTACCGTTTAGAAATAGTCATTTTACCGGTTTTAACGGGTAAAAATGACTATTTCTAAACGGTAATAACAACCATATTGGTCTAATACGCACAAAAAAACCTTAGTGACCTAATACGGATAAGCTAGAAACTTTATTACCCTCCTAAGTCATTAACCCTAATTTTAAAGACAATGAGAATATATGACCATCAATAGTAAACTACTTCGTTTAGAACTCGCGTCGTCCCATATAACCTTCTACTCCTCTATATGGCGAAGCTCTTCATCTATAGTCGTCCCTTTAGGGGCATCGATAAAATTGGAACGATACAGAGAAGATTAGCATGGCCCCTGCGCAAGGATGACACACACAAATCGAGACAACATGTGGATTCTATGGTCAGATTGATCTTCTCGTTGATGTCTTCAACCATTTGTGGCAAGTAAGGGTGATCTTTCTTTCTATAAAGTCTCCTTTAAGTTTTTTACTTGTCCTATCATTAAGTTTCATACTTTATAAACTTTTGTTTATGTGTTGTATATAGTATGTATGTATTTGTTTATGTGCTGATTTTTTTATTCATTTTGCAACTTCAGTTTCTTAGTTCATGTTGTGGTTTTGCTTTTATAAAATAATTGATAATAGACAACATATACAAGTCCCTGTTGGTTTTACATTTCCATTCGTTATCAAATGTAGACATTGATGTGAGATATCAAAGTGAGATTTTGTTTTTGTACATATGGATGTGTTCATGTAAACATTTAAATGACAAAAAAGAAGTTAATGATAAAATGTTGCATATTTATGTAATGAAGATCATCAATCATATGAGTTTCGGACATAGAAGTTCTGTAAGGGTTGTGAGATAAGTTTAAATGGAAGCAAGTATTTTCAGTCAAACAAATCAGTCACATTGATTAGTAAGCATGTTTTCTAAATAATTAGGGTTAATGACTTAGGAGGGTAATAAGGTTTCCAATTTGTCCGGATTAGGTCACTAAGGTTTTTTTTTGTGCGTATTAGACCAATATGGTTGTTATTACCGTTTAGAAATAGTCATTTTTATCTGTTAAAACGACTATTTCTAAACGATAATAACAACCATATTGGTCTAATACACTCAAAAAAACCTTAGTAACCTAATACGGACAAGCTGGAAACCTTATTACCCTCCTAAGTCATTATCCCTTTTATCAATTCCTCAATAATTGTTATAAAATATAAATATACAGAATGAACATTTATTTACTAACCGTAATAAATTTAAAACTACATCATTATATTAAATAATTTTGAAATTTAAAATAAATTAAAAATATACATCATTAGATTGTACCTCACAATGAATAAATGTTTTACCGTCTAGTAAAACAAATTAATAAAGTAATTCTTTTAGACTTTAGTCTAATTAAATATGCTATTATATATAACTTTGAGGTAACCTTTTCAATTTTTTTATAATTTAATTTGGTAATAATTATTAAATACAATTAAATGGATAGTACCTTGCTCTTAAAACCATAGACTCTAAGGCTTTGTTTTTTTGTTTTTTTTTTATTAAGTCTTGAATTTATAAATTGTACTAAAGTGATAATTATATTTGAACTGATAAAGTATTCTTGATAAATGTTGTTTTAAACATAATGCATTATCTGAATGGGTCCTACTAATTGGACCTAAAATTTACTTATAAGACCTCCTGTAATTATGGTATAATTATGGTTGTTTAGTCAATTTTCAATACCTGGGAAATTAAACTTTGACTTTGAAAATTTAATATTTTCAGCTTTTTTACACCATTGATATCTACAAATATCAAACATTGAAAACTGTATACTCTTAGGGGGTGTTTGGCTTAGCTTTTAAAATCCTAGAAGTCCTTTTTGGAAAAGTTGTAAAAAGTCAGGATTTCCTGACTTTTCCAAAAAGTTCATTTTTCTTGTATAAAATCTCCAAAAGTAACTTTTAAAATCAGTGCCAAACATCTTTTGTCTTTTTTTCTTTTTCAAAAAGAATTTTTAGACTTAAAAAGCTAAGCCAAACACCCCTTTAATTCCTGATTAATTTTCAACTAATCCAACAACATCACATCTAATATAAAATCAAAACTCTGTAAACAAACAAAAACAACTTCTCATATTAACCAAAGGTAAAATGAAAATTAATATAAATATATTTTAACGCCTCCAGTGAACACCAACACCTCCGGTCCGACCACCGGTGTTCCAACCGTCATTCTCTTTGCCGGAGATGAATGTGTGAGAGAGAGAACGGAAAATGAAAGTGAGAGAGAGGGAGAGAGAAACCGTTTGGTGGTGGTAGTGGCTTCCCGTCGACCGGTGTTCTTCGACCGCCATTCTCTTTGCCGGAGAGAAGCCGTCATTCCTTCGACCTCCATTCCTTCGCCGTCCACTGCCACTTCCTTCGACCGCCCACTAGCCTCGCATCTCACCACCGAACCCACTAGAAACGAAGCCATTTATCTTCCCTTCCTCTTCTGCATCAACGACCACTGCCATCTTCCATTCCTCTTCTGCGGTCGAAGGTAGCCACCGGTCCGACCACCGGTGTTCCAGCCATCATTCTCTTTGCCGGAGATGAATGTGTGAGAGAGAGAGAGAGAGAACGGAAAATGAAAGTGAGAGAGAGGGAGAGAGAAACCGTTTGGTGGTGGTAGTGGCTTCCCGTCGACCGGTGTTCTTCGACCTCCATTCCTTCGCCGTCCACTGCCGATGGAGCCACCGACGATGCTTCCTTTGCGAATGTTGCTGTCGATGGAGCTAATCTTGAGGATGAAAGATTTGTTGAATGTTGCTGTCGATGGCGGCCATATAATAGATTTAGTATTTTAGGGTTTTTTTTTTAATTTATATGTTGGTTTAGGGTTTTAAAAGTATTGGGTTGGGTTTAAAAAATTGGGCTTTTTTAAAAACAAAAATTGGTTTTTTTCTTAAAAAAAATAATTCTTTTTATATAAAATTTATTTTAATAACCCGCATTAAAATTTTATAAAATATCTATTTTTAGTTGCTTTTAATTTTTTATATTTTTTCAATATTTTAATTATTTATCTGATGTGTTTTTTTTTAGAGATGTTTAAGTTTTTAGGAATCAACTTGTCGGCTAGAGATAAAGATTTTTCTACAAAAACTTCGGCATTTTCCACATATAATTATATCAATTATGATGCTTTCAGATACACCATATATACTAACTCAATTGAAATTTGATTGCAGAAGTTCAAGTCTCGTGAGGAATTATTAGAGTGGACACAAAACACCGCACGTTCTTTAGGATATGTTATTGTTACTAGAAGATCAAAGGCATATGGGAACGGCTTCGTGCATACAGTCATACTTATATGTGATCGTGGTAGAGAGTATAAACCTAAAGAGTATACAAGTAGAGCATCTGGAAGCAAAAAGACTAATTGTCAATTTCAATTGGAAGGAAAGTATTCAAAAGAACATGATAAATGGACGCTACGGGTAATATGTGATGAACATAATCATCCACCGGCACAACATATGGAAGGTCATCCATTTGCAAGACAGTTATCAGTCGATGAGACTCGTTTGGTGGCTAATTTAACAAGAAAGAACGTGGCGCCACGTGACATCCTGTCAGCATTGAAGGTTCAAAACGAAAACAATGTGTCGACAATTAAAACAATATACAATGCACAATAAAAGATTCGGATGCACGAGCAAGCAGGAAGAACTCCAATGCAGGTTCTTATGTCCCTTTTACACACCAATGATTATGTTTATGAGTTTACTACATGCGATTCAAATGAGTTAGAAAATTTACTACAGCCCGATTACTTTGTAGATGGCATATTGAACAAAACATTTTGAAGCATTGCAATAAAAGTATCACGTTGGAAGATGATCGACGCTCTTTTAGATCATTATGGAACTTACTAATTGATTCTCCAACATTGATGGATTACACGAAAAACTACATGCGACTTCAATCAATGTTGATAAAATATCCACGTAAGCTTGTTTTTTAGCTATATTTCTAAATCATAACCTTTATATTATTATTTATTTACGTATTTGTTAACTATATTTCTAAATCACAACATTCAGGTGTTTTGAAATACATAGAAGATACTTGGTTGAACAACTACAAAGAAATGTTTGTATCTGTTTGGATTGATCAACATCTTAATTTTGGAAACAACACAACCAATAGATTCGAGAGTGCACATGCCAATTTAAAGAGATTTTTGGACTCTGCAAGTTCTAATCTCGATAGATTTGTGCAACGAATTAATGAAATTGTGCAATCACAACTCACTTCAATCAATGAAAGCTTTGAGAAAAGCTTAATTTTCCGATATAAGCATCATAATTTGTACTGCTTCGGGTTACTAAGAGGTTCTGTTTCAAACGAAGCTCTTGATATAATAGTAGGAGAGCTCCAAAGGTTAAATGTGTCAAAGTTAGACTCCTCAAATTGTGGTTGCAAACTCCGTACCAGTTGTGGGTTACCATGTGCTTGCATGCTTTCTGTTTACTTAAGCTCAGGTTAGTATGTTCAATTACAACATATATAAATTTTTAAATATTACAAAAATATTTATTTTGTATTTTAATACAGGTGAAGAAATACCCTTGGATTTAATAGATATCTTTTGGAGAAAGCTTAGTATTTCTGATACGAAGCCTGAAAAAAAAAGGCAATATTTGTTGCGACAATGAAGTTGAAAAGTATAAAGAAAATTTCAACAAGCAGACAGAAGCAGGAAAAAAAATTTATTTGAACAAAACTAAAAGAGATATACGATCCGCGCACAATTGATGTTGGAGAACCTACAGTTCAAAATAAGACCCGCGGACGGCCGAGTATGAAGAAACAACATAAAAAGAATGTCAACCCTCCGAATCAAGCTCCTCCTAGATGCAATGACTCTACCACATCAGAGTTCATTGGGTTGGATTTAAATAAAGAACCTGAAAGGCATAATTATTCGTACGCCATTGACTTAAATGAAGAACCACGAATGCATGATCCATTCCCAATGAAGAGTATTCCTGATGTATTTCATGATTACATCGAAAGATACAAGATGTACTCGGTGATGGAAACAGTGGGTTTCGAGCGGTAGCTGTTAGTCTAGGGCACAGTGAAGACCAATGGCTATACATTAGGCAACAATTGCTTGAAGAGTTAGAAAGTCAATTTTATGCATACCAAGAAGTTTTTACTGATGGGTTCAATGAGGTATACGAGTCTTTGTGTTGGTTCGAGTCACCTGTATATTTGCGACATTGGATGATTATGCCTTTGACTGGTTACTTGATTGCCAACAAGTTTGGTGTGATTGTTCATTGTCTAAGCCATGAACAATCTACAACATGCTTCCCTCTTTGGAGAGGTCCTGAAGAGTTTCAATCTCACCGAAACATTACAGTGGTAATTGTAGGAAGACATTATATTTCGGTGTCTTTAAAAGGAAATTACCCAATGCCTCCAACCACAACATATTGGAATGCTCATAAAAGCTCGTCTGCATCTTTCTGGCAAACTATGTATTGGTCGCGTTTCGAATTATACAATCAACATAGGCCTCGTAGTTCTGAAATACCTTGGATACATATCACGGATTAAGTATGAATGTAATTGAACTCTTTTGATATGTATTGCTTTCAAAATTTTGTTTTATTATTAGTATGTCATATTTGTAGTCTTTTGTTATAATATTTTTAAATAAAACAATTTTAATAAATTACATACAAATAACCTAAAAAATATATAAAAAAAAATTATATTTAGCCTATTTTATTTTGCAAGTTTAATAACCTAAAAATATATATAAAAAATTATATTTTACCTATTTTATTTTGCAAGTTTAAAAAAAATATAAAAAATTATATTTAACTATTTTATTTTGCAAGTTTAAAAAAATATATAAAAAAAATTATATTTAACATATTTTATTTTGCAAGTTTAAAAAAGATTATTAAAATACTTTGACTTAATAATTATACATAAAAGACATAAAATTATTATGTAATGATGATTATTAAAAGGTAATGATTAGTATAATGATTTGTTTATTTAAGAAAAAAAAGTAAGGTAATGATTAGAAGGGTCCTTTAAGACTAATAAAGGGTCTAATTAGATGGGCCCTATCTGAATTTGAACAAATGACTATTTTACCTTTTTGTTTAAAAATGATAAACTACAATTTCTTTAAAAATTGTAATAAAATATGAATACATAGAATTATCCAAGCTCAAAGAAGTACATCGTCATATTAAATAGTTTTTATATTAAAAATAAATAAAAAATAATATTAAAAATATACATCATCACAACTCGCAATGGATAAATGTTTTAGCTTATGGTAAAAGAAATTACTAAAATAAATATTTTAGTCTAATAAAACAAATACTATTAAACTACTTTGAGGTAACTTTTTTTTATATATATAATTTAATGTGATAATAACTATTAAATACCGTTAAATGGATAGTATCATGCTCTTAAAATTATAAACACTCAGGCCTTATTTTTTTTCTTGGTTAAGTCGAGAATTTATAAAGTGTATTGAATTTCTAAAGTTATATGAAGTGATAAAGTATTTTTTATAGAGTTGTCACGGTGTGGGGAATCATCGCTACAACATGACTATGCATTTCTGGTCACGGTTTCCTTTTGTCCTGCCACGGCGTAGCCGCCACTAATGTCTTAAACCCTAATTTTTTGGGTTTTGCAACATATTTAAAGGAATGAGGAAGCTAGGGTTTGCTTATCCTTAGGCTTCACCACCCTCCTTAGCCATGAAGAAACCCTATTTAATGCCCGAATCTTGAGGTGATTTATACTTTCAATTTTTGGCATTTCAAGATTGCCACGACGTGATGGAGGCACCACCACAACTTGGAGAGGAAAGTTGGAACTCATGTTTCACTTAAGCCGCCACAGAGTGGCAGTATTTAGCCACGGTGTGGCAGCTGGCGTGTGGAAAACCCAAATTTTCCGGTTTTGCTCCATATTTAAAGGAATGAGGAGGCTATGATTTGCTCACCCTCAACCTCGTCAAGATTTGAAGAAACCCTAATATCTTTCCTCCATTGTTAAAGCCATTTTTAGTGTTCTTGGAAGTTCTTGAATGAAGAAAGAAGAAGAAGTGAGCTAAGATTCAAATAACAAGTCTCTATTCTTCACCTTAGCACTCTTTTGGAACTTTGTTTTGTGTAACATTGGTATTTCTAGTAGCGAGAGCAGTCGTAGTTGAGTAGTGACCGAGATGTGAGTCTTGTCACTATGCTTATGGGTTGAAGACACCAATGCCAACTGTTACACCCTTACCCAGAACAACGGAAACGTCCGGGGGGTGGGGGGGGTGGGTGACTTCATCTTGTAATATTATCACAGTATATATAAATGAATCATAGACAACATCATCACCATACATTCAATAATACACTATACAAGGTTTACATCATTGTATTTGTTTCACAAAAATTACATGCCAAAATATTAAATGTATTATGGAAGCACAAAAAAAAATACGACATGAGTCCACATGTTCTTGATGATCGACCTGCTTAACGAGTCCCTGTGAATACAAGTTATTTTGAAAACGTCAACATATATAATGTTCGTTAGTTCATAAGCATGTTTGTATGAAAACTTTGTATCATTTTGTAAACACCAGAAAATCTGATATTTTCTATAAAAATGGTTTGTAAGTTTTGTTTCAAATCTTCTAGTAGAGCATGCGTGTTCTTGTTTGATAATGTATGAAGAGAGTTTCCATAAAATACTATATTTTCTGAATATAAAAGAAGATGTGGTCTTAACCCCAAGACCCGAGCAATAAAAATGTATAGTACGTACTTTGTATCACGAAAGAGTATATGTCTTCCGTAAATTTATTTGTTTGGTATTCTCTTTGTGAGTCGCTATTACCATGCTTGATATGACTGTATGCATGTCATGACGTCTTCAGGCGTCGTGATAGGTAAGACATTTGTCACCCTAGACTGACCCGTCTAGCTGTAGCGAATAGCTCAGGTGTGGGGGTGTCAATCCCATACAGATCTACACACAAATTCTCGCTCTCGCTCCAGGAGACTCTGGTTATAACTATAGGACTTATGATGTACACTAGGTAGGTACGAATGAATGCGTGTCTCACAAGAGTCTTAACTAAATCTACGCGAATAGTGCGTCACGTTGTTTAACGCTTTAAGTAATGTTTCAAGTATGTATTTTTTTTATTACAAAACATTGGTGATGGAAAATACCATTTGTTTTTATCAAAATGTCAAATGGTTATTGTTATCAGCCCAATTAACATAGATTGTGTCGTGAGGCTCAATAAACACGAAATTTAGTATAACCGGCCCAATAATCATGTAATGAATATATAGGCCCAATACTCATGAAATGAGTATATAAGGCCCAATAAGCATGTGAATGGGTATTTGAGGCCCATTTTTGATAAAATGACATTTTTGGCCCATTAAGCCGAGAATTTACCATAAATGCCCATTTTTGATAAAAATGCTGTTTTTTAGTCCATAAAACCGCGGGTTTCCAAATAAAGCCCGTTTTATGAAAAATTTAGACTTTAGACCCAAATTAACCGTATATTATCATTTAAGGCCTTCTTTTACGAAAAATGGCACTTTTGCGCCCATAAAACCGTATGTTGAAAAATAAGGCCCAATAAAACCGAAAATCATCAATTTAAGCCCATTAAACCAATAATGGCTCCAAAAGTCCGTCTTGTTTAAATTTATTGTCAAAAATGGCCCTTTTGCATTATTTCTTTACTTTTCTCGTAACTTTTGCATGTTAAATCTTTTCAACATTTTTTAGAGTTACTTCAAGTGATTTAGTTTTTAAACATCACCGAGATTTGGTAGGTATTTCGAGTTTTATGAAAGTCTGACATGTCTTCATGGCTTAATCACAACATATACATGAAAGATACACACATTCATGCATAAATACTTAGATTTAACACAAAACCAACTTGTATTCTCCCCTAAAAGTCACTAAATCACAAAAAAGGAGGGGTATGAAGCTCACCTTGTTGATGGATCGGTTTTGATGAAGAAATGAACGAGAATGAAGGTGTTTTCAGCCTTGGATGCTTCTTTGAGATGAATTTTCGAATCCTGGAGAGTTCTAAGAGTATGACCATGAAAGCAAAGTGTTTATGAGGAAAGGATCTAGCATAAAATGGAATAAATCAACTTGAGTTTATATGATCTTACAAAAATGTGAAGCTTGAAGTGATCTTCTTGAAAGCACACACACACACACAAATTCACGAATTTTAAAGTGGGAATAGGGAGTTCTTGGTGTTCCTAGAGAGATAAGGAGTTGTGAGAGTTTTTGTGATTGGATAATGGATGAAGTGAGGAGGGTGTGGGGGTCTTCGGCCGTAAGTAGTGGGAGTGAGAAGAGAGTGGGTTAAATGGGTATTACATGGAGGTTAGACTCTAAGTGCATAGACGTTTTAGGGTTAAATTGCATGGATAACCTCTATGCATTAATGAGGTGTCAAGTATTAGGATTAGTACCACATTTTTTTAAGATATATATAGGGTTGAGAATTAGGAAAGGGAAGGCAAGAAAAAGACATTGCGCTTAAATTTATTTGTAATTGATATTGTATTGGCCCATTAGGGATTTTCGATCCATGTGGGCTCATATATGAGTTTACGACTAAAAAATGGTTAAGGAGATGGGTTTTCGGCCCAATATGGTTAAATGAGTGAGTTTTCGGCCCAATATGGTCCATGAAGAGTCTTATGGCCCAAAATACTATTGCTTAATGAATGTGGCTCCCATTAGGGTCCAAATAAATGTTTTTGGCCCAAAAGAACCAAGTTGATGGGTTACAGGCCCATCAGGCCGAATAAGAGAATCCTAGTCCAACAAGAGGTTTGAACTGGGAAGTTAGGGTTTCAAGCTCAAGGTTGGGTGAATGCAGTGTAATGAATTAGGTTTAGAGTTTACACATATGATTTTGATTCGAATTGTTGTTTTTGAATGAATAACTTGTATAACATAATACTTAGGGTTACAAAAATTCACCAAAAGTAATTACACATGGAAAATATTTCCTAGTCTTAAATTACTAGTTGTGACATCATCCCCTTGTTAGAGGGAATTTCATCCCAAAACTCTTTTGAAAGTTGATCTAAAGAGCTGGAGAAAAGGTGAGGGTACTTTCGCATCATTTGATCTTCGTGTTCCCATGTGAATTCCGGTCCACGCTTTGCGTTCCATCAAACCTTCACAACCGAAATGGGCTTTGTTTTGTACTCTTTACCTCTTTGTCCCTGATTTCAATCGACTCTTCGATGAACAGGAAATTGTTGTTTACCTCAATCTAATCCAGGGGAAAAACGAGGGTTTCATCTGATAGGAACGTTTTTAGATTTGACACGTGGAATACTGGGTGTACGTTGTTAAGCTTCGGGGGTAATTGTAGTCTATAGGCTACCAGACCGACTCTTGGCGAGGATCTCGAAGGGCCCAATGTATCGTGGGTTTAGTTTTCCCGGCTTTCCGAATCGTACCATCCCCTTCGAGGGAGATACTTTCAGTAGCACGCGGTCACCCACTTTGAAGTCCAAAGGCTTTCTCCTTTTATCAACATAACTCTTTTGTCGGTCTCCCGATGCTTGGAGTCGGGCCCTGATTTGAACTATTTTCTCTGTTATTTTCCAAATGATTCCAGGTCCTGTAAGAGTGTTGTTTGGTGTTTTCCCTCTTGCCAGCTTAGCGTCTCCCTCTTGCCAGCTTAGCGTCTCCCACCTCAGCCCATCAAATAGGTTATCTGTATTTCCGGCAATGCAAAACTTCAAAGGGAGCAACCATAATACTTGTGTGGTAGTTGTTGTTGAATGAGAATTTGAGTAGCGGAAAGTGAGTATCCCATGCCTGGCCAAAATCTATCACACAAGCTCGGAGCATATCTTCTAGTGTTTGAATACTTCGCTCGCTTTGACCATCGATCTGAGGGTGGTAGACGGTACTAATGTCAAGTTGGGTCCCCAATGCTTTCTGGAATGATTGCCATAATCGTGAGTTGAATTTACTATCTTGGTCAAAGATGATAAATATTGGCACTCTGTGAAGTCTCACCACCTCCCTGATGTAGATTCGAGTTAATCTCTCCATCTTATAGTTTTCTTTAATTGGCAGGAAATGGGCGAACTTGGTTAACCGATCAACAATTATCCAGATGGCATCCAGACCATTTGTTGTCTTAGGTAATTTGGATATAAAGTCTATTTTATAAAGTCCATGGTTATCCATTCCCATTTCCACTCAGGTATGATAGGTTGTTGTAGCAATCCCGAGGGCTTCTTGTAACGCCCGCAGACCTGGGCTAGTCAATTTAGAGACAATGAGCGTCAAAATTAAAGTATGAGATAAGCCCAATATCTTTACATAAAGTTGTAGTGTTCGAAACAAGGATTCAGGTATATAAAGAACGTCGAAATCCGAGTTATAATGAAGAAGTTATGACCCATCGAAGTTTCGCAACGGAACCGGCACGACACTGGGAAGCGTAAATAGTGAATTTACGATGGAGCGATATTCAGCCTTAGCGATCTAAACGAAAGTTGTAGAATTCGTTATACCGAGATTGTCCATAAAAAGAACGCCCAAATCGGGTTTCGTATGAGGAAGTTATGATTTTTTGAAGTTTAGGCTTAGTAGTGTACAACCTGAAATCTGAATATTAGATCGAGCAGTTTTTAGCTAACACAAGCTAAACAAGAATTGAAGATCTCGTTATTTGTAGCATAACGATAAGAAAATAGATGAAAACGGACGTCAGATGAAGAATTTATGAATTTTTAACGGACCAATTGTGACAACCCGAAATTTCTATTTTTAACAATCATTCACTTTAATAGAAATCGGAACTATTTCTACCATCTGTTAATCATTTTGGGAGTCAGTTTAAGTGTTTTAAAGCTTAGTACTTCAAGGAATAACAGGAGTGAGGATGCCCTATGTTCATTTTGCATCATTTTCGCAAAAACTCTAAGAGTTAGGAGTTTTCGGTCCAAACACTATTTGGGCCGAAAACCCCCTTGACTATATATATGACACTTAGCCATATTTGTCACCTTTTCACTCTTTCAAGAACAAGGACCAAAATCCTCTCAAGTATCATCCGATTTTTCCTTCTAAATCTTTAAAATGTAAGTTTTTCTTACCCTATGTAGTTGATTCCTCCCATATTCAAGTGTTTTTACATGATTTCATCTATGAAATCATTCGATTTATGTAGATCTTCAAGTGTTCTTAGTTACACCAAGAACACACACTAGTGTTTTGGGCCGAAAACACCCTTCTTTGCTTCCACATTGTAAGTATATATCTCTCTTATACTTTTTATCTAGTAAGCATACTTAATTTAGAGCCTTGAAATCATCATTTTTACAAGAACAAAAGGGGTTTTCGGTTGGTACATCTCCTAAAACTGAAAACCCTAAAGAAAGGTGTCAAAATGACTTTAAGCCTTCCTAATGCTTAGTATTAAGTCTAGAACACTACTTGCTTATTGGAAACCCTTGTAAAACACCTTATGCATCAAAGAATAAGCGTTTTGTCCAACCTTTGGACCGAAAACCTCTTGGACTGAAAGCCAAATAAACCGAAAACCTCTTGGACCGAAAACTCCCTTAAGTGACCATACAACCCTTAGATGCAACCCTTAATACTACTAGCACTTAAATCAAAGTCTTTTTCCTTATCGTAGGGTGTCTTAACTTGGTTAATTAGTTGTTAAATGACTAATTGTATTCATGTATGTGTTATTATATGATAAATAGGATTCGTGTGTGTGCTCAAGCCTTCACTTGACACTTAGCATCCTATACCATCCGTTTATCCAAACCATTCACTACAGGTGATTTCATACCCCTTAATTAACCTTTGAAATGCTTTTAAATGTTTTTAAATGCTTTAGGGGGGGGGGGAATACAAGTTGAATCATGTTACTTATTAGATCAATCACATGTGATTAATAACTAGCATACAAATGGATTTTTCATACTTTAAACTGTTTTACTAAACAAATGAGTTCAAATAGTTTATCAAACTATTTTACATGTCAAACTCTTTATCAAATTCACTTTGTATACTAAAACTTTCTTGTACAGTTTTCAAACTTATATATTGTTAAAACCATGTCTACTACATATATAGTTATATGGATAAGGTTTGAAGGACTTAGGAGAGATAACCCCCTTTTCTTCCTGTCCTTGTTTGGTTGTGGTCTTAAAGTACCCAGTTGTTTGTCCGAGTGTCGTTGAATCCTTAGTTATATATTATGTATATATGTATAGATATAAAGACTTTTATCTCAGTTTAGTACATTCAATCATACAAACAAGTTTACTAATAAACTATAATAGGTATAGTTTAGAGTTATACTACTTACTACTTCTAGTTCAATGAAGCATAGAAGAGTCAGTTCATTCATGAGTCATTACTTATTACTATGTAGAACATATACAACTATACTATGATGAGAACATATACAACCATACTAGGATGAGAACATATACAACTATACTATGATGAGAACATATACAACAATACTATGATGAGATACAATACATTACATACACAAGTATAATTTAACATAAATGTGATCCACTGTATCAGAGCATGCCTTCATTGTTGTGGTCCGAGTTGTGACCAGAATATCCTGGAGGGAGAGCGTGAGTTTGCGTATAGATCTACACTGGATTGACTATCCTACACCTTGCTGCTAGCTACAGCGGGACCTACAGGTCTTCGGGTGCCAAACATCATACCTTTCGATGTCTTACATCGTTGTGTTCATTGTCTATAGTATGGTACAATTAATCACATAATACCTTGATATAAATCCGGTTTAAGGTAGTTAGTACAACAGTAGTTCCTACAATACAACACCACAATACTACATTTATTTATCCGTTACATTTATTTGTTGATCACTTCACCTAAACATTAATGTACAAACTATATTTTGATAATGATAGTTACACTTGGGAAAATTACACACTTTTACAAGAAACAAACATACAAACAGTCGTGCCTTGTAGAAGGCCACTTTTAGTAAAAAATATAGGATTTTCTAGGAGTTACAAGCTTTTACAAATACTTACAAACATTCACATACTTTTACTACAAACGTTTACAAACTCGTACTTCAAACAATGGTTCAAACATTTTGATACACGCATAGACACTAAATACTCATGAACTCACCAGCTTTAATGTTGATAAACTCTTTCAAAATAACTTGTATTCTCAAGACATCAGTAGACAGGTATGGATGCCAGCTTTTGAGAAGATGAAGCGCATTCAAGACTCATCTTATATTTTGGTTTATGTTTTGGTGTCTTATATACTACAGAACACACTTGTATTAAAATTATATATTTAATGCAATGGATGATGTTGTTTACTTGTTTACTATTATACTGTGTTGTGATACAGTACATGACGTCCTCCGCCCCAGAACGTTTCCTCCTTTCTTGGTTTTAGGGTGTGATACCAATCCTGTCCCGACCTGTTAATAATATAACTTTTAAAATTAAGTCGAAATTAGCCGACGGAGTCTAAACGAATGTTGTAGAGTACGTTCCCGCTTACCCGTGTATATAAAGAACATCACAAACGGAGCTTGTATGAGAAAGATACAAATTTTTAATGTTTGGAATCGAAATCACGAAGTCTATTGTGAGAGGGATGACGTGGCCTCATCTCAGCCATCGATCGTTGATCGCAGAACAACCGTCAGATCGCACACATCGCCTCGCATACGCGTCGTGTACAAGTTCGGAACGCCCTGTGTAGCTTCGGTCTTATCCCATTTGATGTGTGAGCCAGTTGGTGCAAAGCTGGCAACCCTATTCAAGGAACGCCCAACGTTCCCCTTCCGAACGCGCAACGTAACCGAGCTGCTGACCGCCTATAAAAGGCTGCGAAGGGGTCTGAGCATTTCACACCAAATCTCATTCTCTCTCTAAAAAATTTCTCTCTCTAGCCTATTTTGAGCTTCCTAAAGCCTAGGTGAACCCCTAGCACCCAAAGGAAACCTGAGGCTCCCAGTGTCCCGAAAAAAGGGGTCTTTCGGTTTAGAAACGCTGCTCTGAGCAAAGCCCGGTTTTCTATAAAACCCGCTATAAGTGAGCTACGCCTACGCTATTTTTAATATAGCTTCTAATTAATTATAGTAACATCATTAGGACCTTAATACAATTATTGTGCTATTATTATGAGTTATATAGTGTTGTTTAACGCTTATATAATAAAAATAATAGCTCGACTATTAATTAGTCTCGGTTAACGTAGACTAAACCCTAGTGGTATTGATACTAGGTTTTATCGAGGAATAATTGTTTTGAGATAACGAAGCGTTGTTCGAGGGCAGAATCACCACCATAAAATGTGAGTGCATAGTCCCTTTCATGAACATGATTTTAAAATAAGTATTGATTGAAGTATTAAATATATGTTTATGTGCGAATTATTTGATGTTACCTGAAATACATGTTCAAGAACATACCTGATTATATATAATAATTTGGGATAAAGAGTAAACCTAAATTAATTATAAGGAATATTGGGTAGTATCTTCTTATGAGTACGAGCGAGTTATACTCCGAGAATAGAACATTAATATATGCCATTAATCCGGGAGCATGGATCAGACATAGTCATTGTCCCTAGTCCAAGAGTATGGACTAGACATAGTCAAATGTCATTAGTCCGGGAGTATGGATTAAGACATAGCCAGATGTCCTTAGTCCGAGAGTATGGATAGGACATAGTTATTCATCATCAAATCCGGGCGTATGGATTTACACATCGACACTTGCTCGTAATCCGAGAGTATGGAATAGGCACAATTATTAATCCAAGAGCATGAACTAGATCCAAGAGTATGGGTTAAGTAAGAGGTAAAATTTAAGGTCTGAGAGTATGGATAGTCTCGTTGTGAGGACTGACGGGGTGGGGTAAGAGTTGATTATATATATATGGGGGACAGTGAATATTTTGTGTGTTCTAAATTATATATATATATATATATATATATATATATATATATATATATATATATATATATGATATAACATTGTGGGATTGAAATCCCTATGTACTCACTAGGTTTCCCAACGTGACTCACTCCAGCTTATTTGTATCATAGGTGACGATACAAAGCTACTTTACACTGAGAGTTTTAAAAGAGATGTAGATCACTAGTATAAATAAATCTTAGTTATGTTTATGCTTATGTTTCTATATTGACAATGACATCCTAAGGTTTTAAAATGAATAAAAATACATTTCTCTGGAAATGCTTTGATAATGTAATTATCATGTTTTTCTGGGAACATATTCCGTAACATTTTCATTAAAAGAAGTACTCTGATTTTTATAAGGCATAAACATAATCGGTCTTTTCTGGCCGTGAAAATAGGGATGTCACACTTATGATATTCCATTTTAACCTTGGCGCAAGTGAGGCACTTGCTCATGTAAGTGGAAATTTATGCTTTCATGTTTGGCCACCAATATTGTTGCTTTAGTTCCATGTACATTTTATCAGCACTGGGATGGACTGAATATCTTGTTTTGTGCGCTTCGTTCATGACCACCTCTCTGAACCCTCCAAACTTTGGGATCAATATTAGGTTGATGAGGTAATAAGCTCCATCCTCTTTGATTTTGAGATTCTTGTCTATCCCACGTAGCGCTTCAGTCGCAACATTTTCTGGCTTTAGGGCCTCCAGTTGAGCATCCCTGATTTGTGTGGACAAGTGGGATTGGATGGTCAATCCTAGGGTTTTCATTCGTTGACTCGTGTATTCCTTCCTGCCCAGGGCTTCACCCACCACATTAGCCTTGTCCGGATGGTACTTGATCTCGCATTCAAAGTCGTTGAGCAGTCTACCCACCTTCGTTGCCTCATGTTTAGCTCCTTTTGATTTAGAATGTGATGGAGGCTTTTGTGGTTCGTGAAAATGGTGCAAGTTGTACCGTAGAGGTAGTGCCTCAAAATCTTCAGGGTGAAGACCACAACTCCCAGCTCGAGATCATGGATGGTGTAATTTACTTCGTGGGTCTTTAATTTTCTATACGCGTAAGCTATCACTTTTCCACGCTGCATAAGAACATAGCCTAACCCTTGATTTTATGCGTCGTAATACACTACGAAATCTTCCGTTCCCTCAGGTAAGGATGGTACCAGAGCACTACAGAGGGCCCACTTCAAGGTTTGAAAAGTAGCTTATTGCTTGCCAGTCTAATTGAAGGGTACACCTTTTTGGTTTAGAGTGGTGAGGGGCTTGGCGATCTTATAGAAATTATGAATGAATCTTCTATAATATTTGGCAACACCCAAAAAGTGTTTGATCTCCGTTGGCGTCATTAGAATTTCCCAGCTTTCAATAGCTTTGATCTTGGAAGGATCTACATGAATTCCTTCCTCAGTGACTACATGACCCAAGAAATTTACACTGCGAATCCAAAACTCACATTTGGAGAATTTTGCATATAACTTCTCTCCTTCCAATGTCTCTAGGACCTGTCGTAAGTGTTTACCATGTTCTTCCTTGTTTCGAGAATAGACAAGTTGGTCATCGATGAAAACAATTACAAAGTTGTCTAGGAATGGCTTGTAAACTCGGTTCATGAGGTCCATAAATATTGCGGGAGCATTCGTTAGATCGAAGAGCATAAAAACGAATTCATTATGGCCATATCGAGTTCGAAAGGCAGTTTTGGGGATACTATCACACCCCCAAACTGGAACGGTGGAAACGTTCGGGGGTGCAGGACGTCATGTTTAGTATCACAAGACATGCATCATAGTAATCAAAGTAATAAACAACCATTTCATTAGAAAGAAAGTGTTTACAAAGTATGTGGTTCACATAACATAGACTACAAAGTAAATAACAAAACAAGACTTGAAGCTATACTACTCCATCTTCTTAATCCCAGTGTGCGTACCTTTCTACTGGTCTCCTGAGAATACAAGTTATTTTGGAAGCGTAAATCAGCATTTAATCTCGTGAGTTCATAAGATTTTAGTGATGTAAGAAGTTGTAAGAAACTTGTAGTAAGTTGTAAGTTCTGTTTAGAAAAGTTTGCTTGTTCCTCCAGAAGATCCTATATTTCCTAGTTTGATGAAAGATAAGTTAAAATGACTCCAAAATCCATTCTATGAATACTAAATGGATACAAGTTATATAAAACCCAAAGTAAACAAACAATCGATTGTGTGTATCTGCCATAAGCCCAAAACCAAACAAGGAACATGAAATGAGACTTAAGGGGGGAGTTTACGACCAACCTTGAGTTTACGGCTATAAACTCAAGTGTTGTGGCTGTGAACTCCTTTTGGTGGTGATTAAGGATTGAACGTTGTACAATGACTCTAGCAGGTACTTCCTAACACTCATTCCTTGAATGTGCTAGCCTTAGAACACTCAAATAGACTCTCAACAGTGCTAAAAGATAGCAGTAGCGAGTCTGATTAAGGTTGATTGGCTTGACTTACAAGGAAAAAAATTTCAGGTTGTCACAAATACTGCTTCCCGGAATGCAGCAGAGTTTACCTCCGGCGGATGAGGCGGTGGTAGTGTCGTGTTTTTTTTGAGTATGTACCTTCGGGGAATATGTTGAGATGGAGCAGAAAGATGATGAGTACATAACGAGCTTGGATATCCCTTATTGTCTAACAGTTGCGATGATGCGATTTTACTTATAGATGAATCTATACAGTAACAAGAAATATCAAGAATAGAACACATAGAAGATATAAACATCACAAATAAAACATAGAACCATTTCATTAATGATAAACTTCATAGTACAATACATGAAAATTCGCCTTTGAAAGGCATACAATACATAGAGAAAATCTAATCCATCAGCATAACGGCTCTATGAGTAGTGTAGTCACTTAATAATAAAGTTCGTACTACATACAATAGTACATGAAAAGAGAGAGTCCTATCAATAGTGACGGTGATACTCAAATGTCGAACTGACGCACTGGAAGTTCAACCAATTCATCCGCCTCACGAGTGATCACATCTTCCCTCTGTTCTGCTCGAACGACCCTAGCTTTGGCCGCAAAGAGTTGTTGCTTGAGGTTGGATACTTCTGTTGGATTAGTGTCTAAGTCCATAACTATTTTGGTATCTACTTGACCCGATGGTGCATGGTCCTTTTGGGTTGCCTTCACCAAAGCAACTTGATTGGAGAAATAAATAAAGAGAGAGAGGTTATTATGATTTATTAATATGTTATAAGAATAATATATTAAAGGAGAAATCATATTTGCTTAATTAATATTGGTCAATAATTAATTGGGAATTAATTTTGTGATCAAGTGTAATTAATTAAACTAGAGGGGTTGAATTGTAATTATGTGATAGTTACAAAATATGGTAATGGTTATCCTAAATATGGGTTGAACGAATTCAAGGAGATAAGGATCCTTGAAATCGTCCAAAGGATAAAGGATAAGGGTTTTCAAGGATTATCTTATGGGTTGCTTTGTGGATAAGCAACTAGATAAGGATAATGACTGAAACCCTATCTCTACACCTATATAAAGACCCTAAGGCTCATGAATTCGTGTATCCCTTCCCAAGGAGTCCTAAGGACGAATTCTAACCTCTCTCCTCTCTCTTTATACCTTCTCCATTTGCTCTTGGTGTTTGTAAGCCATTAGAGGAGTGACACTTGTGACTCTAAGCATTCCAAAGTCAATTCAAGGTGGAATTAGGATTGTTATTGCTATATAACAATCAAGGTATGTTCTTAAACCTTATTATATGTTAATATCGATTTCCATATGCTAGTATTAGGGTTTGAAGTCTTGGATTCAAAGCATGTACAATAGAGAAACCTAGATCCAAGCATTAGGGTTTGTATGAGCACATAGGATGTCTTATGACCAAAACCCATCAACTTCTTCCTCGAGAGAGCCTATATGGTCAGTAGTGCTCTCCTTCACCGTGTACTGGGCTGGTAGGGTCTCCGAAGGGTGGGCTTCAATAGGGTCTTGCTTAATGTCTTCTCCTTTATCTGAATCCTCGTCAGATTCTCCATCATCATAGTCCATTTCCATATACTCTTCGGGTCTCACTTCTGGATTTTCTTCTTGAACCATTTCTGGTTCTCCTTCAATCCATCCATTAGCCATTAAGGCCTTGTAATAGAGGTCGCCTTGTTGAATATCATCCATGGTGCCTGTGTGAACATGGAGGCGTCAGAAGCGTGTAAAAAGTGTATGTGTGAAGAGTATATGTTATCCCAAAATAATAGTCTTCTAATTGTGTATGTTTGGGTTTCTTAAAACTTCTTGGATATGAGGTTGGTAATTTTCAAGATTCATTTCCCACCATGATCACTCCCAAGCACATGTTGGTCATATTTTGAATAAATATAGGTTATCATGCTATATTTACCCCCAACACGATTACATAACTGCCCGGGGTTGACCATGATGTTTAGCCCCTCTAAAGACTTTTATTGTTTCTTATTGTGACAATACTCTAATATGCACACATAGGTATGTATTTTATTTTTATTCAGAGTGTTTTAGTCCCAATGTATTTAGCATTGCATATCTTGTATTATTAGATATGCCAGTTCACTATAAACATTGTTCTGATACTAATCTGTCACACCCTCGTACCAGAACGACGGAAACGTCCAGGGGCGGGTGACTTCATCTTAATGTATATAAATGAATCATAGACAACATCATCAACATAGATTCAATAATACAACATACAGGGTTAACATCATTGTATTTGTTTCACAAAAATTACATGCCAAAATATTAAATGTATGATGGAAGAAAAAAAATACGACATGAGTCCACATGTTCTTGATGACCGACCAGCTTAATGAGTCCCTGAGAATACAAGTTATTTTGAAAACATCAACATATATAATGTTGGTGATTTCATAAGATAGTTTGTATGAAAACTTTGTATCATTTTCTAAACACCAGAAAGTATGATATGTTTTGTAAAAATAGTTTGTAAGTTTTGTTTCAAATATTCTCGGAGAGCATGCATGTTTTTGTTTGATAATGTATAAAGAGAGTTCCCAGAAAATCCTACACTTTCTGAATATAAAAAAGATATGGTCTTAACCCCAAGACCCGAGCAATGAAAATGTATAGTACGTACTTTGTATCACGAAAGAGTATATGTATTTCGTAAATTTATTTGTTTGTTATTCTCTATGTGAGTCACTATTACCATGCTTGATATGATTGTATGCATGTCATGACGTTCTTCAGGCATCGCGATAGGTAATACATTTGTCACCCTAGACTGGCCCGTCTACCTGTAGCAAACAACTCAGGTGCGGGGGTGTCAACCTCATACAGATCTACACACAAATTCTCGCTCTCTCTCTCCATAAGACTCTAGTTATATCTATAGGACTTATGATGTACACTAGGTAGGTACAAATGAATGCGTGTCTCACAAGAGCCTTAACTAAATCTACGCGAAAAGTATGTCACGTTGTTTAACACTTTAAGTAACGTTTCAAGTATGTATTATTTGATTACAAAACATTGGTTATGAAAATACCATTTGTTTTTATCAAAATGTCAAGTGGTTAATTTTATCAGCCCAATTAACATAGATTGTGTCATGAGGCTCAATAAACACGAAATTTAGTATAACCGACCCAATTATCATGTAATGAGTATGTAAGGCCCAGTAGTCATGAAATGAGTATATAAGGCCCAATAAGCATGTAAATGGGTATTTGAGGACCATTTTTTATAAAATGACATTTTTGGCCCATTAAGTTGAGAATTTACAACAAAGGCCCATTTTTTTATAAAAATGCCATTTTTTGTCCATGAAACCGTGGGTTTCCAAATAAAGCCCATTTTTATGAAAAATTTACACTTTAGGCCCAAATTAACTGGATATTTTCCTTTAAGGCCCTCTTTTATGAAAAATGGCACTTTTGGGCCCATAAAACTGTATGTTGACAAATAAGGCCCAATAAAACCGAAAATCATTGATTTAAGCTGTTACACCCGATTCATGGTACGCATCTAATTCAAGCATTCTTGTGTTTTCCTCTGGGACTCGACGAATTGGATGCCCAACTCGTCGAGTAGTGTCGAGATCCGCGGACAGTTTAAGTGACCTACTTGATGAGTCGGGAGACTGACTCGGCAAGTAGGTGCTGTTTGAGTGAAACCCTAAATTTGAGGGTTTGTACCCTATTTAAACACCTTATCTTAGCCTCCATCATCTGTATCACTCCCAGAAAGATGTATATCGAAACCCTAGCCGTTTTTGTGTGTCCTAAGGACATTTTGGTGCATTTGGTGGATTGTGAAGCTTGAGAAGAAGAAAGAAGCTAGAGAGTTCGAGTTGGGGCTTGGAGATCTAGAGATTTTGGTTCATTTACAACTCAATCAAGGTAAAATTCCACTGTCTTGGTTTTTCCATGTGTTTATTCGTCCTTAGGGTTTGGATTTTGGGTACTTTTAGGGCTTTCCAGGCCATTTTCGGATTTGTGAAGTGTTATGTGGAGTCTTGACTTCAGATTTGAGTCATTGGAGGCGTCTCATGGCATAATGGTGCCAACTCTATGGCCATGAGAGACCCATGCATCTTGTAGAACACCTTTTATGGCTTTTTGAGCCAATAACCCCATGCATGCTCACCAAGTTTGGAACTTTACATGTAAAATGAACATTAGGAGGACAACTCTATGGTATTGATGTGTTAAGACCCATTTAAATCGACTGTATAGTAATGGTCAAGAGTGGACTCGACGATTTGTTCTTGGAACTCGGTGAGTCGGGGTGTAATGACCACCAAATCCTTTCTGTTGATGGACTAGATGATAGTGCGGAGGGTTCCTCGGTTGTTTAGACTCATAAGGGATGTGTGAATCATGGGATTAGACGAGTGTTCGAGCACACTCGGTGAGTCCAAGGTAATAGCCCACTCGTTGAAGATGGATTTGATGAGTTGTTCTTGTTGGGTTATGAGCATTCTAACACTCCTAAGTGTACATGCAACCCTAAATACCTTGGATCTATGTTTTCTCTATTATACATGCAAATATCAACTTTCCAAGGTATTGTTCTATTCTAGCATACTAAACTTTGTATAACACAAGTTAGAATAACATACCTTTTGTTAGTGCTTGTCTTCATGAAGCTTGAGTGCCTAGTGCCCCAAGTGTGACACCTCAAATGGTTCACACAACACCATAAGCACTTGGAATAACTTAGAGAGAATTCTACACTTCATGAAATCGGCTAGCCCTCTCTAGAATGATACTAGTGCGGATTTTGTCAAGAATAAGATATTTATATAGTGTTACAATTAGGGTAAACCCTAATTGTCATGACTTTCCATTTCCTTGGATCCATGGGTTCAAATACACCATGGAGCATCCATGGACCATCCTATTGGTTTTACCCCAACTTGATTATCCATGGAACATTAGCCCACTATACAAGTATGGATGATTTACACAATCAACCCATATATTTAATTAGTCTTCTTTTGATCACTTAATTAATCCTAGATTAATTCTTGATCAATACTAATTAAATAATCTCATTATTCTTATTATTAATATACTAGAACTTATAATATATTAATAACCATAAGTGTCTTATTTCTCTCATTATAGTCTATCCAAGTGCATGATGCCATGCAACCCAAATGGACCATGCCGGGTCGGGTCAAGTCTTACCAATTATAGTTATGGACTTAGACATTAATCCAATAGTCTCCCACTTGGATAAGTCTAAAAATATTATTGCGTATGACTTCAGGAACCAACTAGCAATCGTAGCTCTCAAAAGCTTCTGTCGAACTCTGACCTTCTCGATAAACTCTAACCTTTGTCAATGACTTGTCCATTAGATAAGGGATCATATATTCCTCCATTCTAGATATCATATGGACTGAGACATGGATTATAATCATTCTCTTTGTCCATTTGTTGTTTCCCGATTTCCGATTTATGACGACTGACTAATTGAACAAATCAAATTAGTCCTGGCCCAGCCGAGCACTTCCATTTGTCATCATCAAATCATCGAGGGGCCCACAAATATCGCTTTTATCCCGAAGGTAAAAGGAATGGATAAACTTCGACTCATATGGCTTGTTCTACTACTTGTTGAATCATACACAAATACACATTTTATAGCACCGAGTTACCAAACGCGGTTTCGTGCAATCAATGTACTATCAACTCATAGTAACAACTCATATCTCTAGGTTTGAAGAATATAAGATATTATCGTCTCATGATCACTCGTGATAAAATCCATGAAGTGATTCCAATGAGCGCGGGTTGAATCCAATACTCAGAACTTATGAGCACTCATGAGTGTTGTAGCTCTTTGTCCAACACCTTAGACCTCTACAAGCCAACCCATGACAGTCTTAATTCATATCTACTTCCAACATATGACCGACTCTGGATGGTTTGAATAACTTAGTCATTCCGGAAGAATAACCTAGTTTATTCGGGAAGTCAAAACATGCAAAGTGAAACACAATAGTAATTGAATCCAATATGGTATCAAAACCTATGAACATAAATAAAACACCTTTTATTTATCACCATATGATTACACATTATTCATTGTATACTGTTTCAGCTATCAACTTTATTCTTGAATTTAAAACAATAGTTGTCCCATGCTGCAAGCATGTACACTATGTTTTCTAAACACTAGTCATGCCATACACCAAGTATGCATACTATGTTTGTCTATGATCTTTACTTTGTGAACTAGATCAATTGAACATAACTTCAATGATTCTCTTTTCACACTCCCAAATCCTTACTGCAAATGCAAGAATTCCAAATTCATGCCATTTACTGAAATCTGTTAGATTCTAAACTTATATGCATTGATCCTCTTGTAACGATTATGCGCAAATTCACAAACACTTGGCAACAATCATTACAGAGTATTCCAAAGGAGATCAACTCCTTGGAAACATCCTTCTCACATTAAGTTTCCTTAATCTTACACAGATTGAAATCTCTGACTTTGAAACATTTCCAGATTCTATTTGACTATCACTTCTGAACAAGAGTTGCCTCCTTACAGATTATGTCAATATGGTCCTTCCAGAATTATCACTATACGTCCAACTGTCCTTGAGCAACCAATCTTTGGTAAACCTTAGATTGTCCTCAACAATTGTTTAATCCTTTTAGTCATATCCAGTTCTAAACCTTTTCCCTTCTTAATGCCCCAGGCATTTGGAAACTTTTAGAAAAGATGAATATAGCACATGTAATCGATTCTATATCCGAAGCATATGGGACACGATTCATGATATCTCACATAAAGACTAAACCAGTCTTTTGCTATAACATTTCCATTTCTATTTGCCAAGTTCTCATAATTCAGATTATGAAAAGGGATGCCGTAATCATAATCAAATTTAAGAACGCAAATAATGGACCCATATACAAAATTTCCTTATGTTGAGCCATTCCAACATGAAATTCATATATATATTTCCTTGACTAAATGATTAAAGCCTCACGATCTAAGCTTATAGATTTGAGATGAAGTATAATTTCCTCTCCCTTAATTATAGCAAAACAACTTTTCCCAATTGAAACCTTTTGTTTTCTATAATTAACATTGCTAACTTGAAATACTTATCATAATTATCATGCTCCCACTAACATGATGATTATTAGCATAACACTTATGCTCCCACTATCTTTGACATGTACTCAGAAATCAGCTGACTTTCTTACCAAAGTTCAGATTTCTAATACTAGATTGTTTTGATAAAACTTTATCAAAACCATACACCTTCCCTTAGATAGCACACTTGTGTGTCTAAACAATTATGAAGAGGGATGTCGTAATCATAATGGTTAGACCTTTTTGCCACTTCTCACAAGTCCAAGTTAGTGTGCCGGTAAACCACACACGCTCCACTAACGACTTTGAGAATGTAAATATCACAATTGCTATCTAACTAAAATCTACTTAGTGAAAGTGTTTCCTCACCATCATTTTCATGAATCGGAGAGAAACCTTATGACACTTAGATTTAATGGTGTATGTGTTCTTATCCATGTGAATTGTCAAAACCATAGTCACAAGACAAGGATAATGACAAATCCAAACTCATATGGACTGAACTTAATCTTAACTTCTTGCCACCTGGCAGCTCAAGGGCCTGCCATTGCTTCCAAGTTGTTGTGCAACACATTGAGAACTCTAAGGACTTATATGCAAAACCAACATTAACTGGAATGGGCATAGAATATGTCAACATGATAGGTTATAAACCTCAAGTCGTGTGGTAGTGAAGAACTTCAGGTTCTCCTCTTGATTTGTTCTTGAGACTTTCAAGACCTTTAAGACTCCCACTTTCCTCTTGACCTATAAGACTCCCTTGTCAAACATCCAAGAGATAGTGTGGATTCTAACCAAGACAAACACTTCACACAATTGGATTAAGTTGGTCTTTATTTTATCCAAAACATCACAACTTACCAATTTCAAATGTAGAAGAGTAGAAAACTTTTACTCTTACATTTGACAAGTGTTTTAAACCTTCTTTGAGACATGTCATTCAAGTTATAATCTTGGAGTATGACTCTAAGACTTGTATTGGAACGAAGTATGACTCATCTTCATGATTTAACCACTTCAACAATTCAAGTTCCTCTTCTTAGTCATAAGAATGCACTAATATTTTCCTTAGAGAACTAATTTTGATATGGTTTCTTAATCATTAAGATGATCACAAAGCTGATACTAAAGTACTCTCCCATCTTTTCAGATTTGAGAAACTTTTATCCATCTGCCTAATTTGATTCTTCTTATTCGCTCTGCCTTACATTGGAACCTCTTTCCAATGTCTCAGAATTACACTTAAGCTTGTAAGTATAACCATATTTACTGAACTTTAGTAAATTATGACGAATAATCTTATTGATCTTTTGTGGTGGACTTGACCAGTGCACAAGAATGTGTACTCGATCCCTTAGTCCTTTACTTGACTCACACATCCATGTGAACAAGTAATTAGTCTTATTTTTCCAATACTTGAAAGTTCTCATTCATCATGCTATAAAACTTGCATGATTCCAAGTTCCGGTCCAATTGAGACTTGGGTTATGAGAATCTTTCCTTATTTGGTAAATTTAGACATTACCACAAATGAAGGAATCAATTTCATATTTCCACTCTTGCTATTAATGGAATCATATAAGCAACAATTTTTCCTCAAATGTCATTGTAAGGATATTTTAAAATAACTAAAATCAAAAAATTTCTTTTATTTTAAAACTATGCGGAAAAACTTATCCTTACAATCCATATGAAAAGTTGTTGTTATCTATTCCTAAGGAATATCTCATAACTCCTAAGAAGTAGCTTAAGAATCCGATTTTCAAACTACGCGATAGAAATCCATCTATGCGATCAGATTCAACATATTCTTTCTTTAAGTTCCTTTACTTTTCTTTGATTCTTAAAACATTACCATGTGACCCAGTTACATCATGTATCAGGAATCTTAGAATAGAAACTTAACAGAGTTAGATTAGTGGACGTTACCTGAAGTAGAGTCAAACTTGTTGACTTTAACCTCCTTAGGTAAATTTGGCAGCTTCGCAACCAATGCCCCTTTCTTTGGCAATATAAACATATGGACTCTTTGATAATGGTACACGGGACTATCACATACTTAGCTTTTCTCTTTACCATTTGGTCAACCGAGTTGACTATGGCCGATCCCTTTCCATTAGGAAGAGAATGCTTTTATGGATTTCCTGTGTCACTATTGTCAATGTCCATCAAGTTTTAAGGAAGTTGATCTTAACCAATAGATAAGATCATTAAGGGTCTTGTCATAGTCTGTTTCATAGGTGTTCCAAAAGAACTCACTATGTGACTTAGAAAGTGATTGAACCACCAACTTTCTCAAGACTTTGACACCCTTCTCTCCCGGCTTGTCAATATGTGACTACATCTCCAAGATGTGACCACACCTAGACCTTTACTTGCCAATAAGGCTCGAGTGACCTTAAACTTTTCAAGAACTTGTGGGTTAGGGAGAATAATTGGAGGAGGTGAAAAGAAGTATGATTTCCATGGGACATCATCTTCATTTAGGAAAGCTTGTTTCAAGAGATTTGGGAAGATCATAAATGTCTAAACCAGACATCTTTTGGGAGATATTCAAGATAGTTGATTTTAAAGTCCTTAATATGACACCCAATATGAAATATTAAGGCTAGGACCCAACAAACTATTTTATAACTTAGAAGAGGGATGCCATAATCCAAGCTATAAAATATTTGAAGGTAGGTGAATGATGATTCACCAATTTCCACCAAGAAAAACGAAATAATAATTAGATTTTAATTGTTTTTGAAACTCCTAGATCTTTGAGATTCATTGAACTGTTCAATGGCATGTTTCAATCTCGAGTGTGCCCTTCAGGTTTTGTGACTGGGATGCCAAGGATCACAAAACAAGGTGTGAAGTAACCATGCAAATTACTTGGTACCCTTAAGTGTTTACCCCTCAATCGATGTGCCGGTTAACCACACACGCTCCATCGATACTATGATAAACATTAAGTTACCCTTTGCCTACCTTGTTAAATACAAGTTAGTGTGTCGGTTAACCACACACGCTCCACTAACCGACTTAAACAAAGTGAAAAGTGTAATTTCATGGATTAGCACCTTATTCACATTTTCCTAAGTAACTAAGATTGGGTATTATTAAGAGTTTAGTTACTTAGTATTTATCATTAATACTTTTAATGAAGGGAGAATTATAGTCCTGTCAAACCCGTTCGGCTAACGACCCTCCACAAGTGAAGCAAGCGGTGGGTGAGAGTGGACACCCATTAAGTTGCCATTTTATAGGCAACAACCTTATACCCACCTTATAGATCGGCTCCGTGAATGAGGCGTACTAGCGGTAAGACTGACTTTACTCTTATACATATATATATTATTAACTTATAATATTATAAAGTATAAGCAGTTGAATTTTAACTTTTAAAATTCTAAGGGCTATCTTGGAATTAAAGTATTCATAAGAGAAAACTTTACAAATTCCAAAACTTGAGGGCAAGTTTTGAAACTATTCAAAACTAATTAATTCCATAACTTATGTGTTTAAAGTAGTTTTAATCCAAAAACTCTTCAAGTTCCATAACTTGAGGACAAGTTATGGAAGACTTTAAACTAATAAAAGAATTAACTTTTCTTTATTTTATAACTTATGGAATTAATTAAGGTTACACTTTTTTTTTATTATTTAATGAAGTGACTCTTGGTCCTCCATAACTTGAGGACAAATTATGGAGTCACAACACCCATTAATTAGAACTAGACTCTTCATTTTGTAACCTGTGCCGTTTTATGAGTTTTATGAAACTTAAATGTGACTTTTCATATAACTTGAGGACAAGTTACAAAAACACATTTTAGAATCAACACTTAGATTAATTTGAATTGAAAACAACTATTTCACTCAACTTTTCTATTAATCTAAGCAACTCATAAGAACAAGATAATTCAAATCAAACTTTTTCATGTAATTAGTCTAACCCTTAAACTAATACAAAACATGAATCTATTGACAATTATCTTTGAAATTGGATTAGCATGAACATTACCACATCAAAAACAAGTTTATAAGTTCAAAAACCTCTTAGGGTAATGTTCCTAGTCCAATTCCAGCCAAAAAAGTCGAATTTATGTTGTTTGGGGGTCCAACTCGTCGAGTGCACAAACCAACTCGGCGAGTTGGATGCTTTTTTCCTTGGACTCGTCGAGTCCCTTCATGGACTCGGCGAGTCTGCTGGGCAGACAGCATCAAAACTCGATTTTTCAGCTCCATTTGCAAGTATAACAAGAAAACAAGCCTAGGCTCTAATACCACTGTTGCGTTATAAGCATTCTAACACTCCTAAGTGTACATGCAACCCTAAATACCTTGGATCTATGTTTTCTCTATTATACATGCAAATATCAACTTTCCAAGGTATTGTTCTATTCTAGCATACTAAACTTTGTATAACACAAGTTAGAATAACATACCTTTTGTTAGTGCTTGTCTTCATGAAGCTTGAGTGCCTAGTGCCCCAAGCGTGACATCTCAAATGGTTCACACAACACCATAAGCACTTGGAATAACTTAGAGAGAATTCTACACTTCATGAAATCGGCTAGCCCTCTCTAGAATGATACTAGTGCGGATTTTGTCAAGAATAAGATCTTTATATAGTGTTACAATTAGGGTAAACCCTAATTGTCATGACTTTCCATTTCCTTGGATCCATGGGTTCAAATACACCATGGAGCATCCATGGACCATCCTATGGGTTTTAGCCCAACTTGATTATCCATGGAGCATTAGCCCACTATACAAGTATGGATGATTTACACAATCAACCCTTATATTTAATTAGTCTTCTTTTGATCACTTAATTAATCCTAGATTAATTCTTGATCAATACTAATTAAATAATCTCATTATTCTTATTATTAATATACTAGAACTTATAATATATTAACAACCATAAGTGTCTTATTTCTCTCATTATAGTCTATCCAAGTGCATGATGCCATGCAACCCAAATGGACCATGTCGGGTCGGGTCAAGTCTTACCAATTATAGTTATGGACTTAGACATTAATCCAACAGTTCTTACAACTCGGCGAGTCAAATATTGTACGAATTCATATGTTGATGATGAACTCGACGAGTTCAAGAACGAACTCGGCGAGTCCGTTGAAGATTTTACGATGTGTGACGAAGGTGAAGTAGTCGAGCTCTTGCTAGACTCGACGGGTGGAGACGGGTTTATGACTTTTGGTTGATATGGGGACTCACCGAGTTGGCGGGACAACTCAGTGAGTTAGGTCAACTAGATGTTGACTTGGACCAAAGTTGATTTTAACTGATTTGAGTTGACCCTAGTTAGGGTTGCATATTCAAATTGATATTTTAGAAGGGTTGTCGTGTAGGGATTGAGGAGTACTGAAGATTTGAGTTGCACGCCAAGGATAATTTAGACACTACACGATATCGAGGTGAGTTACCTTCTAGTAGGGGTGGGTCTAAGGCCACAATGTCGGCCTACCAACAAAAGTAATTAGTAGATAATTGTCTTTGTGATAATTATCTTGGTATGCTTATGTGATATGTTTATGAGTTATGCTTATGTGATATGCTTATATGATATGCTATGTGAGTTAGTGGTAGTAGTAGGGAATAGCTTTTCCCTAACTTGGTTGTTAGGACCCAAGGGTAGGTCAGTACCCCTGATATGCCTGACCGTGTGATTATATTTGATATTGTATGATAGAGGTAGGGGTGAAATAGTCCCTGATGCTGGTTGAGATAGACCGGAAGGTAGTCGGCACCCCAAAATGGGTTGACATGGGTAGGTCAGCACCCTAGAATGGCTTGACATGGGTAGGTTAGCATCCCATAGTTGCTTGATATGGGTAGGTCGGGCACCCAAAAATTGCACGACAGTATGCATGCTATGTGATTGTATGGTAAGTGGTATGATGGGGGAACTCACTAAGCTTTGTGCTTACAGTTTCAATTTTGGTTTTAGGTACCTCTTCATCCAAGGGGAAGGAGCCTACAACGTAGCAGCGCATCACACACACACATTTGATTTTCGCATTGAGTTTTCTGGGATTGGAATTATACTATTGTTCAATGATGTGATTTTTAGACTTATTCATGATGGTTTATGGGTTGATTTGATATTGAGAATGTTTTTAGTAAACGGATATATATTTTACTTAATTACAAACGAAATTTTTGGACTCGAAAATTGGGATGTTAAATAAGCCCATTAAACCGAAAATGCCTCCAAAAGTTATATTGTTTAAATTTATTGTCAGAAATGGCCCTTTTGCATTATTTCTTTGCTTTTCTAGTAAATTTTGCATGTTAAATCTTTTCAACATTTTGTAGAGTTACTTAAAGTGATTTAGTTTTTAAACATCACCGAGATTTGGTAGGTATTTCCAGTTTTATGAAAGTTTAACATGTCTTCATGGCTTAGTCACAACATATACATAAAAAATACACACATTCATGCATAAATACTTAGATTTCACACAAAACCAAGTTGTATTCTCCCCTAAAAGTTAGTAAATCACAATAAAGGAGGGGTATGAATCTCACCTTGTCGATGGATAGGTTTTGATGAAGAAATGAAAGAGAATGAAGGTGTTTTTGGCCTTGGATGCTTCTGTGAGATGAGTTTTCGAATCCTAGAGAGTTTTAAGAGTATGATCACGAAAACAAAGTGTTTATGAGGAAAGGATCTAGCATAAAATGGATAATATCAACTTGAGTTTATATGATCTTACCGAAAGTATGAAGTGTGAAGTGATCTTCTTGGAAGCACACACAAAACTCATGAATTTTGAAGAGGGGATAGGGAGGTCTTTGTGTTCCTAGAGAGATAAGGAGTTGAGAGAGTTTTGTGATTGAAAAACAGATGAAGTAAGGAGGATGTGGGGGTCTTCGGCTGTAAGTAGATGGAGAGAGAAGAGAGTGGGTTAAATGGGTGTTACATGGAGGTTAGACTCTACGTACATAAATGTTTGATGGTTAAATTGCATGGATAACCCCCATGCATTAATGAGGTGTTAATTATTAGGATTAGTACCACATTTTTTTTAAACATATATATATATATATATATATATATATATATATATATATATATATATATATATAGGGTCGAGAATTAGGAGAGGGAAAGAAAGAAAAAGAAATTGGGATTAAATTTATGTGTGATTGATATTGTATTGGCTCATTATGGATTTTCGATCCATGTGGGTGCACATATGAGTTTACGGCCCAAAAAGGGTAAAGGTGATGGGTTTTCGGCCCAATATGGTTAAATGCATGAGTTTTCAGCCTAATAAGGCCAATGAAGAGTCTTATGGTCGAACATACTATTGTTTAATGAATGTGATTCCAATTAGGGCCCAAATAAAGGTTTTTGGCCCAAAAGAACCAAGTTGATGGTTTACTTGCCTATTAGGCCCAATAAGAGAATCTTGGTCCAATAAGAGGTTTGAAATGGGAAGTTAGGGTTTCAAGATCAAGGTTGGGTAAATGCAACGTAATGAATTAGGTTTAGAGATTGCACAAATGAGTTTTGATTTGAATTTTTGTTTTTGAATGAATAACTTGTTTAACATAATACTTAGGCTTGCAAGAATTCACCAAAAGTAATTATACATGGACATAATTTTCGAGTCTTAAAATACTAGTTGTAACACCAACCCACTGGATTATGTTATGTAGGATGCTAGATGTCTTTCTGAATCTTGCATTTTTTTGTTTGCCTTGAAATAAACCCTAGGGTTGGGACCATAATTGTGAAGTTGGGTTAAAAGAAACCCCAGGGTTGGGTCCATTATTACATATGAGGGTTGAAACATAACCAAGCTTACGCCCTTGATTGTATGTTGGGTTGGAATATACCCCAGGGTTGGGACCAAACGTATGTATGGTATGTAGTGCTTTGGGGAAGTCACTTAGATTTGTTGTTACATTTTTATGTTTATGGTTTTAGGTACTTCCAGTATGAAAGGGAATGGCCTAGAGTGATCGCACATCATCCCCCTCGTGATTCCGCATTTAAGGCTATTTTTACTCTGCTGATTTTTGATATACTATATGGTGGTGGATTTTGAGACACATGATGTATGGTATTAATGATTTATGAAGTGAAAATTTTTATCACTGTTTTTCGGATGTTACAAGTTGGTATCACAACCTTGGTTTGAGGGATTTAGACACACTTTCGAGTGTTTCAGAACTAAAACTGAGGAATCGACAATTTTTTCAAAAGTAAAATGAATTTTCGATAAGGTTTTTTACAATGAGAAAAGGGTTGTGATACGTGCAATCAGGCGAGCTTAAGTAACACTAGTACAAAAATGACCTATGGTCACACTTTCCGAAAAACGGCTTGTGACATTTTTTCTTAAAAGTGTGGCCAAAGGTCGCGACAAAAATTTAGAGACTGGTTTTGGATACATTTAAATTAGAATGTGTGGCCATTAAATAGATAATCAACACTCTTACCACACTTAATTATACCAAACGTGACAAACATTAGTCACACTCGAAAACTGAGATCATAGGTCACAATCAGCCACATGTATGGATTAAGATTGTCATACCTTTTTATGAGAGACAGTAGATAAAAGTATCGTCACATGAGTTAGTTCTCTGTGTGTCTATAACCTGGTGTCTTTTTAGCCACATAACAGACAAAGCAGCTAAAAGGTGATACATATGGTCACGCTAAATATTTGTGTGTCTATAGGGTGGTTCTGTACTAGTTGTATTTAGTTTAGGCAAGAAATTAAAAGAAGTTAGTATTGCTTACTTATGGTCATTTACTTTTTATTATGTGTGTCAAAATATTATGAATTGGCATTAAGAATTAACAAATATTGTATGTAGGTAGCATTTAGTTACATTTACAGCTATTATATGTGTCTATATGTAAATATAATCATAAATTGGGATCCCCTTTACATGCTTTACAAACTCTAAATGCTCCTTCTCCAGTAGACTAAGTGCAGCCCGGGTGGGTAATGGCAAAGGTGGATGATAAGCTGGAACGGACTCAAAGGATTTTTTATCAAACATGCGCCACGTCATGGCCATTGGAGTGCCACGTCGTGGCGAAGCTGGTTCAGCAACTTCTTCACTTTCGAACTTTAACTTCTTTGGTTTTGGATCGGGCTGCTGTGGTTCTTCTTCCAATGCCTCCAGGAACAGAGATTGCTTCTTCTTCAATATTGATGGCCATTAGGTGAGATTGGGTCTTTACTTCGGGATTCTTCGGGGACAATCGTCCCTGAACTAGAGTGGCTAGTTGACCAAATTGTACTTCAAGGTTATGGATGGAGGCTTGCTGATTCTTTATCAAAGTTTGTTGTTCCATAATGGCAGAATCAGTGGCATCGTGTCTCTTTTCCGAAGCTTCCATAAACTTCATCAAAATGGTCTCTAGGTCGGGTTTCTTCTCGGCTGGTGGCTGCTCCTTTTGATAAAAGCCTCGACCTGTCTTCCTATACTTCTCTTCTTTTTGCTTCTTATACTCTTCATATGGCAGCCACTCCTTCTTCGGTTTCCTCCAGTCCTCATCATACTTATCCCCACCAGAGTAGCACACTTGAGCTTTCCTGTTCTCAAACTCATCTACATTGCAGTCCTTGGTCGAGTGTGGACCACTACATCTCTCGCAACCCACTCTTATGGCATGTATTGACTGGTCCATTTGTGTTATCCTTCGATCCATATTATTCAGCATGGCCATTACAGCTGCTATTTCTTAAGTTTGGGCCCCTCCACCGCCTTTGATTTCATCTTGCCTAGGGTTTTGGTATTCGCGAGAGTGCTTCGCGAATTCTTCAATCAAATCCTTGACCTCCCTTGGATTTTTCTTTGTTAATGGTCCTTGAGAGTCAAGGAGTTGTCTCGTCATAACGTTAACCCCATCATAGAAGATTGAGATCTCTTGTTGCACATTTAGATCATGCTGAGGGCAATTTCTGAGCAAGCCCTTGTACCACCCCCATGCTTCGTATAATGACTCCCCGTCTGTTGCTCAAAGTTGGCTATTGCAATCTTGAGTTTAGCTATCTTGGATGGCGGGCAAAACTGGTCCAGTAATTGCTCACATATTTGAGCCCAAGTGGTGATTGTACCCGGTGGAAGTGATTTTAACCACTCCTTAGCAGCTCCTTTGAAAGTGACGGGAAGCATCCTAAGCAACACTGTGTTTCTGTTGACATTTGGGACATTGAAGTAATCCTCAATGTCGTTGACTTCATGTAGATGCTTAAAAGCATCCTCATGATCTTTCCCAAAAAATGGGATATCCTTCAGTGCAGTCAATATGTGTCCCTTCAACTCGAATGTGGCAGTGGCAGGTATTGCGGGTTGGACTAAACCGGGACCTACATCTTCTCGGATCCGCTTCTTGTAAGCTCCCATGGACATCTCTTCAATTGCTACCATCTCGTTCCTTGGCTCGTTCTCGGGTTCGCTCGTGTGTTCCTCAAATTCTGGCTCGGTATCGCTTTCGGACTCGGTTTGGACAGGCGTATGATCCAAATGCTCAAGATTTCTCTTGTGCCTCGCGGATGAACTTGACTCTCCTGTCTTCTTTCCCGACTTCCTAGAAAAGGCTGACTTCAATTCTTGTAAGGGCGTCTTTTCTTGTGAAGTGCAGACTCGGGATCTTCAAGTGGTGACACCAAGTGTGTGTTTGAGCTTCTGGTCATGAACTCCTGCAACTTGCTAAACTAAAAAAAAAAAACTGAACTAAAATAAGAAAACTAACTACAAACTAAAAATTTAATTTTTTTAACTTCCCACGTCGTGGCCAGTATATGGCCACGTCATGGACTCTGTGATTAACAGAAAAAATTTTATTTTGCTGAAAAATTAACTTTTTGTGGTTTTTTTACTCCACAAGAAGGATCGATTAATTTAATGCAAATAAATAAGGTAAAAACTAAGCCGTTCTCCGGCAACGGCGCCAAAAACTTGATGTGCACAAAAGTACTCACTAATTTTAATATTTATAACCTAACAAACTTAACTAACTATGCACTTATAGGCAGTGTACCTAGTCAAATTACAGTATAGCTTGGGTAAGTCGGGTGTCGATCACAGGGAACGGTGTTCTAATTTAATATATTTACTATTAAATTAACCTAATTTATTAACAAGTTTAAAAGGGGTTTTACCTGGTTTTACAAGATCAGATGAACTTAAATCAAATTCAATAAAAAAAATACACTCTTGTTTAGTTTGAATCCACTTCTCCCTTATGGCTAGCTAATGATTATGGATTATTAAGTTGGTTTTTAGTTGTATTAGTAATTTAGTTCTAATTTTACCAATAATTAACTAATTCATGTCAGACCATGTATGTTCACACATAATTTAACACAGAACTAATTATGAATGTAAATATGCTATGTAAGATTTGTAATATAAAAGCAATTATATTCACAATACACGCTTTCTAACACAGCTAAACTCTATTTATTCTGATTACTAACTAAGATTGGTCAATCCTAGCTCTAACAATTTAATGTTCACTAAATCATTAGGTAAACAAGTTCATGCAGTTTAATGGTGACTAAGCTACACAGAACATGCAATCAAGCAATTAGAGAAACAAACAATAGCATGCTAGGTTATACGAATCAAACACAAACAATTTTTACCAACTAAAATTAATCCATAAACATTGAACTATTCATAAGTTTAAAGCTTCATCTAGCTAAACAAGAGTAGCTAGATTCAGCTGCTCATCATAGCAACTAAACCAACACAGCTAAAAATAATGAAAGACATGTTCTTATTTAACTAGAATAATAAACTCTATTCTTTTTGGTATTTAAAACCCTCTTCCAGAACTCTTCTTTCGCTCTGAATCATCTCCTGGATCTCTTTCCTTCTGCCAAAAAAAGTTCTCTTTCGTAATAATTAGGAGCACTTAAATAATCTTCAAAAACCCGCGCCACGTCGTGGCCAGCTGTGCCACGTCGTGGGCTTCAAGTAATCCGTATCCTCTAAGGAAATCCTCCGTGTCGCGATGTCTATCTTCTGGAAACCCTGTGCCACGTCATGGGCTTCATCGCCACGTTGTGAATTAAGTATTTATCGTGATTTTATTATTTTCTTGTCTTTCAAGCCTCCCATGTTCCACATATTGTCACTTTTGGTCCATCTCTTCTAAAATCCTTTATATTGACTGAAAATAACAATTTAAAGTCATAAGTATCATTATTCTAAACATATTATCAATTTATTAATAAAAATGTACTTAAATATTGCCTAAAAATAGGTATAAATATGGCAATATCACTAAACCTTAGTAAATCATGAAGAATAGTTTCATTCATCTTTTGTGGTGGAATTTGGCTAGCGCATAAGAATGTGTACTTGATCCCTTAGTCCTTCACTTGAGTCACATATACATGTGAACAAGAAACTAGTCTTAATTTTTCAAAAATGAAAATTCTCATTCATCATACTAAACAACTTGCATGATTCCAAGTTTCGGTCCAATTGAAACTTGGGTGGTGAGAATCATTCCTTATTTGATAAATTTAGACACTACCACAAATGAAAGAATCAAATTCATATTTCCAATATTGCTAGAAACATACAAGCATCAAGTTTTCATGAATGCAATTGTAAGGAGATATAAAATAAAGAAAACGTTTATTTATTTTTACAAAATGCGCAAAAAACCTTTTTGCTTGCAATGCAACTGATATTTCAGGTTTCCTAGCAATCTATCATAACTCATAAGAAGTAGCTCAAGAATCTGATCTTCAAACCATGCGATATAAATCCATCTACTCGATCAGATTTAGCATACTCTTTTCTTTAAGTTTCCGACCCTTTGCTTGATCCTTTCATACATCAAAATGTATTAAGAATCTCCAAATGAAACTTAAGAGAGTTAGATGGTGGACTTACCTGAAACAGTGTCAAACTTTTGATTCTTCTTTCTTTCAGGTAGCTAGGGCAGCTTCGATTCCAATACCCCTTTTTCTTCACAATGAAATCATATAGACTCTTTGGGAATGGTACAAAAGGCTCTCCCAGGCATAGACTTTCTCTGTACCTTTTGGTCAACCGGGTTGACCAAGGGCGATCCCTTTCCATTTGGGAAGAGAAAGCTTTTTTGGACTTCCAATGTTACCGTTCTCCATGTCCATGGAAGTTTGAGAAATATACCTTCCATCCATATTTGCTTGACCATTGCACCAAACCATTCTTGATTCAGCAACAATAAGCAAATAAGAAAGATCCATTAGGGTCATGTCATGACCTATCACATAGTAGTCTTTCTATATGACCTTGGAAGTGATTGAAAGACCCAGTCAATAGCCAACATCCTTAGGATAATGACACCGAACATTCTCATCCTGACAATCTGTGACTTCAGTCCTAAGACATGAGTACACACAGGAATTCCATTTTTATGTTTTATTGTGAGTAGGGATTGAGTGATCTTGAACTTTTCAAGTCTTTGAGCTGGTGGGATAGGGAGAATAATTGAAGGAGGTGGAGGAAGAGAAGTATGATTTCCATGAGACAAACTTGGGAAATCATCTTCATTAGAAAGCTTGCTTTGGGAAGATCATTGGTTTCTGAACTAGACATCTCAATGGGAGGAATTCAAGTAAGTTGATTTAAGTCCTTAATATAACACCCAATATAAAGTATTAAGGCTAGGACCCAACACAATACTTTATAACTTAGAAGAAGGATGCTGTAATCCAAGCTATAAGATATTTGAAGGTAGGTGGATGACGATTCACCAATTTCCACCAAGATAAAAGAAATATTTAATTAGGTTTTAATTGGTTTTGAAACTCCTAGATCTTTTGAGATTCATTGAACTTCTCAATGGCATGTTTCAATCTCGAGTGTGCCCTTCAGGTTTTGTGACTGCGATGCCGAGGATCACAAAAAAAGGTGAGAAGTAACCATGAAAATATATTTGGTACCCTTAATATTTACCCCTCTATCGATGTACCGGTTAACCACACACGCTCCAACGATACTATGATAAATATTAAGTTACCCTTTGCCTACCTTGTTAAGTATAGGTTAGTGTGCTGGTTAACCACACACGCTCTACTAACGGCTTAAACAAAGTGCAAAGTCTAATTTCATGGATTAGCACCTTATTCACATTTTCCTATGTAACTAAGATTGGGAATTTATAAGTGTTTAGTTACTTAGTATTTATCATTAATACTTTTAATGTAGGGGGAATTATAGTTATTGTCCTACCTTTTTCGGCTAACGACCCTCCACTGATCAAGGAAGTGGTGGATGAGAGTGGACACCCATTAAGTTGCCCTTTTATAGGCAACAACCTTATACCCCCTTATAGACCGGCTTCGTGAATGAGGCCTACTAATGGTAAGACGACTTGCTCTTATACATACATACATATATATATATATATATATATATATATATATATATATATATATATATATATATTATTAACTTATAATATTATAATAGTATAAGGGTTGAATTTTAATTCATTAAAATTCTAAGGGCTTAATTTGGAATTAAATTATTCATAAAAGAAAACTTTTCAAATTCCAAAACTTGAGGGCAAGTTTTGTAACTTTCAAAACTTTTCAATTCCATATCTTATGTGTTTAAAGTAGTTTTAATTAAACAACTCCTCAAGTTCCATAACTTGAGGACAAGTTATGGAAGACTTTAAACTAATTAAGAAAGTGACTCTTCATAATTCATAACTTATGCAAGTTGTTCTTTTCTCATAACTTATGATTTAATGGCTTATTAAAATGAGTGAATTTTCATTTTATGTAACCATTGTGTTCTTTTAATGAGTTTAATAACTTGTGACATTTGGTTATCCATAACTTAAGGACAAGTTATGGACTCCATTAAAACACATAATGATCAAAAATTAAACTACCAAGAAGGTTACAAATAATGCCTATGATCATCAAAACTCATAAGTTCAAGAACATGCATATCAACAATTTCAAGAATCATAAAATTAACCATATAAAACTTGAAATTTTGATAAAAACTCTGAAACTGTTTTACCATAATCATTATCACATCAAAAAATAGTTTTTATAAGTCCAAAACAGTTTAAGATAATGATTCTTGACCAATTCCAACACCAAAACTCGAAGATAATCTGCCAGGGGGTCCAAATCGTCGAGTGCATGAACCAACTCACCGAGTTGGATGAGTTTTTCCTTGGACTCGTCGAGTGCATGAGGGAACTCAGCGAGTCCACTGCCCAGACAGCAGAAAAACTTCGATTTTTCAGCAATTGCATCAAGTATACAGGAAAACAAGCCTAGGCTCTGATACCACTGTTCGGTTTTGAGCATTCTAACACTCCTATGGTGTACATGCAACCCTAAATACCTTGGATCTATGTTTTCTCTAATATACATGCAAATACTAATATTCCAACATATTACCCTATCTTGCATACAATCACAGATACTTGGGTAATAATATAGATAGAATACATACCTCTTATAGTGTAGCTTAACTCCATGGGGCTTGAATGCCTAGTGCCTCAAATATGACACCTCAAACGGCTCACACAACATCAAATGCTCTGGAATAACTTAGAGAGAAATCCATACTTCATGAAATTGGCTAGCCCTTAATTTACACACACTAGTGGCCGATTTTGGTGAATAACATGATGCTTATATAGTGTGTTACAATTAGGGTTACACCATGTAAACCCTAATTGTCATGACCTTTCATTTCCATGACCTATATGTTAATTAACATCCATGGAGCATCCTATGGGTTTAACCCAACTTGATTATCCATGGAGCTTTGGCCTACTATATAAGTTATGGATGATTTACACAATCAACCCATATATTTAATTAGTCTCCTTTTGATCACATAATTAATTCTAAATTAATTCTTGATCAATACTAATTAAATATTATTATTATTATTATTAATATATTAGAACTTATAATATATTAATAACCATAAGTGTCTTATTTCTCTCATTTAGTCTATCCAAGTGCATGATGCCATGCAACCCAAATGGACCATGCTGGATCGGGTTAAGTGATGGGTTTTGGTCATAAGACATCCTATGTGCTCATACAAACCCTAAAGCTCGGATCTAGGTTTCTCTATTGTACATACTTTGAATCCAAGACTTTGAACCCTAATTCTAGCATATGGAAATCAGAATTCACATGTAAATAGGTTTAAGAACATACCTTGATTGTTATGTAGCAATAACAATCCAATTCCTCCTTGAATTGACCTTGGAAAGCTGAGAGTCACAAGTGTCACTCCTCTAATGGCTTACAAACACCATAAGCAAGTGGAGAAGGTATAAAGAGAGAGGAGGGAGGTTAGAATTCGTCCTTAGGACCTCTTGGGAAGGGTTAGACGAATTCCTATGCCTTAAGGGGTTTATATAGGTGTAAAGATTAGGGTTTTAGTCCTTATCCTTATCTAGTTGCTTACCCACCAAGCAGCCATAAGATAAGTCTTAGAAACCCTTATCCTAGTCAAATTCTAAGAGATTTACACCTCAAATTCGTTCACCATATATATAAGATAATCCTTACCTTATTTTGTAACTATCACATAATTACAATTCAGCCCCTCTAGTTTAATTAATTACACTTGATCACAAAATTAATTCTTAATTAATTATTGACCAATATTAATTAAACAAATATGATTTCTCCTTTAATATATTATTCTTATAACATATTAATAAATCATAATAACCTCTCTCTCTTTATTTATTTCTCCATTCAAGTTGCTTTGGTGAAGGCAACCCAAAAGGACCATGCACCATCGGGTCAAGTACATACCAAAATAGTTATGGACTTAGACACTAATCCAACAGTCTCCCACTTGGATAAGTCTAACAACTATTCTGCGTATGACTTCGGATCCCGATCTGCAATTGTAGCTTTCCAAAGCCGCTGTCAACTCTGATCATATATTCCTCCATTCTAGATATCATATGAGATATGATTTCAAATCATTCTCTTTGTACTATATCTCGATTTCTAATTTATGACGACTGACTAATTGAACAAATCAAATTAGCCCTAGCCCGACCGAGCATTTACGTTTGTCATCACTAAACCATCGAGGGGCCCAAAGATATCGCTTTTATCCTACTTTGGATAAAAGGAACGGATAAACTTTGATACAATGCTTGCTTGCACTCACGCACCGAATCACACACAACAATATGTTTTATAACACCAAGTTACTAGTGCGTTTACATATTATCAATGTGCAACCGATTTGCAAGATACAACTCACACATCTCGGTTTCAAGAATATAAGATGTTATCGTCTCACTAATCACTCGTGATACAATTCATGGAGTGATCCAAGTGAGCGTGGGTCTAATCCAATGCTCAAATCACATTCATAAGCACTTATGAACGTTGCAGCAAACATTTGCTTATGTCTAATACTTTTCTAGACATTCCACACACCAATTCACGACAGTCTTCATTCATACCTACTTCCAACATATGAACGACTGTGGCCCGTTTGAATAATTCGATTATTCTTAATAAACTCAATTATTCTGGAAGTCAAAACATGCAAATGTGAAACACAAGAATAATACTAATCCCATATGGCCTCAAACCTTTGAGTATAAATAAAACTCCTTTTATTTATCACCATATCGATTACTCATTATTTGTCGTTTCGGGTAATCAACTTCTTACTTGAATTACAACACTTATCCCATGCTCCTAGCATGCACACAATGTTTACCTATGGTTCTTACTTTGTGAAATAGATCACATTGAACACATTTCCAATCATTCTCATTTCACAACTCCAAATCCTTTTCATAAGTGAAAGAATATCAAATTCTTGCTACTTATAGAATATGCTAGATTCTAACATTCTATGCAACTTATCCTTTCGTAATGTCATTGCACCAAAGTCACAAAGACTATTGTCAATGATATTACAAAGTCTTCTATCGGAGATTGTTACAAGACAATTCCATAGATGTGATGTCTCTCACTCAAAGTACTTTCTTTGAACATCCTTTTGCATAGAAGTTTCTAATCTTAGTCATAGATTTCTCAATATTCAATTCCCAATATGGACACACTTCCATATGTTCCATATGACAACTCATTCTTGATAGAACCTTATCTATTCGTAATGATGTCGATATGGTTCATCCAATATGGAAACATTTCCATATTTTCCAATACTATACTTCCAACTACTCACAAGCGACTAATCCTCGTCGAACTTGGATTGTCCTTTGATAGTTGTTTAATTATTTTAGTCTAAACCGATTCTAGTCCTTTTTCCCTCTAAATGTTCTAGACATTCGGAAAATTTTAGAATGGTCAAACATTAAAGCATTTGCAATCGATCCTATACCCGAAGCGTATGGGACACGACGCATAATGTTTTATTTGCTATGTTCTCAAAATTCAAATTGTGAAGAGGGATGCCGTAATCATAATCGAAATTTTAAGAACACACTTTGTACCTTTGACTAAATTTTATTAACATTTCTCAACCTAAACCTTTAGATTTGAAATGAAGCATAATATTCTCTCCCTTAATTATAGCAAAACAACTCTTCAACTATTGCGACTTTGCAAAGTATGACTCTTGTTTTCTATAATTAATATTGCTAATCTTGCAATACTTTCCTTAATAATCATACAATCATAACTTTTATGCTCCCATTATCTTGATGATTATTATAAAACATAACACTTATGCTCCCACTAGCTTCGACATGTATTCATAAACATCTTAACTTTCAGAAAAACAATGCTTATTGAATTTCTTAAGTTCATGTTTCTAATACTTAGTGCTTTGATAATCTTTTATCAAGGTTTCTTGAACTTATACACATTTATCTTCGATAGTTCATATGTGTGTCTAAACAATTAAGACTAATTGCCAAACCTCACAATTCAAATTATGGAAAGGGATGTCGTAACCATAATTGAATTCGAGAATGCAATTTTACAATTACTATCTTCTTAAAATCTGTCTTAGTGAAAGCATTTCCTCACAATCATTTTCACGAAGGAGGAAATCTTATGACACTTAGATTTAAACAGTGTATTTGTTCCTATCCATGTGAATTTTTCAAAACCAAGTTTACGACAAATTCAAACTCATATGGAGCGAACTTTCTTAATCTTGATTTCTTGCCTTATGGTAGCACAGCTGCCCACCATGTCTTCCAAGTAGTTAAGCAGCTCACCCTTTCCTATCAATGTACCTTTCATTGATTAAGGTGCTTTGCCTTTTATGCGTTCAAAATGAGAACTCATAGAACTCACATGCATAATTAACTCGATTGGATTGGCATAGAATCAAAATAATGTCAACACGATAGGTTGTAAACCTCAACTCATGTGCTAGTGATGATCGATAAGGTTTATTTGATTTGTTCTTGAAACCTTTCAAGACTATTAAGACTCCCACTAACTCCTTGACATATATGATTCTCTTGTCAAAAACCATTTCTTGACAAACAAATATTTAAGAGTTAGTGTAGCTTTTATCAAAACACTTCATAAATTGGTCCTAGTTGGTCTTTGTCTTATCACAACTTTCCACATTTAATGAAAGTTACAAACCTTCTTAATACCTTTCACTCAATGTCACAATCTTAACTTTAAGACTTGTTATTGGAATGAAGTATGATTGACTTATTGATTTAACCATTTCTTCAATTCTTGATTTCTCTTCTTAGACATACAATTGTACTAAGAATCACTTAGAGGATCAATTGAGATATGGTTCTTAATCATTAAGACCTATCATAAAGCATAAAAGGTACTCTCCCATCTTCTTAGAATGGAGAAACTTTTATCTTTCTGCCTACTTGATTCTTCTTATTCGTTCTGCTATTGATCTAAACCCTTTAATCAATTCAAAATTACACTTAATCTTGTAAGTATAATCATATTTACTAAACCTTTAGTAAATCATGACAAATATCATTGTTACTCTTATGGTGGTCTTGATCAACATGCAACATTGTGTGCTTGATCTCTTAGTCCTTCACTTGACACTTTGTCAATGAATTTGTCTAATTTCCAAATATGAAATTTCTCATTCATCGTGCAACCAAGTTGCGTGATTCCAAATTTCTGTCCAATTGAAACTTTGGGCGATGAGAAACTCTCCCTATTTGGTAAATTCGCGATTTTTCCATAAACACCATAAATAAGAATCATATCCATTTGTTGTAGAAATATTCAAACACCAATTTTCATAACGATTTTATTGCAAGGAGATAAACAAATAAATAAATAAGTCAAACGAAAATTTATTTTTATTTATAAAAGCAGTGGAAAATTTTTTCCTTACAATGCAAAATCCATTGAAAACTATGTAAAAGGAAAATTTCTAACAACTCTATCATAACTATTTAAGCTCAAAATCTAATCTTCAAGTCCTATGCGATCAAGATCCATCTCTTGGTGATTAGATTCATCTTGCTCTTTCTTTTCACCGATCCTGCAAAAACACTCAAATGCAATCTTATTACATCATGTATTAAGAATCAATGAATAGGAACTTAACGGAGTTAGATAGTGGATTCTTACCTAAAGTAGAGCCATACATTCTGACTCTCCCATCTCTTAGATCTCTTAGGTAATTAGGGCAACTTCGTCTCCAATGCCCCTTCTCTTGGCAATAAAAGCAAAATGACTCTTTTGGAACAACACATGGAACTATATTAGACATCGCCTTTCTCTTATGATCAAACTTTTCGATCATTGCTTGTCTTTCATTGCCATTGTCTATATCCATAGAGGTCTTGAAGGCAGATTCACCAATCAACTTTGCTTTTCTATTGTGCCAAACCATTACTGATTCAGCAGCAATAATCATGTAGGTGAGATCTATAAGGGTCACGTCGTGATTCATCATATAGTACTCTCTTACGAACTCACTATATAAGTTGGGAAGTGACTGAAGAACCCAATCAACAGCTATTTCCTCATAGACAACGGATCCCAACATTCTTAGTCTATCAATGTGCGACTTCATCCCTAGGACGTGTGCACACACCGACTTTCCTTCTTTATGTTTACTTGCCAAAAGGACTTGAGTGATATTGAACTTTTCAATTCTTCGATCTTGTGGGTTGGGGAGAAAAATAGGAGGAGGAGGAGGAAGTGAAGCATGATTTCTCATTCCTCGATTGAATCGTGGAATATCATCTTCATGTGGAATGCTTGTTCCACGGGATTTGGGAAGACCATAGTTGTCGAACTTTGACATCTACAAAACGGGAGAAAACGAATTCAAGTTAGTTGATAGATAGAGTCCTTAGTAAATCACCCAAATGAGATACTAAGGCTAGGACCCAACACAATATTCTACAACTCGGGAGAGGGATGCCGTAACCCTAATTGCAGAATATTTGAAGGTAAGTGAATGACGATTCACTAATTTCCACCACGAAAAACGAAAAAGAATTTAAGTTTTAAATCTATGAAAACTCCTAGATCCTTTGAGATTCATTGAACTTTCAATGGCATGTTTAAATCTCGATATGCCCCTCTTGTTTGTGACTGGGATGCCGAGGATCACAAAGCGGGTGTGAATAACCATGCAAACTTACATGGTGCCCTCACATGTTACAGTCACCTATTCGATGTGCCGGTAAACCACACACGCTCCACCGAACTATGACAAACATTGAGTCACCCTTTGCTACCTTTGCTTAGACCCATTTAGTGTGCCGGTTAACCACACATGCTCCACTAACGTCTTCGCAAGGGCACAAAGTGTAATTTCATGGAATTGCATCAATTCACTTTTGCCTAAGTAACTAAGATTGGGAATTTTATGAAAACATTTAGTTACTTTAATAATTCATTATACTTATAATGGAAGGTTTCATCCTATCCTACTCGTTCGGCTAACGACTCTCCACTAGTCAAGAGTGCGGTGGGTAAGAGTGGATACCCATTCAATCGCCATTTTATAGGCAATTTCCTTAAACACCCCTTATAGACCAGCTTCGTGAATGAGGCCTACTAACGGTAAGACTGACTTTTACTCATACATATATATATAATGTTAGACTTTTAATGTTATATATAGTATAGGGTGTATTTTACACTTTTAAAATATTAGGTTGTTCAATTTAACAATTATACTTTTAATTCACTTAAATTGTAAACCTAAACTTTTATGGATTTATTTAATCTCTTTTAATTATACACCTTAATTAATTAATAAAACCATAATGGTGTGATTTGAACTTTTTCAAAACTTCTTAGAGTTTTATAATTTAACATTCCTAATTAAACTTTTAATCAACTTTTAAATTCCAAAACTTGAGGGCAAGTTTTGAAACATTTCAACACATTAGGGTTTAGAATTTAATTATGCATCAAAATTAAACTATTTAATCAAAATTTAAATTCCAAAACTTGAGGGCAAGTTTTGAAACCTTTTTCAAAACATTAGGGTTTCAACTATTTAAATTTCAAAACAACAAAACTTTTGGGGTTCAAATTTAAACTATAAAACCTAAAGGGCCAAATATGAAACTTTTCACAACAACAAGGATCAAATAACAAATAATTCAAATTAACATTTAATCACATAATTATCCATATTTGATGATTTCTTGCAAAATAATTTATCAATTTACTTAAAATAATTAATCAATTATCTTATAAGGAAACAATTATCCTATTAATTGATAAATATCTTCAATTAGATTAAAATTATAGTCAAATATATCATATAATCGGATTAATATTAATCTAACATGATAAGGTAATTATCCCAATGCAAAAACAGCAAGAAATCCCGAGATAAGCACTGTCTGATGCACCGACTCGCCGAGTCACCCTCTGGAACTCGCCGAGTATGGCTGACTCGCCGAGTCCAAGAGTGACTCGCCGAGTCAGGTCGAACAGTGAGGCCAAAACGCGATTTTTAGTTACATCAAGCATCAATACAATAGAAACCAATCATGGCTCTGATACCACTGATGGGTTTTGGTCATAAGACATCCTATGTGCTGATACAAACCCTAAAGCTCGGATCTAGGTTTCTCTATTGTACATACTTTGAATCCAAGACTTTGAACCCTAATTCTAGCATATGGAAATCAGAATTCACATGTAAATAGGTTTAAGAACATACCTTGATTGTTATGTAGCAATAACAATCCAATTCCTCCTTGAATTGACCTTGGAAAGCTGAGAGTCACAAGTGTCACTCCTCTAATGGCTTACAAACACCATAAGCAAGTGGAGAAGGTATAAAGAGAGAGGAGGGAGGTTAGAATTCGTCCTTAGGACCTCTTGGGAAGGGTTAGATGAATTCCTATGCCTTAGGGGGTTTATATAGGTGTAAAGATTAGGGTTTTAGTCCTTATCCTTATCTAGTTGCTTACCCACCAAGCAGCCATAAGATAAGTCTTAGAAACCCTTATCCTAGTCAAATTCTAAGAGATTTACACCTCAAATTCGTTCACCATATATATAAGATAATCCTTACCTTATTTTGTAACTATCACATAATTACAATTCAGCCCCTCTAGTTTAATTAATTACACTTGATCACAAAATTAATTCTTAATTAATTATTGACCAATATTAATTAAACAAATATGATTTCTCCTTTAATATATTATTCTTATAACATATTAATAAATCATAATAACCTCTCTCTCTTTATTTATTTCTCCATTCAAGTTGCTTTGGTGAAGGGGACCATGCACCATCGGGTCAAGTACATACCAAAATAGTTATGGACTTAGACACTAATCCAACATTAAGTACATGCCAAAAATAGTTATGGACTTAGACATTAATCCAACAGGAAGATCCAGACACATCGACAGAAAATACCATTTCATCAGACATTAAATAGAAGAAGGACTCCTCGTGGCAAAGAGGGTATCATCGGATGAGAACCCAACAGATCCCCTCATGAAGGGACTGGGTAGGGTTAAGCATCTCCAACATGCGAGGCGCATAGGGCTGAAGGATGATATTAGTTTTAGTTAGATAGCTCAGAAATTGTAAAATATAATTGACATTTGATGATGAATAAAATTTGTGTTTATTTATGAGTTAAGTGTTGCTATCTTATGTCAATCATTTACTATAATTTCTTTTGCATGTTTTGAGTTCCAGAATATTCATGTTGTGTATTACATAGTATTCAAATTTTCCATAGTTGGTCATATATTGGAAGTATATATGAATTAAGACTGTCATGAGTTGGTTGTAGAGGTCTAAGAGGTTGGACATGGCCTCAACACTCATGAGTGCTCATAAGTTATGAGTATTGGATTCAACCCACGCTTGCTGGTATCACTTCATGGAATTAATCTCAAGTGATCGCGAGACTGTAACATCATATAAGTCTTCAAACCTAGAGATATGACTTGTTGCCTATGAGTTGGTTATGCATTAATCGTATGAAAACGCATTGGTAACTCGATGTTATAAAATGTGCTTTTGTGTATGATTCAACAAGTAGTAGAACAAGCATATGAGTCGAAGTTTATATGTTCCTTCTTGGATTAGGAGCGATATATGGGCCCCTCGATGATTTTGTATTGACCTATGTATCGGGCCCGGTCAGAACTAGATTGATGTGTTCGATTAAGTTCTTTGTCAAACAAATCGGAAATCGAGAAACAAACTTCCGGATAATAAGTAAGACATTGTTCCATGTATTTGTCCAGCTGATATCTAGAACAGATGATTATATGATCACTTATCTTAAGTGGCGTATCATCATCTTCTTAGTTTCGCGAGACCTTGAAAGAGCTATGATTGCTGATCGGTTCTTGAAGTCATACTTGCAGATATAGTTATTAGACTTATCCAAGTGAGAGACTGTTGGATAAGGTGTGTAAGTCCATAACTATTTCTAGTTTGTACTTGACAAGGTTTGGCATGGTCTATTTGGGTTTCATGGCATCATGCATTTGGATAGATTAAAATGAGAGAATTAACACTTGCGGTTTACTAATATGTTATAAGTTATAATATATTAATAATAATCTTATTTAACTAGTATTGATCAAGAATTAATCTAGAATTAATTAAGTAATCAAAAGGTGACTAATTAAATATATGGGTTGATTATGTAAATCACTCATACTTGTATAGTGGGCTTAATGCTCCATGGATTATCAAGTTGGGCTAAGGTTCATAAGATGCTCCATGGGAGTTACAAACCCATGGGTCATGGAAATGAAGAGTCATGTCACATTAGGGTTTACATGGTGTAACCCTAGATGTAACACACTATATAAAGAATATGAGGCACACCAAAATTGGCTACTAGAAGAACAAGTGAGGGCTAGCCAATTTTGAAAGTGTTATACATTCTCTCTAAGTCTTTCCAAGTGTACTTGGTGTTGTGTGAGACATTTGAGGCATCACACTTAGGGTGCTAGGCTCACAAGGTTTCAAAGGAATCAAATCAACTACAAGGTATGTAATTCTAGCCATCTTCTATATTTAAAGTTCCCTATGTACGCTTGATAGGTTTATGAACATTGGAAATCATATTTTGCATGTATTTAGACAAACATAGATCCAAGGTTTTGTAGGGTTGCATGTACATATATGAAGTGTTAGAATGCTCAAAACCCTTTAGTGAGTAGGTCGCAACAAAATTAGAATCAGGATTCGGTAGGTTAAAGGAGATCGGGTATGATGTAAGTCTATAGTTAATCTGGTAGCATTCACCTTTCATGTTGGATTCAGTGGCAACAGGTTGTCAGCCTATCATGATCGGATTGATCGAATGGATGGAAGGAGCCATGAGTGGTTGTATAGGTAGGGCAGTTACTGTCATATGAGGTATCCTTCGGGGATCATCTGGGACTGTTGTACGTGTGTTTTTGGCTCGGTGATCGGGTAGGTCTCCGGTGAGTCGGACAGTTGGCAGACAAGTTGGGACCAAGGAGGTCGTGGTTGTTCTTTAGGAAAGCAACTATGTGGCAGCAAGAGGAGTTGGAGTGACTTCAGTGATTTAGGGTCTGTATGTGGAATTGCTTGTTTTTCGTTATCTGTAGTTAACGATGATTTTGCTCTTTAGGAAGCCTCAAGGTATTACGGGTGGGAAGTATTCTAACTAAGTTGGTTCTTGTGGAATCAGTTCGATGATTATTCGATGTGGGCAGACTGTCAGGGAGACAAACCATCTCGAGACTACAGATCTCAAACGGGGTAGAATCGACCATGCTGCAAGGAATTCGTTCATCTTCGGGTTTTAGAACCCTATGGGGTTGGTTTGGGTTGCCTTGGAGAGGCTATGGTATGCTTATGGTTGTGACCATGTAGTCCAAGTTGTCGGGCGAGTAAGGAATGGTAAGGGATGATATCGAGGACGAAATCCAATTTAAGTAGGGGAGAGTTGTAACATCCTTTTTACTAAATAAATAAATAGATAAAATTGTTGAACAAATAGTCGCCCTAAAACCATATTATTTAGTGGGGTGTTGGTTTTAGGAAGCCAAATTTTATAAATTAGATTATTCGGGGGTTAAAAAGTAATTTTGGGATTTATTTTGAAAAGATTTTGGAGGCTAAGGGGCTATTTGGTAAGTATTAGATTTAATTTGCAAAGGATTTCAGGAGGCTGGGTTAAAAAGGTAAAATTCAGACTTAATTAGTAAAGGCTTTCAGGGGCAGGGTTTAAATGGTAAATACTAGATCAAGTTTGACAGAAAATGTTTTGGGGAGGGGCTATTGTTGTCATTTGGGAAATATGTTTGTGTGTCGGGTATATAAGCCCTATGAAACCCTAGCTAACCCTAAAAGATACACAGCCGCACCACCCTTATGTCTCCCATCTTCCAATCATCATCCTCTCACCCCCATCTTCAGCCGCCACCCTTATTTCCCCTGTTTACGACTGCAAACCTTATTCCTCCGACCACCGATGCCGCTAAACCCTCCTTTCATTGAATCGCAAACCGCTACTGTGCTACTACCGGAGACGTGAGTGCGGCCCGCATGACCACTGGAGACCGACGAATGGGACTCTTCCGCTGTTGTGTGGTCGTGAGCAATCAGGAACCTCCGAGTAATGCCATTTACCACCGTTTCTTTCTTCCCCTTCGCTCTTCTCAGTGGATTGATGCCACTTTAGGCAGTTGTTGGTGCCTGTGAGCCTATGGTCTCCGTTTTGGTCGTTGCAGCCTTCTCAGCCGCCTAGCCTATGGTTGAGGGTTGTGGTTTTGTTCCTGGAATAGACAAGTGGTGTTGTTGGAACCATGAGAAATCGGATGCAAACTCATCCCCACCGCCTGTTGTTGTCGTTTCGCCGCTACGCCTGTTGTTTCGTGTGACCACCGCCACCGTACACCACCAGGTGGGTGGCTGGATCCATTGCAAGTATGAAAACGTGTGTGTGTGTGTATTTATGCTATGAGGGCATGTGTGTGTGTTTCGTTTGGCCAAAAATTCAAGAAAAGCCACCGCCACCACTCACCACCGTCGGCTACCACAAGGTGGTTATATGTGTGTGTGTATGTGTGCTTAGCATAGCTGTGTGTGTGTTATTTTTGGACTCAAGCCTTGTAAAATGTATTAGAAGGTGAAATAATGAAAAAGAGAAACCCAACCACCACCATGAGGTGGTGGTGGTTGCTGCCTCCTGCCGCCTTGGGTGGCAATATGCTTTAACTTGTCATGTTTGATTCATTTAGGATGCTTGAAACCCTAATGGGCCCAATGATGCCCTAATGGGCCTAATGAACCCAAATTGGTCAAAGGACCTAGCTATTGGGCCTATTGGGCTAAGATGGGTTAGAAACCTAACTAGGGTTTGGAAAACCCTGATGTCATGAAACCCTAAATTTGGGATTTATTGAGACCGCATCGGGATTATTTAATGAACTAAAAATCATTGCAAAATTAACTTAAGACCATGTGGGACTTTATGGATTAAGTCCTTAAGGGGTTTAGTAGGGACACTTAACCCTAATCATCCTTTTATGTGAAACTCTAATTTCACTTGGGCCTTAAGTTGGGACTTTTTATTGTTCTTTTACAATTGGGATAATAATGGGCCAACCAAGAACAATAAATTGGCTAGAATAATTTAATCGGCCTAGGGCAAGGCCCATGTAAGATGTTTGCGCCTAATTTTGGAAATTGGGCCATAGATAGGCCATAGTTTGGGCCTATATGATTACGAGATATTGGGCCTTGGATTGAATAAAGTTGAGTTAGTGTAAAGTAGCCTTTTACCCCAAGTATGGAGTTGTGGTTACACATTGGAACCCAATTATTAATTGGGTATTATTTGATGTTGGCAATTCGAGAATTTATCAACCAGCAGTTGTAAGTTCATCCGCTATACTTCAGCAGTGCTAGGTGAGTCTCCACACCATACCAATGGGTCTAAGGCACCAATGTCGACCGATTTTATGATATGTGATACACTAGCTGAAGTTATATTATGTGGCATGTTAGCTGGTTATGTGATAGGGAGTATGCTAGTGATTATGTGGTATACTAGTTGATTATGTGGTATGTGATATGCTAGTGGTCTTTGTGATACTTTCATGGAAGACCTTGGGAGGTTCCCGAGGCACTTAGGTGTAAGACCCTGGAGGGTTTCCACGACATCCTAGGTAAAGACTTGGGGGGTTCCCGAGGCACTAGGATGTAAGACCTTGGAGGGTTTCCATGGCATACTTAGTTAAGACCATGTGGGGGTTCCCATGGCACCCGGTGTAAGACTCCGGAGGGTTTCCAGAGCATCCTTATGTGTTTGCATGATTAGCTTATATGTTGGTATGTATAGTTTGATTGGTAGTTAGTGAAGACCATGTGGGGGTTCCCATGGCAGTGGGCTAAGACCCTGGAAGGTTTTCAGGTCACCCGGTGTAAGACCTTGGAAGGATTCTAGGGCTTCCCTATATCTTTATATGCATGGCTGGTGTAGTTGATATGATTTACGTGAGTATGTGAATAAGACCTTGGAGGGTTTCCATGGCATCTTTATATGTGTATATACATGCTTATATGATTGTTACGGTTTATGTAACTATTATAACTGATATGGATTATGTGGTTATTTTGATTCTGTGGGGTATGCTCTAGGAAACTCACTAAGCTTCGTGCTTACAGTTTTATTTTTGGTTTCAGGTATCATTGATTTGGAAAAGAAGGGATTGGATTGATTGCAGTGCACACACCTATGATTTCCGCAATGAATGATTTTAGGATAAACTCTGATAAATATTTTACTTAATAATGATTTGAAATGTTTGAAATAAATGGTATTAATGCTTTATCTACAATTAAAAATGAAATTTTTACCCTTGATTTCTGGGTCCGTACAATACCAAACAAATAAATTTACAGAATACACATACTGTACTCATGATACAAATACGAACTATACATTTACTATTTACGTTTAAACTTTCACCTCTCGGGTCTTAGGGTTAAGACCACACTTTTACATTATATAGAAGGTATAGGATTTTCTAGGTAACTCACTTTATACATTATCAAACAAGATCACACATGCTCTAATACTAGATTTGAAACAAAACTCGCAAACCAATTTTAAAGAAAATATAGGATTTCTGGTGTTTACAAACTACTACAAAAACTTTTTATACAAGCTTGCTTATGAACTAACCAACATTTTTATACGTTGATGCCTTTTAAAATGAATTGTATTCTCAGGAGCAAGTTAAAATAGGTTGGTCAAAAAGGAATGAAGTTTTTTGTTGTATTTTTGTTTCTCACCATACTTGATGTTTTGGATGTATTGTTATAAACAAATACAATGATGAAAAACTATGATGGTTGGTATATTTTATGTATGGTGATGATGTTGTCTTTGATTCATTCATATACACAATGATGATATTACAAGATGAAGTCACCTGCCCCCAGACGTTTCTGTTGTTCCGGTTCGGGGGTGTGAAAGCACCATTTTGAGCCAACCTCAAATTGACCTAACACATAGGTTTAAGCTACATAAAATTATTTATATTCAGTTTTCTTGGCAAATGAGTTGATAATTTATGCCACATTGTAACGACCCAAAATTTAAGACCAAAAATTTCTTTTAATAAATCATTACTTAAAGTAAAGTCATCATTCCAAAAGATAATATGAGTATAAGTTTTCAAAACACATGTTCATTATCAGAGTAAACATTCCCAGGCGGTCTAATCTATGGTGTGTGCCATGCGATCACCCCGAGCTCTTCCCTCTGCTACCGGAAGTACCTGAAATCAAAACTGAAAACCGTAAGCACAAAGCTTAGTGCATTCCCCACCCTAACATATACCATGCATAACCACATACTGCAAATACTAGGCCACGCCCACTATCTTGGGCCTCGCCCCCTACCTCGGGCCTCGCCCGCTACAACGGCCCCGCCGCTCCAGGCCTCGCCTGGCTTCGAGCCCCGCTCGGATACATATTTGTTTTACTTAGGCCTCGCCTGTCACAGGGCCTCACCCGCCAACAAATAATAACACATAAACATTTCACAACACATAACTAACACATACAACTGGTTCTGTCCTAAGGCCTCGCCTATCCTGGGCCTCGCCCATATCCTGCTGCTGATGAGTCATGGGACCCCGTCCACGCTCCTAATGGTAGTGAGGTACGGGCCTAGCCCACTCTCACTCCTGTTCTAGTTTGGGCCTCGCCCCTATTCTGCTTCTAATGAGATATGGAACCCCATCCACACTCTACTATTGGTGAGATACGGGACCTCGCCCACACTCACCTCCCTACCAGGCACATACATGTATCACACAGACAACAAGTATAAACTATCATATAAACAATTCCTTGGGCACCCGCCCGCTATTACTGGACCTCATCCTGAAAATAATACTAGCATACTATGCCTAGGGCTAACCCCCGTGTCTTCTACTCATAACTACATGGGCCGGCATTGTGGCCTTAGACCCATTCACACAAAGGGAAACTCACCTGCACTGGCTGAACTTGCTGATGATCTCACTAGCTGCTGCCCGACAACTCCAGGAACTCCTGCTCCCCTTGCACCCCGAACTACCAATATCAATGCAACACTGAGTCTAACTGACCCCCGAAAGACAACCAAGTCAGCCTTGGTCCGAGGTCAAAGTCCTGGTCAAAGTCAACCTTCTAGGTCAACCCTACTCGCCGAGTCACCCAACTGACTCGCCGAGTTTAAAATGATCAGATTCCTTCCATTCGCGACACGACTCGCCGAGTCAGTCCATGACTCGCCGAGTCTACCGATTTCTGAGTCCAGACCTTTCCAACTCACTGAGTCTCCACCCGACTCACTGATTCGAGTCTCAGCTCGAAGGGTTTGGGGTTTCGCGACCTGACTCACCGAGTCCAAGAACAGACTCGCCGAGTACACGGCAATCTTCATACGACTCGACGAGTTGTTCATCCCACTCGTCGAGTTTCTCCACAACTTCATGCTACTCGCCGAGTCCACTTAAAGGACTCGCCGAGTCCCTTCAAATCTCCTTACATGCAGAGGACTTTTGAGTCATCCATGAACTCAAAACTGCAGATCCACCCTTCCCAAGCCTTTTCCACACGTAAAGTTGCAAACTTTACGTGTAGAGAAGGAGATCTAGGCAAAATATGCTATAAACTAGGGCTTAAGGCAAAAAGGCTCCATGATCCACTCAAGGGCTGATACTTTACGGAATTCTAGACCAAAATAAGCATGGATCTGAGGTAGCAACCTAAGATCTGAACCTCTAGCTCAAAGGTTACTCTTAAGCCAAGAATGCCCAAAACACACACAAAGATCTAGGTGCAAATGAGGGGAGATAGCAGCTTGTTACCTCCAAGATGAACACCACTGAAGTAGATCTCGGATTTACACCTCCTCCTTGAAGCAACCTACTTGATCTTCAAGTTCCTTTCCCCAAAGTCCCTTCCTCCAAGCTTTAACTCTCAAATGATGGAAGCTCTCATGAAATCAAGGGTGCACTGGCTCTCTAGGGCAATATGGGGGCTGAGGGAGGGACATAACACCTTTTAAATAGGATACAACTCCTGGGATTAGGGTTTTCCTCGTTCAGACCAGACTCGCCGATTCACCTTGGCCGACTCGCCGAGTCGGTCGCTTACTCCTCGACCTGGATCCCGCTCGGAATCGTCGAATCCCTCCTTGGACTCACCGAGTCTACCCTTAAATTAGGGCTTTTCTTTCCTTTCTTGGCCTTCGAAACTTTGGGTGTTACACACATCATGCACAAGACTGTTGTCACACCCCCGAACCAGACGGCGGAAATGTCCGAGGCTATCGTGACTCAATTGAATACCACAACATTGAATATATATGAAACATAACATTATACATCACCATGCATTGAGATAGTACAACTGGTAGGGTTTACACTTGGTACATTGTTTTAACATTGCATTCCCAAAAGTAAATTGTTCGATAATAGATAAACAAACTACAAGCCATCACTGAGTATATTTTTCCCCTTGGTTTACCTGTTACCTGAGAATACATGTATTTTGAAAAACGTCAACATATGAAATGTTGGTGAGTTCATAAGCGGTGTTTGAAAAGCAATGTTTTGTATTGTTTTGAAAACTACCAGAAAATCCGATATTTTCTGAAAAGAGTTTGTGAAAAAGTTTGTGAAGATCCATAAGTATGCTTGTTTGTTTCTATAATTGTAAAAAGAGTTTATTAAACTTTGTGTACATCTCGTAACTGTATGTATTGAATAACCCTAGGAAAAACCCGATGTTTTCCTAACACTTTGAATTCCGTATAGTTGTTGTACCATCATGGTATGTGAAGTCATTGATTCCATGCGACATTGGATTATTGCGCATGGTGGATTGTTATAAACACGCGTTACACAAACGACCAGTTTACAACTATACTAACGATCCCTTAGGCGTCACCCGTACTATTCACGTAATCCAACAGCCCTGACTTCTTGTAGTCCCACATCCGAGGAGAAAAGAGGGCATGAAGACCTCAATAATCCCATTAGTCGGTCGGGGATATAGTGAGTGCGAAGAGCCCTTGGCCCGACTCGCATTTGGTGGATTCTCGACTTTACTAGCAGTACCAAAGGACCCTTGGGGCCCAATAGTATAAAAGCCATTGAAAGTCCTTTTACGCTGTGTTGGGGTCATGTAAGACCCCAACAACTCGTAAGGATGTTGTCTTCGGGCCTAAAGATCAGGTCATTGGGCTAGCTAGGCCCAACAAGCAAGATTTGACACTTTTGGGCCCAAAGATGGTGTATCGATGTCTGTGCATTCCCACGTGTGTATTGAATTCCTGAATTTTCCGTGTATGTATCAAGTTGTCGTCGTGTTAGTAGTTTCAGGTTCGTTATTGATTCGAGACCAAATCAATTCGTTTGATAACGATTTTTGGTGTTGAATGTGTATTGTGATTCGTCGGTAGTCGCGGTGTCAGTGTTTTAGCGCAATCGGATTTATTGATTTAAAACATTGAAGTTTTTCTGTTTACAGCCCCTTTTCTTTTTGTAAATTTACATTTTTAACCCTTTGAATAAAATAATATCCGATTTAGTCCTTAAACCATTTTTCTTGGCATTTTAATATCAAAACTTGTCGGAAATGATATTTTTCATCACATTTTCATTTGAAAGCAGTTTTAGTCCCTCAAAATATAACTTTCACGGCTGTAACCTCATTTTTCCGCAACTTTTACACTTTTGGCCCAAATTAGAAATTTTTTGCATCTTTGGTCCTTTTTAATTATGAAAAGCATTTTTAACCCTTGAAATGGACTTGGAACACTAATAGTTCCCTGTTTTACAGAAGAGTATAGTTTCAGCCCCTCAATTTTGAAAATCTCGCATATTGGGCCCTATTGGGCCGAAAATGTCATTTTTGGCCCATTATGCTTCAAATTTTGCTTTTTAATCCCCCAAATTGGTATGTTTCCAGAAAATACATTATCAAATCTGTTTTGACTCATTACACCCATCAGAGTTCGTGTTTTGTCATTTTGGGCCCTTTAACTTTATATTTTTAACACTTTGAGTCCAAAAAAATGAGTTTTTAGCCCAAAGAAGATGTTACTATGCAACTTGATTGTTTTTGTTGTAATAATTTGTATGTAGTAATATAATTTATGCTAGTATCATTTAACATAAAGTATATCTCGAGTTTTAAGGGTTTTTGACTAGATCCAACATCATAATCACACAAAAACACAACTATAAGCATAGAAATCATACAAGGCATACAAATACACATAGATCTACACATTCACTTGTATTCCCCCCCCCCCCCACAAGACTTATAAAATAGAAAAATAGGGAGTATGAATCTCACCTTGGGTGTGGTTTCGGTTTTGGAGAGGATTGGAAGAAGTTTGAGGTGATTTTTCGGCTCTAGCACACTATGATGAAGATCTCGGCCTTGAGGTGATTCTAGGATGTAAGATCATGATTTTTGCATGGATTAGGGAGAGATTTTTGATAAAACAAAGAATCTAGATCATAGATCCAAGCATAATGTTACCTTAGATGAAGAGTTTGTGGAAATATCCCCTTGAAAACCTCCTAATTTTTGAGATCTTGATGAAGAATGGAGGGAGTTTTCTTGAGAGAGAGTTGTGAGAGAATTGTGTGTGTGTGTAATCGGCCGAGAGTGAGAGAGGGAGAGAAGAAGAGGGTGGTTTGCATAGGGAAATGAGACTTTCATGGATGTTTGGGGTGTAAAGGCTTGGATATCCCCCATACAAAAGTGAGGTGGCATGAAGAAGTCAACCCCCCCCCCCCTTTTCTTCTTTGATTTGGGCCTTGGGCCGAGAATTTGGAAGGAAAAAGGGTTTTTGGGATTTATTGCCCTCAAGCCCATATAGAAGTTAAGTTGGATGATTTTTTACCCAAAAAAAAAATATAATATGATTTTTACACTTTGTTGGGCTAGTTTAGGTTAATCATGGTTCAAAAAAAAATTATTTATTTCATTCTAGGCCCAATATGGCCCAAAATGTTGAAATAAATGGATGTGGGTCCAATTAGAGCCCATTTGAAGGTTCTAATCCCATGATAGTCAAATTGGAGGCTTATTGGCCCAATGAGTCCAATAAGGAAGTCCTAGTCCAAAATAGACCTAAACAAGAACTTCTAGGGTTTCCAATTGCTTGATGACTATTTGAATTACTTGTATGGTGTATTTGATTGAAAATTTTGATGTCATATAGTAAGCATCATACATGCTCTTAAGTTTTGATTCAACGTTTTACTTGAGTGTAATGATTACAAGGCACAAAATTTTTGGTTGTGACATCATCCCCCCGTTAGAGGGAATTTCGTCCCGAAATTCTGTTTGAAAGCTAGATTTGAGAATACTAGAATAGGTGAGGGTACTTTTGCTTCATCTGGTCTTCGCGTTCCCACGTGAATTCTGGTCCACGCTTTGCGTTCCACCGTACTTTCACAATCGGGATGCGACTTTGCTTAGTACGCTTCACCTCCCTGTCCATGATTTCAATCGGTTCTTCAACGAACAGGAGATTCTCGTTGATTTCGATCTCGTGAAGGGGAATGACGAGTGTTTCATCTGATAGGAACTTCTTTAGGTTAGAGACATGGAACACGGGGTGTACAATGTTTAGCTCTGCGGGTAGTTGCAGTCTGTATGCTACCGGACCTATTCGGGCGACGATTTCGAAAGGTCCAATGTATCGTGGGTTCAGTTTTCCCCGCTTCCCAAAACGAATAACTCCTTTCCAGGGCGAGACTTTATAACTGTACTCGATCTCCGACTTGAAATTCTAAGGTCTTTCGCCGTTTATCAACATAACTCTTTTGTCGGTCGCGCGATGCTTGTAATCGAGCTTTGATTTGAATGATCTTTTCTGTGGTTTCACGAATGATCTCCGGTCCCGTTAGCGCCTTATCCGACGTGAGTGCTTTTGCTAGCTGGGTGTCAACTACTTCGGCCCAACATAACGGTGATCTACACTTACGCCCGTACAGTGCTTCGAAAGGAGCGACCTTGATGCTTGAATGATAACTGTTGTTATACGAGAATTCGACTAAAGGTAAATGGGTATCCCATGACTTCCCGAAGTCTATCACACATGCGTGAGGCATGTCTTCAAGCGTTTGAATGGTTCGTTCACTTTGACCGTCCGTTTGTGGATGATAAGCGGTGCTCATGTCAAGATGAGTTCCTAGTGCCTTCTGAAGAGATTGCCAAAAACGTGAAGTGAATCTACTGTCCCTATCCGAGATAATAGACGCTGGTACTCCGTGGAGTCTTACGATTTCTCGAATGTATAAACGTGTCAATCTCTCCATCTTGTAGGATTCTTTTATTGGCAGGAAATGGGCAGATTCCGTCAGTCGGTCGACTATTACCCATATGGTGTCCAGTCCATCTGACGTCTTGGGTAGCTTGGTCACGAAATCCATAGAAATTCCCTCCCATTTCCACCCAGGGATTACCGGTTGCTGTAATAATCCTGAGGGTTTCTGGTACTCCACATTTACCTTGGCACACGTAAGGCACTTACTAACATAGGTCGCAATTTCCGCCTTCATATTAGGCCACCAATAGTGTTGTTTAATATCCAAATACATCTTGTCTGAACCGGGATGAATGGAGTATCGTGTCTTGTGGGCTTCCTTCATAACAACCTCTCTAAATCCTCCGAGTTTAGGGACCTAAATACGGTTCATGAAATAGTATACTCCATTCTCCTTTGCCTCTAGGTTCTTCTCCATTCCGCGCAATGCTTCGCTTGCTCTATTTTCCGTCTTCATGGCCTCTGACTGAACTACGGCAATTTGAGTGGCTAGGTGAGATTGAATGGTTATTGAGAGAGTTTTCGTACGACGATTAGAGTACTCCTTCTGGCTCAATGCGTCAGCTACCACGTTGGCCTTGCCCGGGTGGTACTTGATTTCACACTCGTAATCGTTTAACAATTCAACCCATCTTCGTTGTCTCATGTTCAACTCTTTCTGGTTCAAGATGTGCTGGAGACTCTTGTGGTCCGTGAAGATGGTGCACTTCGTACCATACAGGTAGTGCCTCCAAATTTTTTAGGGCGAAGACCACGGCTCCCAATTCCAGGTCATGAGTCGTATAATTTACTTCGTGCGTCTTTAGTTGGCGAGATGCGTAAGCTATCACCCTTCCACGCTGCATGAGAACGTAACCTAGGCCCTGATTTGACGCGTCACAGTAGACCACGAAATCTTCCGTTCCCTCTAGTAGCGATAGTACCGGGGCACTACAGAGAGCTTGTTTCAGGGTTCGGAATGCGACCTCTTATTCGTCCGTCCATCTAAATGGCACGCCCTTTTGTCTAAGCGAGGTAAGTGGCTTGGCGATCTTAGAGAAGTTTTGAATGAATCTCCTATAGTAGTCTGCTAGACCCAAGAATTGACGAATTTCTGTGGGCGTTGTCAGGATTGCCCATCCTTCAACAGCTTTGACCTTAGAGGGATCCACATGAATTCCATCTTGGCTAACTACGTGACCTAGAAAGTTCACACTCCGGAGCCAAAACTCACACTTGGAGAGTTTTGCGTATAGCTTCTCCGATCGCAGCGTTTCTAGGATTTGTCGGAGATGTTGGCCATGCTCTTCTTCGCTTCGGGAATAAACGAGAATGTCATCAATGAAGACAATGAAAAAGTTGTCTAGGAATGGTCGACAGATTCGGTTCATCAGATCCATAAATGCAGCAGGGGCATTAGTCAGACCGAAGGGCATTACGACAAATTCATAATGTCCGTAGCGGGTTCGGAAAGCGGTTTTTGGAATATCCTCTTCCCGGACTTTGAGTTGGTGATATCTGGACCGTAGATCTATTTTAGAAAAATAACTAGCTCCTTGGAGCTGGTCAAATAGATCATCGATTCGTGGGAGTGGGTAGCGATTTTTAACAGTGAGTTTATTTAACTCTCTGTAATCGATGCACATTCTAAAGGATCCGTCCTTCTTCTTGACAAAGAGAACTGGAGTTCCCCATGGCGAGTAACTAGGGCGGATGAATCCCTTGTCCAAGAGTTCACTGAGTTGGCTGGACAATTCCTGCATTTCAGCAGGAGCCAGCCGATAGGGTGATTTAGCGAGAGGAGTTGCTCCTGGAACGAGGTCGATTCGAAACTCAACTTGTCTCTCTGGGGGTACTCCCGGAAGATCTTCAGGAAATACGTCTAGAAATTCACACGCTACCGAAATATCTTGAATGTTAGTCTCTTCCTTGGTTTTATCCACTATGTGAGCCAAAAATGCCAGATCCTTCTTTCGTAGGTGCTTTTGTGCCTTGATGCACGAGATGAGGCGAAGGTTCATGCTAGGTTTGTCTCCGTAAATTACTAGGGTTTCGTGATTTGGGAGGCGAAGGCGAACGGCCTTCTCGTGACACATAATTTCAGCATGGTAGGGGCTTAACCAGTCCATGCCGATGATCACATCGAAACTCCTAATTGATATCGGCATTAGGTCTATTCGAAAGACGTGTTGATTAAGAGTTAGGGTACATCCGATGTAGATTTCCCCGGTGGATTCGGTTTTCCCATTGGCCATTTCCACCGTAAAGGTTTCATTTAGCTTCTGGGGCTGTTGTTTTAACAAATGTTTAAACTTATTGCTTACGAAACTTCGCTCCGCTCCGGTGTCAAATAAGATGCATGCATAAGTGTGGTTTAGGGGAAATGTACCGGTAACAATAGCGGGGTCCTGAATCGCCTCTCCCTGACCCATGGTCAGCATCCTTCCTGTTCTTCCGTTTCCAGAATTGTTGTTGTTAGTGCAGTCTCGGCGGAAATGCCCAGTCCTTCCACACCCATAGCAGGTGTGGCTAGGTCCTGCATTGCTGCCGCCGGTGATGATGTTGTTGTTGTTGCGATTGTTGTTGTTGTTGTTTCCCTGTTGTTGGTTCTGGGGAGGGTAAGTCCTGCAGTACCTTGCAGTGTGTCCCCTTTGATTGCAAATGGTGCACTGAAACTCCTTGCATTCTCCATTGTGATGGAAACCGCACTTATTACACTTGAGAAGATTACCGGAATAAGGTCTGGGAGCATTTGATGCAGCTGAGGTTGGAGCATGTGGTGTGGCTGGGGCTGGTGCGGTGGTAGCATTAACTGCCACTGTCTGCTGCTTCTTAGAGGTCTTGGGGCCCTGACGCCCCTTCCTCTTGTTGTTCTTCCCTTTCTTGACATCACCTTCCTTCTTGCCCTCAATCTCCGTTGGCTTCTCACCCTTTTTGTTGTTATGGTTATACAACTTCTTCGCCAATCTTTTTGCACTGTCAAATGTTTCAGGATTTGCAGCTATCACGTTTCCCTAGATTGGTGATATTAGTCCCCAAATGAATCGCTCAATCTTCTTTCCTTCCGAGGTGATCATTCCCGGGCACAACAGAGATAGTTCACTAAATCTCGATATGTAGGCATCGATATTCGCATTCTGCATAGTGAGGTTCCACAGCTCCTACTCCATTTTCAGAATCTCACCGCGTGGACAGTATTCAGCCATCAACATTTCCTTCATTTCCGACCACGACATGGAATTGGCTACAGGGAGTGTCATGGCTTCCACGTGTCCGTTCCACCAAGTGAGCGCTTGATCGACCAGAGTGCAAGCTGCGAACTTCACTTTCATCTCCTCAGGACAATTGCATATCTCGAATATCGATTCCACCTTCTCGATCCATCGCTTCAGAGTGATCACTCCTCCAGTGTTGTTAAAAGTTCGTGGTTTGGCGTTTGTGAAGTCCTTGTAGGTACATGTTTTGGTGGGTCCTTGATTCATTCCGTTGTTCGAACTTCCGGCCCCTTGCCCATTGACTCCTCCATTGTTCCCTTGGTGAATTTGCGCCATTGCCGCAGTGACCGCAGCAGATACAGCTGCCTGGAACGCGGCTGAGTCAACTTCGGGTGGGGTTGGTCTTGGGTTTCCGCGAGTAGGTCGGAAAGGCATCTTTCTGTCATGAAACGGAAAGATGTTGAGTGTACGTGGTTTCCGTGAGGTTGTGACCCTACTGACTAAGTGCGTGGTACGAACTTAAGCACTCCTACCATTTAACATACAATCATAAATTTTCAACACATAGCAATTTGTAATATCATAACAAAGCATGTAAAAGTTTACTAATATTATCCGCATTTGATATAATAAAATTTTGCTCATAAGAGCATACATGAGTGACACTAGTTCGACAACATAACGGCTCTATGAGTACTGTAGTCACTTAAACATAGAGTCGGGGTACATAGCATAGTTCCTAACGACCTACTAGGATAAGTTCATCCCTAACTGCGACGATCTGCGTCCGGAGGTGGTGCCGAGGATGTGGATGCTCCCTGAAGACGAGCCACCAATCGTTCCGCATCCTAAAGTCGAGACTCCCACCTTACCTGCCTCATGTGAAACTCCCGAAGGACGTCACGTGTCTCATGTTCCGCACGCTCGACCCTAGTCCACAACTGGCGTACCTGATCAACAGTGTCCTGGGCAAGGTCGTCCGTGTTCTGTAACCGTTTCACCATGACTGGAAGGGCTCGATCAGCCGGTCCTCCATCCCTCAGGTCAAAGAACTCGCGTGACATGCCGTACGGGGGTCGCGGTCCCTGCTATCTGCTCCACCTCCAAAGATCAATACCCCAGGGAGGTGTAGGGCCAGTGGGACCCACCCGGTAAGCAGGCACCCTGATCGGGTAAGGGGGGTTGATGACTTCGGACTCCGCGTCCGAATCACCCCCTTCACTGTCATCGGGTTCCTCCTCGAAGCTTCCTTCATCTTCCTCTGATTCGGCAGGCTCGCCCTCGACTTCTGCCTCCGGTTCCCCGTCAGATTCCTCTTCGGGGTCTTCCTCAGGCTCTTCCTCAGGTTCTTCCTCGGGCTCTTCCTCTAGCCATCCGTTGTTTCCCTGGTTAGGGAAGTAAGTGTTGGATTAATGTCTAAGTCCATAACTATAATTGGTAAGACTTGACCCGACCCGACATGGTCCATTTGGGTTGCATGGCATCATGCACTTGGATAGACTAAATGAGAGAAATAAGACACTTATGGTTATTAATATATTATAAGTTCTAGTATATTAATAATAAGAATAATGAGATTATTTAATTAGTATTGATCAAGAATTAATCTAGGATTAATTAAGTGATCAAAAGAAGACTAATTAAATATATGGGTTGATTGTGTAAATCATCCATACTTGTATAGTGGGCTTATGCTCCATGGATAATCAAGTTGGGCTAAAACCCATAAGATGGTTCATGGATGCTCCATGGTGTATTTGAACCCATGGATCCAAGGAAATGGAAAGCCATGACAATTAAGAGTTTACCCTAATTGTAACACTATATAAAGATCACATTCTTGGGAAAAATCGGACACTAGAGAGAGTAAGAAAGGGCTAGCCGATTTTCATGAAGTGTAGAATTCTCTCAAGTTAATCCATGTGTATTTGGTGTTGTGTGAACCATTTGAGGTGTCACACTTGGGGCACTAGGCACTCAAGCTTCATGAAGACTTTCTACATCAAAGAGGTATGTATTCTATCTTGCTATAGTTATTGTTTTGTATGCTAGATTAGGATAATACCTTGGAAGTTCTTATTTGCATGTATAATAGAGAAAACATAGATCCAAGGTATTTAGGGTTGCATGTACACTTAGGAGTGTTAGAATGCTCAAAACCCAACAGTGGTATCAGAGCCTAGGCTTGCTTTCTCTTATACTTGATGCAAATTGCTGAAAAATGCTGAAAAACTCGATTTTCTGGCTTTCTGGGCACTATACTCGCCGAGTCCACTGATGAACTCGCCGAGTACATGAGTAAAATCATCCTACTCGCCGAGTAGGTTGATGCCACTCGCCGAGTAGGAGCCCCAGACAGCATATATTCGAGGTTTTTGGCTAGAAATGGACTAGGAACATTACCCTAAGTTGTTTTTGAACTTATAAACTTGTTTTTGGTGTGGTAATGTTCATGCTAATCCATTTTCAAAGATAATTGTCAATAGATTCATGTTTTGTATTAGTTTAAGGTTTAGACTAATTACATGAAAAAGTTTGATTTGATTATCTTGTTCTTATGAGTTGCTTAGATTAATAGAAATGTTGAGTGAAATAGTTGTTTTCAATCCATTTTGATCTAAGAGTTGAGTATAAAATGTGTTTGTGTAACTTGTCCTCAAGTTACATGAAGAGTCACATTAAAGACTCATAAAACTCATAATAGTTGGCAATGGTTACAAAATGAAGAGTCTTGTGTCATTGAATAATTTTTTTTTTATGACTCCATAACTTGTCCTCAAGTTATGGAAGTTCAAGAGTCACTTCATTAAAGAAAAGTATGTAACCATAATTAAATCCATAAGTTATAAAATAAAGAAAAAGTTAGTTCTTTTATTAGTTTAAAGTCTTCCATAACTTGTCCTCAAGTTATGGAACTTGAAGAGTTTTTGGATTAAAACTACTTTAAACACATAAGTTATGGAATTAATTAGTTTTGAATAGTTTCAAAACATGCCCTCAAGTTTTGGAATTTGAAAAGTTTTCCTTATGAATACTTTAATTCCAAGTTAGCCCTTAGAATTTTAAAAGTTAAAATTCAACCCTTATACTTTATAATATTATAAGTTAATAATATATATATATGTATAAGAGTAAAGTCAGTCTTACCGCTAGTACGCCTCATTCACGAAGCCGGTCTATAAGGTGGGTATAAGGTTGTTGCCTATAAAATGGCAACTTAATGGGTGTCCACTCTCACCCACCGCTTGCTTGACTGGTGGAGGGTCGTTAGCCGAACGGGTTTGACAGGACTATAATTCTCCCTTCATTAAAAGTATTTAATGATAATACTAAGTAACTAAACTCTTAATAATACCCAATCTTAGTTACTTAGGAAAAATGTGAATAAGGTGCTAACCCATGAAATTACACTTTACACTTTGTCTAAGTCGTTAGTGGAGCGTGTGTGGTTAACCGGCACACTAACTTGGACTTAACAAGGTAGGTAAAGGGTGACTTAATATTTATCATAGTATCGATGGAGCGTGTGTGGTTAACCGGCACATCGATTGAGGGGTAATTTATTAAGGGTACCAAGTGATTTGCATGGTTACTTCACACCTTGTTTTGTGATCCTCGGCATCCCAGTCACAAAACCTGAAGGGCACACTCGAGATTGAAACATGCCTTTGAACATTTCAATGAATCTCAAAGATCTAGGAGTTTCAAAACCAATTAAAACCTAATAATACATTTCGTTTATCTTGGTGGAAATTGGTGAATTGTCATTCACCTACCTTCAAATATTTTATAGCTTGGATTACGGCATACCTCTTCTAAGTTATAAAATAGTTTGTTGGGTCCTAGCCTTAATATTTCATATTGGGTGTCATATTAAGGACTTAAAATCAACTATCTTGAATATCTCCCAAAAGATGTCTGGTTTAGACACCTATGATCTTCCCAAATCTCTTGAAACAAGGTTTCCTAATGAAGATGATGTCCCATGGATATCATACTTCTTTCTCCTCCTCCAATTATTCTCCCTAACCCACAAGTTCTTGAAAAATTTAAGGTCACTCAAGCCCTATTGGCAAGGCAAGGTCTAGGTGTGATCACATCTTGGAGATGTAGTCACATATTGACAAGCCGGGAGAGTTGGGTGTCAAAGTCTTGAGAAAGTTGGTGGTTCAACTACTTACTAAGTCACATAGTGAGTTCTTTTGGAACACCTATGAAACAGACTATGACAAGACCCTTAATGATCTTATCTATTTGCTAAGATCAACTTCCTGAAACTTTATGGACATTGACAATAGTGACACAGGAAATCCAGAAAAGCATTCTCTTCCCAATGGAAAGGGATCGGCCATAGTCAACTCGGTTGACCAAATGGTAAAGAGAAAAGCTAAGTCTGTGATAGTCCCGTGTACCATTATCAAAGGGTCCATATGTTTATGTTGCCAAAGGAAGGGGCATTGGTTGCGAAGCTGCCAAATTTACCTAAGGATGTTAAAGTCAATAAGTTTGACTCTACTTCAAGTAAATTCCACTATCTAACTCTGTTAAGTTTCTATTCTAAGATTCTTGATACATGATGTGACTGGGTCACATGGTGATGTTTTAAGAATCAAAGAAAAGTGAAGAAACTTAAAGTAAGAATATTCTGAATCTGATGGCGTAGATGGATTTCTATCGCATAGCTTAAAAATCGGATTCTTGAGCTACTTCTTAGGAGTTATGAGATATTGCTTAGGAATAGATAACAACAAGTTTTCATATGAATTGTAAGGACAAGTTTTTTCCCCAAAGTTTTAAAATAAAGGAAATTTTTGATTTTATTTTAAAATATCCTTACAATGGCATTTGAGGAAAAATTGTTGCATATATGATTCCATTAAGAGCAAGAGTGGAAATATGAAATTGATTCTTTCATTTGTGGTAATGTCTAGATTTACCAAATAAGGAAAGATTCTCATCACCCAAGTTTCAATTGGACCGGAACTTGGAATCATGCAAGTTGTATAGCATGATGAATGAGAACTTTCAAGTTTTGGAAAAATTAAGACTAATTACTTGTTCACATGGATGTGTGAGTCAAGTAATGGACTAAGGGATCGAGTACACATTCTTGTGCACTGATTAAGTCCACCACAAAAGTTTGATAAGACTATTCGTCATAGTTTACTAAAGCTCAGTAAATATGATTATACTTACATGCTTAAGTGTAACTCTGAGACATTGGAAAAAAGGTTCCGATGTAAGGCAGAGCGAATAAGAAGAATCAATTTAGGCAGAAGGATAAAAGTTTCTCAAATCTGAAAAGATGGGAGAGTACTTTAGTATCAGCTTTTGTGATCATCTTAATGATTAAGAAACCATAGCACAATTAGTTCTCTAAGGAAATCTTAGTGCATTCTTATGACTAAGAAGAGGGATCTTGAATTGTTGAAATGGTTAAATCAAGAAGATGAGTCATACTTCGTTCCAATACAAGTCTTAGAGTCATACTCCAAGATTGTAACTTGAGTGACATGTCTTAAAGAAGGTTTAAAACACTTGTCAAATGTAAGAGTAAAAGTTTTCTACTCTTTTACATTTGAAATTGGTAAGTTGTGATGTTTTGGATAAAACAAAGACCAACTTAGGCCAATTGGGTAAAGTGTTTTTCTTGATTAGAATCCGCACTATCTCTTGGATGTTTGACAAGGGAGTCTTATATGTCAAGAGGACAGTGGGAGTCTTAAAGGTCTTGAAAGTCTCAAGAACTAATCAAGAATAAAACCTGAAGTTCTTCACTAGCACACGACTTGAGGTTAATAACCTATCGTGTTGACTTATTCTGTGCCCATTCCAGTTAAAGTTGGCTTTGCATATGAGTTCTTAGAGTTCTCAATTTGTTGCACAACAACTTGGAAGCAATGGCAGGCCCTTGAGCTGCCAGGTGGCAAGAAATTAAGATTGAGTTCAGTCCATATGAGTTTGGATGTGTCATTACCCTTGTCCTGTGACTAAGGTTTTGACAATTCACATGGATAAGAACACATACACCATTAAAAATCTAAGTGTCATAAGGTTTCTCTCTGATTCATGAAAATGATGGTGAGGAAACACTTTCACTAAGTAGATTTTAGCTAGATAGCAATTGTGATATTTGCATTCTCAAAGTCGTTAGTGGAGCGTGTGTGGTTTACCGGCACAGTAACCTGGACTTGTGAGAAGTGGCAAAAAGGTCTAACCATTATGATTACGGCATACCTCTTCATAATTGTTTAGACACACAAGTGTGCTATCTAAGGGAAGGTGTATGATTTTGATAAAGTTTTATCAAAACAATCTAGCATCAGAAATCTGAACTTTGGTAAGAAAGTCAATGGAGTATTGATTTCTAGAAGTCCAGCTGATTTCTGAGTACATGTCAAAGCTAGTGGGAGCATAAGTGTTATGCTAATAATCATCATGTTAGTGGGAGCATGATAATTATGATAAGTATTGCAAGTTAGCAATGTTAATTATAGAAAACAAAAGTTTCAATTGGGAAAAAGTTATATTGCTATAATTAAGGGAGAGGAAATTATACTTCATCTCAAATCTATAAGCTTAGATCGTGAGGTTTTAATCATTTAGTCAAGGAAATATATATGAATTTCATGTTGGAATGGCTCAACATAAGGAAATTCTGTATATGGGTCCATTATTTGCGTTCTAAAATTCGATTATGATTACGGCATCCCTTTTCATAATCTGAATTATGAGAACTTGGCAAATTGAAATGGAAATATTATAGCAAAAGACTGGTTTAGTCTTTATGTAAGACATCATGAATCGTGTCCCATATGCTTCGGATATAGGATCGATTACATGTGCTATATTCATCCGTTCTAAAATTTTCCAAATGCCTGGGGCATTAAGAAGGGAAAAGGTTTAGAACTGGATATGACTAAAAGGATTAAACAATTGTCGAGGACAATCTAAGGTTTACCAAAGATTGGTTGCTCAAGGACAGTTGGAAGTATAGTGATAATTCTGGAAGGACCATATTGACATAATCTGTAAGGAGGCAACTCTTGTTCAGAAGTGATAGTCAAAATGGAATCTGGAAATGTTTCAAAGTTAGAATTTTCAATCTGTGTAAGATTAAGGAAACTTAATGCACGAAGGATGTTTCCAAGGAGTTGATCTCCTTTGGAATACTCTGTAATGATTGTTGTCAAGTCTTTATGACTTTGTGCATAATCATTACAAGAGGATCAATGCATATAAGTTTAGAATCTAACAGATTTCAGTAAATGGCATGAATTTGGAATTCTTGCATTTGCGGTAAGGATTTGGGAGTGTGAAAAGAGAATCATTGAAGTTATGTTCGATTGATCTAGTTCACAAAGTAAAGATCATAGACAAACATAGTATGCATACTTGGTGTGTGGCATGACTAGTGTTTAGAAAACATAGTGTACATGCTTGGAGCATGGGACAACTATTGTTTTAAATTCAAGATTAAAGTTGATAGCTGAAACAGTATACAATGAATAATGTGTAATCATATGGTGATAAATAAAAGGTGTTTTATTTATATTCATAAGTTCTGAGACCATATTGGATTCAATTATTATTGTGTTTCACTTTGCATGTTTTGACTTCCCGAATAAACTAGGTTATTCTCCCGGAATGACTAAGTTATTCAAACCATCCACAGTCGGTCATATGTTGGGAGTAGATATGAATTAAGACTGTCATGATGGGTTGTAGAGGTCTAAGGTGTTGGACAAGGCTACAACAATCATGAGTGCTCATAAGTTCTGAGTATTGGATTCAACCCACGCTCATTGGAATCACTTCATGGATTTTATCACGAGTGATCATGAGACGATAATATCTTATATTCTTCAAACCTAGAGATATGAGTTGTTACTATGAGTTGATAGTACATTGATTGCATGAAAACGCATTTGGTAACTCGGTGCTATAAAACGTGCCCTTGTGTATGATTCAACAAGTAGTAGAACAAGCCATATGAGTCGAAGTTTATCCGTTCCTTTTACCTTCGGGATAAAAGCGATATCTGTGGGCCCCTCGATGATTTGATGATGACAAATGGAAGTGCTCGGCCGGGCCAGGACTGATTTGATTTGTTCAATTAGTCAGTCGTCATAAATCGGAAATCGGGAAACAACAAATAGACAGAGAGAATGATTATAATCCATGTCTCAGTCCATATGATATCTAGAATGGAGGAATATATGATCCCTTATCTAATGGACAAGTCACTGACAAAGGTCAGAGTTTATCTACAAGGTCAGAATTCGACAGAAGCTTTTGAGAGCTACGATTGCCAGTTGGTTCCTGAAGTCATACGCAATAATAGTTTTAGACTTATCCAAGTGGGAGACTGTTGGATTAATGTCTAAGTCCATAACTATAATTGGTAAGACTTGACCCGACCCGGCATGGTCCATTTGGGTTGCATGGCATCATGCACTTGGATAGACTAAATGAGAGAAATAAGACACTTATGGTTATTAATATATTATAAGTTCTAGTATATTAATAATAAGAATAATGAGATTATTTAATTAGTATTGATCAAGAATTAATCTAGGATTAATTAAGTGATCAAAAGAAGACTAATTAAATATATGGGTTGATTGTGTAAATCATCCATACTTGTATAGTGGGCTTATGCTCCATGGATAATCAAGTTGGGCTAAAACCCATAAGATGGTTCATGGATGCTCCATGGTGTATTTGAACCCATGGATCCAAGGAAATGGAAATCCATGACAATTAAGAGTTTACCCTAATTGTAACACTATATAAAGATCACATTCTTGGGAAAAATCGGACACTAGAGAGAGTAAGAAAGGGCTAGCCGATTTTCATGAAGTGTAGAATTCTCTCAAGTTAATCCATGTGTATTTGGTGTTGTGTGAACCATTTGAGGTGTCACACTTGGGGCACTAGGCACTCAAGCTTCATGAAGACTTTCTACATCAAAGAGGTATGTATTCTATCTTGCTATAGTTATTGTTTTGTATGCTAGATTAGGATAATACCTTGGAAGTTCTTATTTGCATGTATAATAGAGAAAACATAGATCCAAGGTATTTAGGGTTGCATGTACACTTAGGAGTGTTAGAATGCTCAAAACCCAACAGTAAGGATCTCCGAGGTGATGAAAACCAGCCATGCTGTCTGCGAGAGTGTGTAATTACGCTAACGTTATTCCTAGGATGCTACAACTATTACATAGACCAAGCAAGCGTTCTCTTTTTGGTGATATAGGGGTATAGTTTTAGGTTCCCTAGATATCACGATTTCATCGGGACATGCATTAGTTATACCTTGGAGGGAATGTAGTTGATCAGGCTACATCCACACCTTGATACAACTAAGAACAGTCCTGAATTAACCGAGATACTAGCATTATCATGTTTGGTTTGGTGTTATGTTCTTATTCCTAAAGCAAGCAAGGGTGTTTTATTTACTTGTTTTGTTCAGAGTTATGTTAGTCCCTCTTTTTGGTTTATAGTTGCATATCAATGTGTGGCTAGATATGCTAGTTCACTATAAACAAAACTCTGATACCAACCTGTCACACCCCTGAACCAGACGGCGGAAACGTCCGAGGGCTATCGTGACTCAATTGAATACCACAACATTGAATATATATGAAACATAACATTATACATCACCATGCATTGAGATAGTACAACTGGTAGGGTTTACACTTGGTACATTGTTTTAACATTACATTCCCAAAAGTAAATTGTTCGATAATAGATAAACAAACTGCAAGCCATCACTGAGTACATTTTTCCCCTTGGTTTACCTGTTACCTGAGAATACAAGTATTTTGAAAAACGTCAACATATGAAATGTTGGTGAGTTCATAAGCAGTGTTTGAAAAGCAATGTTTTTTATTGTTTTGAAAACTATCAAAAAATCCGATATTTTCTGAAAAGAGTTTATGAAAAAGTTTGTGAAGATCCATAAGTATGCTTGTTGGTTTCTATAATTGTAAAAAGAGTTTATTAAACTTGGTGTACATCTCGTAACTGTATGTATTGAATAACCCTAGGAAAAACCCGATGTTTTCCTAACACTTTGAATTTCGTATAGTTGTTGTACCATCGCGGTATGTGAAGTCATTGATTCCAGGCGACATTGGATTATTGCGCATGGTGGATTGTTATAAACACGCGTTACACAAACGACCAGTTTACAACTATACTAACGATCCCTTAGGCGTCGCCCGTACTATTCACGTAATCCAACAGCCCTGACTTCTTGTAGTCCCACATCCGAGGAGAAAAGAGGGCATGAAGACCTCATTAATCCCATTAGTCGGTCGGGGATATAGTGAGTGCGAAGAGCCCTTGGCCCGACTCGCATTTGGTGGATTCTCGACTTTACTAGCAGTACCAAAGGACCCTTGGGGCCCAATAGTATAAAAGCCATTGAAAGTCCTTTTACGCTGTGTTGGGGTCATGTAAGACCCCAACAACTCGTAAGGATGTTGTCTTCGGGCCTAAAGATCAGGTCATTGGGCTAGCTAGGCCCAACAAGCAAGATTTGACACTTTTGGGCCCAAAGATGGTGTATCGACGTCTGTGCATTCCCACGTGTGTATTGAATTCCTGAATTTTCCGTGTATGTATCAAGTTGTCGTCGTGTTAGTAGCTTCAGGTTCGTTATTGATTCGAGACCGAATCAATTCGTTTGATAACGATTTTTGGTGTTGAATGTGTATTGTGATTCGTCGGTAGTCGCGGTGTTAGTATTTTAGCGCAATCGGATTTATTGATTTAAAACATTGAAGTTTTTCTGTTTACAGCCCCTTTTCTTTTTGTAAATTTACATTTTTAACCCTTTGAATAAAATAATTTCTGATTTAGTCCTTAAACCATTTTTCTTGGCATTTTAATATCAAAACTTGTCGGAAATGATATTTTTCATCACATTTTCATTTGAAAACAGTTTTAGTCCCTCAAAATATAACTTTCACGGCTGTAACCTCATTTTTCCGCAACTTTTACACTTTTGGCCCAAATTAGAAAATTTTTGCATCTTTGGTCCTTTTTAATTACGAAAAGCATTTTTAACCCTTGAAATGGACTTGGAACACTAATAGTTCCCTGTTTTACAGAAAAGTACAGTTTCAGCCCCTCAATTTTGAAAATCTCGCATATTGGGCCCTATTGGGCCGAAAATGTCATTTTTGGCCCATTATGCTTCAAATTTTGCTTTTTAATCCCCCAAATTGGTATGTTTCCGTAAAATACATTATCACATCTGTTTTGACTCATTACACCCATCAGAATTCGTGTTTAACTTTATATTTTTAACACTTTGAGTCCAAAAAAATGAGTTTTTAGCCCAAAGAAGATGTTACTAAGCAACTTGATTGTTTTTCTTGTAATAATTTGTATGTAGTAATATAATTTATGCTAGTATCATTTAACATAAAGTATATCTCGAGTTTTAAGGGTTTTTGACTAGATCCAACATCATAATCACACAAAAACACAACGATAAGCATAGAAATCATACAAGGCATACAAATACACATAGATCTACACATTCACTTGTATTCCCCCCCCCCCCCCCCCCACAAAACTTATAAAACAGAAAAATAGGGAGTATGAATCTCACCTTGGGTGTGGTTTCGGTTTTGGAGAGGATTGGAAGAAGTTTGAGGTGATTTTTCGGCTCTAGCACACTATGATGAAGATCTCGGCCTTGAGGTGATTCTAGGATGTAAGATCATGATTTTTGCATGGATTAGGAAGAGATTTTTGATAAAACAAAGAATCTAGATCATAGATCCAAGCATAACCTTACCTTAGATGAAGAGTTTGTGGAAATATCCCCTTGAAAACCTACTAATTTTCGAGATCTTGATGAAGAATGGAGGGAGTTTTCTTGAGAGAGAGTTGTGAGAGAATTGTGTGTGTAATCGGCCGAGAGTGAGAGAGGGAGAAAAGAAGAGGGTGGTTTGCATGGAGAAATGAGACTTATATGGATGTTTGGGGTGTAAAGGCTTGGATATCCCCCATACAAAAGTGAGGTGGCATGAAGAAGTCAACCCCCCCTTTTCTTCTTGGATTTGGGCCTTAGGCCGAGAATTTGGAAGGAAAAAGGGTTTTTGGGCCTTTTTTCCCTCAAGCCCATATAGAAGTTAAGTTGGATGATTTTTGACCCAAAAACAAATATAATATGATTTTTACACTTTGTTGGGCTAGTTTAGGTTAATCATGGTTCAAATTTTTTTTGATTTATTTCATTCTAGGCCCAATATGGCCCAAAATGTTGAAATAAATGGATGTGGGTCCAATTAGAGCCCATTTGAAGGTTCTAATCCCATGATAGTCAAATTGGAGGCTTATTGGCCCAATGAGTCCAATAAGGAAGTCCTAGTCCAAAATGGACCTAAACAAGAACTTCTAGGGTTTCCAATTGCTTGATGACTATTTGAATTACTTGTATGGTGTATTTGATTGAAAATTTTGATGTCATATAGTAAGCATCATACATGCTCTTAAGTTTTGATTCAACGTTTTACTTGAGTGTAATGATTACAAGACACAAAATTTCTGGTTGTGACAACTAGGTATATATTTATGCTATGAACATAACATAAGATACCAATTGGATACATGGGTAAGTCACTAGATGACTATAAACATCCTAAGAGTACTTAAAAGAACTAAGAGAATGCATATGAGATAATCACTTTTTGAATAAGATCTTTATATAAAGAGATATATAAGATGCTAACTTCAAAACAAATAGATATAGTTATGAATAATAATTGGATTATGACTTCATTATGGAATGAAAAGTAAGTTTTATTGGAATAAGGTCCAAGCAAAACATAAATTGCACAATGTATTGAATAAGAATACACTGCTACATCAGAAGTTGATATCAAATGTGATTGCATAAAGTAGATCATTGAAAAACTACATTGAATCCTTCTATTCAAGGATAACTTAAGAAATATTTATAACTAATAAAGTGAACTTAAGCAAGCTAAGAGACTCTATATCACATCATAACACCAATCATATTCTGCAAGATATTTAACTGTACCTAAAGTAAAGTCAAATATAGAGATGATAGTATTCACAAAATTTACAAAAATTAAATTTGGTCATACCCATTAATAAAGTCCTTCTTTTGATAAAAGTATGAATGGTCACACTTCATCTATGGGACTTCATTATTCTAGAAATAAGATTAGATTTGGATTTATTATTTCGATATTGGAACTTTAAGACAACAACTATTATATTGTTTTGATATATTGGGATATGATCATCACATCACTACATTTTATGTTCTATATTAACAATTTTTATTCATGGATAATCTTAATTATTCTAAAAGTTCATAGTCGATCATGATTGTGGGAGTAATTATAAAGTAAGACTAATATGAATTGGATTCGATGACTCTCATTAGATGAAAGTAGGAAAGTGGTTGTAACTAAGTATCATAGGTACTTCTCAGAGAATGAGTACTAAACAAACCCACCCCATAGATCGAAGTTATGAGTGATATGTGATTAAAAGGCTCTATTTTTATATCCTTAACGTCTAATATTACATAATCGGACTTATGTGTAGGGAGTGTTGTGCTTTAATATGGTAAAGCCTTTATCCTCAACCGGATAGTTATAAAAATCATTTTCAGGTAAGGTGTGAACTATGCAAGAGGCTTATGTATTCACGATGAGATATGTTCCTCTTATGTGTTGAGAGTTTAGCATTTATCATGATACCCAAAGTTGAACAAAAAATAATATTGATTGCAATCCAAGTCTCATGTTCAACACGATGCTTGTAACAAAGGGATAACTGATAAACATATCTTATACATCAATTGAATCTTTGATCTTTTAGGTATTGGTTGTTGATGAATGACATTCTTCTTAGTGTGTTATTGGGTGCATTGAAATGTTTGTAGATGTTCACCACTGTCTATGTCAATCTATGATGAGTCTTATACAAGTGGGTGATTGAAAGATCTTGTATGCCCAAGAGTTACTATAGAATACTATTGCTAATAACATATGATCTTATAGGGTCAAACCTAATAGCATGTTACCACTAATTGATTACTTATTAATTTGATTATTAATAAACATATCAACACATGTATTTAAATTGAAAAAAAAAACATTATTTAACAGAATTTTCTACAGTAAAGTGCCATTATTTTGGGAAAATTTTCAATAAAATCCTAAATTTTTTAACAGAAAAGTCCAAAGTATTTAACCTTTTAAATAGAAAAGCTCATGAAACCGGATAATTTATTCACTTTGGCCCTTTTGACCTATTCAAACACAATGTACTTTAGAAATTAAATTTATTACCAATCAATTAAAGATAATAAGTTTACATTAGAAAGTGTTATGGTAATATAGATTTCGAGGTTCTTTTAATAACTGTTTCTCACGTTTTTTTTTTCACGTCATTAGCCACTTTTATATTCAAGCTTTCATAATAAAAATATCAAAAAACAGGCTTTGCTAATATGAACCAATTTCTCATGTATCATCGATTATCATCAGTTCAAAGTTTGGATGGATTCTTGTCCAAAATATAAGGTTGAGGTAGCACAATCTCATGGGTTTTCATTGTTTTCACGTTTTCGCAAATTATTTGTATTTTTGCATGAGACCTCCCTTACATATATATATATATATATATATATATATATATATATATATATATATATATATATATATATATATATATATATGCTACCTCAACCTTATATTTTGGATAAGAATCCATCCAAACTTTGAACTAATGATAATTGATGATAAATGAGAAATTGGTTCATATTATTAAAGCATGTTTTTTGATATTTTTATTATGAAAACTTGAATATAAAAGTGGTTAAGGACGTGAAAAAAAAGTGAGAAACAGTTATTAAAACAACCTTGAAATCTATATTACCATAACACCCTGCAATGTAAACTTATTATCTTTAATTGATATATATATATATATATATATATATATATATATATATATATATATATATATATATGTGTGTGTGTGTGTGTGTATGTGTATGTGTGTGTTTTAGTTGTATCAATGTATTATTTTTTTTTATGTATTTATGTATTCTTTAGTTCGAGTAGTCTTTACCATTTAATTCAATTCTCACAGCTTCTTCAAGTATGTTTGGATGCTTTCCTACATATATTTAAACTTTTCTTATTTGTTTATTTTGAAATTAAACATCAAATTAAAAAAAAATATCATCCAAATAAGAAAACTAGGGGTTCCACATGAGAGTGGTGAAGTTTTCATATGTATATAAATTATTATTTTGTTATGATCACAATGTATGAGGAAGCCACTTGAAGAAAACAAACAAACACAATAGAGTAGATGAAATTGATATTCATTTATTATTATATTTATTGATTTATTATTTGAAGAAAAATATTTTAAATATAAAAGTTTGAATATTTAAAACTTTGGATTTATAAAAAAATAAGAAAAATAATGAATTATTACAATTGAATTTTTTTTATTTTTGAAATTTAAATAAATAAACAAAATAAACTAATGAGCTTTAATTTGGGAATTTTGAAATAAAAATGTAAGTATATATTAACGAAATTGATATTCATTTATTACTATATTTATTGTAATTCATACATTAAAGTATATGTGGAATTTATTAATATAGAAACTCATAAAATAACACGTGGAAATGAAATTAATTTAAAAATAACCATAAAATGATATTTGTCGAATTGAATGAGAGTTTGACATGTGGCAAATTAACATTCATTTATTAAAGTAGATGTGAAGTTTTATCTGAAAATATAGGGTGTTTCAAATAAGGAAAATTGATCCTATAAATAATGTTTTTTTTTTTTTTTTGAAACTGTAAACTAATTTATTCTTAAATTATGGTCATCTATGTCTCTAAGGAAAGTTGAAGCCATATTATTTCAATTGAAAAAACCATTCCGTTCCGATAAGCCAAAGACCCTTTCAATATTGTTAATCTATAAAAACTTATTAAAAGCAATTCTTGGTATTATGATGATAGTAAACACATAAAGATGTAATGCTTTTTCAACATTGTTAATTTATAAAACGTTTCGGTTGATATGCCAAAATTTAAGTAACACTTATTTACAATTGTATTGGTGGGAGATGGTATCAAGCATGCAGTCAACAAAGACAATTCAATCTTTTTATTATAATCGATATATCCTCACATATAGATTAAATTTGAACACGATTCGTATTATCTTGTTCAGAAAAAAAAAACATAGAATTGTTTACTTCTTGTGGTAACATTTTAATTTCGTAAGATATTTTTTCCCTGCTTTGTAAAAAAATTATGACTTCTAATACGAATTCGCATAAGTATAAAATGTAATGGTGTCATCATCATCGAAACATAATCAGGGAAGTGATATGGCTCAGGCCTAAACAAGGGTGCTCGGGAAGGTTTGGGCTGGTCGGCACACAATCCTCGAAAGTGAAGGCTTTGTGACGGTGGGGCTGTGGAACTCGGTGGTGTATTGGGTGTGGTGCTTGTATGTCTACAAGTCTTAAATCCCTAAAAGCATGTTTATCAACCGTCGTAAGCATAGTTTTTATTGCCACATTAGTTTCCAATTAAATTTATGAAACAAAAACTTATCAACTTCAAACCTCTCTGATCATTGACGATTTGGAAAAAAATCAAAAAAGTTATAATTTATCATCATCTAAATTGAAATGTATTATAAAACACTATCATATAAATTTGTATTTTTTTTTTTTTTGACAAAATATGTAGAATTTTAAAATAAAATAATATACAAAAAAAACATTTGCCTAAAATAATATATTACAAGATCAAAGATGATAAATTGTTACGTATATATTGAAAAAATGGCAAAATATTATATTATAGTTATGTGATACTTATGTGTTTAATGATTAATATCAAATATTAACATGAAACATTATTTTAATATTTATTAAAAAAATTAATTAGTTAATTAATAATAAAAAATTGACGTTTAATTATAATTAGGGCTCGAATGGTTGAATTATTCAACCAAACATGGCATTTCTCAAATTAAAACTTGTTTTGAGATCTACTCTAAATATTCGATTTTTTATCAACCTCCCATGGGAGAGCTCTAATTAATAAAGGTACACTGAGTGCTATAATACATAGTTTTTTCTAACGGAAAATGGGGGTTTCTCAAATTAAAACTTGTTTTGAGATCTTCTCTACATCTTCAACTTTTTATCAACCTCCCATGGGAGAGCTCTAATTAATAAAGGTACACTAAGTGCTATAGTAGTTTTTTTTTAAGGTAAATACAATATATTTCTAAACTATTCTTAAATTCTCATAAGAGACTTGAACCTTAAGAGCAATCGGTATGGGCCAAACAAGATGTAACGCCGCTTACGTGGCGCTTGGCGACACCGGCTTAACGGGGGGAACACCGCCTCCCCTCCCCTGCTCGTTGCAACTCGTCGAGGGTGGATCTCGTTGGCGTCACGACCGGATGAAACGAATGAATTGTTACCGTTTGAAATGGTTTAATTGCAACGTTGACGTCGTTGACCCGGATTAACAAGCATGGCAAACTTGGTGAATTTGCCAATTCTTGAATGTGATTGTCTAATCCATTTTACCGCCCATCTAATTATCTCAACCGGCTTATCAACCTTTTTAATACCATCTTGCACCACCAAGTTTAAAATGTGGGCAACACATCTCATGTGTGTCCATTTCCCATTTAAGAGACACTTATTGGAATTTTGAAAGATTTTTTTTAAAAACTCAATTGCCATGTCATTAGTACTTGCGTTGTCAACGGAAATTGTGAAAACATTTTTTATTCCCCAATCTATTAAGCATTTTTCAACCACTAATCCAATATCAACCCCATGGTTTAATTGCAACGTTGACTCTCTTGAGGACAAAAACTCAACAAACACTCTCTTGGCGACTGATCAAGAACGTTGACGTCGTTGTTGGTACCCGCAACCCTAAAAATGCATGTCAAATCCATAAATCTTGAGAAGCGACAACCTTTAACACCAACGAAGGTGATCCGTGATGACCACTTGCGTATTGCCATTTCCATGCTACCGGACAATTTTTCCATTTCCAGTGTGTGCAATCAATGCTTCCGATCATTCCGGGAAACCCATGGCGTTCTTCATGCGCCACATACAATTCTTGCAAATCATGCAACGAAGGTTTCCGCAAATACACGTCTCCAAAAGTTTCAACAACACCCCTTGACAATGTATACAAACTCTCTCTTGCGGTTCTTTTGGACATTCTCATATAGTCGTCTATGGTGTCGGGTGACTCCCCCATAGCTATCAAACGAATGGCCACAACACATTTCTGCAACGTTGTAAACCCTTGTCTACCTCTAGCATCATATCTTAATTGAAAAAATTCGTCTACCCGAAAATTAATATTCATATCTATTACCCGACCTATATTATTATCGGGTTAACCTATTACCCGAATGTTCATACCTGTTACGCGCTCTACCCGAATTCGGAACGGGTCGGGTGGGTAGAATAGGTCTCTTAAATGGGAAATGGACACACATGAGATGTGTTGCCCACATTTTAAACTTGGTGGTTCAAGATGGTATTAAAAAGGTTGATAATCCGGTTGAGATAATTAGATGGGCGGTAAAGTGGATTAGACAATCACCTTCAAGAATTGGCAAATTCACCAAGTTTGCCAAGCTTGTTAATCCGGGTACAACGAAACACTTGGTAAGAGATGTTCCAACAAGATGGAACTCAACTTATCGTATGTTGAATATTGCCCAAGCTTATGAAAAAACTTTTGAGAGATACGATCTAGAGGAATATGAGTTTTGTTCCGACGTTGAAAAGGCGGGTTTATCGATTCCTTCACCGAGTGATTGGCAACATGTTAGGCATTTGTGTCATTTTTTAAATCCATTTTGTGATGTTACTGAAAGGATTTCTGGGACACTATAAGTGACATCAAACACATGCATTGAAGATATTTATTCCATCCGTACACTCTTGGATGATGCTATTCCCGATGCTAGCCTTTGTGATATTGCATTGGCAATGAGAGTAAAGTTTGATAAGTATTTTGGCGATGTAGAAAAAATGAATTTATTGCTCTACTTTGCTTTGATTCTTGACCCGAGGAACAAAGTAAAGTATTTGGTTATACTACTTGAGGATTGTTATGGAAAAGAAAAGATGGAGGAGAAAAAGAAATATATTATGGATTCTATGTATGAATTATATAATGATTACATTAGAATTCATTCTCCAAGTACTACTTCTAGTACAACCAAGTCTAGTAATTCATCGTCGATTTTAGGAAAACGCCAAAATCTGAATGCTACAACACCAAAACCACCATTGAGAAATAAGCTAAGAGAAAAGATGAAAACAAACATAGTTGAATCAATTGGTGAGTTAGAAAAGTATTTGAAAGAAAGTGTTGAAGAAGATTCGTCAATGTTTAACATTTTAGATTGGTGGAAAGTGAATAGTCCAAGATTCCCAATTCTATCATTGATGGCTAAAGATTTGTTTGCTATTCCTGTTTCGACTGTGGCTTCGGAATATGTTTTTAGCACTAGCAGGAGGGTTTTGGATCCGTATAGGAGTTCTTTGACTCCTAAGATTGTTGAAAGTATAATTTGTACCCAAGATTGGCTTCGGGGTGGTATAAGTGACAACATCGATTTTGAACAAGATTGGGAAAACCTACAAGAAATTGATAAAGGTAGTTGTTTATCTTTCATATTTTTTAATATTTTGACATTTTACGTTTTGTCTTTTTAATGCTTATACTATTTGTATAGGATTAGGAGAAGTTGGTACGTCTAATTAGAGCTCGGATTGGATATGGAAATGAATGTGACAACGTAAAGATGCAAGATTGATGAATACTTTTGTGAAACTAAGAATCATTTGAAGGTGATTTGAAACTTGGTTATGTTTTCAATTGGGTTATGACTTATGAATTTTAATATTTTGTTATGTTTAGACTTTTATTGTTTGGTTCGGTTGTGTTTAGACTTTTATTGTTTAGTTGGGTTGTGTTTAGACTTTTATTGTTTAGTTGGGTTATGACTTATGTACGTTGTTTGTTCAATCGTGATGATATTATTGATGTTATTATTATATATCTTTTTTTTTGGTAAAAAAAACAAATATCCTAGGATAGGTACGTGAAATTATTTTGTTTGGTATCATAATTCGTTATTTAGCATCACGGCATCACCACGAAATCTTCAAGCACACTTGAAAATCTTTAAATTAAAAAATAAAATAAAATAACCTTAAGAAATTTTCGGGTATACCCGACCTGACCTCAAATCCGAATACCCGAAACCCGAAAACCCGAATTACAATATAGGTCGGGTATCGCGTATTTTTTTTTCTAAGGAAATACCCGTTCTACCCGAAACCCGAAAATTTTACTCGTTCGACACCCCTAGCCCCGGATGCTCCTTTCACGGTGAATGGAAACGAATACAAATATGGGTATTACCTTACAGATGGAATATATCCTCAGTATTCCACATTCGTGAAGGCATTCCGCCGCCCGGTTGAAGAACGCGGCAAATTTTTTAAGAGAAGACAAGAAGGAGCACGTAAGGATGTGGAATATGCTTTTGGAGTGCTAAAGGTGAAGTGGCATATAGTCGAACATGCAACACGACACGTTCAGTTTCAACCAGGAACAGTAGATTATTTGCATCGCGTTGTTGACATTCAGGACGTAAATAAACACAGACAACCTCGAGAGGACTTAGCGGATTATATCTTTTATGGTAACAATAACGATAACGAATAGCGTTGTATTTTTTTTTTTGAATTTGGATGTTATTTCTTTTTTTGTTTTTGATATTATTTGTAATTTAGTCTTTATGTTAATTTTAATCTTTAAAAATTTTTAATTGTTATTTATAATTTTTAAAAATTATGTTTTACTTATTATTTATATTTAAAAAATATTTGTCTAAATTTAAAAAAAAAAAAGATCGAAATAAATAAAAAATAAATTATAAAATGGAAAAAAAAAATTGGTGTCATAACAAGATACAACATGTTGTCCATTTCCCCACTTGGTGTTATAACATCATTGATGATGTGACATGTGATGTGGCACCAAAATGGTGTTACATCTAGTTGTCCACACCTTATGGTCTTAAACCTCAAAGAGAAAAAACGACACCTCATACAGCTGGACTAGAAGACCTTTGGTAAGATCACTATCCAGTTTACAGTTTAGTTCTACCAAACTCTAGGTTATAAAAGTTAGTCATGCCGTGACAATCAATGGTTATTACTTTTCTATGTTACAAGTTGCAGCAAGATAAGGGACCACTCGATAAAAAATACAAGATAGGTGACGTGGAAATTAAAGAATGGTAAAGTTTATGTTAAATAAAAAAATGGAAAAAAGAAGAGTAAAAAGTTTCTTTAGTTGTTTAGAACATGCATAAGGAAATTAGAATACGATTTATCATGCAAAAAAGTCAAAAGGATTAGTTAGTGATGTGTAGTCTACTCCCGCAGTCTCATATCTTTCATAAAGTGGTTATCTTTTAAGAATGTTGGAGAGGAACCTAAAGTTTAGTTTCATTGAAGGGTCTGAATCTTTCATCATGTTTCGTATATGTTGGAGATTGAGATCCAAATCTAAAAACATGTTAATTTGTGAGGGAATGATACATAAAACATTAGTACTTAATAAGATATGTGTGAATTAAGAAGCGAATATGAGAGGTTAACAACATGTTTTTTGCAACATTGAAGGCAAACTCTTGTGTTGCCGTGTTGGTCAACCCATCAACACATGTGAATAAGATCAAATCATGTTACGTACCATAAGTTCGATTTGCTGCTCAGAATATTGAAAGTCATCATAAGACATAGTGTAATCACTTTAGTCTTTCGTGGGAGAAAGCGTTGTATGTTAAATAATGAAATCGAGGTTGTTGTATTTCAAGTATAATCCAACGATTGAAGAGATGTGCAGGAACATTTGGAGGGATTTATTTACATATTTAATAGCACCGAGTGCTCTGTATTTTTATCCACGTTTTTTGATTTCTGCATGATGAATGTTCATGCTTCTTGCAAAGCATGGAGATCCGGTTTGCCATTTATAAAAGACGCAATTAATTGCCAACGGAGTACTCCCTTCGAAAAAAATGTATGGGTTTATGACATATGAAAATAGATTTTGTGACAGTTTACGACAAACATACCCGTTCGTAGTATACATATCCCATTGACAAGTTTTCGTGAGTCATTCTAGATATCTATAGTTATAACTTTTGTGATTCTTGTTACAGATTTCCAACAAATAATATATGTATTATGCCATCTTTTACCTAAAAATTTCTCTTAACCGATTAAAAAGAGCATTCAATAAATATTACCAATTGTTTGGTAATAAATGCATAAATATTTTATATATAGTCAACAAAGATCAAACAATTGAAAAATGGAGGAGAGTTCATCCATTAGCAGTTGGCTATTGTGAAAACTAAAAACAAACAACAAAAAACGAAAACACTAATATGTAGGAATCAGAATAAATTCATTGTACGGTGGCAACAAAGAATCCTTCACGAAGAAAAATATGATCTCAAAGCCAAATTGGTGTTCAAATATATTCTAGGTGTGGCAATATCACACACATATGCTTCTTCACCACATGTTATTGCTATGTTTGTGTTGGGTCAAATCCTATGATTTGATGTGTCAATGATTTTGATGTTGTCGCTGATGGTCTGGACGTGTGTTTACAGTTGAACCTATTCTTTATAAAAAAATAAGGCTGTCTTTAATCTATGGTTATATATAATCAATAACAATGTAAATGTTATCCAAGAGTAGGTTTATAATCAGGGTCTATGCTCAAATTAGCTCTTGTGTTTAGGAAACTATTTCTCATCAATAAATATTTGGTTTTAAAGTATTCTTAGTGTTCTTGTGTTGTTACTTGATTGAATCATAAGGGACTAACAACTAGTATCATACTAGAATTTGGATTTATCTAAATCGATATGTTTATCAGTGGATTCATCAAGCTCATCAAAACCTGCATCTTGTTTTCAATTCCACTCCTTAAACAAATGCCCTTCGTTCGATGAAAACAAGTTCACAATGTGGTTAAGCAAAACCTTAATCGTACATGAAGTGTTGAACTACAACATGTTAGACATATTAACTAATGGGCCATAAATTCCAATGAAAAATGTTATTGAAATTGATGCTCCACCTAGAACCATACGTGCTCCCATGGCTAAATTGAATGATGAAGACAAGAAGAGAGAAAATATAGATGATTGAGCAAGAGCAGGCATATAGTAGGCATGGCATTCCCTATATGAGTTTCCCTATATGAGTTTCTACGTATCAGACACAAATTTCGCAAACACGAACATGACATGAATTGTAAGACGTGTCTTAGATATCAAACATGAATACAACAGATAATTAATCTGTGTTACACGTGACACGACACGACATGAATAAATGGATATACACAAATTTAGGTTATATATATATATATATATATATATATATATATATATATATATATATATATATACTTATGTGGGTGTGTGTGTGGGTATGTCTCAGGTGTCGCGTGTTTATACGTGTATATATGTTTTTATATTTGTCATGTGTCGCATGTTTATGTGTGTCGTAGGTCAACACGAATTTAATTCGTTTCTACACTTGTTTAAGCAGGTAAATTCGTATTTGACACATGTAAGACATGAAACATGAATTTTAAAATTCACTTCAATATGAATAAATACGAATTTGTAAAACATATACATGGAAAAATCATGTCGTTTTAACCATCTCATGTATTACAATGTTGAGTCTAACATATACAATGTCCTACCATATGATGTCTATCACATGGATGACAACTATGATTTTTCTAAGGAGATTGTAGACACTCTAAAAGAATCTTATATAGGAACAAATGGGTTCGTGGTAACCAACATAATAGTATAAATAGAAGTTGTGAATATTTCTTTGCCCTGAAGAATGAAACCTTGATCGTTCGTTTAATATGTTTAACCGCTTAATAGATGATATGAGAAAACTTAAGAACATCAACTCAAACTTAGTTTTAGTTCTCAAGTTTAGGACTCCCATGATGAGTGATGGGAATACCATGTCGATATTCTAAAGGATGGTTAGAAGATCAAGACAATGAATATTTAAATTGTATTTGGAAATTTGAGGAACTATAAACAAAACAAATCTCAGAGTAAAGAACAAAAAAAAATCATAGATATGAAAGAAATTCATACATAAAATTCCACAATCCTAATGTCTAGAAGAAAAGAATTTATTGAAGTACTGTCAACTGATGAAGAGGTTCAAGCTAATTATGATTTCGAAAAAGATGATAAGCTCACAAAATTCTTTGAATTAGCCTCTCAACCCAGTTTGATTATGAAACAGTTTAACAACATCAAGAGCACATCAGAGTTTATACCAAATCAAACGAAATTCAGTTATGGTTTTAAAAACTCTAAAGTTGATACAACACCTTGCGTTGAAAAGCTAAAAATCATCATTTGTTGACAAGTGTTTCAAGTGTAGTGATACCGAAAACATTTTTAGAGATTTTAAAGTAAAAACATTTGATCAGAATGATGAAACATATAAGGAAAAATACAGAAGACTTATGGCCTCTTGAAAAATATTAAGGATTCTAACTAAATGCACCATCAAGTGAATCATGACAAAGAAAAATGAAGGAGGAAAGTGTTTCTCTAACAAACGTAAGGTTAATACAATGTCACTTTGCAACTTGCCTAGGTTACTAACATCAACAACTTTACTACACAACTCATTGAAAAACCGACACAAACTTTGGATTGTTCTCTATACCTTCACGTCTAACACCCCTTTGATTGCAAAAGGGAGAAGTTGTTGCGTTAGTAAATGACAATCATTAGACTTCAAACCCTTCATCTTTGAAACATCAACCGACACGAGATTATTGAAATTGGAGCAATACCCATGAGTCACTTTTATGTTAGACATGGTATCATAAAATAGATGTTTCTTTGAGGAATTCAATGTGTAGCATGCAGGCGGAAGCCAATGCCGATCCCCTTTTGACTGAGTTTGTAATTCAAGCTTAATTCACAACGATTCAAGATCTTGTCATGATTTTAATCCATCCTTCACATAGTGAGGCAAATTCAACATTGTCCCATAAACACTCTCGGTCACATTTTTTTTCTATGTGCATGAGACCTAACTGATGACGAACAGGCAACGTCTTCCAATATTCAAGTTCAAAAAAATCAACTCTTTATGCAAATATTTAGATCTCTCATCGATACTTTCTTTTTTCTTTTTTGACTTTTCCTTTTTTGGCTTTTCCTTCTTTGACACTCCCTTCTTTGACTTTATCTTCTTCGATCCTATCTTCTTTGACTTTAACTTCTTACCTCCATGTACTCTCAAATTCCGCCAGATAGTCATAAATATTTTCACATGATGATGGTTGTTGCATAAAATCGTGCTCCTGTTGATTGTTGAAATGTTTTTTTTTTCTTTTACGAAAAGGATGTTCAAGTGGGAGGAATCTTCTATGCCCAAGAAAGCATACTTTTTTGGACTTTGGCAACTATTGTGAGCAAGTATTCTTCGAACATATTGGACAAGCATAATAACCTTTGGTAACACACACTGGAAGATTACCATATGTGGGAAAGTCACTTATAGTCCAAATTAATATTGCTCTTAGATTGAAGTATTCTTTCTTATAAGAATTAAATGTCTCAACGCCAGTTTCCCACATGATTTTTAGATCTTTTATCAGTGGTGCCAAGTAGACATCAATATTGTTAATAGGTTGGTTTAGCCCTGATATCAACAGGGTCAACATCATGAATTTTCTTGACATGCACAAATAAGGGGGTAGATTATATGTTATTAGGATAAACGGCCAACAACTATGCTTGGAACTTAATGACTTGGGGATTGATACCATCAGCAGACAAGGCTGATCTAAGATTTCGTTTTTCTTTTCTGAATTCTTTCCAAGTGTTATCAACAAGCTTCCAAGAAGGGGTATCACGAGGATGAGTAAGCTTCATATTATTGACCCGACCTTGTGCATGCCAAGTTAAGTCATGTGCAATTTTCGGTGGTGAAAACATTCTTCTAAATCTAGAGATGATACGAAAATACCACAAAACTTTAGAAGGTACGTTTTTAGTATTCTTCTTCCAACGAGATGTGCCACAAGTTGGACATTGAGAAGCATCCTTATGTTCTTTCCAAAATAGAACACAATCATTTTCACATGCATCAATCTTCTCATATTGTAGACCTACTCCTTTTAGCAACTTCTTGGACTCATATATCGAGCTAGGGATGGTATTGTTTCATGGTAAGATATCTTTTAGGACACACAACAAAACATCGAAACTTGCATCAGACTAGCCAAACTGAACCATCAAATGTTGGAATTGTATTAATCTACTAGGTGCATTATACTTTAAACCTACATAGAGTGGCTTAACACATTCTTCAAGAAGTGATTTCAATGAATCATGTTCTTTCTCTACATATTTGAAGGCATCATGTAGCATATCCTTTGTATAAATAGCATCAGGAGGAATGGAATTGTTAGGGCATCTAGAATCAATCTTGTGTTATTTTTCTCCATGGAAAGACTAAATCTTATAATTTTCATCGAATCCGTGGGCAAACAAATGATAACGGACATTGTTAATTGAGTCGTCACACAAATTGATATAATTTACACAAGGGCATGGAATAACATCTAACTTTGGATTGTTACTTTGTAAAAACTATAGAAAAGCATTAACAGCTTCATCATATGCAGGATCGCCTCAACCCAACCCCCAACCAAGAAACCATGTGCACATATAACATATAATCACATAACAGTCTATATAGACAACAAACTGATCTAACAGATCAATAACATAGCAACATCCTATAACCATGATACCAACCTAACCGGTCACTAACATAACATCATCCTATATACCAGGATATCGATGTGCATATAAATATCATGCACTAGCTCATATCGTATAACAGTCAAACCGATCTAACATATCACTAATCATAGTAACATCCCAATAACTAGGATGCAGACTTAACCGATCACTAATCATAACCATATCACCATCCTAACTACCAGGATGTAATCAATAAACATATCATGCCATAATCCAAATACAAATCCATAAAGGATCGGCCTTGGTGCCTTAGACCCTATTGATGTAGTGATGATAACTCACCTTGCACTGCTGATCTGAAGTGAAGAATCGAACTCCCGAATCGTTGCCTCACCAAAAATCCCGAACAACTGATCTCTCGACTCCCAAAGCTATCAATACCAAAATATCACTTAGTTTAAAACAATAATCCTCCTTAGGGCAAAATCACCATTTTACCCGCAGTCCAACTTGGTCCATATCTCAGGCTCAAAATCATAATACAAAATAGCCCAACACTGGATGGGCTTCCTAGACCCACTAATGGCCCAATTAGCTAAATTAGGCCTAATCCCTCTTGTGGGCCTTACCCTAAGCCCAAACATCTTCTTGGCCCACATTATCTGACTTTTGATGGCCCACTAAGGCCCCAAAGGACCAAAATCCACCTGCATGGCCCAATCCGAGGCCCAAAATCCATAAGGCCCATAACTATGAGTACGTTGGGCGTACTCCTATGTACATTAAGTGTACTAGCCAAATGGTGAGTACGTTGGACGTACTTGCTTGTACGCTCAGCGTACTCCGCTGTTAAGTCATTTTACCATTGAGTGCTTAATACTCAGATTCAGAAGCTACAATCATAGATCCAAGTCCTTTCCAACGTCTTTATCCATAAAGTCACTAACTTGGCGATTTTGTATGCCCCCAAAAAGACCAAATCTTAAAGTATAACATTCTACTTCCATGGAAATAACTCAAACTTCAACATGGATGGTCTTAAACTCTAAAGGTACCAACTTTATGGACCTCGAACCTCAGAAACACTAAGAGGGGCAACTCAAAGCTCCTGGAATGAAATCAAGACCACTAGATCTCATCTTTGGGAGCAAAATGAACTTAAACTCACTAGTAAGAGATCTAAGATATCAATGATCAAGTTTAAAGCTTTAGACCTTCATCAAGTTGAAAATGAGTCCCAAAAGCCAGATCCATAAGCTTCCCCTTGATCCCCATTTTTACACCAAGCTCCACCTTCTTGAAAATGGACCAAACATTCCAAAACTGGATTCCATAAGCTCAAAATGCCACCATCAGATATTAAGGACAATTTTTAGGGTTTAGAGGGATGGAGGCTAAAGATATTAGGGTTAGGCTATGAGGTAAAGAGCTTAATTAGGGTCCAAGTGATGGGTTTTGGCTATAAGAACATCCTATGTGCTCATGCAAACCCTAATGCTTGGATCTAGGTTTCTCTATTGTACATGAAATGTATCCAAGACTTACAATCTTAGATCTAACATATTATAAATTGAAATTAGGGTTTAGAGAATTACCTTTGATTGTTATATAGCAATAACAATCACAAATCCTCCTTGTAATGACTTTAGAAAGCTTAGAGTCACAAATGTCACTCCTCTAATGGCTCACAAACACCAAGAACAAGAGGATGAAGAATAAGGAGAGGGGAGGCTGCCCAAAATGTGTGGAAACCCTAAGGAATAAGTTCACCACGTTTTTTAGTCTCAAGGGTCCTTTAAATAGTGAGGCTATTAGGGTTATCTAACAAGGAAACCCTAATTTGGATGCTTAGGCCCTAAGCAACCCATGGACTCCCTCCTTAGAGGCCTAGGATGATTTCTAATGGGTTTCCCCATAGAATTCGTCCACCCCTCTAATATGGAGTCCATTAGCCCAATATTCAACTATCACACAATTGACAGTTCTAGTCCCTTAAGTTTAATTAATGCCTTTTAGCCACAAACTTAATTCTTATTAATTCTTGACTAATATTAATTAAACAATATGATTTCTCCTTTAATATATTATTCTAATAATATATTAATAAATCATAATTAATCCTTTCTCTCCATAATTCATCCTATCAAGTTGCTTTGGTGAAAGCAACCCAAAAGGACCATGCACCATCGGGTCAAGTACATACCAAAATAGTTATGGACTTAGACACTAATCCAACAGTCTCCCACTTGGATAAGTCTTATAACTATTTTGCGTATGACTTCAGATCCTGATCTGCAATCGTAGCTTTCCAAAGCCGCTGTCAACTCTGATCTTATCAGATACGCGTGTCCTTTAGATAAGGGATCATATATTCCTCCATTCTAGATATCGTATACTATTTCCCGACTTCCGATTTATGACGACTGACAACATACTACAATTGATCACATCAAATTAGTCCCGGCTCGGCCAAGCGCTTAGGTGCCATCACTAAATCATCGAGGGGCCCAAAGATATCTCTTTCATCCTAGTTTGGATAAAAGGAATGGATAAACTTTGATTCAATGCTTGCTTGTACTCACTCATCGAATCACACACAACAATATGTTTTATGACAACAAGTTACTGGTGCGTTTACATATTATCAATGTGTAACCGACTCGCAAGATACAACTCACACATCTCGGTTTCAAGAATATAAGATGTTATCGTCTCACCAATCACTCGTGATACAATTCATGAAGTGATTCAAGTGAGCGTGGGTTTAATCCAATGCTTAAATCGTATTCATAAGCACTCATGAACGTTGCAGCAAACAATTGCTTATGTCTAATACACTTTAGACAATCCACACACCAATTCATGATAGTCTTCATTCATACCTGCTTCCAACATATGAACAACTGTGGTCCATTCGAATAATTTTACTGTTCTGAACCAATTAAATTATTCAGGAAGTCAAAACATGCAAAGTGAAACACAAGAATAATACTAATCCCATATGGCCCCAAACTTTTGAGTATAAATAAAACACCTTTTATCTATCACCATATTGATTACTCATTATTTGTTGTTTCGGGTAATCAACTTCTTACTTGAATTATTACTACACTTGTCCCATGCTCTTAGCATGCACACAATGTTTACCTACGGTTCTTTCTTTGTGAAATAGATCAAATGAACACATTTCCAATCATACTCATTTCACAACTCCTAATTCTTTTTCACAAGTGAAAGAATATCAAATTCTTACCACTTATAGAATATGCTAGATTCTAACATTTTATGCAATGATCCTTTCATAATGTCATCATACAAAAGTCATAATGACTATTTCCAATGAAATTAGAAAGTCCTCTATCTAAGATTGTTACAATACAATTCCATAGACGTGATGTCTCTCACTCAAAATACATTCCTTGAACATCCTTTAGCATAAAGTTTTCTAATCTAGACATAGACTCTCAATATCCAACTCCTAATATGGAACCATTTCCATATTTTCCATATGACAACTCATTCTTAATAGAATCTTATCTATTCATAATAATGTTGATATGGTTCATCCAATACTATACTTCCAACTACTCACAAGCGACCAATCTTCAGCGAACTTTGGATCGTCCTTTGATAGTTGTTTAATTATCTTAGTCAAAACCGATTCTTGTCCTTTTTCCTTCTAAATGCGCTACACATTTGGAAAATTTTAGAATGGTCAAATATTATAGTATCTGAAATCGATCCTTTACCCGAAGCGTATGGGATACGATGCATAATGTCTTACATAAAGATACGATACTTTATCAATCTTTTGCCATAATATTTTATGTGCCACATTCTCACAATTCGAACTATGAAGAGGGATGCCACAATCATAATCGAAATTTTGAGAACGCATTATGTACTCTTGACTAAATTTATTAACATTCCACAACCTAAGCCTTTAGATTTGAAATGAAGCATAATATTCTCTCCCTTAATTATAGCAAAACAACTATTCAACCCTTATGACTTTGCAAAGTATAACTCTTGTTTTCTATAATTAATATTGCTAACTTGCAATACTTGCCTTAATAATCATACAAGCATAATATTTATGCTCCCACTATCATGATGATTATTATCATATAAGCATAACGCTTATTGTAACGCCCGGGTTTCAGGGCTAAGCATATTTGTCAATGTAATAGTCTAGGTCAACTCTTGTAACTCTTTTTGAAGTAAAAAAGATGAAATATTTGAGTATTATGTGAATTATGTGTATTTATGTGCTTATTATTTAATATGGGATAAGCCTGATATCTTTATATAAAGTTGTAGTGGTCGAAACAAGGATTCCGGGGATATAAAGAACGCCAAAATCCGAGTTATAACGAAGAAGTTATGACCCGTCGAAGTTTTTATGGCAAAACCGGCACGGCACCGGGAGACGTAAAAAGTGAATTTATGATAGAAGACTTTTTAGCCTTAGTGATCTAAACAAAAGTCATAGAATATGTTAACTTGAGAGCATCCATAAAAAGAACGCCCAAATCTGACTTCGTATCAGGAAGTTATGATTTTCCGAAGATTTGGCTTAACAGTGCACGACCCGAAACTTGAATTTTAGTTCGAGCGGTGTTTGGCCTACGCAACCTAAATGAGAGTTGAAGATCTCATTAATATAGGAACTCAAAGGTAAAAATACAGACGAAAACGGAGTCCATATGAAGGAGTTACGAATTATTTGCGGTCATTTAGCAGTCTAATCTCCTCCTACTGTTAAATTTATGATCGGTCGAGAATTAGCCGACGGAGTCAAAATAAAAGTTGTAGATATTATTTTTACCTACGCATGGATATAAAGAACTTCGAAAACAGAGATAGTATGCGAAAGATATGGACGAAGCTTAGTCTCTACTCTTCAAGCGTGATAAATTTGATACAGTTTTATAAATCCGAGATAGATTGAGAATTAACCAACGAGGTCTAAATGAAAGTTGTAGTACTTGTAAATACCAACGCGTGGATATAAATATCGACAAAAACGGAGATCGTATGCGAAATTTATGGACGAAGCTTAGTCTCTACTTTTCGAGCACGGCGAATACGATACAGTTTTTGTAAATCTGAGATAGAAGGAGAATTAGCCGACGAGGTCTAAATGAAAGTTGTAGTCCTCGTAAATACCAACGCGTGGATATAAAGAATGTAGAAAACGGAGCTCGTACGCGGAAGATACGGACGAAACTTAGCGTCTATTTTACTATAAGATCCCTATAAATAAAGGGTGAACCTTTCATTATTTCTTCACACCATAAGCATTTCTTTCTCTCTCTAACTTCTCTCTAACCTCCCTAAACCCCTCCCAAGTCTAGGGAACCTCCCTATCACGAGAAGAAAGCCCCGGAGCGCCCGACGGCTCCGAGAAGAAAAGCTTTCGGCTCGGAAACGCTGCTCCAGCGAAGCCCGATTTTTTAAAAACCCGCTGTAAGTGAGTTACGCCTATACTATATTTAATATAGATTTTATTTAATTATAGTAACATTATTAGGACCTTAAAATAATTATTTGGGCTATTATTATGAGTTATATTGAGTGTTACTTAACGCTTATATAATAGTAATAATAGCTAGACTATTAATTAGTCGCGATTAACGTTAAAACTAAACTCTAGTGGTATTAATACTAGGTTTTGGTCAAGGAAAAATTGTTTTAAGAAGTAACGAAGTGCTGTCCGAGTGTCGAGTCACCACCTTACCAGGTGAGTGCATAGTTACTTTCATCTTACACATATATATGAAGTATTTTATATATTACGTGCTATGTGTGCATATTATATGTATACTTGTTATCTATGCTGGATTAATGTTTTAATACAAGTTTTAAATGATTTAAAATGTATATGTATTTTATATCTACAAAAATGTTGGGGTAAAACATGGGTAGATGTAATAAGACGATGTGTGATAAAATGATGAGAGGCCTCAATGTCGTTGTTGTTGTTGATCCAGTCATCTAGCGGAGTATAGATGACGACCACGGACTCTTCTAGACAGTCCAGTGGAACGCTGACAGGCTCGCAACCTGTAGGTGTTGTGAACGATGTGTTCACCGGTGTACTCCATCCCCCACATGGTTGCCTTTAGGACATTTATTGATGAGGAACCCCCTTAGCAGTAGTGTCTATCCCGATGATGATCATTAGGATAGGTCACTTATAATAGGTGTTTAGGGACGTAATGTGAGGATAACGGGAACAGGTAATCGGGTTATTGTTGATTGATGGAATTAATAAACTTATTTATTGTGGGTTGAAAACCCTATGTGCTCACCAGGCTCCCAAGCCTGACCCACTTAGTTTTATGTATTACAGGTAGTGGCGCTTGAGCATAGATATGATGTTTGGACGAGGGATTACGGATATAGGCCTGTAGATATGAAATAATGTAGTAAGGCTTATATTGTATTGTTTATACTTATGTACTGTATCGAACATGACATCCCAAGTCTTTTAATGAAATACATTTTTAAGGAAATGCTTTTGATAAATCTTTATCATATTATTGTTTTGGGACAAATTCCGCAACCCTTTTATTAAAAGATAACTCTAATTTTGAAATAAAGTATAAACAAAACTGGTCTTTTATGGCCGTGATTTTGGGGATGTCACACTTATGCTCCTACTATCTTTGACATGTATTTAGAAAACAACTTAACTTCCAGAAAAAACAATACCTATTGAATTCATTAAGTTCATATTTCTAATACTTAATGCTTTGATAATCTTTTATCTAAGCTTCTTAATCTCATGCACCTTTGTCTAAGATAGCTCATATGTGTGTCTAAACAATTCAGACTAATTGCCAAATCTCACAATTCGGATCATGGAAAGGGATACCGTAACCATAATCGAATTTGAGAATACAATTTCACAATCACTATCTTCATAAAATCTCTCTTAGTGAAAGCATTTCCTCGCAGTCATCTTCATGAAGGAGGAAATCTTATGACACTTAGATTTTAATGGTTTATGTGTTCCTATCCATGTGAATTTGTCAAAACCAAATTTTACGACAAATTCAAACTCATATGGACTGAACCTTCTCAATCTTGATCTCTTGCCTTATGGTAACACGAGTGCCCACCATGTCTTCCAAGTAGTTAAGTAGCTCACCCTTTCCTATCAATGTACTTTTCATTGATCAAAGTGCTTGCCTTTTATGTGTTCAAATGAGAACTCATAGAACTCACATGCATAATTAACTCAATTGGAATGGCACAGAAACAAGATAGTGTCAACACGATGGGTTGTAAACCTCAAGTCGTGTGCTAGTGATGATCGATAAGGTTTATTCTTGATTAGTTCTTGAAACTTTTCAAGACCATTAAGACTCCCACTGACTCCTTGACATAAGATTCTCTTGTCAATAAACATTTCTTGACAAACAAATATTCAAGAGTTAGTGTAGCTTTTATCAAGACAAAACACTTCACAAAATTGGTCCTAGTTGGTCTTTGTCTTATCCAAAGACATCACAACTTTCCAATTTCAAATGTACAAGAATAAAAAAAAACTTTTTCTTTCAAATTCCACATTTGATGAATCTTATAAACCTTCTTAAGACTTGTCACTCAATTCACAATCTTAGCTCTAAGGCTTGTTTTTGGAACGAAGTATGATTGACTTCTTGGTTTAACCATTTCTTTAATTCTTGATTCCTCTTCTCAGACATACAATTGCACTAAGACTCATTTAGAGGATCAATTGAGATATGGTTCTTAATCATTAAGACCTATCATAAAACACAATAAAAGGTACTCTCCCTTCTTCTTAGAATAGAGAAACTTTTATCTTTCTGCCTACTTGATTCTTCTTATTCGTCCTGCTATTGATTTAAACTCTTTCAAATCAACTCGGAATTATACTTAGTCTTATCATATCCACTAAACCTTTAGTAAATCATGAAGAATATCTTTGTCACTCTTGTGGTGGACTTGATCAACACACAACCTTGTGTACTTGATCTCTTAGTCCTTCACTTGACACTTTGTTAACGAATTAGTCTAATTTCCAAATATGAAACTTCTCATTCATCATGCAATACTTGTTGTATGATTCCAAGTTTCTTTCCAATTGAAACTTGGGCGATGAGAAACTTTCCCTATTTATTAAATTCTTGACCTTTCCAGAAATAACATAATTAAGAATCAAATCCATTATTGCTAATAATAGAAATCTTCAAACATCAATTTTTTTCATGCATGTCATTGTAAGGATAAATAAATAATATAAAAACAAAATTTTATTTTATTGCGGAAAAATTTGTCCTTACAATGCAATTCATCGAAAAACTATGTTAATACATATTTCTTAGCAATCTTTTCTAACTCTATGCAGTAGCTCAAGAATCCAATCTTCAAGCAATGCGATCAAAATCCATTTCTTCACGATTAGATTCCACTCACTTCTTCCCTTAAGCTTCTTCTCCTTTTCTTTAATCCTATAACACATCAGTTGTAATCTTATCACATCATGTATTAAGAATCTAGAATAGGAACTTAAAAGAGTTAGTTAATGGATTTTACCTAAAGTAGAGCCATACGTTTTGACTCTCCCATCTCTTAGATCTCTTAGGTAAATAGGGCATCTTCGTCTCCAATGCCCCTTCTCTTGGCAATAAAAGCAAATTGACTCTTTTGGAACAGCACATGGAACTACTTCAGACTTTGCCTTTCTCTTATGATCAAACTTTTCGATCATGGCATGCCTTTCGTTGCCATTGCCTATATCCATAGAGGTCTCGAAGGTAGATTTACCAATCAATTTTGCTTTTCCAGTGCGCCAAACTATCGCTGATTCAGCAGCAATAAGCATGTAGGTGAGATCTATAAGGGTCACATCTTGGTTCATCATATAGTACTCTCTTACGAACTCACTATACGAGTTAGGAAGTGACTGAAGAACCCAGTCAACAGCCGGCTCCTCATAGACAACGGATCCCAACATTCTTAACATATCAATGTGTGACTTCATCTCTAGGATGTGTGCACACACCGACTTTCCTTCTTCATGTTTACTTGCCAAAAGGGCTTGAGTGAGCTTGAACTTTTCAAGCCTTTGAACTTGTGGGTTAGGGAGAATAATTGGAGGAGGTGGAGGAAGTGAAGCATGATCTCTTGTTCCTCGATCGAATCGTTGAATATCATCTTCATGTGGAAAGCTTGTTCCACAGGATGTGGGAATACCATAGTCGTCATACTTTGACATCTACAAAACGGGAGAAAACAAATTCAAGTTAGTTGATTAGAATCCTCGATGTGACACCCAAATGAAACATCGAGGCTAGGATCCAACACAATACACTACAACCTAGAAAAGGGATGCCGTAATCTAGTTGCAGAATATTTGAAGGTAGGTAAATGATGATTTACCAATTTCCACCATGAAAAACAAAAAAGAAATTTAAGTTTTAAATCTATTGAAAATTCCTAGATCTTTTGAGATTCATTAAACATTTCAATGGCATGTTTAAATCTCGATATGCCCCCTCTAGTTTGTGACTGGGATACCGAGGATCACAAAGCGGGTGTGAATAACCATGCAAACTTACATGGTGCCCCCACATGTTACAATCACCTATTCGATGTACCGGTTAACCACACAGGCTCCACCGAACTATGACAAACATTGAGTCACCCTTTGCTACCTTTGCTTAGAACCATTCAGTGTGCCGGTTAACCACACACGCTCCACTAAATCTATGGTGTGTATGCCATGTGATCACCCCGAGCTCTTCCCTCCGCTACCAGAAGTATCTGAAACCAAAACTGAAAACCGTAAGCACGAAGCTTAGTGAGTTCCCCACCCTACCACATACCATACAAACACATAACGCATATACTGCCAGGCTATTCTTGGGTGCCTGACTACCCGGTACGGCCGTTCTGGGGTGCCGTCCTACCCGTGTCAAGCCATTCTGGGGTGCTGACTACCCATGTCAAGCCATTCTGGGGTGCTGACTACCCATGTCAAGCCATTCTAGGGTGCTGACTACCCATGCGGCCATTCTGGGGTGCCGTCCTACCCGTGTCAAGCCATTCTGGGGTGCTGACTACCCGTGTCAAGCCATTCTGGGGTGTTGACTACCCATCGATCCTAACAACCGATCCTCGGGGACTATTTCACCCCCTATTGCTACTATCACATATATCATAACATAACATATTATCAGACATATCTGGGGTGTCTGAACTACCCTTCGGTCTTAACAACCGAACTCGGGGACTACTCCCCTCCTACTACCTCTAACTCATATAACAGATCATTCTAGCACATAAACATAACATCACATACTGTCAGGCGTTTCTGGGGTGTCTGACTACCCTTCGGTCCTAACAACCGAACTCTACTGATGAGTCATGGAACCCCATCCATGCTCCAACTGGTAGTGAGATACGGGCCCAGCCCATACTCACTCTTTCCCTAACTTGGGCCTCACCCCTGATCTGCTGCTAATGAGATGTGGAACACCATCCACACTCTGCAATTGGTGAGATGCAGGACCTCGCCCACACTCACCTCCCTACCAGGCACATTAAGTATCACACAGACAACAAGTATAAACTATCACATACACCCCTCCTTAGGCACCCGCCCTCTATCAATGGAAATTGTCTGAATATCATACTAGAATACTGTGCCTAGGGCTTACCCCCGGGCCTTCTACTCATAACTACATGGGCCGGCATTGTGGCCGTAGACCCATTCATACAAAGGGAAACTCACCTGCACTGGCTGAACTTGCTGATGATCCCACTAGCTACTGCCTGACCACTCACTGAACTTCGGCTCTACTAGCTTTCCGAGCTATCAATATCAATGCAACACATAGCATACTGACCCATGATAGTCAAACAAGTCAACTCTAGTCCAAGTCAAAGTCCTGGTCAAAGTCAACCTTCCAGACCAACCCTACTCGCCGCGTCCACCTACTGACTCGCCGAGTTCTTATGCTCAACGTCCTTCTAATTGCGACTTGACTTGCCGAGTCAACCCCTGACTCGCCGAGTCTACCGACTCTCAAATCCTGACCTGATCAACTCACTGAGTCCTGGCTTGACTCGCTGAATCGAGTCTTAACTCGAAGGGTTTGGGACCACGCGACCTGACTCGTCGAGTCCAAGAACAGACTCGCCGAGCACCAGGCAATCTCCAACCAACTCGCCGAGTTGTTCATCCAACTCGACGAATTCATGCCCATCTTCATCCGACTCGTCGAGCTGTTCATCCCACTCGTCGAGTTCCTCCTCATCTTCAAGCTACTCACCGAGTCCACTCGAAGGACTCGCCGAGTCTATTCGGTTCCACAAACATGCAGAGGACTTTCGAGTCATGCAGGGACTGCAAACCGTAGATCTAACCTTCCCAAGCCTACTCCTCACGTAAAGTTGCAAACTTTATGTGTAGAGAAGGAGATCTAGGCAAAATGCACCATAAACTAAGGTTTAAGACCAAGAGGCTCCATAATCCACTCCATGACTGATACTTTACGGGATTCTAATCCACAACAAGCATGGATCTGAGGTAGCAACCTCAGATCTGGACCTCAAGCTCGAGATTGATCTTAAACATGGTTTAAAAGCCCCAAAACTCATAAACAAGGAAAATCTGGAGGAGAGAAACGACTTAATACCTTCAAATGCTCTGAAATGATCCCCAAACTTCGGATCCAATGCCACTCCTTGATGCTTCAAAGTTTCCCACTTCTTTTTCTTCCTTTAAATCACTCAAAAATGGCCAAAAGCATGAATGAGCACAATGGGGGCTTAGGGTGCGGCGTTCTGGGTGAGAGAGACAGTAAAGGAGCCCTAGGAAGAAGAATGAGGCGATTAAATAGGCTCCAAGCCCCGGATTTAGGTTTTTCCTCGCACAGACCATACTCGCCGAGTCGCCTTGGCCGACTCGCCGAGTTGATCATTTATTCCTCGACTCGGGTCCCGCTCGGACTCGCCGAGTTCCTCCTTAGACTCGCTGAGTCCCTCCTAAATTTAGGGTTTCCTTTACTTTCTTGGCTTTCAAAATCTTGGGTGTTACAACTCTCTACCACTTAAACTAAACTTCGTCCTCGAAGTTTACCATGGCCCACCGCCTGCTATCTGCCTCCAATACCCCACCAATTGCTCCAACACCAGCTGCCTACCTTCGCTGGTCTTCCTCCTGCTCATTCTGACTAGCATCAACCCTTGCGGATGATCATCTCGGGTCAATCCTGACCCTGAACATTATGGAACAACACTTACTCAGCCGACAATCCTTCTGGTACTTTCCGAGTACCGCACTTAACCCATAGGGGTTCACCCCCCCTCTTTCCTCACGCGATTCCCTTGCCTTCCCCAGGCGATGCTCCAAAAACAACTATTTCCTCTGACACCGTGAAGATCCTATCATCACCATTCCATTATTCCTGATAAACTCAATACGGGTCATCACCGCCAGTAACCACTAACACTCCTCTCTTGACATAACTTAGTGTCGAGCACCCCTCGACTCAGCGAACTGAATTCCACCATAACCCGCTTACCCGCACTTCTACTGACTGGATATTTCTGCCATCCCTCATCCGCCTTCCGGATGAACTGAGACCACTCTGGTCCCTACCAACCAATCAACATATAGATTACCGGCTCCCACCGGTAGCTAGACCCAACACCATCACTAGTCGCTCTTAGCGCCTTCCAAAGAAACCTCGAACACCTAACGGCTCGATCAGATCTGCCATTCAGGCACTACAAACCTAGGATCCCCGATCCCCTATCTTGGCACTAAGGTCCCTACCAGGTCCCACCTGCGCTGCTAAAACTCACGGGCCTCGCCCCAACTCCGCTAACGAAGCGACTAAGGAATGCTACGGCTTACCCATAGCCTTACATCACCATCCATTGCTGACTGCTAGTGAATGCTACGGCTGCCCCGCAGCCTTACAACACTTCCACAACTGACTGCTAATACGAAGGCACCTGTGTGCCAATAGCTCTCAAGATCCTCATTCCGACTCCCTCGAGTCCTACGGGCGATCCACAACCTGAATTCCCAACCACGAACTAACCATTACCGACACACGCTCTAGCTGATGGGGGGGGGGATTCTCAAACTCCTAACCTTGAAATCCTCAATCCATCGAACGCCGAACTACTTCCCTTCCTTCTCGGAGATCGCGCACTCCTTCTGGGTCTGCGTGCTCCTACCCTGGCTTACTCAGAGGATTCTCCCCCACTTTGATCCTGCTTACCCCTTGTTGCTCAATGCTCAAAGAGAAAACCCAATCCTTGCTACCGTTCCATAATCAATCTGCTGAGGAACCCAAGCTTAACATAGCTAGGGATCTAACCAATCCATCTCTGACACAACACGACCGTGATCTAGCGAGACATACCAAGTCCCCCCCAAGCATGCTACAGCTACTGCATCCTATGTAACCTTCTCCAACATGGCACATCCCCTCACTACCATTCGAATATCCAAGGTATGCAGATGACATATAACTCGATCACAATCAACCGCTCAATCAATAAAATACTCATACCGATAATGATGTGTAACGACCCAAAAATCACGACTAAAAATTTCTTTTAAAACATTACTAAAACTAGATTTATAAACAACGTATCATAAGTCAAACATAACTTTCGAGTATTAAATTCAAAACATAATATCATTATCAGAGTCAAACATTCCCAGGCTAACTGAAAACCTCAAGCACGAAGCTTAGTGAGCTCCCCCAATCTACCACATACCACACAATAACATATAAAGTACATACTGGGCCTTGCCCACTGCATCGGACCAAAGTCCGGACTAACTAGGGCCTTGCCCCCTACATCGGACCGAAGTCCGAAGCTGACTAGGACCTTGTCCCCTACACCGAACCGAAGTCCGAAGCTGACATCGGACCGGAGTCCGAAGCTGACTGGGACCTTGTCCCCTACATCAAACCGAAGTCCAAAGCTGACATCGGACCGAAGTCCGAAGCTGACTGGGACCTTGTCCCCTACATCGGACCGAAGTCCGAAGCTGACATCGGACCGAAGTCCGAAGCTGACTGGGACCTTGTCCCCTACATCGAACCGAAGTCCGAAGCTGACTGAACATAGCATAAACATATCAACTAGCATAAACACATAAATCCTGTCTGAGCCACAAAGACATTAAACATACTAACTACTACATCGAACCGAAGTCCAAAGCTGACTGGGACCTCTGTCCCCTACATCGGACCGAAGTCCGAAGCTGATTGAACATATCATAAACATATCAACTGGCATAAACACAGAAACCCTGTCTGAGCCACGAAGGCATCAAACATGCTAACTACTGCATCGGATCAAAATCCGGATACTACTGCTAGCTAAACGGGCCGGCATTGTGGCCTTAGACCCGTTCCTACTGAAGGGAAACTCACCTGAACTGCTGAGCTCTGCTGATAAACCTCTGGCTGCTACTAGACAATCCCCTAAACCGCTGCTCCTCTAGCTCTCCGAGCTATCAATATACATATAACACTTAGTCTGACAGTCAACTAAGTCAACTCTGGTCAAAGTCAACCTTCCAGGTCAACCCTACTTGCCGAGTCCTCCTAATGACTCGTCGAGTTCATAAGCTCAGGGTCTTTCTATTCACGACTCGACTCGCCGAGTCATTCTATGACTCGCCGAGTCCAACTAGTTCCAAGTCCTGTCCTGACCAACTCGCTGAGTCACCACCCGACTCACTGATTCGAGTCTCAACTCGAAGGGTTTGGGGTTTCGCGACCTGACTCGCCGAGTCCACTAATAGACTCGCCGAGTCCAAGGCAATCTTCAACCAACTCGTCGAGTTGTTCTTCCAACTCGCCGAGTTGATGCCTAACTTCATCCGACTCGACGAGCTGTTCATCCCACTCGTCGAGTTCCTCCTCATTTTCAAGATACTCGCCGAGTCCACTCGAAGGACTCGCCGAGTCTATTCAGTCCTTAATCCATGCAGTGGCTTTTCGAGCCAAGCAGGGCTTCCAACTCATAGATCCACACTTCTAAGGCCTATCCCCCACGTAAAGTGGCAAACTTTACGTGTAGATCAAGAGATCTAGGCTTAAAACACATTCAAACTAGGGTTTAAGACAAAGAGGCTTCACTATCAACCCAAGAACAGATGCTTTATGACTTTCCAGGCCAAGATACACTCAGATATGAAGTAGCAACTTCAGACCTAGGCTTATAACTCGAAATAGCTCTTAAGCATGGCATAAAATCCCCAAATCACATAGCTAAGGCTGATCTATTAAACAAAAGAGGGAAGGTAACGATTTATTACCTTTGAATGCTCAGAAATGATCCGCCAACTCTGGATCCAAGGCCCCCCTTCTTGCACCACAAAGACTAACTTCTCTCTCAAGCTCCAAAAGCTTCACTAAGGGTAGATCTTGCTCCAAAACGATTATGGCGGCTAGGGTTTAGTGCTCTGGGGTAGAGAGGCAGTAAAGGAACCCTAGGAAGGAGAATGAGACGCTTAAATAGGTTCCAAGTCCTGGATTTAGGGTTTTCCTCGTTCAGACCCAACTCGTCGAGTCTCCTTGGCCGACTCGCCGAGTCGGTCGCTTACACCTCGACCCGGATCCCGCTCGGACTCGCCGAGTCCCTCCATGGACTCGCCGAGTCTCCCCTTAAAATTGAGGTCTTCTTTCTTTTCTTGACTTTCCAAACTTTGGGGTGTTACAACTCTCCCCCACTTAAACTAAACTTCGTCCTCGAAGTTTGCTATGACCAACTGCCCTGTGAACTGCCTCCAACTTTCTATCTGGAAAACTAACACCCTTCTGACCATCGCTCCAGCCACTCACAATGCTGGTCACTACTGTTGGTACATACTGAATTTTTCTCCTTTCCCTAATTTCCTCAATGTTACTTCCTCCGACTGAGAATTCTGTACCCCTCATCCGCCTACTGGATGCACTGAGACCACCCTGGTCCAACTAATCTACCGATATCTGAGTTACCGGATTCTCACCGGTCACTACACTTCATCGCAATCTCCCAGTCGCTTCCAGCGACTCCTGAAGATACTTCGACTATCTATAACTGCTCTATCCATTCTACCGCTCGTACTGAAACGATGCTGCTGGAATCAGCTTGCTTATATCCCATCTGATTACTCAACTCCTACTAACTCGAGCCTTCCCTCCTAAAAGAAAAGCTACCTACCTAGCTATCCTTACAGCTGACTTACACTTGGCAGAAGGCTCAACTGATCCTGATGAGAGAGACTTGCCATTTCCAAATCAACCAACTATACCGTCAGCACTTGCATTCCAACACAAATACTAATACTGTCCCAAAACTCTGAAACCTTCCAAACACTGAACTGCCTGCTATACTGAACATGCCTGAAACTCTAAACTGCCTGAAACGCTGAACCGACTGAAACGTTGAACGGCCTGAAACACTGAACTGACTGAAACACTGAGCTGCCTGAAACACTGAACTCACTGAAACACTGAGCTGTCTGAAACACTGAACTAGCTGAAACACTGAGCTGCCTGAAACACTGAACTCCAACCCAACTGTGGAGTCAACGGACTCCTCACTTAGTCGCTTCCACGACTTCTGAACGAAATCTTCCTCTAGGACTAGTTTCCACTAGTTATCCTGTCACTGTGGCTTTAGCAACCTTCCGATCCAACCGATCGGGTCCATACGTCACATCCTGACATCATCAATTCCACGACTAACAACATGATGGCTCCCAGACTGACGGTAGCCCTTAACATACCCGAACCCCAACGGTCCACTGCTACTCTGATCTCATAACTGATGTGACGATCTATAGCCAAAGTTGCTGACTTAGCCATAACTGAACCATTTGGGAAATCCGAAATCTAACCCGTGGATTACCATATCCTCACCGCTGCACCCGAACTGGTGGGTACTACTGCTTTCCCGCGTCTAACACGCGCTCATGCTACCTACCAATCTGATAAAGGCTGCGACTACGCTCGCGGACTTACAACTCTCTAATACTATCTGACTGCTAGTGAATGCTACGGCTACCCCCGCAGACTTACAACACTACTACTACTATCTGACTGCTAGTGAATGCTACGGCTACCCCCGCAGACTTACAACACTACTACCATCTCGAGAACATCCTGACTATCCCTAGTCCCGCTAGTGATTCCTCATCCCGATTTCCCAAAAACAGCCCTTAGTCTTTGAATACTGCATCATTCTTGACATCTTATATCCTTGATATACTTAGCGCTTCATGGAGGAACTCTTCGGCTTGGTTCCCAAACCAACCGTCTACTAATCCGGATACAAGAAGCTTTCGTTGGGAAGTTTCCAAAATCCCAACTCCTGAATCCACGCAATCCTGCATGCTGACTCTACCACTGGCTACTAATACGAAAACATCTCCTGCTATCCGTTCTCAGGATCCCTATTCCGACTCACTTGAGCCTCTACAGGTGGTCCTCCAATCCTGGATTCTCAACCAGCTTCTAATCATCTCGATTACATGAACTAATTGCTGGGAAGGTCCTCGAACTCCCAAATCTGAACTCCTTAATCCATCGAACACCGTGCTACAATCACTTCAGAGGCCGCACAATCATTCTGAGTCTACGTGGCTCTTATTCTTGTATACTTGGAAGGGTTCTCCCCCACTTGGATTCGACTAGATCCTTACTGCTCACTGGTCGAAAGGATTTCCAACCTTCCTTTCATTAGAAGGGCGATATGCTGACCGCCGACGTTTACCCTTGCCAGCGCTCCAACTAACTCCTGCCAGGTCCGCACCCCTCCTGCTATCTGACTGCGCACCCTTCGATCCTTAACTGTAATTGCCTTAGGGACTACATCCCGAGAATCTGCATTTGGGGTGCACCTCCCCAACCCACTTCCTTACTGACTGCTAGCTACTCCACTAAAACTCTGGACTATCACTCCTGAGAATATAACTGACCATTACTCGACTAATGCCCTCCGCAAGTAGTAAAGCACTACTGCACCTTACACATACATGCTACAGATACTGAATCCGAAATACCATGATCTATAGAGAACGACCTCCAATTCAATATTCGAATTCCAAGGTATGCAGATGACATAAACTCAACCACGAGCAGGTAATGCAGCAACATAACAATAATATCACAATAATAGATGACAGAAAAGCAAAAGATACATACCTCCATCACTCAGTGCTGCTCGAATCCCTGCTGAAATCTACCGGAAAACTCGGCTCTGAGCCGTAGGTGCCCTTGCCCGGCCCTGATGTCCGTTGGGCTCTCGAAGTCCTATGGGCAGGAGCTGGCACCTGCCCTGCTGTATACAAACTCGGACAGTGGGCCTTCTTGTGGCCTCTCTGACCGCAATGGAAACATCTCGGATCAAGTCCCTGGGCAATGGTAGTAGTACAATCCCTGCTGATATGACCCATTCGACTGCATCTGAAACAACCCAAATCATCACCATTTCTACGCCTACACACACCCATGTGCGTCCTTCCGCACTTCCCGCATCGACTGCGGTTCTGATAGTTCCTCGTCCTCAAATCCGAACCCTTGGGCCTCTTACCCGATCCTGAGGCTACTTGAGTCTCATCCACTTTCCTCTTCCTTTCCGACTCCCTACGTGCCGGCTGAGCAACAGCCGTCTAATCCTGGAGCCTCTCGATCAACCTATCGGTGATCCTTACGACCATGTCAAGCAGATCCTCACGAATGGCTTGCGAGACTTCCTCAACTATCCAATCATCCAAAGGTCTCTCTTGGAGACAGGATGCCCCACTCACCCCTGTCCCCTGATGGCAGAAACTAGAAATGGGATCTCCCTCCCTAGTAGACCCCTGAACTCCATAAGATTCGGGACCTAGACGAGCCCCAATCTGTCCTGAAACTCTCCCGGCCTTAAAGGCCTCAAGATGACTGTCCATGAGCTCCACAATGGCCTCCCTAACTGAACCGAAAATCACTGGAGTCTGATCAATGATGTTGCGCGTGATCTCTGCGGAAATGAAATCCCTCATCTGATCATCAAGCTGCCCGGCTCTAAAGCCTGAGCCAGATCCCTCCTCGACGTCTGAACTGCTAACTGGTAGCTCGCATAATGTCACCATGCTGAAAATATAACAATTCCTGATCAATATACACACTACTGCTGAGGGACCTCTCACACACTCTACCATTCTCTGGTTTCGTCTTGGCCCCTCTTGAATCGAGTACGGATCCTCTGCTTTCAGTAGTATGGCCCCCTACTACCTTCCACATCTATCCGTACTTTCCTCAAGAACTGCCTCGACTCCACCAAGTCGCTCTACTGCTACTGATCTCTGCTACAACCTTCCTAGGCTTGCCCTAGGGAACTTCTGACTCCACCCAAACCAGTCCTCAGCTGCTGAAGGTCTCCTTGTAATGCCAATTAGTCACCACCTGAATACCATCACATGCAATGAGGCTCGGATAATCCTTCGAGTAAAAGTCTCGTCCCTACAACGGTTGGACTCAAACAAGAGCTGCGCAATAGGGCCAAATCCAGTACTCTGAGATTATTCAACCCTGAACACATGTGGTGTGACGTATTCACCTAATGGCTAACTCCCATCACTCAGAGTCCCACAAAGCACAAAGCAAGCAGCATTCAGATAAAGGAAACATACTCAGGCAAAACTATTCTCATAACGAGAAACTGTACTAGCATACAATGCTAAGCTCATACTATCATGCATAACCTACACAGGCTGTCCTACTACTGTCTACTCATTACTAGCATGAAATTCTTATCAAGCTGAAACACATAAAGCAGGCACATAGGGCATCATCCTAGATCCTTAGTCCTATTCTAGCATGCTGTTCTACTTAAACTGAAGCTGAAACTGAAACTGAAACTGGAACTGATAATCGTAACATAACTTGTATGGGTAATTTGGGAGTACTTACTTGAGCTCGGCTGATTGCATGCACCACACCCTTTTCTCTTTTCAAAACTCTTTTGCTTTTTCTAAAACTCTTTTCTTTACACTTTTTCTAAAATTGTTTTCCTTTCTCAAAATTCTTTTGTAATTACGATTTTTCTTCTGAAAACTCTATATCACTTCCTTAGTTTGAGTTCAGGCACACTCGGAAGTGCGCCCGAATCCCTCAAACCAAGGCTCTGATACCAACTTGTAACGACCCAAAAATCAAGACTAAAAATTTCTTTTAAAACATTACTAAAACTAGATTTATAAACAACGTATCATAAGTCAAACATAACTTTCGAGTATTAAATTCAAAACATAATATCATTATCAGAGTCAAACATTCCCAGGCTAACTGACTATGGTGTGTGCTCTGCAATCTTCCTGAGCTCCTCTTTGAAAACCGACTACCTGAAACCAAAACTGAAAACCATAAGCACGAAGCTTAGTGAGCTCCCCCAATCTACCACATACCACACAATAACATATAAAGCACATACTGGGCCTTGCCCACTGCATCGGACCAAAGTCTGGACTAACTGGGGCCTTGCCCCCTACATCAGACCGAAGTCCGAAGCTGACTGGGATCTTGTCCCCTACATCGAACCGAAGTCCGAAGCTGACATCGGACCGAAGTCCGAAGCTGACTGGGACCTTGTCCCCTACATCGAACCGAAGTCTGAAGCTGACATTGGACCGAAGTCCGAAGCTGACTGGGACCTTGTCCCCTACATCGGACCGAAGTCCGAAGCTGACATCAGACCGAAGTCCGGAGCTGACTGGGACCTTGTCCCCTACATCGAACCGAAGTCTGAAGCTGACTGAACATAGCATAAACATATCAACTAGCATAAACACATAAATCCTGTCTGAGCCACAAAGGCATTAAACATACTAACTACTACATCGAACCGAAGTCCAAAGCTGACTGGGACCTCTGTCCCCTACATCGGACCGAAGTCCGAAGCTGACTGAACATATCATAAACATATCAATTGGCATAAACACATAAACCCTGTTTGAGCCACGAAGGCATCAAACATGCTAACTACTGCATCAGATCAAAATCTGGATACTACTGCTAGCTAAACGGGCCGGCATTGTGGCCTTAGACCCGTTCCTACTGAAGGGAAACTCACCTGAAATGCTGAGCTCTGCTGATAAACCTCTGGCTGCTACTCGACAATCCCCTAAACCACTGCTCCTCTAGCTCTCCGAGCTATCAATATACATATAACACTTAGTCTGACAGTCAACTAAGTCAACTCTGGTCAAAGTCAACCTTCCAGGTCAACCCTACTCGCCGAGTTCATAAGCTCAGGGTCTTTCTATTCACGACTCGACTCGCCGAGTCATTCAATGACTCGCCAAGTCCAACTAGTTCCAAGTCCTGTCGTGACCAACTCGCTGAGTCACCACCCGACTCACTGATTCGAGTCTCAACTCGAAGGGTATGGGGTTTCGCGACCTGACTCGCCGAGTCCACTAATAGACTCGCCGAGTCCAAGGCAATCTTCAACCAACTCGTCGAGTTGTTCTTCCAACTCGCCGAGTTGATGCCTAACTTCATCCGACTCGACGAGCTGTTCATCCCACTCATCGAGTTCCTCCTCATCTTCAATATACTCGCCGAGTCCACTCGAAGGACTCGCCGAGTCTATTCAGTCCTTAATCCATGCAGTGGCTTTTCGAGCCAAACAAGGCTTCCAACTCATAGATCCACACTTCTAAGGCCTATCCCCCACGTAAAGTGGCAAACTTTACGTGTAGATCAAGAGATCTAGGCTTAAAACACATTCAAACTAGGGTTTAAGACAAAGAGGCTTCACTATCAACCCAAGAACAGATGCTTTATGACTTTCCAGGCCAAGATACACTCAGATATGAAGTAGCAACTTCAGATCTAGGCTTATAACTCGAAATAGCTCTTAAGCATGGCATAAAATCCCCAAATCACATAGCTAAGGCTGATCTATTAAACAAAAGAGGGAAGGTAACGATTTATTACCTTTGAATGCTCAGAAATGATCCACCAACTCTGGATCCAAGGCCCCCTTTCTTGCACCACAAAGACTAACTTCTCTCTCAAGCTCCAAAAGCTTCACTAAGGGTAGATCTTGCTCCAAAACGATTATGGCGTCTAGGGTTTAGTGCTCTGGGGTAGAGAGGCAGTAAAGGAACCCTAGGAAGGAGAATGAGACGCTTAAATAGGCTCCAAGTCCTGGATTTAGGGTTTTCCTCGTTCAGACCCAACTCGTCGAGTCTCCTTGGCCGACTCGCCGAGTCGGTCGCTTACACCTCGACCCGGATCCCGCTCGGACTCGCCGAGTCCCTCCATGGACTCGCCGAGTCTCCCCTTAAAATTAAGGTCTTCTTTCTTTTCTTGACTTTCCAAACTTTGGGGTGTTACATGATGCAGTTCCATAACAACAAAATCATGCACCAATGAAAGAACTGAAAATGGGAAATTGCATACCTGCAACGTCCGGCGTTGCTCGCGTCTCCAAGGTCGTCATCTGAAAAGCCCTGCTCCCTGCTGCAGGAGCCTCTACCCGGCCCTGACGGCCATCCGTGATCCTCAAGGCTGCAGGGGCGGGTTCCATCACCCGTCCTGCCGAAGACAAACTAGGGCACCGGGTCTTCTTGTGACCCCGCTGGTTGCAATGAAATCATATCAAGTCTGATCCCTGCGCAACGGTAACAGTGCAATCCCTGCTGAAATGACCAGTCCGACCGCACTTGAAGCAGCCAGACTCACCACTGCTACCACTCCTGCACATGCACCCGTGCGCCCTGCCACACTTTCCGCACCGACTGCGGTCCTGATGATCCCTCGATCTCGAATCCGATCCCTTGGGCCTTTTGCCCGAACCCGCAGCTACCTGAACCTCATTCAGCTTCCTCTTCCGGATTTGCTCCAAATCAATTTCCCTTTCTCTAGCCTGTGAAATCATATCTTCCAGCGTCTTACAGCTGGATCTGCTCACGAACTCCCTGATGTCATCCCTCAACATCTCATGGTATCGGGCCTTCTTCATCTCCTCATCCGCGACATACTGCGGTCCAAGAAGAGCCCTCTCCCTGAACTTGGCGGTGATCTCCGCCACAGTCTCAGTAGTCTGCGTCAAATCCCGAAACTCTCGTGCCAGCTGCTGCACCTCAATCATCGGCGAAAACTACGCCCTGAACCTGGCCGAGAAATCGCTCCAAGTCATCGCGTCCAACGCGGCATCATCCCCCAAAGCATGACCAATCTCCTCCCACCAATCCCTCGCTCTGTCCTTCAGAAGACAGGAAGTGAGTCTGACCTTGTCCCCCTCGGGAAACTTGCTCGTACGAAAAGCATTGGCAACATCAGCCAACCATCTGCTGCTTGCAATAGGGTCCCTAGCCCCATGATAATCTGGTGCCCCGCAGGCTCTAAACTCTCGAAATGTCAAGGTATGCGCTCCCATCAATGCCATCATCTCAGTACGGAAGGCTCCCAGCCTCTCATCCAAGATCTCCAGTATACCCTCCTTGACCGTGCCAAAGATCACAAGAGTCTGAGATAGAATATTGCGCGTAACCTCAGCTGATATCAACTCTCTCATCCCCTCCTCGAGCTGCTCGGCCCCTAACCCGAGCCTGATCCCTCTCCGGTGCCTGATCCGCCCGTTGGACTCTCTCGCAATGTCACCATGCTGCAAAAAATATACCACAACCACTACCAGAATACTCATCACTGATGCGAGACCAAACATACCCTACCAGGTTCCCGGTCTTGTCTCGGCCTTTCCCGAATCGAGTACGGATCCTCTACTTTCAGTAGTACGGGCCCATACTACCTTCCACATCTATCCGTACTTTCCTCAGGAATTGCTTTGACTCCACCAGGTCCCTTATCCACTTATACTGCTCCCAACACTATCTCATCCTAGGCTTACCCTAGGGAAACCTCTGACTCAACTCAAACCAGTCCTCAGCTGCTAAAGGCCTCCTCGCGATGCCAATTAGCCATCACCTGGATACCATCACATGTGACGAGGCTCAGATAATCCTTCGAGTAAAAGACTCGTCCCTACAACGGTTGGACTCAAACGAGAGCTGCGAAATAGGGTCAAATTTAGCACTCTGAGATTATTCAACCATGATCACATGTGACGTGGCGTATCCACCTAATAACTAACTCCCATCACTCAAAATCCCACAATGCACAAAGCAAGCAGCATTCGAACAAGGGAAAAAAATCTAACCATATCATACTCAAGCAATCATATCCACATAGCAAGAATCTGAACTAGCATGCAACACAAACTCATAACTCAGGCATAACCTAAACAGGCTATCCTACTACTGTCCAATCAGCACTACAATGCAGCTCAAAAGCACAAATAACAGGCACATAAGGCATCATCTCTAGATCCTTAGTCCTATTCTAGCATGTTGTTCTACCAACTGATAATCATAACATGAACTTGTATGGGTATTTTGGGGTACTTACTTGAGCTCAGTTGATTGCATGCACCACACCTCTTTTCTCTTTTCAAAGTTCTTTTCTTTCTGAATTCTTTTTGCTTTTTCTAAAACTGTTTTTCGTTCTAAAAATTCCTTTTACAAAACTGTCTTTTTACATTTTGAAAACTTTTTATCCGACCCCTCAGTTTGAGCTCAGGCACACCCGAAAGTATGCCCGAATCCCTCAATCCAAGGCTCTGATACCAACTTGTAACGTCCCAAAATTTAAGACCAAAAATTTTCTTTAATAAAACATTACTTTAAGCATAGACATCATTCCAAAACATAATCTGAGTATAAGTTTTCAAAATACATGTTCATTATCAAAGTAAACATTCCCAGGCTGGCAAATCTATGGTGTGTGTGCCATGCGATCACCCCGAGCTCTTCCCTCCGCTACCGGAAGTACCTGAAACCAAAACTGAAAACCGTAAGCACGAAGCTTAGTGAGTTCCCCACCCTACCACATACCATACAAACACATAACGCATATACTGCCAGGCTATTATGGGGTGCCTGACTACCCGGTACGACCGTTCTGGGGTGTCGTCCTACCCATGTCAAGCCATTCTGGGGTGCTGACTACCCATGTCAAGCCATTCTGGGGTGCTGACTACCCATGTCAAGCCATTCTGGGGTGCTGACTACCCATGCGGCCATTCTGGGGTGCCGTCCTACCAGTGTCAAGCCATTCTGGGGTGCTGACTACCCGTGTCAAGCCATTCTGGGGTGCTGACTACCCATCGGTCCTAACAACCGATCCTCGGGGACTATTTCACCCCCCTACTGCTACTATCACATATATCATAACATAACATATTATCAGACATATCTGGGGTGTCTGAACTACCCTTCGGTCCTAACAACCGAACTCGGGGACTACTCCCCTCCTACTACCTCTAACTCATATAACAGATCATTCTAGCACATAAACATAACATCACATACTGTCAGGCATTTTTGGGGCGTCTGACTACCCTTCGGTCCTAACAACCGAACTCTACTGATGAGTCATGGAACCCCATCCATGCTCCTACTGGTACTGAGATACGGGCCGAGCCCATACTCACTCTTTCCCTAACTTGGGCCTCACCCCTGATCTGCTGCTAATGAGATGTGGAACACCATCCACACTCTGCAATTGGTGAGATGCAGGACCTCGCCCACACTCACCTCCCTACCAGGCACATACAAGTATCACACAGACAACAAGTATAAACTATCACATACGCCCCTCCTTGGGCACCCGCCCTCTATCATTGGACCTTGTCTGAATATCATACTAGCATACTGTGCCTAGGGCTTACCCCCGGGCATTCTACTCATAACTACATGGGTCGGCATTGTGGCCATAGACCCATTCATACAAAGGGAAACTCACCTGCACTGGTTGAACTTGCTGATGATCCCACTAGCTGCTGCCTGACTACTCACTGAACTACGGCTCTACTAGCTTTCCGAGCTATCAATATCAATGCAACACTTAGCATACTGACCCATGACAGTCAAACAAGTCAACTCTAGTCCAAGTCAAAGTCCTGGTAAAAGTCAACCTTCCAGACCAACCCTACTCGCCGAGTCCACCTACTGACTCGCCGAGTTCTTATGCTCAACGTCCTTCTAATCGCGACTTGACTCGCCGAGTCATCCCCTGACTCGCCGAGTCTACCGACTCTCAAATCATGCCCTGATCAACTCACTGAGTCCTGGCTCGACTCGCTGACTCGAGTCTTAACTCGAAGGGTTTGGGACCACGCGACCTGACTCGTCGAGTCCAAGAACAGACTCGCCGAGCACCAGGCAATCTCCAACCAACTCGCCGAGTTGTTCATCCAACTCGCCGAGTTCATGCCCATCTTCATCCGACTCGTCGAGCTGTTCATCCCACTCGTCGAGTTCCTTCTCATCTTCAAGCTACTCGCCGAGTCCACTCGAAGGACTCGCCGAGTCTATTCGGTTCCACAAACATGCAGAGGACTTACGAGTCATGCAGGGATTCTAAACCGTAGATCTACCCTTCCCAAGCCTACTCCTCACGTAAAGTTGCAAACTTTATGTGTAGAGAAGGAGATCTAGGAAAAATGCACCATAAACTAAGGTTTAAGACCAAGAGGCTCCATAATCCACTCCATGACTGATACTTTACGGGATTCTAAACCACAACAAGCATGGATCTGAGGTAGCAACCTCAGATCCGGACCTCAAGCTAGAGATTGATCTTAAACATGGCTTAAAAGCCCCAAAACTCATAACCAAGGAAAATCTGGAGGAGAGAAACGACTTAATACCTTCAAATGCTCTGAAATGATCCCCAAACTTCGGATCCAATGCCACTCCTTGATGCTTCAAAGTTTCCCACTTCTTCTTCTTCCTTTAAATCACTCAAAAATGGCCAAAAGCATGAATGAGCACAATGGGGGCTTAGGGTGCGGCGTTCTGGGTGAGAGAGACAGTAAAGGAGCCCTAGGAAGAAGAATGAGGCGATTAAATAGGCTCCAAGCCCCGGATTTAGGTTTTTCCTCGCACAGACCCTACTCGCCGAGTCGCCTTGGCCGACTCGCCGAGTTGATCATTTATTCCTCGACTCGGGTCCCGCTCGGACTCGCCGAGTTCCTCCTTAGACTCGCCGAGTCCCTCCTAAATTTAGGGTTTCCTTTACTTTCTTGGCTTTCAAAATCTTGGGTGTTACATTTGAAACATTTCAAAACATTAGGGTTTTAACTATTTAAATTTCAAAACAAAACCTTTAAGTTCAAATTTAAACCATAAAACTTACATGGGCACAATTGAAACTTTTTCACAATACAAGGATCAAATAACAAATAACAATTAATTTTTTCATTATCTATATTTGACCTAATTTCAATTTCATGCAAGATAAGTTACCAAATTAATAGAAATAATCAATCTTTAATCATGTAAGGAGGTTATTATCTAATCAATTGGTAATTATCTTGTGTTTTGGCAAGGATAATCTTTTAGAAACATTAAAACTCGTATTTTATAAGTTCAAAACGAATATGGTAATTATCCTTAAGCAAAACAGCAATAAAATCCGAAATTCCCTCTGTCTGACGCTCCGACTCGCCGAGTCACACATTGGAACTCGCTGAGTAGGGCAGACTCGCCGAGTCCATGTAGTGACTCGTCGAGTCAGTTCGAACAGAAGGCCAGAATTCGATTTTCAGTTAATAATTCAACATAGCATCACATACAACAGAAACCAACCTGGCTCTGATACCACTAATGGGTTTTGGCTATAAGAACATCCTATGTGCTCATGCAAACCCTAATGCTTGGATCTAGGTTTCTCTATTGTACATGCAATGTATCCAATACTTACAATCTTAGATCTAACATATTATAAACTGAAATTAGGGTTTAGAGAATTACCTTTGATTGTTATATAGCAATAACAATCACAAATCCTCCTTGTAATGACTTTAGAAAGCTTAGAGTCACAAATGTCACTCCTCTAATGGCTCACAAACACCAAGAGCAAGAGGATGAAGAATAAGGAGAGGGGAGGCTGCCCAAAATGTGTGGAAACCCTAAGGAATAAGTTCACCATGTTTTTGAGTCTCAAGGGTCCTTTAAATAGTAAGGCTATTAGGGTTATCTAACTAGGAAACCCTAATTTGGATGCTTAGGCCCTAAGCAACCCATGGACTCCCTCCTTAGAGGCCTAGGACGATTTCTAATGGGTTTCCCCATAGAATTCGTCCACCCCTCTAATATGGAGTCCATTAGCCCAATATTCAACTATCACACAATTGACAGTTCTAGTCCCTTAAGTTTAATTAATGTCTTTTAGCCACAAACTTAATTCTTATTAATTCTTGACTAATATTAATTAAACAATATGATTTTTCCTTTGATATATTATTCTCATAATATATTAATAAATCATAATTAATCCTTTCTCTCCATAATTCATCCTATCGAGTTGCTTTGGTGAAGGCTACCCAAAAGGACCATGCACCATCGGGTCAAGTACATACCAAAATAGTTATGGACTTAGACACTAATCCAACACCAAGTCCCTAAAATAGGGTTCTGATCTGACTGGAGTACGCCCAGCATACTCCTGGGAACCTTCGCGACCATCCTGGTCAGTACGCCCAACGTACTCCAAGGTACGGCCAGCATACTACCTTTTTCACTAGTACGCCCCGCGTACTCTTTGTGTACGCCCTGCGTACGCGGCTAAGCCTGAAAAGCACAAAACTTCCGAAGGCCATAACTTTTTCGTTATAAACCCGTTTCCAACGATCCTTATATCCACGAAAAGGTAACGAGAAGCCACACACTTCTATCAACTCATACCTTTCTTATAACCTTCCAAACAAAAAACCATTTTACACAAAAGCCCAACTGAAACTTTGCCAAAATACCCCTAGGCTCCAAAACATGAATTAAACACCTGGATCATTTCCAATACATCACCCGCGCCTGAATGGGCCTAGAAACTACCTTTTCAAAAGCCCTAATCCTTATGATGACCAATATTCGGGCCACAGCCCCAGACTAGGAATCGATCCGGAACAGGGTGTTACACTTAACTATCATTTTGACTATTTAATTACCTTTTTTCAACTATTCAATGGAACAGAATCGCGTACTTACACACACATACATACACTAGGACCACTCAGAATGTAGCACGGTTGTTAGAATGTATCGTTTTAGGGTTTTCATTGGTATGTTCTTTCTGAATCATAAAAGGTGTACTATGTTTTGGGGTTTTTTTGTTTTGAATTTTTTTACTAGCATGATGTTGGTTGTTGTAGTGTTGGATTGGTTATGCATTGTTAAAGAAGAAGCTTGACAGGAACCAAGTGTTTCTATTGTGAATAGACACTGTAATATTCGTTTAGAATGGATTAACAACAATATTCTATCAAAATGTATTAGTGTTTTAATTAGATTTCAATGTTTTTATTTGATTTTTAGTCATTCGCATTTTTATTCTTTAAGAATAAATGTAATCAAACCACTAATACTTATATTCTTTCAGAATGAATGTCATTTATGTAAGTTCATAGTTGTATTCAGTAAGAATGAATGTAATTACTGATTTTAAGATAATAAACTTCTTTTCATATAAAATTTGTATTCATAAAAAATTATTATCTTGATAATATATATTTATAATATTCTGTCAGAATTTAATGTCTTTTTTCAAGATAATCATACACACATTCTTTTAGAATGTCCGAATTAATATATTTATTATAAAAAAAATTAGATTTTTAAAGTTTGGAGAATTAATTATTCCTTAAAATCTGCAATTTTCCTTTTCTAAATTTATGTTAATTGACTAAAATACCTTTAGAATGAAATTAGATGGTATTTTTTTTAATTATCTCTAGTTTAATAATATTTTTTATTCACTTTCTTAAAATAAGTAAAATGATTGGCTCACAATCAATCCAATATTCACACAATAATTAGTTAGAATACAATAACACACACACACACACACACACATATATATATATATATATATATATATATATATATATATATATATATATATATATATATATATATAACAGTAGAAAATTTTGCTAGTATAAAACGAATGTCGAATAAACAATGGAAACAAGTTGTGAACATTAAAGAAACATGGTAATTGCAAAATTAGAATAGCAGCAGCCTAACATCAAGACTGACAGTTAACCAACATGTAAGTAAATCTTAATTCGAATGATTTTTGGGTTCGATTATGCTAATTGGTTTCATTTGAAACAAAACATTTAATGTATTTCTACTGATGGTTTCATTATGAAACAAAATCGACAATTTACTTGAGTGTATATGTATGTACATCATAAACAAAACTACAAAATGGTTTGATTTGCTAATCTAGTCGATTTTTGTAACAAAAACTTTTAACAAAATCCGCAATTGCGGTCTGAAACTAAAATTGCAATGGTTGGTTGTATGTGTATGTATGTAGTTTAGACAATGTCCATTCATGAAACGTTTTTTTTCATATAAATCTTTTGAAGTTGAGGTATTGTGTGCATATGTCCATTCATGAAACTTTTCTTTTCATATAAATCTTTTGAAGTTGAGGTATTGTGTCATCACTTTTTAATTTTTTTTGTGCTCTGATTACATATTTTTGAGTTTGGTTTTATATTGAGTACTTGCATTCCACACTTCTAGTATACACATGCGCATACATAGTGAATTAAATCAATATTTTTAAATGATGCATGGTGTTTCATTTTTTATATTTTTGATTTATATGGACTATGTTTCTCTAATGACGTCTGTAATATATGCGTGTTTTATCTTGCTATGTGTGGATGTCTGATGTTTCATGTTGACTCCTACAACTAAATTAAAGACTAAATGCATGGAAGCATCACCGGTTTGTGTTTTTTACGTGTGGATATCCAAGAATTTTATTATAAACCAACAAGAGGTTTCCATTTATTAAGATTCTGTGATTTATAGATGTTTTTCTTAGGAATTATTAGGAAATTTGACTTGGAAAAATTGCATTAGGGATGTTTGGATATTGTATGCAAATAAGTCTAATTATTCACACTTTTTGAATTGTCATCTGCGATCTCTCTTAGCTTTTTTCCATATTCGTATGAAAAAAATACTTACAAAAGTTGAGGAAATGTATATTTAATATTCATCTATATAAAAGATCATTTGGTCTTATTTTTTGACAGTTACCTGAAATCAGTGTTTTGAGTGCACTGTTACATAGTAACCTTACAGTAAAAATTCAAATTTGTAAGTAAAACATGTAATTGGTCTGCCATTTTATCTATCTCATGCATATCAATTTTATTCCGGTTCAAGTCTGCATAAAAAATTTGAGTAATCTATAAAAAAATTAATTAAACTTCGGTGTAATTTACTTGCAAAGTTGTTGATGATAGTTTCTATTCAGAGAATTAAATGAAGAATTATGACCATTTTACCCTCATAGTCCCTTTTCCAGAACTTACCTCTTTTTGTGCAATGATGCAGCAGGGATGAACATCAAAAAGAGTTGATAAGATGAGAAAGGTAGCTGAGTTTAGTTGATAAAGAGTGTTCTTGTAATAAGTATGATTTTGCAGCTGATTGACGGGTGCGGACTCACCATGAGCAGGAGTAGGCAGCGTCGGTATACGATGTGCTGGTATAGCAGTCACCTGTGTTGGGCAAAGAGTACATGGCGCTAAGTCGGTTGATGATGACGGTGGAGCAGCAGGTGCCGAGATAGGTGAGGAGGGAATCACCTCATGAATGGAAGGAGAACCATCATTATATGTAGAGAGGAGCAACTGAGCAGAGGGCGTTTGTGATGAAGATCCAGAGTATGGAAATAGATTTTCATCAAACTGAGCATGACATGTGGTATAAATCCGACCAGTAGAGGGGTCTAAACAACAATATCCTTTATATTGAGTATTGTAGCCAATAAATACACATGGAGTATTGCGAGGAGCAAGCTTGTTTGAGGCATAATCCCGAAGATATGGATACACCCGACAGCCAAACACCCGAAAATTCCCATAATTTGGAGAGAGTTTGAAGAGAAGCTCATATGGAGACTTGTTATCCAGAAGAAGGGTAGGCAACCGATTAATAATATATGCAGCAGAACTGAATGCATGTGGCCATAAGGTTGCAGGTGCATTGGATTTAAACATCATTGCTAATCCAGTCTCGGTGATATGACGGTGCTTCCTTTCAGCCCAAACATTTTGTTGAGGTACATAAGGGCATGATAGGCGATGAAGGGTGCCATTATTTAGAAATAATGTGCGTACACGTTCATTAATAAATTCAGTGCCACCATCGGATTGAAAAACCTTAAGCGTGCATGAGAATTGTGTTTGGACGAAGGTGACAAATGTAGTTAAAACATTATAGAAATCCGACTTCTTTTTCAAAGGATATAACCATGTGAATCTTGAGAAGTCGTCAATGAAGAGAACATAGTATCTATACCCATCAGTAGATATGACAGGAGATGCCCCCCATAAGTCACAACGAACCAAGTCCAAAACACATGCAGTTCGTTTTGAATTGAGGGTAAAGGGCAATTTTTTACTTTTAGATAATTGGCAAGAACTACAAACACTTGGCGATGGCAATACAGAAGTAAGAGACAAGCAACCAAGTTTATTTAATAATGAAATAATGTCAAAATTAACATGCCCTAAACGACTATGCCATAAATCATAAGATGCTCGTAGTCTTCTTGAAGTAAGATTTGCGAGAAAAGCATGCTTCCCTTGATCAAGTAAAAATAAACCATCCTTACGTCGCCCTCTTGCTAGTGTTTCCTTTGAAAAGCGATTCTGAATAAGAAAGATTTTATCAGAAAACAAAGCATCAACATGATTGTCCTCTGTAATCTTACTAACCGAGAGCAAACTTTTAGTTAAATTAGGGACTACAAGAACATCGAGTAAATTGATTTGTGGAGCCATATGAGAAGTACCAATATGATATATGTGAGATGTATGACCATTACCAAAAGCGACATGCTCATTACCCGAGTATGAAGATGAAGAATCCAAATGAGATGAAGTGGGCGTCATATGAGCTGAGGCTCCAGAGTCAACACACCAGTCAGGTGTGGAGTCTGAAAGGTTGCATTGGGCATGAAACGATTGAGCCAAATTCGCATCAAGGACTGGAAATGGACGTGCAAAAGAATGAAGATCAGGACACTGGTTTGCATAATGGCCTTCTTTGCGACATAGCTGACAGTGCGGTGGTCGCCTACCCCGACCCCGACCACGAGAGAAGGCGCCACGGTTGGAAGATCGACCACGACCTCGATTAGAGATTAGAGGAAGTGGTGGTGTTGAATGCGACAGGGGGTGTACTCGAACCAAACAGAAAGGAGACAAATAATTCATGACTTTCAGCTTGTGATACAAGATCATGAAACGCATGAGGAGGCTTAATGAGGCGTTGTGCAATAGAGAAGGTCTCAAAGGTGGGACCAAGACCACGCAAAAACCAGTGGGTTTTATCAGCAACATCAAGAGGATGTCCAATGGAAGATAACTGATCACAGATTGCCTTGTACTTTCTTGCATATTCGGTAACAGTAGAAGAACCCCTTGGAGATGTGTCAAAGAGAATCCCTTAGAGTATGCAGACGATCAGTAGAGTCATTGCTGTAGATTGCTTCCAAAGCAGTCCAGAATTCGTGAGCAGTTTTGTAATCTAAGGTCTTGGCCATAGCCTCTTCAGAGAGAGAGGATTGGATGAGGATGAGTGCACGTTGATCAGAGGCTACCCAGGAAGTGTAGGCCGGATTTGGTGAAGGACCGCTTGAGCCAGCAACAGTGATAGTGGCAGAAGGAATGGTAATGGAACCATCAACGTATCTAAGAAGATCTTGGTAGGATAAGAGGGGTAGAATTTGCTTCTTCCAAAGGAGATAGTTAGTGGAGGATAGCTTAATGGTAAGCATATGAAGAAGAGTATAGAGGGGAAGTGTGGAGTCGGCCATGGTGTGATCAAAGATGAAGAGGAAAGACGATCAAGAGAAAGGCCGGCCAGGAAGAGATTAGGCTGATACCATATTAGGATTTGTAAATGTTCACCGTGTCTGGTGGGGTTTGTATTGATCTTTATAAATAATACAAAGATTAAAAGATAAGGAAATAACAAACTTTCCTACTAATATAAGCTATACAATATAATTGCTATACTTATCATGATTCTGTCGAATCATGTCTATTAATAAGTATTAAAGTTCATTCAACAGGGGCTAAGAACAAGTGTATTAATAGTTCCAAAATTGCTTTACTGCACTTGTGGTTTTCTATTTGTAATATTAAGTTCATTTTTATTTTTATGCTTTTTTATTGATGTACAAAATAGATATCGAAACATGTTTTTTTTTAGAACTCTCTTGTGCTTTCCTTTATGGTTTTCCTTTTGTGATAATTAGAAATAACATGATGCAAAAACATTTATGAAAAATGAAAATCAATAGTAAATCACAATATCTTTTAGGGAAAATGACTCTTGAGGGTAATTAACTTTTGCGTTTGTACTCATTTGGTCCCTTTTCTTTTTTTTGTATTCAATATACCATCGAACTTGTTGTTGGTGTTTACCATAGCCCTTTTGACCGGCTTTTGACCTGTGATAGCCGGTCAAAGGGTTATGGTGAACACAGACAACAAGTTCGATGGTATATTGAGTACAAAAAAAAGAAAAGGGACCAAATGAGAACAAACGCAACAGTTGGTTACCCTCCTGATTCATTTTCCCTTTACTCATTTACAACAAATCCCACATCATTTCCTACTGATATTAATGACTTTTATGATATTCATTCTTGCTTCTCTTCAAAACATAACCTACGAAAGGACATTATTCATACATGTACAACTTTGTAATGCACTTGAATATTTATTAGGGGAATCTTGACTAAGCAGGCGCATTTCATGACTACATTTACATTTCCAATCAAATGATTTATCATATCATGGATTCTAGACAAGTCTACAAACGAGTGGAATCACAAGTGCTATGATTTTTTAGTTTACTTAGCTTTAAGATCGAACTCATGGGATAAGATACAACATCAGTATGTACAATACACCATTGTATTGTACATACTGATGTTGTATCTTATCCCATGAGTTCGATCTTAAAGCTAAGTAAACTAAAAAATCATAGCACTTGTGATTCCACTCGTTTGTAGACTTGTCTAGAATCCATGATACGATAAATCATTTGATTGGAAATGTAAATGTAGTCATGAAATGCGCCTGCTTAGTCAAGATTCCCCTAATAAATATTCAAGTGCATTACAAAGTTGTACATGTATGAATAATGTCCTTTCGTAGGTTATGTTTTGAAGAGAAGCAAGAATGAATCTCATAAAAGTCATTAATATCAGTAGGAAATGATGTGGGATTTGTTGTAAATGAGTAAAGGGAAAATGAATCAGGAGGGTAACCAACTGTTGCGTTTGTTCTCATTTGGTCCCTTTTCTTTTTTTTGTACTCAATATACCATCGAACTTGTTGTCTGTGTTCACCATAACCCTTTGACCGGCTATCACCGGTCAAAAGGGCTATGGTAAACACCAACAACAAGTTCGATGGTATATTGAATACAAAAAAAAGAAAAGGGACCAAATGAGTACAAACGCAAAAGTTAATTACCCTCAAGAGTCATTTTCCCTATCTTTTACAAGCATTGAGTGTTGGAACTAGCAACCATACAAAATTTTCTAGCAGTAATTTGATATATCTAAAAGACTAAAACTTTTAGTTTATAATAAGAATTTAAATATCCCATTAGGTCTTAAAGTTCACCATCTTTAGAAAAAAAAATCTTTTGGATTAGCATGTGTCCCCTAGATTTACTTAAAAATTTTTGTTAAATTTTTGTTCGTTCTTATAAAAACTTTATTATAAATTGAATGATACAAAACAAGACGCTAACACAAATGATGAGCGAACTAAGTGCAAGCATATACATGAGGAGAAAACCCACCTAAGAGCATATGTTTGAATAACACAAAGATCCGATTTTCATAAAATTTTACCTCGTGTTCAACTTGAGAAACCCTTGAATGTGTTCAATTTAGCATCAGATTCATGGCTACCAGACTCTTCTTCCCCTTGTGTCGACTTTCTTTTGGTCTTTCTCTTATGTTACTTGGTGAATCGTTTCAACAGGAACACCAAGCTCAACAAGTGACTTCTCCAATATCTTAATGGGACTTAGGTCACGTAAATTTGAGTAGTCTCCAACGATGGAGCCCAAGGTCGTCGGTGAGGAGAAGTCAGTCGGAGGAGAACTAACCTAACATCGGAGGAGGAGAGGTTGTCGGAAAGGCGACGTAAAGTGAGGCGAGGTCGTAGAGTCGATTGATTGTAGAGAGTGTTCAGACTAATTAGTAATTGTTTTGATTTTTTTTAAAATCCCTAGAATATTAGTAGTACCTGTGATTATTGTAACAAGAGACATACATTTCATTAAATTATAAAGCGACGGTTATAGAGGATGCGCGTTTAAGATAAAGAGCCCTCCGTGTTTTGAGTTTTTTTCTTGAGATACTAATTTAAGGGCACACAAGAATGCATGACCTCAATCCTTTAATTTTTTGGAGAGATGACACTATTTTAAGGTCAATCTCTTTTAAGTAAAATAACTCAGTGTGTGTCGTGGTTTGCATGTCATTAAAGACATATATTCTACTAGTGTTGTTGAATATTTGTTCATTGATGATTTTGGGATAATTTGATTTTGACTATGTTCTTGAAAATAATGTTTTTGTGTGGTTTATAGATTATTAAAGGGTTTTAAAACGGAAAATTTTTACTTTGATTTTTGGGATGTTACACATACTTATATTTCCAGAGCTTTTGCTCCAGTTTTTGTATCTCATTCTTGGGCAGTATTCTTCGACGAGCAATGCTCTAGTTTTTGTATCTCATTCCTGGGTAGTATTCTTCGACGAGCATTTTCTTTAGTTCCTCCTAGGAAAATTTTGTGGACTGATTCTACGCATATAACCTTGGTATGGTCATTCCATTAGGTAAGGGTTATGTGCATAAATGTGCAAGTGACGAACTTAACTCGATACACCTTTAGCACAAAGACTGATTTGGAATAATGATTCCATCTTTTCAATATAGCGGTTTAAACCAATTACTCTTGTATCTCCGTACAAGTACCTATGCTTGTAGTTCATGAATTCTTTGTAGGTGCATGCCTTTTTACTATTTATGTTATGCCCCCCTACATTTTGCTAGGAGTTGTTGTTCATGTTGGTTTTGTAAGTGGCCAAAGATTCGGCGATTAGTAGCGTGATCAACACCTTAACGACCGTTGAGTCTAGTAGTGGTGTTAGTCCTAGTATCGGTGTTAGGAGGCTTCAAGTAATTTTTCTTAGGGACATGATTTCAGCCTATAATCTGTCGAAAAATAAGGTATAAGTCTTTTATATAATTTGTTAAAACTATGTAAATGTGTTTGTTTATAAATATTGTAATGCGAGGGTAAATGTTCTTTGAAATCTCAAAGGATTTCTAAGTTGAAATTCAAATTTACAGTGTTCTAAGCAACAAGTTGTTTTTTTAATGATACACACACACACACACACACACACACATATATATATATATATATATATATATATATATATATATATTGTAACAACCCGAAATTTCCGTATCATTTCTTGTAACTCTTTCGTAGTACAATTCACGCAACCAAACGTCGTTTCCAAATTCGATTTCCGATCTTCCGTTTAATTAAGTCATTAACTGGTACGTATTTAAAATGACTTAATGGGTGTCTTAATACATTTAGAAATCATTTTAACACCCAACTTTAGCGATCGGAATATTTCTAGAATTTACCGTATCGGGTTACGGCAACCTAATCGGGTACGACCAAAAGCCTCGTCTAACGCCGGTATCGGGTAGAATTCCACCGTGTCCAAAACTTAAACACTATATAATGTGTCTTAAGCCTCCATTTGAAGCCTTTGGCCATTTTCTCATAGAACTCTCACAACCTCTCTCCTCATCCATAATCAAAGGTCCAAAACAAAGATTTAAGGCTTCCAATCAAAGAGGTAACACCCCTAACTTGTTATTCAACCTCTTAAGCCTTCAAATTAATGTTTAAATTATGTTTTGGGACCAAGAACATGAGTTTACGGCCAAGGATCATGCTTGGGCCGTAAACACCTCAAAATGGGGTTTTTGAGCCAAACTACCCTTCCAAATCATAGTTGGGACTTAGATATGACTTTAAGGCTTGCTATTTGGGACTTGGAACACATTAAACATGAATTATATGGGACAAACAAGAGTTTACGGCCAAGGCATGTGCTTGGGCCGTAAACTCCATTAAATTGGGGATTTTGTGCCTTAAAACATGTCAAAATGCTTTGAAACTCAACCAATGGCCTTGTGGTAAAATCTAGATGCATCTAAAAATAGTTTAAGGGTTTGCAACATAACAAAAATGTCATTTATAGGAGTTTACGGCCTAGGAACATACCCTTGGCCGTAAACTCATAAAACTTGTTAAAGGATGCATCAAATTCACTCTAATAGCTTGCATAAAATTCTAGAATCACATGTGATTGTTTTAAGCATCAAAAACTAAATTTTCATGAGTATGGGAGAGTTTACGGCCATAGAACATGCCTCTAGGCCGTAAACTCCTAAAAGTATGTTTAATGGTGTTCTAAATTCATAACAAGGCTTGGAAAATTAACTAGAATCACATGTGGTTGTCCTTTGTAGCTTAAATCCATTTCCTTGGCCATGGGTGAGTTTACGGCCGTAAAATCTTATGGTGTGGCCATAAACTCCCTTTTAAGTGTTATAATTCCATTCAATCCACTCCAAGGCATTTTAGAAATCCATTCCAACAATCCGCATGTCCATTTAAGCCATTAATCACTCAAAACCACACCAACATGAGTTTACGGCCGTAAACTCATGTGTGAGTGTGTTATGTGGCTGTAAACTCTTTAAAATGTTTACTCTTGGGGAGTAAACTCAAGTCCCAAGTCCCTAGTGCCATTACACGTCCGAAGATGTCACCCGGGTCACTCCAAACGCTCGTTTTGAGGTGTTTAATCTCGTTGGAGTGTAATGTTCCATATGATTAGTGAATGTATCCCTAATTGAATATATATGGACATTATTTCATTTTACATAGGGACATCACGAGTAATCAAACCCCGAACCAACGTCTAGTATCCAAAACTGACGCATTTCCGAGTCCGGTGAGTTCATACCCCTACCCTTTTTCACTGTTTTCACTGTTGTCAGGGGGGGAACACAAGCAAAGTACAAGAGAATTCTTGTACTCAAAACATGTTTTCAAATGTGTGATTTATATTCCATATGCTTTTATTACTAATTACCACAACTGATAACCATTTGAACATGCAAATCACGTAACATTTATTTGTGAAATAGGTCTTTAAACTGTTATGTTTTACATATATTTCACAAATGGTTTTCCACAATTTATCAGTTAAAATCATGACATTAGACATTTGAATATAATACCTGTACACTGTTTTGTCCTCGGTAACACTCCACATATATACACGAGTGGAGGACTATCACATTATTACTAGTAAATTTGTTAATCCTGTATAATTGGAGACATGTCCTCGGCGAACACTCCACAGAGATACGCGAGTGGAGGACTACACCCGTAACCAGAATCTCTGGTATTTAGAGAGCGTGACTTGAGTGTATAGATCTATACGGGGCTGACTACCCCACACCTGGCTGCTAGCTACAGCCGAACCGAAATGGTTCAAGGGTGACAAAAGTCATGAGTATGTGGACTACTTATTGCCACAGGTTTAGTCTATCGTATGGTTATGGAACTCGCAATTAGGATAACAGAGATTTACTTATAGTAATAATAAACCACTTATACATCTTTTAAATCTTTTACATCTTTCACGTACAGTAATCAACATTCAGGAAAGTATGGGACTTTCCTGGGGAAAACATGGAACCTAACCACGTTTACATCTTTTACATCTTTTACATCACTCACATTGGAAACCAACATGCAGGAAAGCATGGGGCTTTCCTAGGTAATACTTACATAACTAGAAAGAGTAACAAACTGGATAACATTACATCTTTTACAATTAGTAATATACAATAAGGAAAGTATGGGACTTTCCTGGGAATACACGATAAGTAAACAGAACAGTTTAACAAGTCGGATAAACAACTATACATTTTCACATGAGCAGACATGTTTTCAGTGTACAAACTTATTATACTTTACATGTGTGAAACAACAACCAATTTTTAAGAAAATATGGGATTTTCTTGGTGTGTGTAACATTTCTGAATCAGAAAGGAAACTTGAACATTTTCACAAACAAAAACCGCTTATGAACTCACCAGCGTTATGCTGATTTTCAAACCGCTTGTGTTCTCAGGTCAGCGATAGTACAGGTACCCGAAGACTTACTTAATCCAGGATGGTGTGCGTGCAAAGCTCGTTCGTTTTGTTTATATCTATAATATGCATCACATCTATACAAACTTTACTTTTGAAACATATGTAAAACTTTTCTTATGTAATGTAATGGTTGCTTTACTTTACTTACTATGTGCATTGGATTTGATACTCAACGCGGAGTCAACCCCGGAAATGTTTCCGCCTTCGATTTTCGGGGTGTGACAGATTGGTATCAGAGCCCTTGTTTATAGTGAATGAAGTATACCAAACCTTACATGGTATAAAACTATAAACACTAAAGGGCCTAAGTGCTCTGAATTAAAAGTATCTTCAAACTACAAGTATTTTCAAAAGTATACAAGTATACCGAACCGTCGTCATCCGTAACCACAAGTAGAACAGAACATAAGTAATTAGGTGTTGTGTGCTATGGTTAAACCTGGGCAGTTATGTAGTCGTGTCTAGGGTCAATATAGCCTGGCCAACTATATTCATTCGAGACACGACCAACATGTGCTTGGGAGTGACTGTGGTATGCGGCATGCCTAAAACTTACCCTAATATCTTAAACATCGAACCATTGTCGTAATCAATTCATGAAATACTATGGGAGTATTTTCGATCCCAATCCTCTATAGAAATCCTTATTCGAGTGGCTTTCTGTGATTATTCTTAGCGATAAATTATCTGTTTCGATAACTCTTTCCTATTTTATCGCTTATTCGGAACATATAACTGCCATATCTATCGATTCAATGTAGAGGACTTACCATCCTCTCTTTCTTGATCTTATTAGATCAAGATGCCTCCCCGAAAGAGACCCAACTCAAAGAGAAACAACAATCCTTCTTCGCCGCCACCTCCTCCCCAATTTGACCTAGCGTCACTCCAGACGGTCACGACAGCTACAATGGTGGCAGCCATGTCACAAATGAACCCTGGTGGTTTAGGAGGTGGTCCCCAATCCCAGAACCCCGATGTTAGCCAGGGACACTAAAGAGGGGGTTCCTATAAGGATTTCATGAACGCGAAACCAACATCCTTCAATGGCGCTGGAGGTGTCATTTCCCTATCGCGATGGTTTGAGAAAATCGAGTCCATCTTTGAAATTTGTGCTTGTGCGGAGTCCGATAAAGTTAAATTTGCAGCCTGTACTTTTGTTGATAAGGCCTTGACTTGGTGGAATGGCCGAGTCAAATCTCTGACCTTACCCGTAGCCAATGCCATGGGCTGGGAAGCCATGAAAGAACTCCTCATTGCCGAATATTGTCCTCGTGGTGAAATGCATAAGTTAGAACACGAGCTCTAGAACCTGAAGATGAAAGGTTCCGACATTGCTGCATACACTTCCCGATTCGATGATCTTTCCCTTCTCTGTCCTGGTTTAGTTACTCCTGAAAGCAAAAAGATCGAGAGGTTTATTTGGGGGTTAACCAATCCAACAAAGGGTCACGTCTTAGCTGCTCGCGCAGACACATATGATAGTGCTAAGACTTTAGCCCAGGCCATAATTGACGACAGTGATGGTGTCGAGGAAGCCACCACTGCCCCTGAGTCGACTAAGAGCAGTGGCAAGAAAAGAAAATTCTGGAAGAAGAAGAAGGTCAATCTTCTCAAGGGTCCTCCAAAAGATAGCAAACAGTAGCAGTCTATGCTGCTACTACTCCTGTTGCAGCTGTTTCTGTTGCGGGATCCACAGCTCCAACTCCTACCAACCGGTATGTTGGTAATCTCCCTCTCTGTGAAAAGTGCAAGTATCACCACAACCCTGGTCCCTGTCGAGAACTATCATGTACCAACTGTGGTAAGAAGGGGCACACCGTCCGATACTGCAAAACTCCTACCCAATCAGCCAACCAATCATCTGGAGCAGGTGTTAGTCAAGCCTGCTACAATTGTGGAGAAGTTGGGCACTTTAAAAGGAACTGTCCCAAGAAGTCAACTGCTGATAACACTGGAAGGATTCTAACCATGGTACGGGAGGAAGCAGTCGCTGATCCCACTGTTGTTTCGGGTACGTTCCTTCTCGACAACTCATATGCTAGTATTCTTTTCGATTCGGGTGCTGAAAGGAGTTTTGTTAGTCATGCATTCAAACATAATCTAAAACGTAATCCCCAACCACTAACTGAAACGTTTACCGTCGAGATGGCTAACGGTGAGAAAGAAAGTGTTAGCGATGTATTCATAGGTTGTACGCTTACCCTAAATGATCACTCATTTCCTATAGATCTTATGCCCGTTTCCATTAAGAGCTTTGATGTTATCATTGGCATGGATTGGTTGAGTTCCAATCATGCTGATATCCTTTGTTATGAAAAAGCCATCCGTCTCAATCTTCCTTCGAATCAAACTCTTGTAATCTATGGCGATAAACCCAATTCCAATCTTCATATCATTTCCTGCATCAAAGCTCGAAAGCTCTTACGAAAGGAGTGCATTGCATTCTTAGCCCATGTGATCAACGAGAAACAAGAAGTTAGAGACCTCGCGAGCATCCCCGAAGTCTGTAACTTTCCTGATGTGTTTCCCGAAGAGCTTCCAGGAATCCCTCCCGAACGTCAGGTCGAGTTTCATATTGACCTAATTCCTGGAGCCACCCCCGTAGCGAAATCTCTGTATCGCTTAGCTCCAACAGAAATGCAGGAGTTATCCAGTCAACTCAACGAGTTGCTCAGTAAAGGATTCATTAGACCGAGTTCCTCACCCTGGGGAGCTCCGGTACTGTTTGTCAAGAAGAAAGATGGATCCTTTCGGATGTGTATCGACTACCGTGAACTGAACAAGTTGACCGTTAAGAACCGATATCCTCTTCCACGAATTGATGACCTCTTCGATCAACTCCAGGGAGCCAGCTACTTTTCAATGATAGACCTACGGTCAGGGTACCATCAGTTACGAATCCAGGAGAATGATGTTTCCAAAACAGCTTTTAGGACTCGGTATGGACACTACGAGTTCGTAGTGATGCCCTTCGGTCTAACCAATGCACCGGCTGTGCTCATGGACCTGATGAACCGGGTGTGCCGTCCCTTCTTAGACAAGTTCGTCATCATGTTCATTGACGACATTCTCGTCTACTCCCGAAATGAAGAAGACCACAAGCAACACTTGAGGTTAGTGTTGGAGACCCTTAGATACGAAAGGCTATACGCGAAATTTTCCAAGTGTGAATTCTGGATACGGAAGGTAACTTTCCTCGGTCACGTAGTAAGCGAGGAGGGTATTCACGTAGATCCTTCCAATATTAAAGCGATAGAGAATTGGTCGGCACCGAAGACACCCACAGAAATTCGTCAATTCTTGGGTCTCGCCGGCTACTATCGAAGATTCATTCAGAATTTTTCCAAAATTGCCAAACCTTTAACCACTCTAACACAGAAAAGTGTACCCTTTTGTTGGAGTGATAAACAAGAAACTGCATTCCAAATGTTGAAGAGAGCCTTATGCAGCGCGCCTGTTCTGTCTCTACCCGAAGGGACAGAGGTCTTCGTTGTCTACTGCGATGCGTCTAATCAAGGTTTAGGCTGTGTGCTTAAGCAAAGAGGAAAGGTGATTGCCTATGCCTCAAGACAGCTGAAAGCACACGAGGTCAACTATACCACACATGACTTGGAACTAGGAGCCGTAGTCTTTGCATTGAAGATTTGGAGACATTATGTCTATGGAACCAAGTGCACGATCTTCACTGATCACAAGAGCCTGCAGCATATCTTTGATCAGAAAGACTTAAACATGAGGCAAAGGCGATGGGTAGAATTACTCAGTGATTATGAGTGTGAAATCCGCTACCATCCCGGCAAGGCCAATGTGGTGGCAGATGCCCTTAGCCGAAAGGAGAATGCCGGCCGCAAGGTGAAGAACCAATCGATGACCATCCATTCCAACTTACCCATGTAAATCCGAGAAGCCCAGTTAACAGCCCTCAAACCTGATAACGTGTCGACCGAAGCTTTGAGAGGAATGGAAAAGAAACTTGAGATCAAAGGTAACGGAGTCTGTTGTTTCATGGATCGGATCTGGATCCCCAAGTTCGGAGGATTCAGGGAGATAGTCATGGAGGAAGCACACAGGACCAGATACTCTGTTCACCTGGGCTCTGACAAGATGTACTTGGATCTCAAGAAACAATATTGGTGGCCAAACATGAAGGCTGAGATAGCTACATTTGTGGGCAAGTGTCTGACTTGCGCCAAAGTAAAAGTTGAGCACCAAAAACCCTCAGGTCTGCTCCAGCAACCTGAGATACCTGAATGGAAATGGGAGATGATCACCATGGATTTCATCACCAAACTACCCAAGTGTTCGAGTGGGTATGATACCATTTGGGTGATTGTCGATCGTTTGACAAAGTCAGCTCACTTTGTTCCAATCAGGGAGTCATGCAAGATGGAAAGACTCGCGCGGATTTATATCCAGGAGATAGTTCGACTGCACGGTGTACCTGTATCCATTATCTCTGATCGAGATAGTAGGTTTACCTCCCAATTTTGGCAGTCTCTTCAGAAAGCTCTTGGAACCAAATTAGATATGAGCACGGCGTATCATCCTCAAACAGATGGACAGAGTGAGAGAACAATCCAAAATCTGGAAGACATGCTTAGGGCATGTGTCATTGACTTTGGAAAGTCGTGGGACACACATCTACCTTTGATCGAATTCTTGTACAACAATAGTTACCACACCAGCATTAGGGCTGCTCCGTTCGAAGCCCTATACGGTCGTAAGTGCAGATCCCCTCTGTGCTGGGCCGAGGTGGGAGATACACAGTTAGCCAGGAGTCGAGTCCCCGACAGTGCTCTCACTGGTCCTGAAATCATCCGCGAAACAACCGAAAAGATCATTCAAATCCGTAACCGACTGAAAGCCTCACGAGATCGTCAAAAGAGTTATGCTGATAACCGTCGGAAACCACTAGAATTCCAGGTTGGAGACCGTGTACTGTTGAAGGTCTCGCCCTGGAAAGGCACTGTATGCTTTGGTAAGCGTGGGAAAATTAATCCAAGGTACATTGGACCCTTCGAGATCCTCTCCAGGATCGGTCCAGTTGCCTATAAACTTCATTTACCTCATGAACTCAGTAACATTCATCCTGTCTTCCATATTTCAAATCTCAAAAAGTGCCTATCCGATGAAACCCTAGCGATTCCCATAGACGAGATCGAAATCAATGAAAACCTCAACTTTGTGGAGGAACCGATCGAAATCATGGATCGAGAAGTCAAACGTACAAAACAAAGTCGCATCCCGTTAGTGAAGGTTCGCTGGAATGCCAAGCGGGGACCGGAATACACTTGGGAACGGGAAGATTCAATGAAACGGAAATATCCACAACTCTTTCCAGATCCATGATTTGTATCTTCTCTTGTGTTTTAAACTTTGAATTTCGGGACGAAATTTCCTTTAACGGGGGGATAATGTAACAACCCGAAATTTCCGTATCATTTCTTGTAACTCTTTCGTAGTACAATTCACGCAACCAAACGTCGTTTCCAAATTCGATTTCCGATCTTCCGTTTAATTAAGTCATTAACTGGTACGTATTTAAAATGACTTAATGGGTGTCTTAATACATTTAGAAATCATTTTAACACCCAACTTTAGCGATCGAAATATTTCTAGAATTTACCGTATCGGGTTACGGCAACCTAATCGGGTACGACCAAAAGCCTCGTCTAACGCCGGTATCGGGTAAAATTCCACCGTGTCCAAAACTTAAACACTATATAATGTGTCTTAAGCCTCCATTTGAAGCCTTTGGCCATTTTCTCATAGAACTCTCACAACCTCTCTCCTCATCCATAATCAAAGGTCCAAAACAAAGATTTAAGGCTTCCAATCAAAGAGGTAACACCCCTAACTTGTTATTCAACCTCTTAAGCCTTCAAATTAATGTTTAAATTATGTTTTGGGACCAAGAACATGAGTTTATGGCCAAGGATCATGCTTGGGCCGTAAACTCCTCAAAATGGGGTTTTTAAGCCAAACTACCCTTCCAAATCATAGTTGCGACTTAGATATGACTTTAAGGCTTGCTATTTGGGACTTGGAACACATTAAACATGAATTATATGGGACAAACAAGAGTTTACGGCCAAGGCATGTGCTTGGGCCGTAAACTCCATTAAATTGGGGATTTTGTGCCTTAAAACATGTCAAAATGCTTTGAAACTCAACCAATGGCCTTGTGGTAAAATCTAGATGCATCTAAAAATAGTTTAAGGGTTTGCAACATATCAAAAATGTCATTTATAGGATTTTACGGCCTAGGAACATACCCTTGGCCGTAAACTCATAAAACTTGTTAAAGGATGCATTAAATTCACTCTAATAGCTTGCATAAAATTCTAGAATCACATGTGATTGTTTTAAGCATCAAAAACTAAATTTTCATGAGTATGGGAGAGTTTACGGCCATAGAACATGCCTCTAGGCCGTAAACTCCTAAAAGTATGTTTAATGGTGTTCTAAATTCATAACAAGGCTTGGAAAATTAACTAGAATCACATGTGGTTGTCCTTTGTAGCTTAAATCCATTTTCTTGGCCATGGGTGAGTTTACGGCCGTAAACTCCCTTTTAAGTGTTATAATTCCATTCAATCCATTCCAAGGCATTTTAGAAATCCATTCCAACAATCCCCATGTCCATTTAAGCCATTAATCACTCAAAACCACACCAACATGAGTTTACGGCCGTAAACTCATGTGTGAGTGTGTTATGTGGCTGTAAAATCTTTAAAATGTTTACTCTTGGGGAGTAAACTCAAGTCCCAAGTCCCTAGTGCCATTACACGTCCGAAGATGTCACCCGGGTCACTCCAAACGCTCGTTTTGAGGTGTTTAATCTCGTTGGAGTGTAATGTTCCATATGATTAGTGAATGTATCCCTAATTGAATATATATGGACATTATTTCATTTTACATAGGGACATCACGAGTAATCAAACCCCGAACCAACGTCTAGTATCCAAAACTGACGCATTTCCGAGTCCGGTGAGTTCATACCCCTACCCTTTTTCACTGTTTTCACTGTTGTCAGGGGGAACACAAGCAAAGTACAAGAGAATTCTTGTACTCAAAACATGTTTTCAAATGTGTGATTTATATTCCATATGCTTTTATTACTGATTACCACAACTGATAACCATTTGAACATGCAAATCACGTAACATTTATTTATGAAATAGGTCTTTAAACTGTTATGTTTTACATATATTTCACAAATGGTTTTCCACAATTTATCAGTTAAAAGCATGACATTAGACATTTGAATATAATACCTGTACACTGTTTTGTCCTCGGTAACACTCCACATATATACGCGAGTGGAGGACTATCACATTATTACTAGTAAATTTGTTAATCCTGTATAATTGGAGACACTTCCTCGGCGAACACTCCGCAGAGATACGCGAGTGGAGGACTACACCCGTAACCAGAATCTCTGGTATTTAGAGAGCGTGACTTAAGTGTATAGATCTATACGGGGCTGACTACCCCACACCTGGCTGCTAGCTACAGCCGAACCGAAATGGTTCAAGGGTGACGAAAGTCATGAGTATGTGGACTACTTATTGCCACAGGTTTAGTCTATCGTATGATTATGGAACTCGCAATTAGGATAAAAGAGATTTACTTATAGTAATAATAAACCACTTATACATCTTTTACATCTTTCACGTATAGTAATCAACTTTCAGGAAAGTATGGGACTTTCCTGGGGAAAACATGGAACCTAACCACGTTTACATCTTTTACATCACTCACACTGGAAACCAACATGCAGGAAAGCATGGGGCTTTCCTGGGTAATACTTACATAACTAGAAAGAGTAACAAACTGGATAACATTACATCTTTTACAACTAGTAATATACAATAAGGAAAGTATGGGACTTTCCTGGGAATACACGATAAGTAAACAGAACAGTTTAACAAGTCGGATAAACAACTATACATTTTCACATGAGCAGACATGTTTTCAGTGTACAAACTTATTATACTTTACATGTGTGAAACAACAACCAATTTTTAAGAAAATATGGGATTTTCTTGGTGTGTGTAACATTTCTGAATCAGAAAGGAAACTTGAACATTTTCACAAACAAAAACCGCTTATGAACTCACCAGCGTTATGCTGATTTTCAAACCGCTTGTGTTCTCAGGTCAGCGATAGTACAGGTACCCGAAGACTTACTTAATCCAGGATGGTGTGCGTGCAAAGCTCGTTCGTTTTGTTTATATCTATAATATGCATCACATCTGTACAAACTTTACTTTTGAAACAATTGTAAAACTTTTCTTATGTAATGTAATGGTTGCTTTACTTTACTTACTATGTGCATTGGATTTGATACTCAACGCGGAGTCAACCCCGAAAATGTTTCCGCCTTCGATTTTCGGGGTGTGACATATATATATATATATATATATATATATATATATATATATATATATATATATATATATATAGAGAGAGAGAGAGAGAGAGAGAGTCTAATCGTCTAAGTGGCGGTCTAAGTTGATGCCTGGCATCCAACCAACTTGTGCTCTAGCAGTCTTCTTGATGGTCCTTACGGTTTTATTCATTAATATGAGTTAGTGGTCAATGTGAGTGTCATGTGCCACTAAAAGGGGCACAATTCTCTTTACTGGCTTGTTTGTGAGAGTGGTGGGTTGGTGTGTATGGGATGACTTACACACCTCGTATGAAGAGGGTATTCCTTTTTGGCTCTCTACTATTGTAGGATATTAGTCATTAAATTCCCAAATGTTGGGTTGATTGCTCATGTCATTTTTGGTATTGGTCGTGGTTGTAATATATGTTAGTGGTCAGAGGATGAGACCGTTCGTTTTGTTCCCTAGGTGTGTTCATGCGAAGTACACTTCTAGAAATGGATCGGTATGATCGATGGAAATGTAGTCTATCAGTTACATTATCCAAGCTTAGTTGTTTATAAGTGTTAGATTTTTATGATTATCTACAATATATTAATCAAGTATAGGTATTTGTAGAATATTACTGGTATTCTCGTGGTTCCTTAACTGTTTTCTTTGATATTTTGATTGTGGGATCTTTCTTAAAACCTGTAAGAATCTCCAAGTCTTTAGTCTATCAATTACATTATCCAAGCTTAGTTGTGTATTAGTCTAACAAAAATTAAACATAGGCGACCGGTCTATGTTTAGTTGTGGTTCAGTTGATATATTATGCTAACCTCCCCCATGTATTATGTTAATCTTATATATCGTATTCGACCTAAAATCTTAATTTTGTGTTCGTATGGGTTTTTTTGTATGTAACATATATAAGTATAAGTGTTCCCATCAAGGGTTTGAGTTTATATACATATAACTCTATATTTGAGGTCTGTTTGTGTATTTTATAAATTGTTGTTCAATGTTTCAAGACTATTAACTAAAGATCAGCCAATCTATAAAAGTCGGAGGGCAAGATCATTTCGGCCTATAGCTTTTCAGAATTCTAACAACCCAAAGTGAAAAGTCCATCCTAGACACCTCTCCCGTACATAGTCTATTAGTAGTTTAATTAATAATAATACTTGTTATTCCTAGGTTTAAGGGATAAACCTAATCAAAGTAGTGAGCCTAGAGCTATATTTCCTAAGAAAATATTAGTTCACTACAGCTAATAACTCTTATATCAATTTGTCACACCCTGGCCGGCGGCGGAAACGTCAGGCTGTGCGACGTCATCATAGATCACATATATTGATTAAATTAAACAATTACACAAAAAGTATAACATAAATATCACCATATTAGAAAATAAAATATTACACACCGTACTAAATTTTGAGATATTGGAAGGTAAAGTACATTAGCACCTTAACAATTAGGCAAACTAATAAGAAAAAAGTGGTACAACTGTGATACCATGGCTGTTCCAAAAGATAGCATACTCCTGATGCTTAAGTTCTTGAGAATACATTTGATTTGAAAACCTCTACATGATGTTGGTCAGTTCACATGTTCTAAATGTTTATTTCGAAAAGTACCTGTATATAAAAAGTATGTTTAATGAATGTATACCTTTATATCAAAAGTTTGTATATTGAAAGTGTACTTTTAAATCAAAAGTGTGTTTAAAAAGTGTTCTTTGTTGACCAAAAGTATGTTCGATATATATATATATATATATATATATATATATATATATATATATATATATATATATATATATATATATATATCATTATATACTTATAAAGCTAGCAATTTTCCTTTCATCATATTCATTTGAAACTCCCATTCATTTTTCCTTTCATCACATTCATTTGAAACTCTCATGACTTTTTAATTTTTTTCTAATAATGATTAAGCTAGCATTTTTCCTTTCACCACATTCATTTGAAACTCTCATTTATTTTTCCTTTCACCACATTCATTTGAAACTCTGATGACTTTTCAATTTCTTTCTAATAATGATTATAAGTTGGTTAATAAGGTTAAATAAATATAAAACCTAAAGTGTAATCATATATAAACTAAATTTCAATATTAAAATAATATATTTTCTTCTACTTATAAAGTCATATTTTTAGCTTTTAACATATTATACTTAATTTATTAGGTCTAATATGTTGTTGTATGTATAAAATACTTAAATTGTTAATTTAAATATAACCTTACATGATCAACTTAAATATAAATTTTAGTTCAACTTAAACAACCTAAAGAATATTTTGTAAATAGTTAAAAATGATAAATTGTAGTGTCTTTCTAATAATGATTATAAGTTGGTTAATAAGGTTAAATAAGTATCAAACCTAAAGTGTAATCATAAATAAACTAAATTTCAATATTAAATAATATTTTTACTTCTACTTATAAAGTTATGTCTTTAACTTTTAACATATTATACTTAATTTATTAGATTTAATATTGTGTTGTATATAAACTATTATCAATTTAAAACTACAACTTTCGAACAGTTTGGACAAAATATTTAAATTGTCAATTTAAATATAACATTACATGGTCAACTTCAATATAAATTTCAGTTCCACTTAAAAAACTAAAATAATATTTTGTGAATAGTTAAAAATGATAAATTGTAGTGTTAAATGCAAAAACTAAATTTTAATATCAATTTAACTAAAATATTTCCTAAAGATATTTTTATAATCATTAAAAGTTTTCAAATAATTAGCTTAAAATAACTTACAATAACAATAGTTAAAAATAACTTTATATAAATGATTATATTGTTACCTTTAAAATAAAATAAAAAAATGTTTGATGTTTTAAATAATTACAACGATAGAAATTAAAACGATAAGCAAATAAATTTTATAAAATTAATTAATAATAACTACAACTATAAATAACATTAAACTATATATTATATTTTATTTTACTCATTAGTAACACGCGGGTAGAGATTATTCAAAAGATTGAGATTATGCAGTTTAATAGATGCATATATTATCCTATAATTCAAAATAGAGTAAATTACATGAATAGTCCCTATGGTTTAGAGTAATTTGCGTGTTTGGTCCCTGACTTATTTTTTTTACCTCGGAAGGTCCTTACTATTTGTTTTTGTTACGCACTTGGTCCCTGTCTTACCTAAAAAAACTATTTTCCCTTGATTTTCTAATTTATTTAAATAAACACACCCCAACCCCACCCATTCACCTTACCTTACCTTACCTACCCCATAATTTTCCCTATTTAAATAATAGTCTTTTTAGGTAAGACAGAGACCAAACGTATAACAAAAACAAAAAGTAGGGACAAAGCGCGTAACAAAAACAAATAGTATGGACCTTCCGACTTAAAAAATAAGTTAGGGACCAAGCACGCAAATCACCCCAAACCATAGGACCATTCGTGTAATTTACTCTTCAAAATAATCAATATATTATATCTCCTTAGTATACGAATTATTATATCAAATTTAACAATAACATTATTGTTATATTAAAAAAAACATATAAAGATTTTAGTTATATAATGCTTCTGCGCAACGCGCGGGCATTCGCCTACTATATATATATATATATATATATATATATATATATATATATATATATATATATGTGTGTGTGTGTGTGTGTGTGTGTGTGTGTGTGTGTGCGCGCGCGCGCGCGCGCTTTCTTGACCAAAAGTATGTTCCTTAAGTATGTACTTTTATGCCAACAATCCTGTTTACTCTATATGTGTTTTCTTGACCAAAAATGTGTTCGTTAAGAATGTACTTTTATACCAAAAGTAGTGTTTTACTCCAAATAAGTATTATATTAACTTATATATATTCATAATTTTTCAATCGTTACGGTGAGTCCTTATAACCGAGCTCCTGACAAAAAATTTCCCCCTCAAGACGTTTGATCAGACATCGTAGTACCCGGTGTGACTTTTCCGTGAAGGTTGTGGCTAACAACCATAAGTGGGGGTTTCAACATGTATAGAGCTATACATAACTCTCCCACTCATTTAAGATTTAACGGTTATAGGTTAGGGTCTTTTCTAAGCTTTATCGCTTAGGCGATGAATGTGCCTAATGGTACCATAAAGTTAAATGAAATATTCTTAAAGGTTGTAGCCCTAACTTTATAAATTTAAGTAGACCAAATTTTGTGTCCTATAATCATAATAATGTTATGTAATTATAACGTGTAAAATTTGAAAGAGCAGAGAATGACAGTGCATAATATAGTTTGATATTATGTTGGTAGAGTAATGGCAATGTATCATAAGTATTTCATATTATATGGACAAAATAATGAAAAAGTATAATAAATATTTTATATTATAATGGTAGAGTAACGACTGTGTATAAGAAATATTTAATATTATACGAGCAAGGTCACAACAGAGTAAAACTATGTTTTTGTAAAAATCATGTATTGATATTAATTACGTATTGATAACGATCGATATATAATAAATAATATAATTTTAACATGTATCCCCCCCCCAAAACAAAAACATGAAAGATCTTAAAAAATGGTCATGAAAATCCCCCTTGAAGCGCGCTTTAACAACGTTAGCTATTGTTGGAAGACTCGGAACAATTAGCCTCAAGGGGTGAGAAATTCTTCTGAGAGAGAGAGAGAGAGAGAGAGAAACACGAGAAAGAGGAAATAATTTTTGGTGAAAAATGAATGAATTTCAGTTGGTATTTATAGGAGGGGTTTAAACACGTCACATTGTGGCGAAAGCCCGTCGCGTTGAGGTGTTTGCGTATGCAACAAGATTGTTTCCGGTGGTAACATGTGTCTGTCCTACCCCCTCGCAACATGGGGATTGTGTAGGAAGCAAGTTTGCGTTTCCGTAGGAATTTTTGAACTCTTTAAAAATTCACATCTCTTGCATACGAGCTCCATTTTCGATGTTCTTTATATTCCGGATTTTGTATAAATGAGTACTACAACTTTCTATTAGGGCTCAATAGCTAACTTGCACTCTATTTTTAATTTATATTTTTGTGATGGGTTTACTCTAAAACATTTTATGAAAATAACAACTCTCTCATACAAACTTTGTTCTCGACATACAATCTTCATATCTACAGATTCGTATGCACGAGTAATACAATTGTCTTTTACATTGCGTTGGCTAAAACTCAACCTATTTTCTTCTAACTTTTTAAGACATACATTTTTGTGTCAAGTTGAGTGTAAAACTTAGAAAAACCATTACTTCCCTATACGAAGTTAGATTTTTGTGTTATTTATATTTTTGGGATTGTGTCGACGTATACTTTCAACTTCTGTTACTATTTATATGTAATAACACAAAACTTTGAGCACTTAAATTTTTAGCTTTTGGATGTTTCGATTTATTTTTTGTATATATTGGAATTTATAAAGTTATATTTTCAATAAAAATTGTCAAATATTATACATTAAGTTTATTACATTGATGTTTGTCACGTGTGCGATTGACGATAGCTGATCAACTTTTGATGATTGTCACACAACCACAGAGTCCTCTTCATTAGTCTTGTTTTGCAGCATTGGTAAACACAATAACTGTTGTGTTTATTTTTGTTGCGTCATGGGCTTATATTTTGTATCCGGATTGGGATGTCCATCCGTGATTATCTAGTAGGGTTAAACTATAAATATGCATGCATGTATGCATTAGATTAGAGTTGTTAATTACGTTTATTATTTTGTAAACCAAAATACCTCTACAGTTGAAGTTCTTAATCGAGCTCTTCTGAGATATTGAAGTATAAATCATACGACTCATTCAATGCCATTATCGTGTTCATAGTTACGTTCTTTATTGTTTGACTGCACAGAATCTAACGATCCTGATTGAAATTTGTTTCAACAATTGGTATCAGAGCGGGAGACTGTGTGATCAATACACATTCCTTCTGTACTCAGAATTCTTTAGGGTTTCTGCTTTTATCGTATAAATAAAAGTCGTCCTCTCCATATCGATGATAACTTTGTTTCTGATAAAACCCTAATCTTAAGTTTACAGGTTTGATTCTAGCAGCTCACCATGTCTCACGAAGATTCGCAAACAAATCCCATCAACATCTCAAACAGCATTGGATCCACTACCAGAATTCCCATTCTATACACTCAAGACTACGAAGTATGGGCGCATCACTTTGAAGATTACATGGTTGGATCTGAAGACAATGGCTATCTTATTTGGGAAGCTATCACGCTTGGGCCGTTTGTCCACTCAGGAACGAACACAACAGTTAAGTCCCAAAAGGAATATTACAAGCTGGTGGCGGATGTAGAGAAGATGCCAGAGGATGAGAAAGACAAGTTGCTACGTAATGTGAAAGTAATGAGAATGATCAGATTCACCTTGCAATCTGACACTTTTCGGTTGGTTGGTTCATGCACGACAGCCAAAGAAATCTGGGATAGGTTGAAAGAACTCAATTCAACCGAGGAAGATCTGGAACACTCCATTCAAACCTTGTTGCTATCAGAATTTGGAGTTTTCGAACAGAAACCAGAAGAAAAACTCATACAAACATTCAATCGGTTCAATCATCTTCTAAGTAAGATGATCAAGCATGGAATAGAAAGAAAGTTGATCAAGCAGAAGGTGACCTTCATGAACGGTCTCAGACCAGAATGGATGACCGTGGTCTCAACCGTGAAAGCTGATGAACAGTTTAAATCTTATTCACTAGCGAAACTTGTGGGAATACTTAAGTCCCATGAAAGTGTTGTGACCAAAGAAGCAAAGGTAGTTTCAGGTGTGGGGTCGCTGGCCCTTGTCTCAAAAGGAAAGAGCATAGCAGAAGAGGAAGAAGAGTTTGAAATGTCCGAATGTGACCTTACAAGCGAGGAGTATGCTCTGATGGTTACTAATCCAAAGAAGTTTGCATGAAGAAAATTTCCTGTCAACAAGAATCGAAACTGGTAGGGAAATTACAGCTCTGAGAAGGTGAAGGATGAAGGGAAAAATTCTTCTCAAAAGGATGAAGACAAGAAGGAAAGCAAACTTGCAGGAGACTCAGGGTTCGACTGCAATTACTATCACGGCAAGAATCATTTTGCCAAAGATTGCATGCTAAGGAAAATGGCTAAGAAAAGAGATGGTTACGATGACGAGGCGTATTATATGCGCAAGTTGGAAGAAATCAAGAAAAAGAAAGCAACAAACAGTTCTATGAATGCCTTGATCGTACAGGAGAATGCAGATGAAGATGAGTTCGGTGGCGTTGAAGTTTGGTCTACCGACTCTGAAGATGAAGAGGTAAGAAAGCCCACTCATGGAAGGGAATATGTGGCAAAAGAAGCAGGCTCGGATGGAAGATGTCTAATGGTCACCACTGGATCATCAACCGAAAGTGTGAGTGTGGAACCAAACCTGAAAGAAGACAAGTGTTTTGTAGCCAAGCCTGTGAGTGAGAAGATCAGTGACTACGATCGTCTGATCAAAAAGGTACAATCCATCCTTGAATCACTTAATGTTCCAGTAACAAATTATGAAGAAGAATTATAAGAATTAAAATTCAAATTTTCTAACCTAAGTGAAAGTCCCTTACAAACTCGCTTAGCGAATTCTAACCTAACTGACCAACTCAGCAGGGTGTTTTCAAAAAGTGAGGAGAGAAGGATGTGGATTGAGCTGAAGGAGGCAGAATTAAATAAAGCTAGAGATGAAAGTATTTATTTACAAAGAGACAATTTAAAGTTTTTAAAACAAAGGAATGTTTTTTGTTTAATTGCTAAGCCTTTATACACTAATATTGCTCAATTGCATTTAAGTTGTGAGATTGGGAAGAAGATTCATAAAATGATCTTACCCTTCCTTAAATTTAAGGAGGATGAGATCATTGTTGAGTGTGAATCAATAGTGTCATCAGAAGAAACATCCATGTCTTACAAAATTGGACTAGACAAGATAGAAACCTTCATCGATTCTAAGGAACATAAATGTATGCTCAAAAAATCTATTGGATGAAAATGATAGGGTAAAAATTAAGTCTGAAACCATTCAATCTTTTGACTCGTCAAACGCCAAATTAACTTCAGAAAATAAAATAAACTTAGATAATACGTCTGAATTTGATGAAGAAAGTGAGATGAGTGAAATTTTAGTGGAAGACGAAGTCAATTGCTCTGAGTTTATGAAGAGTGAAACCGAAAATTCTCATATCCGAAAATTCGGTTGAATTCGCTTGATTGTCAAAAGAAAAACCACAAAAACTCAAAGAAAAGGCCATGATCTATCAAAAGGTTCAAACAGTGTCGAATCAGGTTTATGCAGTTACTGGTGTCACTGCAAAAACAGACGACAGAGTTAAAAATCCTGGTCGAAAATGACAACGCTAAAGGATGTGACGATTACTTTTGGTCAACTCCTACAGACAACGCAGAAGAAACTGTAGGCTTATCTGAGCAAACATCATGGAGGGGTAAAGGATGATACTTTGCTGAACCTATCAACAAACCCTCAAGTTTCGACAAACCAAGCACAAGTGGAACCAAAGAAATCCCTGAAGAACTAATGAAAGAACCGAGAGTTCCAAATAAGACAGCTGAAACTCAAAAGGAGAAGCCAAAGGCAAGCTTCAATATCCACAAATCGCAGAAGGAGTTAGCTGAACATAAATGATTAAGAAATCAAAGATACATGAAGAATCTGAATGAGCGAAAACATCATTGGCAATCTCAAAATCCCAACTATGTTCCTCCAAAGAGAGAATCAAGTGATAAAGGAAAGCAAAAACTGAAAGGAAAAGATATGTTCAGTCCAAATTCATATTACTTCAGCTCTCCAAACCAAAAGTCTAGTTTCGGTCCTCAAACCAGCTCTCCAAATCGAAAGTCTAGTTTCGGTCCTCAAACCAGCTCTCCAAACCGAAAGTCTAGTTTCGGTCCTCAAACCAGCTCTCCAAACGAAAGTCTAGTTTCGGTCCCCAAACCAACTTCGGTCCCAAGACTAGTTTCGATCCTTTCATCAAATCAAACTTAGCAAAGGATATCAAAGGAAAGGGAAAGCTGAATTCTGAAAATCATAATAAGAAAATGTCAGCTAAACCTGGGATTCAAAAGAAAACACCTAAATCCTTTAACAACATACCAACTAATACACCAAAGTTTAAACAAGATAAAACTAAAATCAAGGTGTATACCATCAAAAGAAAAGATCAATTCACTCTAGTAAACCGAACATATTTAGTTGATATTTCTTCTTCAATTCCTTTTTCTATGAAAGACTCACCAGGACCCAAGAAACTTTGGGTTCTTAAATCTGCTTGAATTTGCAGGTTATACGTGACGAGCAGTTCGATGATGAATGGTATATAGACAGTGGATGCTCACGTCACATGACAGGAAGGAAGGAAGAGATGAGTTGGTTTTGGTCCCTAAAAGATGGTGGTTCTGTAAAGTATGGCAATAACTCGTATGGAACAATCAAAGGATATGGAATGATAACCAACGGAGACTTCTCAATTTGAAAAGTTGCATATGTGGAAGGATTGTAGCATAATCTTATCAGTGTGTCACAATTAGTTCTAGGCACAGGTCTGAAGGTATCATTTGATGATGAGGGCTCTGAGATAATTGACAAACAATCTAAAAGGATTCTGTTGAACTATGAACGTAAGGGAGAGATGTATCCTTTAAATCTCAATCCAATTCAAGGTAAACCAACGATATGTTTGCTATCAAAGGAGAATACTGATGAAAGCTGGTTGTGGCATCGACGCCTATCGCACCTTCACTTCAAAGATATCAATAAGTTGGTGTTTGGTGATCATGTTCGAGGCCTTCCTCTTCGAAAGTTTGATAAGGAACATTTGTGCGCAGCGTGTGAGATGGGTAAACAAAGCAGAAAGAGCCATCCTACACGAATGAATACAAAGATTGTTGAAGCTCTCGCACTTCTGCACATTAACTTATGTGGACCTTCAGCTATCGAAAGCTTCAGTGGGAGTAAGTTTATTCTTGTCACTGTAGATTACTTTTCTCGCTTCACCTGGGTTTACTTTCTTAAACAGAAATCAGATGCTACTCCTAAGTTGAAGGTGTTTATCAAGCAAGTTGAAGTACAATTAAGAAAGACGGTGAGGAATATTAGAAGCGACAATGGGCTGGAATTCAAAAATAAAGAATTTGAGGACTTTTTGGCAGACAAGGGGACGACTCACAACTTTTTAGCCCCTTATACACCACAACAGAATAGGATTGTTGAAAGACGAAACTGTTCTTTGTGTGAAGCAGCAAGAACCATGCTGAGCTTCGCTTCCCTGCCATTGTACTTCTGGGTCGACACTGTTGCAACCGCGTGCTATACTCAGAATCGATCCTTGCTCAACAAAAGATTCTCAATAACTCCATATGAGATCTTAAATAATCGGAAGCCTAATGTCAAATTTTTCCACATATTCGGTTCAAGATGCTTCATTTTCAATTCTAAAGAGAACCGAAACAAGTTTGACGTCAAAGCTGATGAGGTAATTTTTCTGGGTTACTCGCTAACATCAAAAGCATACAGAGTGTTGAACAAATGTTCTAAACAAATTGAAGAAACCTACTATGTGACCTTTGACGACAATTACATGAAGAAAGTTCAAAGGAGCGAATATGACTTAGGGGAAATCTTTCCTGAATCAGGTCAAGTCTCGGTTCCCATATCCAACTTGTTTGAGGAGTACATTCGGTTATTTCATGAACCAGAGAAAGCAGTACACTCAGAAGAAAATGCGGCAGACAACAAAATCGATAATCTCAAAAAGATTATAGATGATGTTGCTAAAGAAATAAAAATTGATCCTCCTAAACCGACATGTAGTCAATCCTCCACTGACTCTCCAAACAATTGTTCATTGTTCAAGGGGAGAGTTCATCAGCACCAAAGACAACCGAAATATCTTTCGAGAGGGAGAATCCAATTCTGACCACGACTCATAAAGGTCCAGGCGACGGGGAACATACAGTTCCAAACCCACCCAATAGTAGTCCAATCGAGGGGGAGAATCCAACTCCCACTAAGGATGAAAACTCGTATTCTGACAAAGGTTATTCTTCGCCAGTCGAGGGGGAGAAAGACAATGCAACTGATGAAGGTGATCAATCAGAACTTGAAGAGGAAGTAAATGCAGAGTTGGATCCAGCCTATGACCCAAATTATCCTCCTTTAGTAAAATGGACCAAGGATCATCCCAAAGCTCAAATTATTGGAGAATCATCTGAGAAATTCCTTACTCATTCTCAGTTGAAAGCGAAACAAACTGCATTATTCTCTAAAGTTAAATTCTGTATGTTTAACTCGTTTGTCTCCAAGGTAGAGTCGAAAATGGTTAATGTTGCACTTGATCATTTTGATTGGGTTCAAGCAATGCATGATGAGCTCCATGAGTTCGAACGCAATCGAGTTTGGAGGCTGATTCCCACACCAAAGGATGCTTCAGTTGTTGGCTTGAAATGGGTCTTCAGGAACAAATTGGACAAAGAGGGAAATGTTATTAGAAACAAGGCTCAGTTGGTAGTAAAAGGATATTTCCAAGAGGAAGGAATAGACTATGAGGAAACCTTCGCTCCTATAGCAAGGTTGGAATCTGTTAGAATCTTTCTGGCATATGCCGCTCATAAAAACTTCGAATTCTTCCAAATGGATGTGGAATGTGCTTTCCTGAATGGAGAACTAGAAGAAACGATGTATGTTGAGCAACCTCCCGGGTTCGTGAACGAGAAGTTTCCTGATCATTGCTATGTGCTGGATAAAGTTGTATATGGTTTAAAGCAAGCACCGAGAGCCTGGTATGAAACGTTAACTCACTTTCTGAAAATTTCGAAATTTAACGAAGGTTCGGTTGACCCAACCTTCTTTCGAAATAAAGAAGGAGAACATCTAATGATAGTTCAGATTTATGTCGATGACATCATCTTTAGCTCCATGAATCCTTGTGATGTGTGTGAAACGAGCTAGTTTTATTCCTACTTTTAGTTGATTAATTAAGCACACAAAGGTAGTGAACCTGTCTTTTAGTGGTATAGTTAAATAAGTAGGGTGTCGAACTCAGGGAACAGAAATTAATCTAATAACTAATTTTAACTAAGCAAATAATAAAAGTAAAAAGGTTTTTCTCTAGTTTTACAAGACTAGAAACTTAAACACAGTACTTAAGCACTTAATTAACTAAACAATTAAAGCAAATGACAAATTCACCAAATTTAATAAAGGGTTTCTGTTTAGGTTCAATCAATTCACTCTTATGGTTATTTAAATGATAGATCAATTGTTATTGGTTACCAACTATAGTGGTTAGGTTCATGTTCATTACTACTAACCCTTAGACAATTAATAATTCAAGCAGTGGCCAATTGTTTAAACTAATTAATTCTCTAGTTCAATTGTTTGGATTAAATAAGATTTGTAATTGGTTAATCAAGTTGGTGTTTCAATTAACCTCTTGTTTGTTGGTTTCTCAAACAAGCTCACACATTAATTTACCCATTCTCTAATTAATCCTAGTTTCATAGTCATTATTCCTAGGCATATGATAAAGTATTCACATAACATATGAGGTTAAGAACTAAGAGATGTTCATGCAGCTTAAGTGCCTTCCAATTAACAGAAAATAGTTGTTATTAATGCATAAGGTTCTTTAACAAACTTAATTTAATAAAATCACCAAATAACAATCAATCAAAAAGTAATGATTAAACCATAGGAGTAACTTGGTCTTCCCCAACAGAAACAAAACGAATTTAGTTCATAGTCATAGCAAAAACAAACTCAAACACAAATTCAACTAGGCTAAACATGCTTAATTCCTAAGGTTAAGTGGAATGAATAACATAAATTGCTTTGATTCTTCAAAGGATTGAAGGTCAGGGTTTCTCAGCTCTTCCAAGGGTTCTTCAATCGCAGGTGCAGCTCCCAAAACGCCAGAAGTCTCCCCAATTCGGATAAAGGTTCGATATTTATAGTTATCACAAAACAGGGGCTACTCGGCGATTAGAATCGTCGACTCACCGAGTACAGGTACAATCCATATATTGCCAGGAGTCTTTATCTTCGGGAATATTCTTGGGTACTCACCGAGTAGCCTCGCGGACTCGCCGAGTAGGAGTGTGTTATTCCTTCATTCTTCAACCTTTGGTCTCTAGTTGCTTCTCCTTGTTCCCTTTTACTTCCAAGCATGCCTTTTGGACTAAAAACAAAATTCAAACATTATTAAGTACCTTTTGTCCACATTATGCACATAATTAGCTAAAAATGAATAAAAATGTATGCTAACATATGACTAATTATGCAAATATCAAAATACCTCACACTTGACTTTTGCTTGCCCCCAAGCAAAACTAAATTTTAACACATTAGAACCACATATGACAACTCCAATCTTACCCAGCCATTATGCCAAGACCGCAACGCATGCATTTGTGTCTAAAATTTTTGTAAATACCCCCATACTCCAAATACTCACAATCCTCATAAACATTCGCCCACTCACCCTGAACTATGCTCATTTTATGCATCCCTCCGAATGCATCCTCAGAAAACCTCTTAACCTCAAGGTATTTTTGGTTGAGCAACCCAAGCATACATAATCTAGATAATTACAATTTATGATACCACATTGGAGCACTTTGGAATTCTTTATTTCTTTGACATTTGATCTTTGATTTCTTTGAATTCACCACCTTGTTGTTTGATCTTTGGTATCTTCAACTTTTTGAATTTCTTCGGAATTTTGATCTTTTGATCTTCACTTTAATTACTCCAAAATTCTTCAAACTTTTCTTGCAATTCTCTATTTTTTTTACATGTACCTCACTTTTTCACTCAAAACCTACATGCTTAAGCAGGGGCGCTCAACTTCAACCTTTATTAGTTAAAGATAACAATCTTCCTAGATACATTTCTGGTACAGGATGCTAAACATATTCCATCCCTCAGGTTGAGCGAGGTCGTGTTTTTGTCCTATGATTTCACTGGAATAAGGAAGCCACAAATGCACTAGAACGTATATAGGCTCAACTAAACATTTGGGTTTTCATGTAGTTATCAACACAATTCTAACATGGAATCCTAATTGCTTTTACCAACTTTTTCTAAATTAATTCCTAAGTAATATTTTTGGTATGCAAAAATTTATTATTTTTTAAAATAGACCTAAATTAGGATATTAAGATTCTCAATTTACTAAGATGACGTCAACCCCATACCCCACACTTAGTTTATGCAATGCCCTCATTGCATGTTATGCATAAAAAAACATTAAATATAGAGAGAATTGGAACAAACTCCCTTGGGGTAGCAGTCGCTAGGTCGATATCTCTTCTCTTCACCTCCATCTTCAATTGACTTTAGACATGGGAACAACTCATCCATGCATTGGTAGTCAAAATCTCATGTGGTGGACATGCAAATAACTCAAAAACGTAAGACAAAGCTCCTAGAAACCTCCAGTAATGACTCTTTATGAAAATGGACAAGTACTACAGTGAAAGTGCCCAAAACAGCTCTGGAATTCGAAAAATGTTGACAAACTCAGCGAGTAGTATCGTGTACTCGGAGAGTTCATTGCGACATTACAGTTTAATCGCGAAATTACCCATGTACTCGCCGAGTAGGCTAGGTGCACTCGGCGAGTAAGCGATGTATTGAATTTTTTTTGTCCAGCTCGTTTTTTTTTCTTGATTAAGGTTCTGAAATGGGGGTATTTTAGTGACCCTACTTCAGTAGCAACTCTCTCTCTCACTCCCCACTCTAACGGACTCAATCTTAATGGAAAAACTTCACACTCTCAATTGAAAATTCCTTACTTTAACTTTGACCCTTAAGACTTCTATATGCATCCTAGCCTTCCAATTCTGAAAAAAATGCAAACAAAAGTGAAAGCAAACAAACAAAAGTCCTAACAAAAAATAAAATCATCCAAGTTCAACAAGTTGTCCAAATCAAACATCACGAAAATAAATTAAAAACACAAAAGAAACATTCTTCATTCTTCATCATCCATGTCGCTTCCTCCAGCTCCACGTCCTCCTCCTTCATTGCCTCTCCTCATCCTTTCCTCCCAATTCATAATGTAGGGATAGCCGGGTCTGGGTCTCGGTGCGATGTTCATTTGTTGGAAGAGATATTCAAATGATTGATTATTATAATTGACCCCTCTTCTAATATTATCTAAATATCGCCGGTACTCAACTTGATTCCATCCATCGTTCTCTTCCTCCACCGGAATAACCGGTGGGTCTTCTCGTACCCGCTCACTTAGTTGCCTCACTCGCCTTCCCGGCTCCTCAGGGATAACCGGCTCATCCGCATGTGGAATAGAAAAAGAATCTCCAAACTTCTCCGTAATCCTTGCCCTCCTATATAATGTTGTGTTGAACGGAGGGGGAGAAATGACCGTCAGCGCCCTTGCCTCTTGCAAATCCAATATTCCAAATGACCTTGCAAGCCTCGTCACAAACATCCCTCCATTGATCTTGGAGTTCACCTTCTCCTTAACAGCCCCTTCCGCAAGATACTTAGCTATGCATTAGGGAAGATTGCAGAAAACATCGAGAGTAATAATACTCCAAAGATAGAAGATGTTAAGGGTCGGGACCTTGTCCCAGTCCTTCCGCATATTAATCGTGCTGGCAACGAAATGATGAATGAGACGGTGGATCGGTGAACGAATGTGACCCTCCTGTGTGGTAGATGGGATGTACACCCGGTTAGCAATAGTATTCCACCAGGTAGAAGCAACCACTACCTCGGGGAGATCTTTGTGGCAATTCTCTAAGAAAGCTTCAAAATCTTCATTCAACATAGTGCTTTGTTCATAGATTCCAAGCCTCCATGAAAATTCTGTTATGCTGCATTATCGCAGCTCCCCACCAAGAGAAAAGGAAATTACATTGGGATTGTAGTACTCACTACCACCTCGGAATGAGATGGTAGCAAAAAAGTCCCAACATAATTCAGCGTAGACCGGCTCTTGAATTTTGAATAACTGTAACCAACCATCACATATGATGGTTGAATCCCCCATATTACATTCTTTCACCAAATATGGTGTCAGCTCTTCTTCCAAACCAACCTTCCCCAGCCAATCCCAGTCCACTGCATTGGGTAAGTGAATCTCTTTCTGTTTCAAAGCCTCTAACTTGTTTTTGGAACGGGCTTGAGATGATTTGGAGGTGATTTGGAGAAACAAGAGCCACGGGATGTCCCCTTGGCTTCCCCCTCTTGAAGTCTGACCTCTTCTGGACATGGTACCTGCATAACAACATTAAGAAAGCACAAACAAACAACACTCATCAATTAAAATCGAATAAAACAGATCTCTATAGCCTCCTACTCGCCGAGTTCATATCCTACTCGGCGAGTAGGATGAACATCGGGACCAGATTCATGCCGAATGTATATGGGTCATCCAAAACACCCAATTTTGCATAGGGGTTTAATGTACTAAGTCCAATAACCACTAATCCAAAAGAAATTTCTCCTAACACTTCCTAATTCAGGGTAAAATCAAAACCCTAGAAATTGAGGAAACCTCTAAATCCAAATTTAGACAAAATAAGGGCAAAGAAGTGATAAAGCTTTAACCTTTGATGAGTTTTAAGTGTAAAAATCATACCTTTACTCCTGAAAGTTGAAGATTCGGGAAAAAATCAAAGGAATCGCTTGAGAGTGGCTGTGCATGGCGAGTGTGTGGGTAAAATGAGTGAAAACCCTTTTTTCACAGATTATAAACCGTTTGTGTAAGTTGGCTACTCGCCGAGTAGAACTGCATTTACGCGATTTTTTGGTTATTTTGACAAGTACTCGCCGAGTACACGTACCTACTCGGCGAGTAAAGCTTGCAGTTTGACAAAAATTGAATTTTTTTTCTAATTTTTGACCCACCACCCCACACTCTAGGCATTGCTTGCCCTCAAGCAATCATTTAGAACATATTTTCAAAAGAAGATGAATGAAAAAGATCCTAAGAAATTAAAAAGAAAGTAGAGGAAAAAGAAATGCAAACTCTGAACTCGGGTTGCCTCCCAGAAGCGCTTCTTTTTAAGGAGTCATTAGCTGGACTCCTCCCATTCTACGTGGCTGCAATCCCTTCCAGCAACATCAACTCTTCCATGCCTTCATTCCTTGGGACTCCTTCTTCATACTTTTTGACCCTATGTCCATTGACCTTGAAAGGGGTACCATCTTTTGACAATAGCTCTATAGCACCATGTGGAAACACCTTCTTCACTAGAAAAGGACCATCCCATCTTGACTTCAGTTTTCCCGAGAAGAGTTTTAGCCTTGAATTAAAGAGCAACACCTTTTTCCCTTCATGAAATTCTTTATTTGTCTTGATCCTCTTGTCATGCCAACTCTTGGTTTTCTCTTTATAGATTAAAGAACTAGTGTAAGCATCATTTCTAAGTTCCTCAAGAGCATTCATTTGCATTAACCGGTTGTTCTTGAGCCCCTCCATGTTGAAGTTGCGCATCTTTAAAGCCCAAAAAGCTTTATGCACTATCTCCACTGGTAAATGACATTGCTTTCCATAAACTAACCTATATGGTGTAGTACCAATAGGTGTTTTAAAAGTTGTTCGAAGGCCCATAGTGCATCATCTAGCTTATCCGACCATTCTTTTCGATTGCTCCCCACCGATTTCTCCAAGATTCTCTTTAAAGCTCTATTTGTCACTTCAGTTTGTCCACTAGTTTGTGGATGGTAGGATGTAGAAAATTTATGGGTTACCCCATATTTCCTTAGCACCTTCTCTAGTTGATCATTGGCAAAATGAGTGCCTCAGTCACTAATAAGAGCTTTTGGGACCCCAAATCTCGAAAATGCTTTCTTCGAAAACCGCACCACCACCCGACCATCATTAGTTGGCAAAGCTTGTGCCTCTGCCCACTTGGATACATAATCTACCGCCACTAAAATGTACTTGTTGCCTTTGGACATGGGAAATTGTCCCATGAAATCGATCCCCCAAACATCAAATACTTCGCACACTTGAATACTATGTTGTGGCATTTCATTTTGGGAAGAAATGTTTCCCGCTCTTTGACATGCATCACATTCTTTGACAAATGGGGTTGCATCTTTAATAGTCGTGGGCCAATAAAACCCAATGTCAAATATCTTCTTACCAGTGTAATGTGCTCCATGATGTCCACCTGTGGGCCCGCTATGACAATGCTCCAAAATCTGGCGGCTTTCCTTCCCGAACATGCATCTTCGTATGATCCCATCCGCACAGCTCCGAAAGAGGTATGGCTCATCCTAAAAGTAATACTTTATTTCGGTAAAGAATTTCTTCTTTTGTTGACTGCTAAAATCTTTTGGGATGTATTTGCTAGCTAAGTAATTGGCTATATCTGCGAACCAAGGCTCTTCTCCCGCGGTCACCATAATATACTCGTCCGGGAAGTCATCTCCAACTTTGTCTTCTTGCAGTTGTAGGTTTTCTAGCCTCGATAAATGGTCGGCTGCTACATTCTCCATTCCTTTCTTGTCACGTATCTCGATATCAAACTCTTGAAAAAGTAGAACCCATCGTATCAATCTTGGTTTGGGATCCTGTTTGGCAAACAAATACTTGATAGCAGAGTGGTCAGTAAAAACAGTTGTTTTGGATAAAACCAAATAAGGGCGGAATTTATCAAAGGCATACACCACAGCTAATAATTCTTTTTCAGTGGTGGTGTAATTCTCTTGGGCCGGATTTAGAGTTTTACTAGCATAATATATAGGTCAAAAGTGCTTATCAACCCTTTGACCAAGGACAGCTCCTAATGCAAAATCACTAGCATCACACATTATTTCAAAAGGTAAATCCCAATTTGGAGCAACAATGATCGGGGCATTAGTCAATTTTTCTTTTAAGAATTCAAATGCCTCTAAACACTCTTTAGTAAAATTAAATGGTGCATCTTTTAAGAGTAATTGTGTTAGAGGTCTAGTTATTTTAGAAAAATCTTTTATAAAACGCTGGTAAAAACCCGCATGACCAAGAAAACTTCTAATGCCCTTCACATTAGTTGGTGGGGGTAATTTGGCAATGGTGTCAATCTTTGCCCGATCCACTTCAATTCCCATTTTGGAAACCTTGTGGCCTAAAACTATACCCTCCTTGACCATAAAGTGACATTTCTCCCAGTTGAGGACCAAGTCGGTTTTTTCACACCTAGCAAGCATTAGGTCAAAATTTGTGAGACAATCATGGAAGGAAGATCCAAAAACAGAAAAATCGTCCATAAAAACTTCCATGAATTTTTCCACCATATCGTGGAATATGGCTGTCACACACCTTTGAAATGTCGCGGGTGCATTGCATAGCCCAAAGGGCATGCGTCGATAAGCAAAAGTCCCATTTGGGCAAGTAAATGTGGTCTTTTCTTGGTCCATTGGGTCTATGGGTATTTGGAAATAACCCGAAAATCTGTCTAGAAAGCAATAATAACTATGACCCGATAATCTTCCTAACATTTGATCAATAAAAGGTAAGGGAAAATGGTCTTTACGAGTGGCATCGTTTAGCTTTCGATAATCGATGCACACTCTCCAACCGGTTACCGTTCTTGTCGGAATAAGCTCATTCTTTTCATTGGTTATGACCGTCATCCCTCCTTTCTTGGGCACCACTTGGACCGGACTCACCCATGAACTGTCGGAAATGGAATATATAATCCCCGCATCTAAAAGCTTGACCACTTCTTTCTTGACCACCTCTTGCATATTTGGGTTTAGTCTTCTTTGGTGCTGCACAACCGGCTTTGCTCCTTTTTCCAAGTTAATCTTGTGAGAACAATAAGAGGGGCTTATCCCCTTGATGTCGGTGATGCTCCATGCTATGGCCCGCTTTCGCTTCTTCAAAACTTGTACTAGCTCTTCCTTTTCAGATTCAGAGAGGTCAGATGCTATTATCACTGGCTTTTGATGACCATCTTCAAGGAAAGCATACTCCAAATGTTCTGGTAACATTTTGAGCTCAGTTTTCGGGTTTTGATGGTTGTACTCGCCGAGTGCAGGTAAAGGACTCGGCGAGTTGGAAGCTGAATTCACGTTTTCCATTTTTTCTTCGCTTGGACTCGGCAAGTAGATCGGCCCTACTCGGCGAGTTGATGTGGCAGATTGTTTCATCAATTCTTCAAACTCATCTTCTTCTAGCAGCCTCTCGATCTCCATTAAGTCTTTTTCAGCATCAAATTCTTCATCACAAATGATGGACTTGTTGGGATCTTCACCTTCTCACTCCTCCATTAATTCATCAAGCATGTCAATTGAGAACACCATGTCATCACTATTCCTTGCATACTTCATAGCTTGATCCACCCCAAAAGTAACCGAATCATCTCCTACCCGCAATGTAAGCTTCGAATCTCTCATGTCTACTATAGCACTTGCCGTGTTGAGGAAGGGTCTTCCAAGGATGATTGGGACTTGAGGATCTGCCTCCATGTCTAGAATTATGAAATCAGCAGGAAATACAAACTTGTCCACCTTAACCAATAAGTATTCACATATTCCTCTTGGGAAAGTGACTGTCTTCTTTGCTAAGTGCAGGTAAGGGACTCGGCGAGTTTGAAGCTGAATTCACGTTTTCCATTTTTTCTTCGCTTGGACTCGGCGAGTAGATCGGCCCTACTCGGCGAGTTGATCTGGCAGATTATTTCATCAATTCTTCAAACTCAGCTTCTTCTAGCAGCCTCTCGATCTCCATTAAGTCTTTTTCAGCATCAAATTCTTCATCACAAATGATGGACTTGTTGGGATCTTCACCTTCGCACTCCTCCATTAATTCATCAAGCATGTCAATTGAGAACGCCATGTCATCACTATTCCTTTCATACTTTATAGCTTGATCCACCCCAAAAGTAACCGAATCATCTCCTACCCGCAATGTAAGCTTCGAATCTCTCATGTCTACTATAGCACTTGTCATGTTGAGGAAGGGTCTTCCAAGGATGATTGGGACTTGAGGATTCGCCTCCATGTCTAGAATTATGAAATCAGCGGGAAATACAAACTTTTCCACCTTGACCAATAAGTCTTCACATATTCCTCTTGGGAAAGTGACTGTCTTCTTTGCTAAGTGAATCGCCATACGAATTGGTCTTGGTTCTGGGAGATCCAGCTTCTTGAAAAATGAATAAGGCATTAAATTCACACTTGCTCCTGAATCAGCCAAAGCATGAGTGGTAGCCAAGTTGCCAAATTGGCAAGGTAAAGTCAAGCTTCCCGGGTCACCCTTCTTTTATGGTAGTTTGTTGAGCATGGCAACTGAGCAATTCTCATTAAGTACCACCTTTTTCACTTCCTCCATCTTCCTTCTATTTATAAGAAGTTCCTTAAGGAATTTCGCATATTTTGGCATTTGTGCGACAGCTTCAATGAAGGGTATGTTGATTTGAAGAGCTTTAATGTGATCTAGAAACTTCTGGTACTCTTCTTCCTATTTTTCTCTCTTAGCTCGGGCTGGATATGGCATTGGAGGCTGAAAGGGTTTTTCAGGAATCTGATTTTTCGGATTTGGTAATGGACTCGTCGAGTCCATATCGTGGATTCGGCGAGTAGGTTCTGCAGATTGAGGATTTTGACTTTTGTCTTGAGTTTCTTCATCTTCCTTTTGCATTTCTTTGGGTGCTTCATTCTGAATAGGGGCCAGAGGAGTGATTATCTTCCCACTTCTTGTTGTGACTATGTTTATATGCACGCCTCGTGGGTTATTTTTGGTTTTACTAGGAAGTTCGCCCAGTGATCTTTGGTTGATTTGTTGAGCAAGTTGCCCTAGCTGCATTTCTATGTTGTGGATAGATGTTTGCTGGTCTCTAAGCATGGTCCTTGTTTCTTGAATTACAGCATCATGATCACTATGTCTCTTTTCTGAAGAGGCTACAAATTTGGTAAGCATTTCTTCCAAACTTGGTTTTCTTTCTTGTGTCGGCTCCTCCTTTTGGTAAAAACCTCTTCCTTTCTGCCTGAACTTCTCCTCCTTAGCCTTCTTGTACTCTTCATAAGGGAGCCACTCTTTATTTGGTTTTCGCCAATCTTCATCATATCGTTCCCCACTTGAGTAACAAACTTGCACCTTCTTGTTGCCATTTTCATCCAAGTCGCAGTCTCTAGTAAGATGAGGCCCATTGCAGTTTTCACACCCCACCCGTATAGCATGTATTATTTGGTCCATTTTGTCCATCCTCCTATCCATGTTTTTCAACATGGCCATCACTGCCGATAAGTCTTCTGAAGTTGCATAGGCGGACCCCCTTGTTACATCAGTTCTTGGACTATGGTATTCTCTAGAATGCTTAGAGAATTCTTCAATTAGCTGCTTTATCACTGGAGGTGCCTTCTTCGTAAGTGGACCTTGCGAGTCAAGCAATTGCCTTGTGGTAACATTTACTCCATCATAAAAGATGGAGACTTCTTGCTGACTATTGAGGTCGCGATGTGGGCAATTCCTTAACAAGCTCTTGTACCTCTCCTAAGCTTCATATAGTGACTCTCCGGCTTGTTGTTCAAAGTTGGCTATGGCTTTCTTGAGCTTGGATATCTTGGATGGTGGGCAGAATTGATCAATGAACTCTTCTTTCAGCTGGGCCCATATAGTGATGGATTCGGGGGGGTAGTGACTTGAGCCAATCCTTAGCAGCACCCTTCAAAGTAACTGGAAGCATGCAAAGTAGCTGAGTTTCCCGAGGCATGTTGGGAACATTGAAATAATCAGCTACATCATTGACTTCATCCAAGTGCTTGTAGGCGTCTTCGTGATCCTTGCCAGTGAAAGGGATCTCTTTAAGTAAAGATAGGATATGACCCTTAAGCTCAAAAGTAGTAGTTGTGGGAATTTCGGGCTGCACAAGTCTCGGGCCCGTGTCATCGCGCATCCTCTTCTTCCATTCTCCTATGGGGACTTCATCGATATTAGCCATAGTGATAACTAAATCATCCTCAAAATCGGATTCGTGCTCGTATGTAGGTTCTTCTTCTTCCTCGGTCTCGTACTCGGTGTCTTCTTTAATTGGGTCTTCGATTGTTAGAGAGGCGTTGGATGCTCCTGATTTGCTGCTCTTCTTCTTGCTGAAAACGGACTTGAGGTTCTTTAGTGGAGAATTCTTTGAAGAAGCGGATTCTCCAACGGCTTTTCCTTTGTTCCTCCTTAGTGCGGATTCCGGGTCTTCGAGAGGAGGAACCAGTGGTGTATCAGATCCTCGGGTCATGAAACAACTGCAAACAAACAATAAAACGCGTAAAAAGAACAAAAAATTTGAAACAGAACGAAAATGAAAAAAAATTTGGCAAACAGCAGGCAACTCGCCGAGTAGGTGCGATTGCACTCGGCGAGTATCCTATTTTCTACTAAAATATTAAACCTAATCAATAGACTTCTAAAAAGAACTAATAATTTCTAAAACCTAACCTACTTACTGTATTACTGAAAAATAACTTTGTGCAAGAAAAACTTACACAAAGGATCGATAAAATTAGGAACTAGACTTAATTTTTGAACCGTCCCTCGGCAACGGCGCCAAAAACTTAATGTGTGTGAAACGTGCTAGTTTATTCCTACTTTTAGTTGATTAATTAAGCAGACAAAGGCAGTGAACCTGTATTTTAGTGGTATAGTTAAATAAGTAGGGTGTCGAACTCAGGGAACGGAAATTAATCTAATAACTAATTTTAACTAAGCAAGTAATAAAAGTAAAAAGGTTTTTCTCTAGTTTTACAAGACTAGAAATTTAAACACAGTACTTAAGCACTTAATTAACTAAACAATTAAAGCAAATAACAAATTCACCAAATTTAATAAAGGGTTCCTGTTTAGGTTCAACCAATTCACTCCTATGGTTATTTAAATGATAGATCAATTGTTATTGTTTACCAACTATAGTGGTTAGGTTCATGTTCATTACTACTAACCCTTAGACAATTAATCAATTCAAGCAGTGGCTAATTGTTTAAACTAATTAATTCCCTAGTTCAATTGTTTGAATTAAATAAGATTTGTAATTGGTTAATCAAGTTGGTGTTTCAATTAACCTCTTGTTTGTTGGTTTCTCAAACAAGCTCACACATTAATTTACCCATTCTCTAATTAATCCTAGTTTCATAGTCATTATTCCTAAGCATATGATAAAGTGTTCACATAACATATGAGGTTAACAACTAAGAGATGTTCATGCACCTTAATTGCCTTCCAATTAACAGAAAATAGTTGTTATTAATGCGTACGGTTCTTTAACAAACTTAATTTAATAAAATCACCAAATAACAATCAATCAAAAAGTAATGATTAAACCATAGGAGTAACTTGTTCTTCCCTAACAGAAACAAAACGAATTTAGTTCATATTCATAGCAAAAACAAACTCAAAAACAAATTCAACTAGGCTAAACATGCTTAATTCCTAAGGTTAAGTGGAATGAATAACCTAAATTGCCTTGATTCTTCAAAGGATTGAAGGTCACTCTTCCAAGGGTTCTTCAATCGCAGGTGCAGCTCTCAAAACGCCAGAAGTCTCCCCAATTCGGATAAAGGTTCGATATTTATAGTTATCACAAAACTGGGGATACTCGGCGAGTAGACTCGTGGACTCGCCGAGTACAGGTACAATCCGTATATTGCCAGGATTCTTGACTTATCTTCAGGAATATTCTTGGGTACTCGTCGAGTAGGAGTGTGTTATTCCTTCATTCTTCAACCTTTGGTCTCTAGTTGCTTCTCCTTGTTCCCTTTTACTTCCAAGCATGCCTTTTGGACTGAAAACAAAATTCAAACATTATTAAGTACCATTTGTCCACATTATGCACATAATTAGCTAAAAATGAATAAAAATGTATGCTAACATATGACTAATTATGCAAATATCACCTAGCTTAACGGCTGAATTCAGAAAGTTGTTGGAGACTAAATTTGAAATGAGCGCAATGGGTCCAATTAACTTTTTTCTTGGTTTAAATATTAGACAGGGACCAGAAGGTATCTTTATTAACCAGGAGGCCTATACAAAGAACTTGCTGGCGAAATTCGGTATGATGGGAGATTCGAAAGTGAAGGTTCCTATGGCGTTTGGAACTAAGTTAACACCTTCTCTGGAAAAACCTGCAGTTGACATAACACTATATCAACAAATGATAAGGTCCCTTATGTATCTAACAGCTAGTAGACCGGATATAATGTTTTCTGTTTGTTATTGTGCTAGGTTTCAAGATAATCCAAGAGAACCTCACATGTTAGCTGTGAAAAATATTTATCATTACCTTAAGCGAACCTTATCTCTCGGTCTCTGGTACCCTGCTAGATCAGGATTCTTCATTCAAGCTTTTTCTGATGCTGATCTTAGAGGATGTGGTCTAGACCGAAAGAGCACTACAGGTGGATGTCAATTCCTTGACGGTAAACTAGTTAGCTGGCAGTCCAAGAAGCAAACCTGTGTGTCACTTTCAACAGCCGAAGCTGAGTATATAGTTGCTGCATCTTGTACTTCACAAGTAATATGGATTCAAAGTCAACTAAGAGATTACGGGCAGAGTATGAAGAAGATTCCTCTTTATTGTGACTCCGAAAGTGCAATCAGAATATGTCACATTCCAATGCAACACTCAAAGACAAAGCATATAGCACTAAGATATCATTTTATCAAGGATCATGTAGAAGATGGGAACGTGGAAGTGCATTTCGTTCGCTCCTCTGATCAATTGGTAGATATATTCACTAAAGCCTTACCTGAAGTGAGCTTCAATAAAATATTACAAGGCCTAGGTATGATGGAAGCAGAGTCTGTACTGAATCCATCAATCTCTCACTAAAATATTAGACAAGCGAAATAGAGCGAATGCTCGGTCTATTTCGGTTCCGGATTTTTTTTGGGAATCGAACGCTCGGTCTATCTCGGTCCCATAAACTTTACGAACCGAAATGAAGGGAAAAATTGTTCTCAAAAGGATATCTTAGTGAAAACAAAAGAAGGTCACATTTGTGAAATGAAATGAAGAAGGTCGAAAACAATAAAGAACGCTCGGTCTATCTCGGTCCCATAAACTTTTGGGAACTGAAATGAAGGGAAAAATTGTGCTCAACCAAAGGCGAATGTGATTGTGAAAACTGAATCTGCCCAACCGAATGTCAAAGTCACAACCGAACCCAAGGGTAATGAAGCTTCGGGTTCTGGTTCCCAAGATAAGAAGAAGGAGTTTGAAGGTGATAGTGATGATGATGTTGAAGAGACTATTGTTGAGGCTCTTAAAAGAAAGAAGAGAGAAAGAGAGTTGAATAAAACTTTAAAGATTGTGAAGGATGCTGAGGAGAAAGAAAGGAGGAACAAGGAGGAAAAAGATGCCTTAAACTGTAAAAAGGCCTTATTTCTTCTTTGGACAAAAGAGACACTTATCAATCAGGCTATAGAGCTTCCAAGTGTTTACTGGTTGGAACCTATTGCTTCGTTTGATTGTGACAACTCTAAGGACTCATAGTTTAACAAGCCAATTACACGAAAGGCATTTACATTTCACTGTTTTGATTCAACTGTTGATGTTCCTTTTCCTCATCCAAAAGTTGATCGTGAGCTAATCGACTTTTTCTTAAAGTATGGTCAACCGTAGTACCTGACATGGAGCACACAGAAGATTGTCATTGTCAAGGTACTCAAACCTTCGCCTGCTGGGAAGTTCGTGAATGTCAATTTCAAAATCACACGAGGGTCAGCAAACTCTGTGTCAATTATTTCCCTAGCTAATCTTCCGAATTTAAATCCATATGATTGGATTCTTTTGTTCAACATTCTGTTCACTAATCTAAAAGAATATGAGCCAATATTGGATCACTTGAAGAGGATGTTGGCTTCCTACATCCATGAGGTTGCTACTATGGATTAGGAGATAGCGAAAGTTATGAACAAGAAACCAACTGCCAAGACCACACCGAAACCAGGAGATGTGAACCGTATAAAGATGGGCCAAATTGATTCTACACATCTCACTATGATGTTTACAAAGGGTGAAGCTCACAAATTTCTGTTCCCTCTGGTTGATAAACATTTGTTTTCAACAGACTGTTTGGAGCATATTATCAACATTATTCATCGGTGTAAGGAGAACTTAGAGGCAGATAAGAAGAACTTTATAGACATGCTGAGATGGTACATAACGTTTCGACATCATCTGTTGGCTGTCATACCAAAGGTGTTCAAAACAATAAAGAATGTCTATGTTGATCAACCAAAGTGAGCTTTCGGCTCCATTGATGCAAAGGGGGAGATTGTTGAGTTTATTTGTGTTGCGTCATGGGCTTATATTTTGTATCCAGACTGGGCATGTCCATCCGTGATTATCTAGTAGGGTTAAACTATAAATATACATGCATGTATGCATTAGATTAGAGTTGTTAATTACGTTTATTATTTTGTAACCCTAAATAACTCTACAGTCGAAGTTCTTAATCGAGCTCTTCTGAGGTGTTGAAGTATTAATAATACGACTCATTCAAAGCCATTCTCGTGTTCATAGTTACGTTCTTTATTGTTTGACTGCACAGAATCTAACGATCCTGATTGAAATTTGTTTCAACAATATCCATTCTAAGCTTTCTTGATCCAAACTATTATCCCTTTAATACACTAAAATAAAATCGCAAACTCATTTCCATAACACAAGGTACATCCATATATATATGTTTATACTACAATAATTGACCTACTCTTATGGCTTAATACTTTAAGACAACATTTAAGCACCAATGGTTCCTTTTTACTTTAACAAGGTAAATATTCCATTACCTTAAGTAGAACTTTTTCAATAAATGAGTTTTTTCTAAAGTTCATGTTGGAAAAATATCACTCTTCAAAACCGTTAGTCTTCATGGTTTCATTTTGTTCCATGATTGGTATTTCAAGTGTTAACTCTAATTTTCTACACCTTTTTATATCATTGGATAATTTTTTTAAAGAACACAAGGATACTACATTTCTTGTTACGCTGATCATCTCTAAGTTTGACGCCACAGTATAATTACTTTGGATAATTCGATGCAGAAACACTCAATCATTCAATCATTATATTTGAAAATGGAAAAAGTCTTTTACCAACAAATTTATTAGAGCCTATATAAAAGTGACAATCAGTATTTTGATATATGTTTATACCTTTGAAGCTAAGATATCACAAGAAATAAGAACATGAGCTATTATCTTGATGATGCTTTTTCTTCGATAACGACATATAGCAAAGGAGGAAAGAGAACAAAAACAATAAAAAGTTTCAAAAAAGTATAAACTGTCTTGACTAATTCTGATAACTTTTGGATCATCCATCCATTTCGATCTTTAGCAGAAGATATGTAATTGTACTACCAATTAAATTGGTTCCAAACATGAATTTCATTATTCAAGTTAATCCTTCCATTATGATAAATTCAGGGTTGGTAACTGCTAGATCAAGAGTTGTCATTAGATCTATCCTCACCCGCATAACTATTGTGAAAGAAGTCTCTTACCAAGACTTCGGCCACCACTCAACAGCATCAATGGAGGGGTTTGGAAGTGGAAGGAGTCATTGATTCCTTGAAAACCATATATTCCTAGATATAAAAGGAAGAAAAGACTTTAATTTAGCCCCATTAATTATTTATTGATCTAAGATTACCCCACCTCCAAACATCTATTAAAAATGAAAAAAAAAAGACATAATAATATAACGCACTGAGTACCTTCACATTGCTGATAGAATCAATGCAGTCCTAAGCGACTCCATACAAGTGTTGCGTGTCGTTGTAATTTGTGATTTCTGGTTGTTGATGCATATGGCACTAAAGATCCCTTTGAATTGATATTATATGACCGACCCACGTCAACCCGCCAAGAGAACTATGTGCAAGGTCTGTCGTAGAACATTAACAATATTTTGGGAGTGTCATGGTTTGAACCAAATAGTGATGAAAACAAAATGGTCAGTAAAAATAGGAGTCATCACTAAATGATTTAGTGATCAAACTTTTGGTCGTCAATTTTTGAGACTATAGATCCATTGTGAATAGTGACCAAGATATAAAAGTTGTCACAAAATAGCAACTAAAATATATTGGTTACTCGACTACCCGTTTCATCACTGAATGTTGCCACTTAACAATGAAAGTCGTCAGTATTTTATCTAAATAGTACGGAAAATTGCAATAAAGTTCTTACATATTGATCTCATAATCGATTTAGTCATTATATTTTTTTATCCAATTAAGTCTCTAATACCGGTAATCGTATTCAATTTAACCCTTTGACCAGGTCAACAGGTCATCCAAGTTTCAAAAATTATATTTTTGGCCAAGATTTCAAAATTTGTTACAAATTTGGTTTAAAATTTACACTTTTGGCCAAGATTTTAAATTTTGTTACAAATTTGGTCCAAAATTCACCATTTTTGCCTAAATTTTAGAACTTTATTATGAATTCATCCTAACTTTAGTTTTTTTTTACAATTTTTTTTCTCAAAAATTTGTTTCTAATATGTTTTTTTCTTTATGAAATCATATTTTCACAAAAAAAATCCTATATTTTCTATACAAAAACTTTTTTTAAAGAGTTTTTTCTATATGAAATATCTACTTATAAAAATATGTATTTATTAAGTACATAAATATATACAAATCCGTTTTTATAAAAAAAAAATGTATACAAACACACACACACACACACACACACATATATATATATATATATATATATATATATATATATATATATATATATATATGCACGCAAATAGGTATTTATCTATATTTTTTTATAAATTTGTGTTTGTTTACATTTCTTTTATAAAAACGTGTTTGAATATTTTTTTGTATAATACATGTTAGTACACATTTCATAAAATCATGTTTGTATTCATTTTATAAAAACGTGTTTGAATAATTTTTTATATAATACGTGTTTGTATACATTTTATAAAATCGTGTTTGTATATATTTTATAAAATGTGTTTGAATAATTTTTTATAATACGTATTTGTATGCATTTTATAAAATCATGTTTGTATACATTTTATAAAAATGTGTTTGAATAAATTTTTTATATAATACGTGTTAGTATACATTTTATAAAATCGTGTTTGTTTACATTTTATAAAATGTATAGAAACACGTATTATATAAAAAAAGTATTCAAAATGTTTTTATTAAAAAAATGTAAACAAACAGGATTTTATAAAGGAAATATATATATATATATATATATATATATATATATATATATATATATATATAAATAACACCTATTTGTGTGCATATGTATATATATATAGGTGTTTGTATACATTTTAATTTGTAAAATATGTTTTTGTATACATTTTTTTATAAAAACAGATTTGCATATATTTATATACTTAATAAATACCTATTTTAATAACTAAATATTTCATGTACAAAAAACTTTTAAAAAAAGTTTTTATATAGAAAATATAAGATTTTTATGTGAAAATACGTTTTTTTTTTGTATAAATATGATTTTATAAAGAAAAAACATATTCGAAATAGTTTTTTGAGAAAAATAAAAGTTGTAAAAAAAACTAAAGTTAGGATGAATTCATAATAAATGTCTAAAATTTGAGCAAAAAGGGTAAAATTTGGACCAAAATTGTAACAAAATTTAATATATGGGCCAGAAGTGTAAATTTTGGACCAAATTTGTAATGAATTTTGAAATCTCGGCCAAAAATGTAATTTTTGAAAGTTGGATGACCTGTTAACTGGGTCAAAGGGTTAAATTGAATACGATTACCTGTATTTGGGACTTAATTGAACAAAAAAACATATATAATAACTAAATTGATTATGAGACCAATATGTAAGAACTTTGTTGTAGTTTTCCCTAATTAGTAACCATACAAAATCGACATTATTTATCTAATAATTAGTTACCATGAAAATTCGTCACTGGTAGCATAAAAGTTCTCACTAATTTTCCCAATTCGTGACCGTAAAAAGTTAATGATTAATTTACTTAGTGACCATAAAATTTTGTCACTAATATTTGTTGCTATTTCTTGTATTTAACCTGATTATATAATGGCATGAAACTTAATCAATGTAAGATATACTAGGACTCATTTATCAAAATATATATAGTCAAAAGATAAATATAAATTATTTTCAAACATAAGCGAACCCACGACATTTAAAATTTTCTCAAATTATAAAAATAAAAAGGCAGGGAAAAATTATTTTCCACATGTCACAGTGTCAATTATCATGCAGACATACATTGCGTATTCAACAAAACCTTAACACAACTTTCCACAAGGCTCAACTCTTCCCTTTATTCAAACAACATGATTTTCTTCAAGACAAGTTTTTTATTTATGAGAAGAGACGCTAAACTTGAGTAATTGACGACATGAACCTAAAGGATTAGCCTAAAATGGGAACGAGACCTATAAAAGATTCTATATTTTTTTCTTTTTTGAGTTATGATGAAGGTTAATGCAAGTGTCAAGCTCAAAAAATGTTTTGATTATTTCTGAAAGAAAAAATTAGTCATTTATTTTCATGCCCTCTCTAGTTTTGTCGTCCTCTTTGTTAATAAAAAAATAGGGTGGAAGCTTTTCTATCAAAAATTTTTTTTGAAAAGCCACATTGCATACCTCTCCGTCAACGCAAACTTTTCTTTCATAAGTCAAGTGAAACTCAAGGTCAAAACTCTCAAAAATCCACTTGAGCTCATCCATAACTTCACATCATCAACCATATATAATGTATGTAAATCTCATAAAAAATGAATCATTCTAAGGTTAGAAGTAACTTAAAAGAGAAAAGTCAAAGTGAAAATCAAAGTCAAATGGTAAGTCATAATAGAACTATAATAACTTTTTGAAAATAAAAAACATAATTAAACTGAAATTTCAATTTTTTTAAACACTTGTGTTACTAAAGATTACAGAGTAAAGTAGGAAGACAAAGTAAAGTTATAAAGCCTTCACTCAAGAAAGAAAGAAGCTTATTAGGACATTATACTTGTAAAAATTTCCCAGTTATAGAAATTATTTTCTTTATATATGGATTACAGTCCTATATTTTGCAAAGAACAATGTTGTAATATGAAAAAACAAATATAGGATATTATAATAAATAAATCGAGTGAATTACGTTACTGTTTCTTGCATTTAACCATCAAAGAAGAAGTAACAAGAAATGAATAATTTGTGAAAATATCAAATTATACATGTATTTCTGAATAAGAACAACTTAATTGAGAAAGTGAGAAAGTGGAATTGCTCATGAAGAGGTTATCCATAACCGTTGACCGATCATTTGACTTCTTTGCAAATTTGCTGCAACTTCAGAACCTTTGTGGTGAGATTGTTTAAAAAAATGTCAGAATCTTATCAACATATAATACAATATCAAGAGTGTTTCTATTGACTATCTATTTCTCTAATACCATAGACATAAAATGAGAGGTTGAAATGGAAAAAGTTTTGGCACATTTGATGATCTAATAATATTTACGAGGGATGGTGTGGTGATTCAAGTTAACCGTCAAGTTCAGAATATGTAAACACAATTAACCAAAATAGATCTTTGATTATTATGAGAAAATCATTCAAAACTCATGGTGTTTACAATGTATCTCAATGATCATAACTCAATCTAAAACAATGTATATATAATCCAAGATACCGACTTGTAGCACAGAATAAGGAAACTAGCTTTAGACTGGCTTGCCAAATACTAGATTGCTTGGTCTCCAATGACCTACGTAACTTAGGCTCCAAACAATCACCCCCGAATCTCTAAGTCCTTCTAGAGACTTCTTCAATCCCGATCAAGCTCTGCATTTCCTTGAACTTGGGTCGAGCTAGTGGTTTTGTAAGAATGTCCATATTTTGTTCTTCACCGGGAATGTACTCCACATCTACTTGTTCGTTTTCAACATAATTACGAATGAAGTGAAACCATGTGTTGATGTGTTTACTCCTTCCATGAAAAACGTGATTCTTCATTAGTTCGATAGTCGACTTGTTATCAACTCCTAGAACCACCTTCTATTGTGCTTTGTTCATGATTTCTCCTAACAAATCTTAAAGCCATATTTTTTGACATACGATTGTGGTAGCTGCCATGAACTCGACCTTGCAAGATGATAAAGCAACGATATCTTGCTTTTGCAAACACCATGTTATCGGGGATGACCCATAGTAGAAAATAGATCGGTTGTACCTTTTTCGTCATCCGAGTCAACATTGTGAACTAGCACTATATCCAGTGACTCGGTTTTGTCCCATCTGCTCATACTTGATTATGTATCCCATTGCTCCTCATAAGTACCTTAGGATACGTTTGATTTCACCACCATGTGATTCTCTTAGACATTGCATGTATCAGCTAACAACTCCGACCGTGTATGCCAAATCAGATCTTTTTTGGAAGAGATATCTAAGGCATCCTACCACCTTTTGATATTATGGCAGGACAATGTTGGGTTCATCTTCGGCCTTCGACAATTTATTTCCTAGTTCCATTGGAATGTAGGTCGGATTGCAATCATGTAAACTAGATTATTTTAGAATGCATTGAGGATACACTTCTTGGTTTATAATAATCCCCTATTCTTCTTGTTTAAGTTCAATGCCAAAGGTAGTAAATTAATCTTCCAAGATCCGACACCTCGAAACTCTTTAACATCTCCATCTTGAATCTTTTAATTATGCTCAAACTTGTACCTAGGACAAATAAGTTATCAACATAAATTGCTAAAATCAAGAAGTTAGCTCCTTCATTTTTCCGGTACACCGATGGTTCTTTCATGTACTTTTGGAATTCCATACTCTTCAAAATCCCATCAAGCTTCATGTTCCATGCTCTAGGTTGTTTCAGACCATATAGTGATTTTGTAAGGCTATACACTTTATGATAGTTGCATTTCTTTATATATCCTTCCGGTTGCGATACGTAAACACTTTATGCTAGTTTCCTTTCTTTATTCTCCATGCAAGAATTCCATTTTAACATCTAAATGGTGAAGCTCCCACCTATTAGTATCAACTAGGCTACAATAATTTGGATGGTTTCTATTCGAGCTACCGAACCAAATACTATTTGAAAATCAATACCGGGTTGTTGCACGTAACGTTTAGCAACCAACCTTACCTTGTATTTATGAATGGTGCCTTCTGCATTTTTCTTCAATTTGAACACCTATTTAAATCTGATTGGTTTTACCCCATAGGCTTGTTCACGAGAGTCCAAGTATTATTCTTGTTTATCGAATTCATTTTCGCATGCATGGCTTTAACCCACTTCGGTTCTTTCTTCACCTCTTCAACCCATACCGGCTCGTCATTGCTTGTTAGGAGGAGTTCTTCGAGATTATCAAGATCAAGATCATAATCTTGAATCATTTTGGAGGTACTCTTGGTGTTGAGGGCCTTTGGTTTCCAACTCCTTGTTGAACTTTGGTACTTTCGCGCCATCTTCAAACTCATGATCTGATTCAATGAGTTCAATTGGATCATTGTTTACATCATTTCCTTAATTATTGTTCACCTCGTCTTACAGGTAGTACCATGGTACTATGAATGTGCTCGATTCTTCATTGTCGGTTATTGCTTCTTTAACCTAATCCCACCCTTTTGTTTCATCGAAAATAATGCCTCAACTCAAAATTATTTTTTGTGTTTTGGGTTAAATAGTCGATAGGCTTTCGTACCCGGATCGGAACCAAGATGTACTAGTGGTCTTGATCTTGCATCCAACTTCTTGAGATTTACCGGTTCAACTTTTGCATTTGCTAGACACCCAAATATATGAATATTTTCTAAAGTTTGTTTTATTTTATAAAAAATTTCGTATAGATTTGTATCACCAAGGACTCGTGTGTAAACGCGATTAATTAGATTTGTAGAGTGATTTACCGCTTCTCCCCATAAGTAGTTTGGAACATGCGTTGCCTTCATTATGCTTCGTGGCATGTCAATAAGTGTTTGGTTTCCTCATTCCACAATTTCGTTTTGTTGTGGTGAATATGGGATGAGTCTGTTTTTATTACAAAAAGAATTAAACTCGAGAGATGTAAACTCACCTCCTCGATCACTTCTAAACACTTTCAAAGGCTTTCCAATTTCATTCTCCACCAATGCTTTGAATTTTTTGAAGCGTGATTTTTTCTTTCATGAGATAAATCCACATAAAAAATGAAAAGTCATCAATTAGTGTGAAGACATCGATTTTGACCCTTGGTTTGCGGTGTGATCAGACCACATAAATCACCATAAACTAGATCCAATGGTCATTTTTCTTTGTATGTTATCATAGTCAGGAATGACTTTCTTGTTTGCTTGCTCACCAAGCAAGATTCACACAATTCATTCCCATGATCAAATTGGTGCAACCCTTCGACTAGACCCTTCTTGGACATCTTTTTCATTAACCCGAAATTGATGTGCCAAGTCTTGCATGTCATCGCCATGTGTCTTCTCGTAGTCTTGAATGAAGGCAAATAAGAACTCCAATTTTTAATTTTATTTTATAAAGGTGGTTTGGAGTTCTTTGTACCTTCATCAATAAGCAATTATCGACATCGTGCATGGTCAAGTAGTTGTCTTTCATCCGAATATCATACTCGGCTTCAGTTACTTGTCCGAGACTAATAAATCCCCATCATCAATTGTTGTTTCACCTACTTTCCTTGGAAGAGGATAGAGCTTCTCCCTTTATATCATATACATGAATTATATCCAAATTTAACGCTCCCGGTTATGCCTTCATCGAGTTCATGGAAAAACGACCGGTTTCTAGTCATATGTTTGCTCGCCCCAAACCACTGATCGTTATCTTGTGAGTCGTATCGAGACGATATCACCTTTTTTCATTTAAAAACACGGTCTCATGTAAAAATACGGACGCATCGGTATCGTCTAATTCGACAAAATTACTTTCTTGTAATTTTTGGATTCAGTTCGGACACTAAGATGCGAAGTGCCCCGATTTATTGCACCAAAAACACACAACTGTGGATCGGTCCTTTTTGGTTTCTGATTTCGATTTGGGTCAAAACCAGAATTCTGCTGGTTGTTGGATCCATTAGTGCTGGGTTGTTGTCCTTGGGATGACTTGGTTTTATTCAACCCATCTGACCCATTCGTTTGATTTGATCTAGATGACCCGCTCGATCCTCTCCACTTTCACTTCGCTCCTCCATGAGACCCCGACGAGCCACCACCACCAGACGACGAGCTACCACCACCAGGTGACGATTTCATGAAGAGCACCCTCTTTTGATAATTCCTATTGACGTTGTCTTCTCTAATTCTTTCCTGGTAGTCCTTCAATCGACGACTACATCTTCGAATCTGATAGTTTTCAAATTGAGTACCTGTTCCAAATGATGAGTTTTGGACATAAGAACTTTCTCTATGTGCACATACAGCCCTATAGCTTGGATCTAGGTTTCTCTAATTGAACATGCAATATATCCAAGACTTTCATGGCTAGATCTATTGTAAACTAACAATCAAAATTATATGAAAACAGATCTAGAATAATACCTTGAGTTACTTGCTTGAAACCTTCTTCTTCTTGGAGCTTAGAGTCACAATAATCCTCTAATGGCTTACAAACACCAACTAGCAAGAAGATGATTTGAGAGAGGTAAGGAAGAGGGAAATCGGCTCTAGGGTTACTCCAATAACAAAGGTCACAATTTCACCACCCCAAAGGGTCCATTTATACTGTGAGCTCCTAGGGTTTCACCCTAAAACCCTAATTGGATAACTTAGCCTCAAAGCAATCCAACTATCCTTCCAAGATAAGCCTTGGACGATTTGTAGGCGATCCACATCCCTAAAATCGTCCAACCCATTATCCATAAGGATTCTTAGCTCAAAATACAACTATCACACATTTGACAGTTTATACCCCTAACTTTAATTAATCTCTTCAAGTCACCAAATTAATTCCTAATTAATTTATGACTTATATTAATCAAATTAATATTATTATTCCTTTAACATATTAATCTTTATAATACATTAATAATAATATCTCTTCTCTCTAAATCACCCTATCAAGTTGCTATGGTGAAGGCAATCCCAAAGGACCATGCACAATCGGGTCAAGTACTTACCAAATATAGTTACAGCCTTAGACACTAATCCAACACCAAAGAGGCGACCATGTGAATGAACTTTGACCGGGCAAGTTTTTGAGAAACTTCTTCACTAACTTCGAATCTTCAATAACCTCGCCTAAAGTAACTGACCTTGAAACAACCCCTGATAGCTTTCCGGCAAATGCATCAATTGACCGACTCCGACATCTTGCGCCAACCAAACTCGGCGGTTAGGGTTTGCAGCCTTGCCTCCTTGACCCGTTCAACCCCAACATGACAAGCTTTAATTGCATCCTTGAGCGCCTTTGAGGATTCAACATCTCCAATCTGCATGATTAGAGTCTCCGATATAGCCTGATATAGCAACCCCATCTCCAGGTAATCCTTTTCTTCATTATCCTCTGTTCCTGGATCGATTACAGTCCATGCTTTGTGAATTCGTAAGGTAACCTTCATTCTCAGTGCCCACATGGTGTAGTTTGTCGAATTGAGCATGGGACATGCAATGACAGTCGATCCTACCTCTTTTTCCTTTACCGCAGCAGCTCCTCCTTCTCAAAGCTTCCAACACTCGAGCTTTGATACCAATTCAAGTTTAGAATATGTAAACACAATTAACCAAAATAGCTCTTTGATTATTATGAGAAAATCACTTAAAAGTTATGGTGTTTACAATGTCTCTCAATGATCATAACTCGATCTAAAACAATCTATATATATATATATATATATATATATATATATATATATATATATATATATATATATATATAATTTTAGATACCGACTTGTAACATAGAATAAGGAAACTAGCTTTAGACCGACATGCCATAAACTAGATTGATTGGTCTCTAAGGTCCTACGTGACTTAGAATTCCAACAAACCGGTGGCATGTGTACTTTCCATTTTTTAACTTATTAAGGCTTTATAGTATTGTACCAATGAAATTCTCTTTTATTTGAATAATGTTTTGCTATAAATGGCTAGCTTTTTCCAAAGGACGAAATGGAAGTATGATGATATTTCTTTCCTTATATAAGTGTAATATGGTGACGGTTGTAAACACTTGGTGAATAACTTACAAATGTAGTAAGTTGTAGTGTGCAATAAGTATAAAGTTTTAACAAACTCATTAGGACCAAGAGTTCCACTTCTTAATTCACAGGGAAGATATGGTCTGCCATATGTGGTACCACATTCACTCAGCCTTCAATGATACAATCCTTATGCACATTTTAGTATTTTAAAAAAGAGATTGATAAAAAAAAATATCATCATAGAGAGTTTGAAATAAAAAATATGCATGAAAATGGGAAACACAAGTCTTGGATAGTGTACTACAAGCGTGTTTGGTTAGCATTGGAGTGTACTATTAGCATTTCATTGTGGAATTTCATACAACACTTGTTGTTCATAAAATTGAAGGAATTAAGTTTAGCGAAATTAACCTATAAGAACAATACTAAAATCCACCTAAAATGAACAACAAGTCGATGTTTTATATTAAAAAATAAAAAATTCAAGTTGATGTATTATTTCTGGAAAAGCGATCGTCATACGAAATAGAAGAGTGTTGAGAAACATACCTAAAATCGAAGCAGAAGAAGAAATTGAAAGTCTTAGAAGCTTATGTTGGTATACATAAATGCCTTGGAGCAGCATCAATGGAAGACGAAATGCAAGGTAACGATGGTGGCGGTGGTCGATGCAGATTGTGAATAGAAGAAAGGGAGGAATGGATTGTGGGTAATGGCGATGAGATTTTTCGTTGGTTCAAAGTAAGGGCATTGTTGACATTTTCGGTTGATAAATTATGCAGTGAAATGAAATGTAATAAATTTATCCAAATGATAATTTTCTTAACTGAGTTTATATTTATGATCATATATAGAATAAGCATCAAATGGTTGAAAATTATTAACATGAAATAATCAGAAATCTATGTAGTGACACCATAATATCTAATATTGTGTTTTTCATGGGAAATTACCATAATGCCTTTCAATCAAAATGGTAATTACCAAACTATCCTCGTTACCATTTACACGATTTAAGTTTAGAATTCTCAGTTTTGTTGTTTAATTAATAACAATATTTGTAATATTTTGTAGTGACCATTATCTTTTGTTCAACTTATAAACATATAAATAGTTCATGACCATTATTTTATATGATCATTAAAAATTTAATGTCCATTACTACGTAGTTATAATATTTTTATGTGACATTAAGGCAGGTTAGAAAGAGAAGAGTATTTATTGACTATTATTTTTGCTCATTAAGTCTCTAATAGAGTGAACATTATTTTTGGTCACTAAGTCTTGAAGACATGACCATAATTTTTTGTCATTAAGCCTCAAATAAGTGACCATTATTTTTGGTCATTTAGCCACAGACTACAACTTTTTTGTAACAATTTATTTTGCAATTTTATATTTTATTTAATGATCATTATTTTATATTCACTATTTTTTTTTTGTACAAACTATAAATAATCACTAAACTTCTTTCATTTTTTAATTCACTGATCGTTATTGTGTCGCTGTATTGTTTCTACGTGACATTAAGGTGTGTTCGAAAATGATGACTTAATATATGGTGACAATGATGTTACTAGTAACAATATTTTAAGTAGTCACTAAACAAATGGCCACTAAAAAGGACATTTCTTGTGTGAACCTTAAATCTTCTATGTGAAATTTTGCAACTCAACCACTACGCTCCTATTTGTGGGGCAAGTCATATTATTACAGGGGCATCCTATAAGGGAATGATATCATTCCAATAAGAATCATTGCATATGCTAATACTAGTAAAGATTCATTTTCACTCATAAGGATTTTATGGATGTTACCTGGTGGTCCAACATCCCCCCTTTATTACTTAATACTTAAAACAAAACTCCCTCCGATTTCATTGGTGACTTAACTTGAATAAATCTTTTAAATAGAATGTTGCAAGTGATTCATGTAGTTGTAACAGATTATATATCTTTATAAATACGAAATAACCATACAGACAAAGTAAAATACATGAACTCAAAACCATGTTCAGCCTTTTTGAAAACTAAAACCACTAATCAACTAACATATCAATATACACTCTCATTCCATTTAAGAAGACATAATCCACTTCCCCGTGGAACTCCCAATTTAACCAGTCCTTTATCCAACCTGGGGCAATCATAGAACCTCATATCTCGGATAGATGACATATTGTTTAACCAGGTGGGCAATTCTTGCATTCCAAAACCATATATGAAAAGCCGAGTGAGTAACGTTAGGTGTTTTATTTCTTCTGGTATTGACTCCCAATGATGCCAACCAGACAATTCTAACGAGCGTAGGTGGTTTCTCAACTTCTCTATGCCTTGGAGACTTGGGAAAGAATGGAGCTCATTGGAGAAGGGACCAAGTGACAACTTGGTTAAGAAGGAATAACTGTTGAATATTTCACGAGGTAAGCAAGTCAATTTACTGCTGCAAATGATCCTCATGATCTTTAAAGAATTTCCATGGTGAGGTAAATCGGGTATTCTTAAAAGATTAGGACATTTGTGGATTTCTAAAGATTCCAGAGATTTTAGGCCTTGAATGCTCTTAATGGATACGAGGTTATCACAACTATCTATTTGCAAGGAAACAAGAGGATGGGGATGGCATTCGTCTAACAGAATTATCTTTGGGCACTCATGAATTCGCAACGTCTCAAGAACAGGCGATATCATTGTTGAGCTATTCGTTGTTGTATCTATCCATTTTTCTAGTCTTTTCATATCACTTAGTTGTAGAGATCTCAGTGATGGAGATAAAGGCTTCATTAATCTTGAAACACTGTCGCCTTGGTGTAAAGAACTTTTTAAGCATGTCAAGTTGTCCATGTTCTGTAACACAAGATCTTGAAGAAGTGGCAAGTACTCAAGGATCGGAAGATAGAGGCAACTGCTACATCCAGATAATTTGATCCCAACGAGATTTCGAAGGGGCGCATCTTTCCCATCAATATTGATTGCCATCTTCATTACCCATGCTGGTAAATTATCACTAGAAAAATTTACAATTGTCAAATGTTTCACATTTTTAGGGGGTTGCAAGCCTTCCAATACATCCAAGTCATTTCTATTGGAACCTTCATTCCTAGACCAAATGAAATCTATCATGTATAAATTTTTCTTTCGTGATAAATCAGCCTTCAAAGCATCTTCTTTGCTGCTAATTTCTTCCAGATTGAAAATTTGGATCTCTCCACCAAGGTGTTTCAGACTACCCAGCTCTTCAATTTGATATCCTTTCCATCTATGGACACCAAAGAAAGGTAAGGTTCGTAGAGAAGTCAGTTGTCCCACCTTGTGCACTCTGACAATTTTTGGAAATTCTAAGTTTCTTAGGCTTATCAAATTTGTCATTTCCACCGGTAATCCTAGGAGAGCATAGCATCCATACAACTTCAGAGTTTGCAAATGGTAAAGTTTACCAATAGATTTTGGAAGAAATTGGATTCGGGTGTATGATAAATCAAGAAACCTAAGATACACCAACTCTCCAAGTGAATCGTCTAGCTCCTCTACTTCACAGCAAGAGAGCTTTAGGATTCGTATGGAGTTGAAACGTTGAAAGGAAATGGTTTTCTCAATTTCACCCTCAAAGAACAGTGTTTGCAAACTTCTACATGTGAGATAATCTTTTATAACCGTAGAAAGCTTGGTGCTGAATTCACAATGCTCATTCCGTTCTTGGTACACAGAAAGATGTTTAACCTGAGGAATACGTAGAATATCATTGTTTGTCGAAAGCATCAGACACGAGTTTTCATGTTTGGAAAGTGATACTGAAAGATCATACACCTGATCATGCATACCACAAGAAGCGATTTCATGGATGCCAAAATAAGTGAAGTAATCATACTCATCCCTTTTAACATCTTGGAGCATTGAACTTCTTACTAAAATTTGGAAAATATCATTTCCAACATCCTCCATCTCCTTTTTTGTACTCTCATCATCTAGAACCAACCCTAAAGCCATCCACAATTGGATAAGTTCTTTGTTGTTCATGACCCTGTCCTTGTTGAAAATGGAACAATATGTGAAGCATTGCTTGACAACAAAATTAGGCAGATTATCAAAGCTTAATTTCAAGATGTTTTGAACTATATCTCCTTCTTCTTCTGGATCCCAAACGTTGCTATCTCTGATGGACAACCATTTCTCTTTTTTATTATAGTTTCGCAACATGCCTCCTATTACCTTTACTAACAGCGGCAAACCACGACACTTGTTCACAATGTCATGTCCTATCTCCTCTAATTCTGGCAACAATGATTGTCCTGCTACAAACACTCTCTCTTTAAAGATATACCAACAGTCATCATCAGAAAGACCTTGCAAAGCATGGAACTCCTCATTAAAAGCCTTACTTCCAATTTCAAGATTTCGTGTAGTGACAAGAATGCAACTTCCATTCTGTGGGTTTACTTTTAGCATACAACTCTGGAAATCATCCCAATGTGTCATCTCTCTATCCCAAACGCCATCCAAGACTACCAAATACCTTTTTGATCCCAACTTCTCTTGAAGATATGTAATTAAGTTGACCCTAGTTTGTAAATTACATTTATATCCGCCAAGAAATCTACAAATCTTTGCAAGAACTGTGTCGACGTCAACCATAACCGACACACACAACCAAACTCTAGCATCAAAATGTTGCTCGATTTTTGGATTATTGTAGACCAACTTAGCCAGTGTGGTCTTCCCTATTCCACCCATTCCCACAATGGGAAGAATCCTAATTTTTTCTTCTTTTCTTGATTCGGTTAAAAGTTGTATGATATGCGGTTCATCACTCTCCCTTCCAACAATTTTGAATTCATCAAGACATGAATCAGTCTCCTGATAGACACCATCCTGGACAAGATGAGGGTGTATATTTTGTAGTCCTAAATTGTTGGCATGTTCATTCATCTCAAAAAACTTTTCGGTAATGTTTTCGATCCTGTGCCCTAATCCTCTACGAATTGAAAATGTTTTCAAACTCGGGACAGATTTGAAGGATATCATTCTGGATTTATCTCGTGTCACCACCTCATGCCTCAGCATTTCGTAATGAACCTCATCCAACAGATCATCTGCTTCACCAACTACATGTTTTAGGAGTATCAGCCATACCATCACACCATGGTTTTTACCTTTTTCATTCTCAGTATCACGTAACTTGGCACATATAATTTTTAACGTATGTTCAAGAGTGTCCAACTTCTTTTTGTAACCCCAGGCAAGGGCGATATCTTTGGCAGCAATTGAGACTACCTTTTTATGTATGCGCTCGGCAATAGCAGTCACTAAAGCGTCACCCATTTTTTCCTGTTGACATTGAGAGAGAAGAGAGGGGCATGGTGAGATGGTGGATGGAGCTAGATATTCAAAAATGGTGTGGCTTTTTTAATATATTTAATGAAATGGTATGACTTTAATTGTTATAGCTGAGCTTTTATTAAATTCTTAGAACCCTTTTAACAGAAGTTATAAACAAATCATATAAACATCTAGACTTTGATCTTATTTAATAGGTTTTAACACAATCTTATATATAAAGTAAAATAACCCATGGTTATGTTACTTATTCGATAATTTTTGCATACAATACAAAAAAAGAGGATATACATGCATCTATACAATGAAAATCCAACATGAAAAATGCAAAAAAATATAATTTTGTCGACCTTCGAAATTTATCTTTGATTATTTATATATCTTATCAATTACTAATTAATTAGAAATTTTAATATGTATGGTGACTAGCTAGTAGTCATACACAATAAAAAGGTATTAAAATTCAAAACCTTCCGTAGATTGTGTTGGGTACCGATTTTATGGGAGCTTTTTGCATTTAGATTTTATGAAAAATAATTCAAAACCTTCCGTAGGTTGTGTTGGGTACCGATTTTATGACATCATAAATTTCTAGCTTTTAGCTTAAAAAAGTTATTTCAAATATAGGGTTTAACAAAAAACTTTTTTACATACTTGCAAATTGACATAATAATTTTTTTTTTTAAATTATGTTTTTATTTTATATTTTTCAAATATGTCTATTTATGTAATTATATATGTTTTAAAAGCTTTCGGTTACTTTTTCCAAGCAATCCTATACAAATAAAAACTACATTTCCTGATATTTTTGCTGAACACGCACTTAGAATTTCATGCATCGTGTCCAATGTAGGGTATATTTTAAATATGATCATCAGAAATTTGTATATAATGTATTTTGTTGTGAATAAGCATAAGTGTTGAAGTTATCTTTAAAGTGCAGTTGGTGTCGAAGACATATATGTCGAAGATCAATCTTGTAGTCTATATATAAATATTAACTATATCAATATATTTTTTATTATGTGTACCACTTTATTTGTCTCTTAAGTGTCGAAGTCTACACATTGTTTTGTGATCAATTAAAGGCAGTTGGCATGTTTTCTATAAATAGTGTCATAGGTTAGAGTGTCATTAACATTTTCCACGTAATTTCGTTTTTCACTCTCTTGTTGTCATTTTCTATGCTAACCCATTTCCTTCTCAATCATATAGAAATTAAAAGAATTACTTACACGATGTGTACTTGCATTTACTTTAGTTTGATTCATGTGATTGAGTATATAACTCATCATTAGTAATGCTATATTTTATAGGCTTCATTCAATCAAATAAAGTATATTTTGTTTTGGATCTAGAACATTTTTTTTTTCGAAATAAACTTAACTGTTAATTAATGATCCGCTTATCAACTTAATTGTGTGTATTCCTTAAAAACCCTACATTTTTGTTTTTTTTTTCTTGTTTTAAACCTAATTACTTTCAAAATAAACTTTACCCTATTCTTTGTTATTTCAGATATCCCCAACAACTAATATCATAGGGAACCACTAACTTATAGATAGACCACAAGATTTAGTATAACTTGATAATCTACTTAATCCAAATAGTTCAAGAAACAATATTTATCTTATATAGTAATTTAGCACATCATATTATAGTGATATTATACTATCAATTGTTAATGTACTTACTTATTCATCTTGATATGTTGTGAACTTGTGATCATGTCATTTCTAACTTTTCCTACTTCTTAAGCTTTTTCTGTTTTCAGAACCAACTTTTTTTTTGGAAAGAGCGTATTTAGAAACGACTTTTAACATTAACAAACACTTATTGTTACTTCAAGGTTGTAACTACATTCCTTAACTGTCCCTACCTCACATACACCCTTTCATACATAAACATTAGTCAATATTGAGGTTATTTAGAATTTACCTATTTTCATATTTTTCATTATCGGTCATCTTTGTACATCATATAATTGAGATCAACTATGAATTAACACAGAACTTTTAGGTGTCATGAGATTATAGGAACCTATTGAGACATTACTTGATAGAAATCAATCATTAAGGACCATCTACTTAGTGATTTCAAAAACTTTCATAGTAGATAAATTATAGCCTTTGGTTACGAAAAAGATTTAAGTTGAGTATTAGTATACTTATGTATGCAGAAATTTTTATATCATAGACCGAGCATGAAATGAAGAGAATCTATATGGATCGAGGATAGTTAAAGATGGAAAATATTAGGCATTATAAGTTTACGTGAAACGTGCACCAAGAAAGGCATGGATGTGCTTGGTCTAACCATACTTCTATTATTATAATTGATTTTTTGTTTAACTATCAAACTAAAAGGAAAGATGCTCGTTTTGGGTCGTTCTATATATATATATATATATATATATATATATATATATATATATATATATATATATATATATATATATATATATATTATGATGTAATTTTGAGTGTATGTGACTATCATGGAAGATCATAGTGAAGAGATTGTAAATAGTTTAGAAGTTGGTCGTCAACAATATAATATACTTTGTTAATCATTAACCCTTATGTTGATAATAATGGTAAGGTTTAGAAAAAAAAATAAGGGGCTGTGTAATGAGTTTGATAAAGAAAATTTCCATTATAATCCAATATTAAGAGTTATTAATCACTAGTAACAAAGATGATTGTAACGCCTAATTCCAGGTACGTATTTTAGTTTGTAATTCTTGAGGATTTTCGTTGTCCACGAAGTGGTGAAAGGACTACCACAGTGTGGCATTCTGTAGGGAACATGAGTTTTCATTAAAGGCACCACGACATGGCAGCATGCTTGCCACGACGTGGTGACGGATGATGTAAAAAAGCCCTCATTTTCGAGCTTAAGGCCATATTTAAATCATCTTTGAGTAACCCTGGCCTCCCTTTGAAGTTCTTGGCTCATTTTGGTGCAAGGATCAAGCAAGCAACTCTTTTCCATCTTTGGAATCACTCTCTAGACCATTTGTAAGACTCCAAGACTTATTATTTTTTGTTCCTTCTTAATAGATCCAGGATCTGGTTGCATTTATGGGTTCATAATTGTGATTGGAATGGTACTATAAGATAAAGTTTGCAAATTTATAACTCATATCACTCCCTTGGTCACTATATCTTATGGATCTAGAAGTTGAATGAGTTTTAAGAGCCATACAGGTGTTTTAGGCCATTTTATCATCTTTTGACCTAATTGGGTGAAGGAAATGCATGGGTCATGCATGCCCATAAAGTTTGGACTTTTATGGACCATTAAGGTCCCAAGAAGCATCCTAGAAAGTATGAACAAGTGACTTAGTGGATTTAGGACTGAATCCATTAAATCGTCCAAATTGTAGTAACCACGACGTGGTGAAGAAGGGTTTTGCGACTATTTCGCCTGGAACCTGCAGGGTGGTGGCATGTTAACCACATCATGGTAGCAAATTCTGATTGCGACTAAATTTTGTAGCCACAACGTAGCCATGGGTTGGCCACAATGTGGAGGTCATTTGACCGTTGACTTTTTGACATGGTTTGACTTTTGGTTAATTGCTAGTATTAGAAGGTAGACTAAGGATTTACCTTTTATGATTTAGTAGGAGATGTGTAGCATCTGCTTTTTTACTGTGAGAGCTCGTTAACTATTGAATGCATTTATGAGGTGAGTCTTCTCACTCTACTATATAAGATGCTAGACTATATTTGTGACTCTTGCATGAAAGACTATTTTTGGATCACAACACTTGTATGAAAGACTGTGGTTGGATCACAACACTTGTATGGAAGACCATTGTTGGATCATGGAAGGAAAGATTATAGATGGTTTGTAGCAACGGAAGTGATTGTAAGACTATGGTTGGATCATAGCATTCACATGGGTTGAAATATACCCCTACGACTGGGCCCATTGATATGTACAATATGTGTTATTTTTGGGAGCTCACAAAGCTTTGTGCTTACAACTTATGTTTAAATGTTTCAGGTAATTATGGTTCTAAAGGGAAGGACCCGATATGATTGCATCGCATCCACTAGAGATTCCACACTTTGATTTTGGTATTACTCTGATGTTATTTTTAAACACCTTTTCGATACTCTGTCTATCTTTTGGATGTAATGAATGAGTGATTCGGTTGATTTAAAAATGAAAATTTTACCTTGTATTTTTGGATGTTACAATGATCAAGTCATATTGCCTTGTGAAGCACTTGCGTTGTGTATGTGTAAAATTATAACTCTAACATGATACCTTGGTGAAATTATGTTGATGCTTTATATTGGAAATCATATCCATTATGAAATTATGCTAAAATTGACACTTTAGAAGCAATGGGTTAGTTAGTAGTTATCAAGTTTTTTGTAAACTATATTCAGGGTGGAAAACATACTATCTAACTAGATGATTTAAACGATACTTAGGACGCATGTGTTTTAGGAGTTATAGGGTTATATGTTGGTAACCGGCTCCATTAATAATATAACAAGGAATAGGTTATAGATGCGTTTACTTTGAAAAAAAAAAAACTTAGGTTTAAACGTAAAAAAAGAATAAATCTAGGTTTTTATGGAATAAAACCAATTTAGATCTTAGTAACTCGCTCTATTAATCAAAGAACAAGGAATACATCAACATTGGATTTATTTTGTAAAAAAAGGTCT